>NC_030381.2:49292641-49933355 GCF_001625215.2 Daucus carota subsp. sativus | reverse complement strand
ATGACTTCTATATGCAAGATAAAGGAAGGAGATATGTAGGAGTACTTACCCATTTCCCTCTGGTATATCTTCCATAAGTGAACAAAAGGAATTAATCTAATAACCAACTTAGTACTTACCCACTTCCCTGTGGTGTATCTTCCATAAATGACAACATTTCTCCCATACTAATATAGTAAATATTAGCTGTATATAAGATTTGTCGAAGCGCGCATGAAACGAGCTGAGTGAATGCAGTATCGAAGGCTGATAATTTAATTCCTACATAACACAGTGCAAACTGCCATAACCAAATGCGAAGCACCATAAAATTGCAACAAAAAGTTAATTTCATAATAATGAAAAATGTCGTAAGAAGTGATTTAAGCTAGATATTATGAAAATAAAGGTAATTCCCAGCAAACTTGAACTGGTTGCATATATACACATTCAGGCTGATGCAGCCATTTTCTATTAATAAGTCATAGGTATGGGTGTAAAGTATAAACTGTCAAACAGAAGATGAGCATATTTTCTCAATTTACGCCAATTAAACCTTTGATTTTTAGCATATTTTACCGGAACAAGAGGTCGAGGGTTCAAATATAAAAAATGGAGGCACGCGGATGAGTAACTGAATATTTAAATTCAATTTCTAAAATAGTCCATGCCTAAAAAAATACAGTAAACAATTAAACCTCATAAACAATCTGGGATGTAATTAGGAGACCGATATAGACACGTAACGTTACACTTCACATGTTTGAACCACCGTTATTCACTCCTTCACGTAATTCAGTATAATGCAAGCTATCAATAATTCTCCTGAGGGACAGGTTAATAATTCTAATTACCGGAATTGAATGAAGAAGAAATGAAATGCACTTAGGAATGGAATTTATTTATTTGTTTAAGTAACATTCAGTACAAATGTGATAAGAAATATATAAAATCTATTTCACAGGGTCTAGGACCATGAATTATGAGTCATACCTCTTTTAATCATGAAGGTTAGGGATAGGTGTTGATGATGCCGGTGAAGAGCTCGACACCGCCGGTGTTTTTACGGCGAAGAGCTCGACACGGCCGGTGTTTTTCCGGCGAGTCGCCGGGGAAAGAAACATGTATAAAGGTATTGAGTTGTGAGCTTCTGCAAGTAGTCTACCATGGAAGTGGTGGTGCTTGGATTTACGTGGTGGGTGGTGTATATGAATAATTTTGTTAATAATTAATATTTTTTATTTATTTACAAATTATAAAAAAATAATTATATATTTTTATTTACTTAGTTTTCTTTGGTTTATTCAAAAAAAATATTTGTTTAAATATTTAGTTTTTAAATATTGTACTCTTTTAAATATGACCTTTTGAAATTATAATAGAAGATTTCTCTTATTTTTTAAACATTTAATTGATATAATAAGTGTATAAATTATGTGATTAAATATATTTTCAAAAAATTAAGATTAAAATGTATTTATAATCAAAATGATCCGTCAGAAAAACGTAGCTGCTTTTGGAGTTTATTTTAGGTTGCTGTCGGCCTGACGGTACCAAGGAGGTTGCATATTTTTAAAAATATATTTTGCAATTTGAATTTTTTTGAAAAAGCCCAAAATTAAATTATACATATTTCGAACAGGTTTAAGCTAGAACATATTAAAATAAAACAATTCAGAATAATCTACCCCAATTAAGAGAAGTTTGGCATTTTTGAAATGATGAAGTGATATTCCATGCCACACAGCAGTAACACCTGTCAGATATTTCAATATGACAATGAATATATTATGGGCTGTTTCGCAACGGCTTAAAAATGTTAGCTTATGGGTTTGTATCGTTTGTGTAAAAAGTCAAGAAATACTTATAAAAATTTTGGAATGTTAGCTTTTGTTTCAGGGCTGGTACTTATTTGTCAAACACTTTAATCATTCATAAGTCTTAACTTGCTTCTAACTTATACTCCACTTTTTTATTTTAAGCAAGAAGCCCTTAATTTAAACTCACTCAAACGGCCCCGTAACTTAAGTCGTGTGTGGAATGAATAACAATCAACAAGAAGTTTCTGCAGCGGCCTACTTTATTCTACACCTTACCTATTGTGACCGTTTTTACCTATCGGTCAATGCATGATATTCAAAGTAATTACAATTGCCCTGCAAAACAAAATGAATGTCAAAAAATTTAGATTAAAAGCCAATTTTGACTCTAGCATACATGTGTCAAACTTTGATTGTCATCATACTACTTTGTCTATGTTTTATATTCAGCAAATGGACTTGTTACAAACAATTATGAAATTTGGTTAAAGGAAACACACTACCACATTTTCTTTACTTGAAAGTGTACACAATTTGCAAGTGTGCAATGTATATTCCCACCATCATTCTGTTTTGGTTCATTTTATCCTCCACCTTGATGAACTCAGCAGCTGTTGACACCATTAGACCACACCAGACTATTAAAGATGGTGACACCATTATATCAGCAGGTGGAGAATTTGAACTGGGATTTTTCAGTCCTGACAGCTCGAGAAATCGATATCTGGGCATCTGGTACAAGAAAATATCAGTTAGGACAGTTGTATGGGTTGCTAATAGAGATCATCCTCTCATGAGTACCTCAGGCGTGGTACGGATGACTGACAAGGGAATTACTTTGCAGACTTTGAATACTAGTGATGGGATAGTTTGGTCGATGAATGCATCTAGATTTATGAGGAGTCCTGCTGTCAAGCTACTGGATACAGGGAACTTGGTTTTGAGAGATGAAGATGAGGTTATTGAAGATGCACAAGATTTTATATGGCAGAGCTTTGATCATCCCATGGAGAGTATGCTGCCTGGGATGAAGTTTGGTGTAGACCTGGTCACTGGTATTGACAGGTACTATACGTCGTGGAAAAGTGCTGATGATCCCTCCTCGGGTAGTTTTACCTACAGACTTGATTACAATGGTTTCCCACAATTTCTTTTGTGGAAAGGTTCAAGGATTTGGACGAGGAATGGACTATGGAATGGTTACAAACTCGGTGGCATTCCCAATTACAATCCCAATGGAATATATAAATACAAGTTTGTGCTGAATGAGAAGGAAATCTATTTTGGGTTTTACCTCATCAATCAAACAGCTGCTTTCATAAGGCTTGCACTGAATCCAAGTGGAGAACCAAAACTTCTGGTGTGGAATGATCAGCAAGAGAAATGGATTGTTTACCTTAGTCTACAGGACACTGACTGTGATCGCTATAACTTGTGTGGTGCTTATGGAATCTGCAACATAGAAAACACGCCAAGATGTGAATGCTTGAGGGGATTTGTTCCTAAATACCCAGAGAAGTGGAAAGCAGCAGATTGGTCTGATGGATGCGTCCACAGAACTCGTTTAGCCTGTGGGACTGGGGAGGGTTTTGTCAAATATTCGGGTGTTAAGTTGCCAGACACACATCACTCCTGGTATAATATGACGATTAACCTTCAAGAATGTAAGAGGTTGTGCATAAAAAACTGTTCTTGTACAGCTTATGCAAGTATAGATGTCACAAGAGGTGGACATGGATGTCTCTTATGGTTCAGTCATCTAGTGGATATTAGAGATTACACTGGAGATGGACGAGATATTTATGTAAGAATGCCACCCTCTGAACTAGGTAACTACTTCTGCAAATATTTTCTGTTGTCGCATTCTATATAATATAGCAGCAGAAATATTACCTCAAACTCGTTGCCTTGTGGGATTTTTGTTTCTGTTTTACAATTTTGGTTAACGCAGTAAAAAGCTGGAGTTCTGGAGTAAGGAGGAAAACAGCAGTTATTACAATTACTGTGATGCCAATACTAGTGCTACTTGGCATAACTTTCCGTTCAGTATACAACAAGAAGAAGCTGCTGAAACAAGGTAAACTATCTACTACGAAAACTGTCTGTCAATTAAGAAAGAACTAGAATTTGACCAATAGCAGATAATAGTGCTATAATATACTGAGCCTAATATCTTGGAATAACTAATAAGTCAAAACTGAATTTAAAACAGGGAACTAATACTGACCTCTAGGTTGTGCAGATCATTTGAATGTCTATCACTGTGCGTTTTCATTTTTGCCAACTCGCTGTGCATGTGTTTAACTTCAAACATTGCAGAGGACTTGAATATAAGTCTGGAAACTGTTGCTTTGACTGAAGTTGAGAATGAAGATCTGGAGTTGCCATTGTTTGAGTTTGAAAAAATTGCAAATGCCACGAGTAACTTCTCCAACGATAACAAACTTGGAGAGGGCGGCTTTGGACCTGTCTACAAGGTAATCATAGTGATAAATAACATGTGAATTTATGTAAACAGTTTATGCAATGTAGTTATCTGCAACTAGTTTGTCAGTACAGCAATGACTTAAATCACAAAAGTCTATATTCATATACATGTACCTAATAACTGGAAACAGGTACAAGTGTCTGTACCATAGATGCAGGATTAGAATGGTAATTAGATTTTTTCAGGGAACATTGGATGATGGACGAGAGGTGGCCGTGAAAAGGCTGTCAAAGGATTCGAGTCAAGGATTAGAAGAGTTCAAAAATGAAGTCTCATGTATCGCCAAACTTCAGCACAGAAATCTTGTGACGCTTTTTGGTTGTTGCACAGAGAAGGGAGAGAAGATTTTGATCTATGAATATATGGCCAACAAAGCTCTAGACTCGTTCATTTTTGGTATGTCCCAACTTGATACTATTACATGCTAATTTTAATGTGGACTAACTTGATGAAATATATATAGATGAAAAGATAAGAAATACAATCGACTGGCCAAAACGATACAACATAATAAATGGCATTGCAAGGGGACTTATGTATCTTCATCAAGATTCAAAGCTACGAATTATACATAGAGATCTCAAAGCCAGTAACATTCTACTTGATCATGAACTGAATCCAAAGATTTCAGACTTTGGCATAGCAAGAAGTTTTGGAGGAAACGAAACTGAAGCAAATACATCAAGGGTGGTCGGGACATAGTAAGTATTTCCAATACTGCAATTTGATTTCTTTTCTTGTGTGTCAGAGCTGATTATTTGACATTGTACCTTTTTCTCTCCTGCAGCGGTTACATGTCACCCGAGTATGCTATTGACGGACAATTCTCCATTAAATCTGATGTGTATAGCTTTGGTGTTTTGCTAATAGAGATAGTGAGTGGAGTCAAAAACAGATTATTCAGTCATCCTGATCACAGCTTAAACCTTTTAGGGCATGTAAGTATGAACATATTATTTAGCAAAAAAAAAGTATGAACATATTATGAAAATCCTTATGCTAGAGGCTTTATATACTACTGAGTACTGACAATCACATAAATTTGATTTAGGCATGGATGAGTTACAAAGAAGACAAACTTCTGCAACTAGTCGATGAGGTGATCTTGGAGTCTAGTAACCATACTGAAGTTTTTCGAGCTATCCAAATAGGATTACTGTGTGTTCAACATCAGCCGAAAGACAGGCCAGTTATGTCGCAGGTAGTTCTCATGTTGAGCAGTAATATGAAGCTGCCTCATCCTAAGCAACCTGGTTTTTTCATGGAACGGTGCCTTATCGAAGCAGAAAACGTATTGAGCAACCCAAAATTTTCATTATCTAACTATTTTACGATCACTTCTCTCCTACCTCGGCAATAGGTGTTATCTATGTACCTAGAAACAAATTGTTTTCGCTACATGTAACTAGGTTGTATATAAAGAACTAACGCTTTTTACCTCCAATTTTTTTAGCTAAACATTAAATTAAGCACTCACATTGTTTACACTTCCAAATGCCGGTAAGCAATTGATTAGAATTCTAATGAGTTGATTAATTGCCGAGGAGTTCTGGAGTGGAGGCCAGGTGTGCGATTTTGTGTCTGTGAATAAACAGACTTCGTTCCTTTAATGAAAACCACAGTAGGTGTATACAGAAAGCAGATTCTTACATAAAAAGCGGCTGAAGTTGTAGGAAGAAGACGCTTCACGCTTGATTGTCTTTGTTTTGTGATCATAACAGTAAAAGACTCCAACAATGTGTATATAAATCGAGTGGTCCGACACTATACACCTTACTCCAAACACCACATCCCTCGTCAAGAGAATAAACATCCACCATACTATTAAGAAGGCCAATAAATCATTACCATAAGACAATCCTTAATATTCACAAATTCATAATACTTCACCAATTCAAAAAAATTTCCGTATTCATCACTTAAATTGGTGTAAATCAAAATATAATTTAACAAACATCTTACTTGACGAATATCTAGTACATGACCAACGATCTATATGGACGGAAGACATAATCAGGAACAAAAACATCAGTTCATGAATCGGAGTTAGAGGAGTAAACAATAGCATACCTCAGAGGAAGAGACATATAGCAGGCCACAACCTTGTAATCATTCTTTACAGGATCAAATCCGAGGCCGACGTTATTGAGATCACAATGGCGTGGGGGAAGAGTGAATTCCTTGAATTGACAAATCGCGGGGTTCCACAATGATAACTTCTCGTCAAGATTGAGACGGACCAAGCCGTGTATTGAACCAACCACTTGATAATCATCAAAAGGGATTATAAATGCTTCTTTGTAATGGGAAAGAATGAAGATTCCTACTCTGTCTTTGTTAACTATGAGACAGTCGTAGTCATGAGGGTTTTGAGTGGCATTGCGAGTGTGGTGTTCTACAAATTTGGAGTCAGAGAATAAAGGAAGCCATGATCTGGAAAACATTTGAAGCATACCACTGATTTTATCAGGAGTTGTAAGTATCTCGTTCCTCTAGCAGCTCCGTCATCATTGCCAGCAACTTTCTCGGAACAACTTGCTTTGAGATGCATAACATATATTATTCATCTAAAATCATAATTAGGAAACTGAATGAAAAGTGATTGTTACACGGATTATAAGCATTTTTCACATCTCTGTGACCATAAGCCTTGTCTCGATCTCTTGTTACAGAAGGGTAACCCCTCAGATATTAATTTGATCATCATCAGAGACGATATAACTAGAAAGTACTATCTTTTTTTTTGCAAAAGCATTGTGACTACATCATATGCAAATAAAACTTCGCAAACAAAAACAGGGCTAAAAGTACAAATCCAAGCGCTCCTGCAGCACACAACAGCAGCATTTGTTCTATTGCTGCTCCAAATCCAGCAATAGCGATAGGGATAGTTACGAACATAGGATAACATATAGCCATTAAGAGACGCATTAGTAACCCCTCCAAATCTTGTGCTCCATTCCCGACTATTTCTTCTACAATTGGCATCACAAATCTTGTAAATAATATCGCTGAGGATGAGCCTGGGTGAGCCAATTGATAATGGTATTTCCATGTATCAAGTAGCCACCAACAGCACCCCTTGACCTTTTCCCAGTCAGCACTTCCACCCACTCCTCCACCGTCGTCATTGGTGCCCGTCCATTTACCTCCTCCATTTCCTTGACCACCACCAGAACCGTCACCGCTACTTCATTTGCCAGCATACACAAAATCAGGAAAAAAAATTGATGAGAAATAAATCTAAGACTATTTAGTTTATCCAAATTGTTTCTGCTGTCACTTAATTACTCAAGATATTAAGTACGGAATACAATGTAAAACCAACATGTTTAGTACAATTCTACCGGTTAGAGCTGACAGTTTTAACAGCAAAAAGATTGCAGAGTGCTGCAATCCTATCCAGGACGTAATTTTAGTCTGAGCTGGGTTTGGAAATTTTATGTAGAGTTCATTGAGCTTAAGCTTTTAAACAGATTTATAGTTCTACCTCGAATACGTAATGGGTCCAAGTCAACCTGAACATAAACAAAGCTCCAAATGTTACTTGCAAACTCAAAACTGTCTGATTTGAATCAAGTTCTATTCATTTATCAAAGAAATCCCATGAACAAACTCTAATTGCAGCCCTAATCCTTTTAAGCAAAACGCACTTTGACCAAATTAGTCTTTAGGCTATAACATGTATTCATGACACCACTAGCCACTCTAATCCATATAATAAAACTTTGAGAGTTTACCTGAAACAAGTACAAAATTCACCAATGTTAAAAAGATTCAGCATCAGTTCCGTCTCAAATACTGAATAAACGAGTCGAAGCCAAATTGAACTTGAATCAAGCTCAAAATATAATCTCATTTGTAGAAATTCAAATTTTCGGGTTTTAATCGAGTGCCATATATTGAACAAAGTCCATTAAAAAACTCCAATTTAATCCATACTCAATTTATAGCCTGCTCAACTAAAGTTTCAGCCTTAATACCATCTAAACAAACACAGATAGAACAAATTTCTCATTAACTACATTATCAAAAACCAAACTAGCTACTTCAATAAAAATAAACTGATAAGTTAAAGAATTTACCCAAGACCAGTATCAGATCCACCAATGTTCAAAACCTTAATTTGATCAAACCCTGACTTTATCTCATTCTCCCCAGTGTCCTTTATATCAAAATTGAAACTTGAAAATGAGGCAGCACATGACTTTGCACCAACCGAAGAAAATCCAAAACAATTTCTGCCTGCCCTGTGAAGTGATCTAAAGAATCTTGATGTTGAGCTGACAGGAATCTTGAAATCTGATGTTATTACAGAATCTTTATTGTTAAGGAATCCAGGATTCTCTGACACCACCCTGTTTCTGGGATAGTTGCATTTTAATCTTGATATGGTAGTGGCTGGATTGACAATAAATGCCAACATGATTCTTAGGTTGTGTATAATCTGGGATTAAGACAGAGTCAGGAGTAGTTGATTAGGCTCTTGCTTTTCTTGACTTAGCACTAACAGAAGGAACAAGATTAAGTTGACTGGCGTGTTTTAAGCTGATTTATCGGTCTTCTTTGTTTATTTATTAAAATGATTCTTTTCGCTTTACAAATAAGACTATTATGTGGAGTTGCTTGTGATAGGAATGATTAAGTGTAAACATGAAGTAAATTTTTTAGAAAAATTGCCTTATGAACTACAGTAATGATGATGATGATATTTAGTGTTAACTAGCCTAGGACCTAGATTGTAAAATAATTATCCGCGAGCTTTTTTGTCACTCATGGTCTCTTTTCCTGTGAAGGTTCACTACATGAAACATTTAAGAAATTCTTATTGTTATTTCTGATGATTAATGTGATAAATATAGTTTCAAAAAAAAATGTGATAAATATAACTTTTCTATTATTTATTTACCTTATAGTAAAATTTATAAAAAAAAATATCATATTTAAAGATGCCTTTTAAATTTCGTATGCCGTTTTCTGATTGAATATATCATAATTAATTGAGTATATTAAATTATTAGCATATATATCACTTTCTGATTAAATGTATTAAAATCGGATATTGATTGAACTGACATTTGATCAAATGCTTTTTGAGTTAATCAGTTACAACCAAAAATAATCGCAATTGCTGGTGATAAGGAATGTTATCAATTTATTATCGATCATAAATTTCACCCTCCTTCAATTTCTCAATAGGTATATTTTGACTATTCGAATTAATTATACTTTGATTAAAATCAATATGCATTGTATAATTGAAAATTATAAAATATATTTCTGTTTTAAAATATAATTTTTATTTTCCAAAATAATAAATAAATATTTTTTTAATATATAATCAAAAAATTGTAATTTCAAGTTCTGAAAAATTGAAATCCGTCCCTTTCTTACGAAACCTTCGGTTCTCAGCAATCGAAACAGTGAGTGACCCGACGCTCTAACCCACTTTCTGTATGATTCAAAATGAATATAGTACTGTAGTATCAGATTCCTCAAATTTTGAAGAAAATATTATGTATATCATAATTTAAAACTAAAATGTCCTAATTACTTTTTAAAAATTTGACTTTGATATTATATTAAAATATAATATTATATAATTTTAGATTTTATAACAATAAAACATTATATTCTATAACGTCGAATGCATATTTTATATATATAGCAATATTTCTAGAATTTGTAAATGTTTTCTTATGGATTTGGATTTAAAAAGAACAGTAGACACTATTTTTAAAAAAAATATATATAAATTAATGACGCAACGTTACAAAATGATATTTAAAAATATTTTTCAGCGTAAACTGTGAGTCAATATTTTTTAAAATGTTGATAAAAGGAACAATACCATAAATTTTGTTTGATTTTTTTACAAACAACATGATAGAAAGATGTCCTATTTTAAGTGAATATTAATTTATATATTGAGTTTCAATATTATTAGCGTTGTAGAACAAATCTTATATTTCTGACTAATATTTAAAAAAATTGAAAATAATTTGTTTTACTATGTTTAGCATTTTCCAAATGAGTACGTCAGTCGTTGCTTGCTCGGTGCTTCCAAATTGGGCTGTAAATCGAGATGGATTATCCGTTTTGAAAACGATCCAAATCTACGGAAAAATTAAGTACGTATAATATATGATCCCGGATATGAGTACACCTATACCCGCTCAGATTCAGTTTCATATAATTTTTCATAATATGATTCTACCCAAATAACCGAATATGATCCACGGTTCATATTCGATTCAAACTCATATACATATTATATTTTAACACCATCATATTTGCAAGTAAATAGTCATTATTTAAGAAAATTGTAATATCTTATTTAAGTTTATATCTTCGTAAAATATGATTTATTTAATGTGATCATACTTATTATCTTCATATATATTGAATAAATGATATATACCAACATATAACTATAAGTTTTAATTTAAAATTATTATACTTTATAATATTATGTTTACTTAGACTAAATGATAATTATTTGAACAACTTAAATAATAATGATATTTGATGTCAGTGGATCATATCCAGCTCATATTTGACGGATCATAAACTATCCGGTTAAAAAATAAAAAATACGATACTGGATCATATCCGGTTCAGATCCGAATCTCAAATACCCTGGATCGGTTTATATCCAAATAAAACGATCACAAACTTAAATCTGAGCAAACTAAAAATAATATGATGCTATAGTAGAGGATACCCGGGATCAGCAGGATATTTTACAGTAGTTCCGTGTTTCATCGGCCATCACTTCATCCTCTCTGTGGGCTCCGCACTGCTGATTCATTTATAGCTATCCGCTACTCTGGCCCAACAATATAATTAGCGCTGCAGCAAGCCCTATTTTTTCTATATATATATAGCCAATCTTGTTTAAATTTATGTCGCTGGCTTTAAATAATCATTAATTTTAAATTAAATAAAGTCTATCGTATAATAAATTAAAAAGTGGTTTACAGAGGAATTTTTTTTATCAAAAGTCGATAGAATTTTTGAGAATAAAATTTGTTGGAGTACTCATTTCAGTAGAGTCTTAAAGCACTCGTTCTTCAAAATTGAATAAAATATAAAAGATTATTGCACTTTATATTCTCACATTTTGTAGTCCTAAATTTTAATTAACTTTCAGTTTGTAACCCTGACCCGCAAATCAAAACATCTGTTAATTTTAACTGTCAATAGTGTGTATATTAGCTTCTAACAACTAGTTTACCCGGTTACCCTCAAAATTTATGTATTATATTTTGAAATTTTATCATTTTATAGAGGTTTGCCCCTTAGTTTTTCAAGAATTCGTGCATTTCTACGTATATATAACGATGTAAAAAATTTAAAATAAATTTTAAATGTGTATTTGGATTTAGAATCTGATTTTTTTGCATACACGATGTCACTTATTTTAATTTTTAAAATCAATACATATTTTATTTTTTATTTTTAAATTTATGGAAACTAATTTAGAATTTATTTATAGAAGCTAATTTAGAAACTAATTTAATTTTTATCAAATTTATAGAAACTAATTTTGAATCAGAATGAAACATATTAAATCATTTTTAATTTATAAAAACTAATTTAGAATTTATTTTTTGGAATTCAAAAATTACTTTACATATTATTTTTACTTTTTAATGATTTAAGACACAAATTATAACTGGGGAAAAAATTAATAAAAAATGAGAAAATAATATCCAATGAAAAAAGAGGAATGAATAAGGAGGAATATTTTGTAAGCCTAAAAATAAAAATGATCAAAGAGAATGACAATTGTCTAAAAATTAAAAAATAATAAAGACTTCATTATCTACTATTAATCCACTATTTTTTATCTCTTTCAATTTACATATTAATATTATATTAAATAGAAAATGAGTATAAAAAGGAGAAAATGCCTAAAATAACAATTAGAGTAATACGTATGTCCAAAATAAGTGCTGACAAATAAAATATACATTTTATCCAATCCAACCCTGGAAGAATGTGTATACCAAACTTAACACATATACCAACTGGAAAAATAACATGCCAGACTTATTGTATCATATCTCTCCTTGTTCCGGGACACTCAGAATAAGAATTCGAATTGTAATTAAATAAAAACGGATTTTCTAGTGTGTGACATACACTTTTTATTTAGGTGGTGGATTCTGATTGGCTCTCATTCTACTAACAATGATAACCCCTCCACCTGCACAAAAATTCTCATCAATCAAAATCTCTCTATGTAAAAAGTAATTGTTAGTGTGCGCCAATATCTTGATAAAAAATAGAGATGGTGCGTTCAAAAGTGACGTTGATCATGAAGTGTGGCCACGAGGCTCATTAACAGACTGTGTAAGTGTTTTGTAAGTGATCACATGTTAGTACTTTTAAGAATCATGTGAGAAATTAGATTTGATAAAGAATGTACGCATCTTGGGTATGCGTATAGACTAGTAACGCATTTCATTTCTACAAAAGGAAAATGATATTTTGGACACTTATTTGGTCTTCTGTTATTTTGTACAACACGGTCTTGAAAAGAGGTACTAAGAGCTTTCACCCATATAAAAAGTATGGTTGAAGTTGATTGTTTTAAAAATATAAATACTTGCTGAGAAATATATATATTTATATCATACTAATTTTGAACTGTGTGAAGAAAGGGCATGTATATATTTCAATTTTTATATAATTGAATATCTAACAACATTTTATTAATATTATATACAACAGCTGAGCATGATTGGAGTATGAGTTTTTCGAGTGGTTGGCTAAATTTTTTATTTTTAGTATGTCAACTCACATTTTAGCAAAGAGTTTTCAATGTTTAGAGATGCTCTAAGAGCATCTCCAATGGTGTTGGATATAACGGTTGCCTAAATTGGACATTGTGTAAAATTTGTTGAAGTTGTAAAACATTTAGGGGCCGTTTGGTTGGGTGTGGTTAAGAAAGGGAAAGGGAAACATGAAGGCTGATTCCCTTAGTTGGTGTTTGTTTTGTAAAAAGTATCATTCTCTTTCCCTCTTTTCAGTTCCGGGTTTACCTAATATTCTCCAAACCCCATTCCCTACCCCCCACTAGGTATTTCTTTTCCCTTTGATTTTTTTTTTCATTTTCATTTATAATTTATTTCCTAATTCATTAAAATTATAACTAATATTTAAAATATATTTAAAAAAATAAAAATAAATTTTAATTTAGTATTTATATATTAAAAATAATTTTTGTATAATTTATAAGTCAAGGTATTTAAAACATTAATGACATTTTTAAATAATAAATTGTATAAAAATATAAATAAATTATATTATTATAAACATAAATATATTTGAGTCTTTTGATATTATTTAATCTCTGAAAAATCAAATATAAATATAATCATATAATTTTTCATTCCGTTTCCGGATCAAAACCAAACAGGTAATACAATTCAGTATCAATCCTTTCTTTTCTTTTTCTTTCTCTTTCTAAATTCCTTTCCGTTTCCATCAGTCAAACCAAACGGCCCCTTACTTGAATGGTATTGGTTATGTTGATTGCCTATAATTTAAAAATAGTATATTATTAATATTTTAGATTGTTATAAATAGAATCAATCACTTCAATATGATAACAAGTGATATGTAATATTTTTACAGATTTCTTACAAACCTGTAGTGGATCGTCAAATATATCATCCATAAAAGGTTGATTATAACCATAATTAGTGATAACAGGTGGGTATGATTGAAGGGCGTTTTTTGAGGACGTTATGTCAATTAAGATTTTAGGTAAGGACTTCTCATAATTGGTTGGAGATGTTTTAAGAGCTCAATAAAAAATTATTGAGATAACCTTCGATTCTTCCCGTTCAAAACTCCAACCATCATATTTCCGAAATCCGAACGATGGAATTAAAAGAAATAATTGATTTTCATATATTTCCTTTATCGCCGATATATCTCTACGTTTAAAATTCAAAAACGCTCTCTCTCGTTGAAATATAACCCCATTTCTTTCAACCAGGTTTGAAACAACAGAGAAAATATATAAAATTAAAAAGAGATAGATTTGTATCTCTTTCTCTCACCCTCTCTCTCGCTCTCTCTCTACTCGCCGGCACTCATTCCACCTCTCTCTATTTCAAACGCCAATTATACATACACCGATTTGTATCTATATATTTCTCCACACAAACACACACATTTGTAGATTGCGATGTCGACGGAAGATGAAAAGCTGTTGAAAGAGGCGAAGAAATTGCCGTGGGAGGATCGATTGACGCACAAGAACTGGAAGGTACGGAACGACGCCAACATCGACCTCGCCGCCGTTTGTGCTTCTATTTCCGATCCGAAGGATCCTCGTCTCCGTGATTTCGGTTAGGTTTCGTTTTGTTTTTTACGATTTTCTTGGAATTTGAATTTCAGATCTGGTTGTTAGGGTTGGTGTCGAGGTATGTGTGAATTTGTAGTGTAAATTGTTGTGTAATGTGTTTGTGTTTGTGATTTGGTGTGGAATTTTTGTGATTAGGTCCGTTTTTTCGGAAGACGGTGGCAGATGCTAATGCTCCGGTTCAAGAGAAGGCGTTGGATGCGCTGATTGTGTTTTTGAAAGTTGCGGATGCGGATGCCGGAAGGTGAAGTGTCAATTTAGGGTTTTGTGTGTTTTCGGTATTTTTGTTTGATTTGGGGGAATTTAGATGTGGTTATCTGAATGTAGGTATGCGAAAGAAGTGTGTGATGCGATTGTGGCAAAGTGTTTGACGGGACGACCGAAGACTGTGGAGAAGGCGCAGGCTATATTTATGCTTTGGGTAGAGTTAGAGGCTGTCGATGCGTTTCTGGTATGCCTTAGTGTTTTTTTCTTGTTTTTTTTTTGAATTTTGTCGTGATGTTGCTTAACGGCTAGGTTAATATGTTCTAAACACGTGTATGAGTTTGCATTGGGTTTTGTTGCTGACATGGTGTAGCTTGATCATATGTATGTAATATGCTTGTGAGTGCATTCAAAATTGTAACGCCAGCTAAAATTATATAAGCTGGCACTTTGGAATCAGCTAAAGCATATGTAGTTTTAGTAAGCAATATCATAGATTCATTTCCAAAGTTTTAAGCATTACAGGGTCATGCTACTTCTACTGGCTAAATTCTTAAAGGTCTTTTTCCATTACATCATATGAATTACAATATTTTTTGAAAATGTTAGGCAGTTTAAGCTATAATTTCTGTTAATGTTTGGTTCAGCTTTCCAGTATTGAGTCGCAACATAATATAGTATTTATTTTTTGCTTTATACGTTGGCCGATAATCAGTAAAGCACTTTACTGCAGAAATATTTGCATCTTTGTTAATGCAAAATTTGGTATGCTACTTTGTACAGGCTTAAATTGACTTAACTTTTTATGCTAAGAACAGAGAATTTACTTGTATACAGATTTTTGTCACTTGTAAATTCTAGGCATGAAATTGTGAACTTTGTGCTGATATATTTCCAGTTTCTCTTTCCAATGGAAACATATCTAATTTTCCTTTGCGGCATCTTACTTTTGTAATTTTAGGATTTTATGCATGTAATATATGTTGGTAGGATAACATTCCCCATCCCATTAAAATCTGCGGAGTTTTATCATATATGCACACTTCTAATAATCTGCCTCCAACTGCATGTAAATTAATTTGGTACTGATGCTCCTATACTGGCAGTTTGTTACTGGTGCTCCTTTATTGATAATTTGGTAAAATCAATAATTGACATATTGATAAATTTGTATATTTATATATTAAAATATTAAGCTTAAAAGTTATAAGGTGTTATGGAACTATTCTGTAAGAAAGGCCAGTATCTTGGACTGACAGCCCCTTTGTGTAGCCTTCTGTTGCACGGTGTTACAAAAATTGCATGTTAGAAGGTGTTATGGAACTATTCTGTTTGGTTATTTAGAATGTGTATATTAGTGGCCAACAGATATGCAAATTTCTTAGCTCATTTCCAGGTATTGTTGCTAAAGAGATTTTGTTACCTAATACTGAAATGAAACTAATATGGCTGTTAGAATTGAAACTCGTAGTCTCACATAATGCACATTAAGAAAGACAGGGTTTTTCTTTTGAAAAGATACAGAGTGTCTTGAAGAACTGAATATGTTGCATTCCTTGAGTTAATTGGAATTGAGTTTTATAGAGCAAGCTAGACAATGATTATGTGCTATCTTTGCTTATGTTGTGTGGAATTGGAACTGAATCTTAATTTGATTCTTCAGTTATTATATTATGGAGATATATAGTTATTTCCTTTTTAGGCGCATTATTTAAAGACTTATATATCTTTAACTGAAGGATGCTATGGAGAAAGCAATCAAAGCTAAAGTCGCGAAAGCAGTTGTACCTGCCATAGATGTCATGTTTCAAGCCCTAAGGTTTTAAATGTGTAAAATATTCATCTTTTACAATTTGTGATTTAGAATCCAAATCCAGAGATATTGGTTTAAATTTTCTACATTTTTCAGTGAGTTTGGATCAAAGGTTGTGCCTCCGAAAAGAATTTTAAAGATGCTTCCGGAACTCTTTGATCACCAAGATCAGAATGTTCGTGCTTCATCTAAAGGGGTTACACTTGAGCTTTGTCGTTGGATTGGAAAAGATCCAGTGAAGTCGATTTTATTTGAGAAAATGCGTGATACGATGGTATGTAAATTATCTATTGGCAATTTGGCCTAATGTTCATCCTTGTAACATCTTTCGTTTATCTCTCTGGGAATGTGATAAGGATTTGTCTCTTTTTGCCTAATAAAGAAAAAAGAATTGGAGGCCGAGCTTGCTAACGTCACAGGGTCTGCTAGGCCATCTCGTAAAATAAGGTGATTGTTTGATTTGTAAAATCTTTCTTTTTTTTCCACTGAAGGATGTATATATTCTCTCTATATAGGGTTTTTGTGTGAAGATTTGCTCTCAGCATCTAACTCAATAACTTCTATCATTCCATTTGGAAGTTTGAGTAATGCTCCGGTTGGCTTTAAAATGTATGCCCTAGATGGATGACATTATGGTAACGTAACATTACATAATAATATGAAATAATTGGAACAGGTACATACCAGTATTCCACATAGCCTAGAAATAAACCAAATTAAACTTACCCAGCATGTCCCACTCTGGAAGTATGTAGGAACAATGTTTTCATAGATTAATATCGACTGTGATGAGCTGATATTAGGTCTTGTTAAAATAATTTTGCTTCAGTTTTTATAAATGGACTTATTTTTGGATCAATTTCCAGATCTGAGCAAGACAAAGAGCCAGAACCTGAAGCTATGTCTGAGGTTGCAGGGTCTGGTCCAGCTGAAGAAGCAGCTGCAGATAGTATGTTATCTACTTCAAAGCCATTGAGAGATACCTATATAATTTAAATTTTCTGATGTATCAGCCAATTATAAGTTGATCTCTCCATATGGTGCTTATATGTATATTTCTGTCAGCTCCCCAGGAGATAGATGAGTATGAACTTGTAGATCCTGTTGATATATTGACACCTTTAGAGAAGACCGGATTCTGGGCTGGAGTGGTTAGTGTTCTTTCTTCTTATATGTTAACAACATTTAAAACTTCATTAACTTCACATGCACTATTTATGTGGTAAATGGCAATACCTTGTCTGCGGTTTACATTTCTTTGGATCTTGTAGAAAGCTACCAAGTGGTCAGAACGGAAAGAGGCTGTAGCAGAGTTATCTAAGCTTGCTTCAACAAAAAGAATTGCTCCTGGTGATTTTACAGAAATTTGTAGAACACTTAAAAAGGTATTCCATTCATCAGCAATGAATAAACCATATGCTATTTTTAGTTGGTGCTCTGCCCATATATGGCCAATGTCAAAGTGTTTAACTTAAAAGTTATAATCCAATATCTATTGTGACCGGTAAATCAGTGCTTTGACATATGATTCTCTATTTTTATAAAATTCCACAAGCTATTAATTTGGTATTACTACGAGGGTGATGTAAGGATATTTAAAATCTTTCTTCTGCATTTTCACTACACTGAGGCTGTTGATGTTCCTTACCTGCATTATATATTCGAACCAGTCTTGTTATTTACTGGATTTAAGACTAGACTGTATTTGCATTAAATTGTGGTTTGCATCATTTAAGTGTTATTTTATTTGCCGAAGTGGATGTTAATATTTAAGTGGTTTGACACATCTTAAATAGGCATTCAATTGTGCAGGCTTTCGAATGACTGAACTCATTATATGTTTTTAATTGTTGCAGTAATGTTATCAGAATATACAAATTGATTCCAATAAACTATGGGATGATTTAATTGTGCTTTTGATTGGGCTAAGACACATTAAATGTGATAATGCACTTGGTTGAAATTTCAGGATAATTAGAGAGTGAGATCTTGAGTTATGATGTTAATAAACCTTAAGATATCTTTTATCACCAATTATAGACTATGTTTTGATGTGCGAAGAGTTTCAAAACATCTATATAACTAGTTGACCAAAATTTTGAAAAAAAGATGCTATTCTTCTTTCTTTTGCTATTGTAATTGTTAAGTTTATACTCCCAGAATTGATGCTTTAGTCCTCAAGTTTAGTTCGAATATACTAGTTTTTGATAGTTTTTAGCAAATCTATGTCCATGTTTAGTACTGTTGGCTGTTCCCAGATTCCATTTATAGTATAGTTTATCTTTTTGCAACTTTTTTTAACCCTTGTAATCGATATGTAACTGAATTATATCTGTCACTCATAACTCACCCCCCTACAGCTTATTACAGATGTAAATATTGCTGTTGCAGTCGAAGCTATCCAAGCAATTGGCAACCTTGCCAGGGGTTTGAGGACCAATTTTTCAGGGAACTCACGGTTCATGTTGCCAGTTCTACTTGTAAGTGTAGTAGTCTGTAAGACATTTAAAACATCTTGTGAGCATTAGGAATATGTGTCTGAATATTTTAACATAAAAAAAGTAATTTTCATGCTTACAGGAATTGTTTTTTGTTTTTCTACGAGTATACTTGTTTGATATCTTTCTCATTTGATTAGAGTATAAAAATCTGCAACTGCTGAAGTTATTCCAGAGTTTCTCAGCTTCTTCCATCAAGGATAGGGTGCTTTGACCATTGACCTAAATACCTAATTTAATTTTATATCTCAACCAGTGAATGTGGATCATTATAATCAGGCAACAAAGTTAATAGTGATACACTTTTTCTACCTACTTATTTCATATGAGTCATATGACTTTTCATATGAAAACTCGAATGAGTGATACCAGCTTTATGTAAAACACACAGGAAGAAACATGATTCTGGCTTAAAATCTCCAAATAGATATGTAGCAGTTTGATACATCTTAGGAAGTGGGGATTAGTTGATCGGGAACACAGAATTGTCATATAGAGATGTAGAAATATAATAGAGTAGTTGAGTAACTTGATATAGAACAGTACTTTATTCAGTGTTAGTGACGTATATAGTTTGAGTAACATCTCCTATTCTTTGTCATCTAAAAAATATGTTATACAAAACAACTAAAGGGTAAGGAATCACCCAGAAGAATCACTCCAAATACCAGATTTCCTAGAATAAATCAGATTTGGAGATTAGCTAACATAAAATTTCAGATTAGTTGTTAATACTTAAAATACGGGTAACTTTAGCCTTGTTTTTTGTTTCTCTAAGCGACTATATAGAGTATTTATTATGAGTCTTGTTGGTTTTCCCCATCTGCTTTGTTATTACAGCTACCGTCTGGTGTTTCTCATTAGGACGTATTCCAGTCACACGTCTGAATTTTTGTCATTTTAGTATCCTTTGTTTACTTCTGTTTCTGCTCAATGATAAAAAGAGGTTGGTATTGGAGTAAATATTTTGTTCAATAAATCTTATCTATAACAGGAAAAATTGAAAGAGAAAAAGCCTACTTTGACAGATGCTCTTACTCAAACTCTACAAGCAATGTACAAGTCTGGGTGCTTGAATCTTGCAGACATTGTTGAAGGTAGTACTCCATAAATATATATATATATATATATATATATATATATATATATATATATATATATATATATATGTATATGTATATATGTAATTAACAATGCAACGAATTCTCCCATCAGCTTATTAGCTCTTAAAACTATGTAATTAACAATGCAACGAACTCTCTCATCAGCTTATTAGCTCTTGTTTTTAATATCCTATTAGTTATAAATTCTTCATTTTACTTGAATGAAGAGCCTACTTGAGAAGTTAGATTACTCGATCTGAATGTAACTGTTGCATAAATTTACCCAAGGCATGTTCAGTAGCTCAAGTGAGGCTGAAATGCTGAATGTCGTGTCTTCTACACTAATCTGTGGAGTTTTTATTTTTTTGGTATAGGACTGTGTAGACCAACTGGTAGTGCAAAATGATGACTTGATTCATTTATTATCCAAAGTGGTTTTAATATTAGGAGAGGACATCGATAGAATCATTTTCGCTCATTTATCATTCTTCTTAATTTACTGACATGATTTGACGTGTGTGATAATTTGTGGCAATTCTTTATAATGCTAAGTCGTCTTACAGAGAATGTAATGGTAGTTCTGCACGACTGTATATCTGAACATGCAACATATTATTCCAAGAGAATAAAATTAGTCCTGTATTACTATATTGTTCACTATTAGTTTTTGTGAAATATAATGTTATCACTATAAGTGAAAGTGAGTGTGTACTGTGTACTTGTTTGATTCTATTTGTTAACTTTTCAAGTGATATTTTAATCATGCCGTTATACTTTCATTGCAGATATCAAGACTGCTGTTAAAAATAAAGTTCCGCTTGTACGGTCTTTGACTTTAAACTGGTTAACATTTTGTATTGAGTCAAGCAACAAGGCTGTTCTCCTCAAACTGCACAAGGAATATGTTCCAATATGTATGGAGGTAAGTTACATTTCATGCTGCATCCTTTATTTTCTGGCAATATATGTACAATTGTATTTACATAACTGTCCGAAGAGAGAACCGAGAAGAGTTGTGCACCTTATGTTTGCCCAGGCAGGTCTATCATTTTTTTTAAAAAATTTATCTAGAATAGTGTGCGTATTGTTGACGGGTGGATTCACGTTCAATCTGCTAAGGTTTTTTACCCTATATATAAACTCTTGGCAATAAATATTAAATATAATTGTTTCAGTCCCCTTTTTGACGTGTAGAACTCGGCGTCATCCTTGTCAAATGTCAAGACTGCTGCATCTAGTACCTTATACTCCTTACAACTTTACAAATATTACCTCTGCAGCTCTGCTGCACAAGCTGTTGGACCAATTTGTTGATTTTTGTTTTTGTGCACCTATTTACTTGCCATGTAGCAAAATTGAATGTGTTTTTTTTTCTTTTAATAGTCAATCATGCAAGTTCTATAACTAGGCTTTCTAATATCGCTTCAATCTTTAGTCCAAATCTTGTTTGTCGTACTCATATTCTATATATATTTTGTCGGTAATGTAGTGCCTCAACGATGGGACACCTGATGTAAGGGATGCTGCCTTTTCAGCTTTGGCAGCATTGGCAAAGGTATTTGCATTTAAATTCATACTGTGTCTGCATTTTAAAATGTTATTCTCCATTTTGTATCTCTACCGCTCTCTCTCTATCTTTTTATGAATATTTTATATGTTTATTGTTTTCTCATTTTCTTGTAGTTGGTTGGCATGAGGCCTTTAGAAAATTCATTAGAAAAACTTGATGAAGTTCGAAAAAAGAAACTTTCTGAAATGATTGGGAGCTCTGGAGGCGGTCAACCAGTGGCTGCAGGTTCAGGTTGTAAATTTACATATTTTTTTTAGTAATCTATGAATGCGGTACATACTGCTAAATTGATGTTTATCTTTCAGTTTCTATACTCCTAATATATTGTCTATAATATCCAGCTGCAGTCAAATCTTCAAGTGGAAGCATGCCCGGTTCTGAGGTGATTATCCATCACCATATATGCTAATTCTTTGATTTGTTAGTCTCTAAAAGAAAGGTTGCTCAGATATTGCAAGGCAATTTGAAAGCATATATGTAGTGAATATGACTTAATTTGTGTTGAATGAGAGAATGAGAATAAACGTATAGTAAGAGAATCGTTCAATAGTAACATCCACTTAATAACATGAAATTCATGTGAAAGTTATTAAAGTAATGTGTGGAATGTACATAAGAACACCAAGTTTCTACTGAAGAAGCACCTTTTATTCGGAGGATGTGTTCATTTCCTTTTGTTGATAGTTCATGTTATCCCAGATTTTAGCTTTGTGAGTAACTGTCTTGTCATTTAGCATTGGGTTAATAGTCTTATTTTATTTGTTTAATGAAGAGCGAAGACAGAGACCATTTAAGCCTCCACCACTGCCATCCCTTCTTGCTTCAGATGTTATCCTTTCTTGAATCAATATACTTATCAATTGCCTGCATTTTAGGTGCTTGTGTAGAGTATAGGCTATCATATATTTAGCTCTGACCATAAGAGGCTGTATTTATTTTGTTGCTCTTGCAGTCGTCTGATGCATCATATGTTCGGAGGTCTGCAGCTAGCATGCTCAGTGGAAAAAGACCTGTTCAAGCAGCAGTGAGTTTTTTTATTAAACTTCCATGGCTACTATATATGTTAATATTTGTTATGGAATCTTTAATGTTGCCTTGATACTTTATTATCTGAAGAATTGTGTTTCTCTTCATCCAGGCTGCTAACAAGAAAGTAGGTTCTGTGAAATCTGGTGCGAGTAAGAAAGGAGATGGATTGGGACCCTCAAAAGCTCCAAAAGCCATTGAGCCTGAAGATGTTGAGGTGATAGTAATATTTTGGCCTCTGCTCCTATATTCTACTTAGATTCACTAGTTTAATATCTGTTACATTTATTAATTTGTTCGTTTATCATTTGCTGTTTGCAGCCAGCTGATATGGGTCTTGAAGAGATTGAAAGCAGGTTAGGATCACTTATTCAAGCAGAGACAATTGCTTTGTTGAAGAGTGCAGTGTGGAAAGAAAGGCTTGAAGGTATGCCATTCTTCTTGAAGTACCTATAAAACAGTCTTCAACTTAAGTGAATAGAAAGTATGATTTTAATCATCAGTTTGTATTGGTATCTGATAATGTTGTTAACAAGTTTAGCTGTAATGAGTAGAAAAGTGGGAGGCATATGGATTATGCAATGAAGGCTATAAAAACTAGTCATTTTGTCATATTTTTTTGGCAGTAAACCATCTTCTCTAAAGAGAGAGATACTTATATGCACTAAAATGTGTTGAGATCAGGCATTTTTCTCACTTAATTGTATTCATGTGATCCTATAATGTTAAACTAAACTGTCAACATTTTGCAGTTGTGATCCAAATAATATGCACTTCTTTGATTAATTACATTTACTCTGTCTGTGTTGAATGAAGTTCATATATTAAGCCAATAGTGTTAAATTTCAGTTTGGTACATATCTCGTAATATATATATGTATGTATCTGTTAGTTGCTTATTGGTCGTCCCTATTGTCATTGCAGCAATTGTATCCCTCAAGGAACTAGTCGAAGCTATACAGAACATTGACGCCTCAGTGGAGATTTTGATACGTTTACTATGTGCTGTTCCTGGTTGGAATGAGAAAAATGTTCAGGTATGCTTATCAATTTGGTGACCTCTAGGTATATTGTGATATAACATATGATGAAGCATGCACTTTCTTTTTGTAAGTGCAGGTTCAGCAACAGGTTATTGAGGTCACTATACATATTGCTTCTACTGCATCAAAGTTTCCCAAAAAATGTGTGGTTCTTTGCATTCAAGGTCAGTTCATGAAACATCACTTATATATTTTCATAAGTATGTCAGGTAGAAATGGACTATATACTTTTCTTTTCTATTTTGTTCTTTCCTTGTGCTATGTGATATAATGCATAGAGAGTTCAACACTAGTACTAGCTTTTGGTTTTTGGACTTAATTTACTTAAAGCAAACGATTAAAATGCTTTTCTTTTTCATTGAAAACTATTTGGATCTCTCTGTATTTAAGTTGGTGTTGTCAACAGGTGTCAGTGAAAGGGTTGCCGATATCAAGACACGTGCACATGCCATGAGGTGCCTAACGACCTTTTGTGAGTCTGTGGGACCAGGATTTATATTTGAAAGAGTAAGTACAGCTGTGTGTATAATGTTTTACAAACGGCACCTGGTTTCCTTAACAGTCTGATTCATTTAGCAACTTTGTCCTGCATTTTTTTCTCTCTGTTGTCTTTTCAACATCTGGCTTTTGTCTAATTAGATGTACAAAATAATGAAAGAGCACAAGAATCCAAAAGTTCTCAGTGAGGGACTTCTTTGGATGGTTACAGCAGTTGATGATTTTGGTGTATCACTTTTAAAATTGAAGGTAATTCAGCTCTTATGTGATTGCGACAGGGTGATGTGGTAGGCTTTTGATTTTCTCTAATCCTTTGTGTGCATTTTGTAGGATTTGATTGATTTCTGCAAGGATGTTGGTCTGCAATCCAGTGCTGCTGCTACAAGAAATGCCACTATTAAACTTATCGGTGCTTTACATAAGTTTGTTGGTCCAGGTAATGTTTTAATTTATGACTCTGTTCATTGTGTAGAAATAATTGTTGGGGCTTAAAGCTATCCCTTCTGCAGATATCAAAGGGTTTCTGTCCGATGTGAAACCAGCTCTTCTTAGTACACTTGATGCTGAGTATGAGAAGAATCCATTTGAGGTAGGGTTCATCATTCAATATTACTTTTACTATCTCTTTGTACTTGTATCCTGTTAGTGTTCTAAATTTGAATGAAATTATCTGCAGGGAGCAGCTGCAGCTCCAAAAAAAACTGTGAAGTTGGCAGATTCGTCAGCATGTGCTTCTGGTGGTGGGCTAGATAGCCTTCCTCGAGAGGATATTAGTGGGAAGATCACACCAACTCTGCTTAAAGGTTTAGAGAGTTCAGATTGGAAGGTATTAATTGTTTCCTAATGTTAGCAACAAAAGTGAATTTCGTCCCAAAGTTCTACTTTTGCAACAATTGTCTTGACATTGTCTTTTTTTTTTTTGGGCTAAATGACATTGTCTTATTACGTTCTTCAGATTCGTATGGAATCTATTGAAGCTGTAAATAAAATCCTTGAAGAGGCTAATAAGCGTGTTCAGCCTACTGGTACAGGTATAACCTTAATTTTTCGTACTTGTGACACAACTAAATCTTGCATGTGGTTTATATACGTATAAGATTGTTACCCTTTTGATCTTTGTATTCTTTTCTGTATTAAGTGGAGTTATTTGGGGCTCTAAGAGGTCGGCTGTATGATAGCAACAAAAACTTAATCATGGCTACTTTGTCTACAATTGGTGGCATTGCATCTGCAATGGGACCCGCTGTTGAGAAGGCAAGCAAGGTAGGTTTTGGCTTGTTGTTCCGACCCTCTTCTCTCTCCTATCAAACCTTCTCCCCCCTTTTGTTCCGTTTGTTTTTAGTACTTGGGCTTGCTTTACCAATCTAGTATGTGAAATTTTTCCTGGCAGGGAATTCTTTCGGATGTTTTGAAATGCCTTGGTGACAATAAAAAGCACATGCGAGAGTGCACTTTGACTACTTTGGACTTGTGGCTTGCTGCTGTTCATCTTGACAAAATGGTTGGTGAAATCTCATTTAATATATTGGTTTGAAGGGGGAGTGTGTTTTGTTATACACTAGATTAGTCCCCTGCAGATGCATGGTTCAAAAAAAATATTATTATATGGTTTTAAATAAACAAAAATATTATTATATAATATTTAAAAAAATGATATATATATATATCATTATTATAATAATTATTATTTATGTAATATTATGTTTGTTGATTTTGTCTTCTTATTTATGAAATTAATACTTTTACTAATTTGAAATATAGAAATGATATTAAAAATATACTAAAATTAAGCGTTGACAAGTTATTTTTTCCCTAAACAAAGCACATATAATTATATTATAATCGGAGGCAATACAATTTGCTATATTAATTTTGAATCAAATTAATTTAGTCTCATTTATGAATATTCATTTGGGTAATTACTAATTAGCCTTTTAATGAGATTGACTATTAAGATCTTATTCAACAGTGTTAAATTAAATTTTTATTTCATACACCAAATAAATTATATTAACCCAAACATGTTTATTAATTATTTTAAAAACTATTTTACTCAAAACATATATTATTCTAAGATAAATTTATCAACACAAAAAAATTTAATATTAAAAAATATTTGATAAAATAACGAATATTATAAGTGACCCGTGCATGGCACGGGTTATAAGTTAGTATTTTAACAAATTATAAAATATGATATATTTCTTATAACAATCTAAATGTATATAAATAAGATATTTATCTACCTTGATATATATAAATATAATATATCCATAAATTATAATACTCATATTATGTTACTATAAAAATAAATTGGATAGATAATAATATTAATTTTTAAAGAGGTGATAAGGATGTTAATAGGAGATGTACATGTATAGCATTAAATATCAAAGTGTTGAGCCAAAGGAGATGTACAATGGATAAAGAGATGAGATGTACATGTATAGCATTAAATATCAAAAAACTGAGAAGCTGACTCGTGTATAGGATGATGTCAGCTGGTGTTTGTTTTAGTAATAGTATAGATAGATAGATTGTTCTATTCAATATCAGTTTGTTTGAGATATTGTGTAATGGAGTAACTGAAAGTGGATTAAGAAAAATAAAAAATGAACCCCAGTATTTTAATACTTGATGTACATTTTGAAATTCCACTGATATACCTGTATATTAGTGGAAACAATAATGAAAATGAGATATATGATGATCTTGTGTTATTACAATGACGATCCTGCTTCAAATCTAGGTGCCTTACTTTGCTGCTGCTTTAATGGATGCTAAAATTGGTGCTGAAGGTCGTAGGGATATTTTTGAATGGTTGTCCAGACAACTTGCTGGATTAAAAGACTTTACAGATGCTATACATCTACTGAAACCAGTTGCCACAGCTATGACAGTTAGTTTTCTCATCCTACGAAATGTCTTGATATTTAGATGTTACATCCTGTAAATGTTAGCTGATGTTTGCATTGTGGTTTCTGTATAGGATAAATCAGCAGATGTTCGTAAAGCTGCAGAAGTTTGCTTTGGTGAAATACTGAAAGTCTGCGGGCCCGAGTTGGTAAGAAAGGAATAGAACTTGACTGGTCCTGATTTATTGTATTTTGTTTGGATTCTCTTAATTTATTTGTGTATTGTGTAGGTGACTAAGAATGTAAGAGATATACAAGGACCTGCTTTAGCTATTGTTCTTGATAGATTAAAGCCGTATGGGGCTTCTCGAGGTATATCAGTATTGCTAATATTGATACTAACTATCCATGTATTGACTTTTTTCTAAAGTTAAGTACAATATATTTTGATAGATACATATGAATCCACAAGAACCACATCAACTGCACCACCTTCAAAAGGTGGCTTAAAGAGTGGAAAGTCTAATGGTGCTGTGTCAAAGCATAGCAGAGCTGTTGCTCCGGTATGTTCTAGTTGTTTGAGTTTTTTTTTGATTTATATTGCTTTGTGTGGAGACCTAACTACTGCTTTGTGTCATTTGTGTTGAAAGAGAGGTGTCTTGGCAAAGGGTGCAAGGCCTGAGACCATCATGTCTGTTGAAGATATTAACATGCATTCCCAGGCTCTATTAAATATCAGGGACTCCAATAAGGTATATATAGATGCAGGTTATAATTCTAGAAGACTGGATTCTTTGTGCTTGCTGTCATTTGGAATAATTAATGTGCAGGATGAGAGGGAGAGACTAGTTGTGCGCAGGTTCAAGTTCGAAGAACCACGCCTAGAGCAAATTCAAGATCTTGAGGTTTATTTCTGATGGTGCCTAGTATACTGTTGACACAAAAAACATAATACCATATTATCATATTTTTATTCAATAATCCGGAATTCTTCTTGTATCAGAGTGATCTCATGAAGTACTTTAGGGATGATTTACACAAAAGGCTTTTAAGCTCAGATTTTAAAAAGCAAGTTGATGGTATTGATATGCTGCAAAAGGTACTCTAACCGTGGTTTACTTGTTTATTTTGTATTTATTTTCTATGTCCTAGTATGCTGGTCGTAGTTATTCTCCAGAGATTTCCTCATTTATTGTTTACACTTTGTTCACAGGCACTTCCATCTATTAGCAGAGATATCACAGAAGTTCTGGATATCCTTTTGAGATGGTTTGTTTTGCGGTTATGTGAATCCAATACGTCATGCATATTAAAGGTGCTCTGATGTGATTAACTCTTTATTAGTTATATATGCTTGACTTGGATTGTAATTGAATTCTTCTGATCACATTTATATATAAGCTTCTTTTTATTGAATTTACAAATAGGTTTTGGAATTTCTTCCTGAACTCTTTGGCACACTGAGAAATGAAGGGTACATCATGACAGAATCGGAAGCTGCAATATTTCTTCCGTGCTTGTTTGAGAAGGTTCTGACTCTACGTTTGTCAATGCTCATATATTATTTGATACTTAAATAGTTAAATGTATTTCTCATGATGGGCAATCTGCTACTTATATGGAGAACATGTGTTGTAACTTTGACTTTCTTGTGATATATTTCCCTACTGTGTATGCAACTTTCTCTTTGTTTTATTGACATTTGTGCATTTTGTACCACTTATTTTGACCTGATATCATGTGCCAAAAAATGAGGGGGTGTTCTTACATATTCTTTAACGAAGTGTTTCTGTTGTGATGTGCAGTCTGGACACAACATTGAAAAAGTAAGGGAAAAGATGCGTGAACTAACTAAACTAATTATCCATACATATTCTGCGGCAAAGACTTTCCCTTATGTATTGGAGGCTTTACGTTCTAGAAACAACAGAACTCGAATAGAGTGTGTGGATCTTGTTGCTTATTTACTTGACAATCATGGGCCTGAGGTAAGTTGTAATAATTTTACAAGTTTCCTTTTAATTTTTGTCTTGTACGTGATTTTTATTGTTATTTGTTCTTTTAAATAATAAAGGATGCCTGATGCGTGGATGTGTGTTCTTACAGATCAGTGGGCAATTAAAGTCATTGCAAATTGTTGCAAGCTTAACAGCAGAACGAGATGGTGAACTTAGGAAGGCTGCTCTTAACTCTCTTGCTACGGGTTATAAAATTCTCGGTGATGACATATGGAAATATGTTGGCAAGGTAACAGAAGCACAGAGAAGCATGATAGATGATCGATTTAAGTGGAAGGTCAGTACATTTTTGCATTCTTTAATTTTCGCCTGCTCAACATTAGCTTGAGGTTCACCATTTTCAGGCTCGAGAGATGGAAAAAAGAAAAGAAGGGAAGCCTGGTGAAGCTAGGGCTGCTTTGAGACGTTCTGTTAGAGAAAATGGGTGTGTATCTTATTACCTCGAAACTAAACTTTCGAACCTTTTTGTTATCTTCTATCTTTTGGTTGAGTCGGCAGCAATGCAATTTTGGGCAAATTGAGCAGAATCTTATTAAGCTATTTCCATCCCACATGCCTTGATTATAGTCGTTGACAAGTCTTCTTGCTTTGAATTTTTCTAAAGTAGTTCTCAGATTGATAATAAAGTTTAAGATGAACCACATACCCTGTAATGATTTATAATTGCAATATTTTAGATATCTAATATTTTCCTTGAGGTAGGTAGATGTCACTCTCTTACAACATAAGCATGATGTATCCAGTTCAAGATGAACCACCTACCCTGTAATGATTATAAAATGAACTAGTTTGCGACTACTTTTTTCACTTCTAAAATGGTGAGATAAATGGGATCGGTGCTTCCCATGATCTGAAATGGTTTTAGTAAGTGAAATGTATAAGATACTAATGGCAAAATATTTTATACTTTGTGCTACGAATTGTAGGTGGAATGAGTACTTTTTCTTTTGGACAGTCAAAGTAGTATGGGGTCTTTTTAGTGTCAAAATCAAAAGTATTGTTATCTGTATTCTCTGTTTGTGATATTTTTTGCCATTTTTCTTGTTTGTTTCATTCTTTATTGTTGTTAAACATTACAGAACCCTTGTTTCACTTTATTGCGCATATTTGTTTTTGATACCCAGGCCGGAAGCAGCAGAACAAAGTGGTGAAATTTTTCGATCTATGTCTGGCCCGATAGTTAGTAGGTAAGGATGGGTTATATATGATTTTTTTTTCCTTATTTTTATGTTCCTTAATTGGGACTTGAAAGTCTTGTGTTTTCTCTTTGGAGCTCATTGTTTGTGTTTTCATTGTGATAATCATAACACTGTTTAGAGAGAATTATGATCAACCTGATCTTCACATGGAAAGGCATTCAATGCCGAGAGCACTTGCCAGTCCTATTGGTCCCACAGACTGGAATGAAGCTCTGGATATAATTGTTTATGGTTCTCCTGAGCAGGTTTGCCTCTGTTTTCTTTGCTATCAGCGTGATTTGTTCTGAACAGAAACCAGGCAGTTTTGATTAATGAAACATCTCATCATGCACTCGTATATGTCTAATAAAAACTAAGTTGAACAAATTACAATTTTTCGTGAAAATTATTTTTTGTTAGATTCAGATATCATACTAGATGTGATTTATTTCCCTCTAGATGTGGTTTATCTATTTTCATCTAGTATCTTGATTTGGACAATTACTTTTGTTTTATGGTTCAGTCTGTCGAAGGAATGAAAGTTGTCTGCCATGAGCTTTCCCAAACTATGAATGACCCTGATGGGAGTGCAATGGATGATGTCTTGAAAGATGCAGATAGGCTTGTTTCATGTTTAGCAAACAAGGTACCAACTACCCTCACTTTGACCCAGTTCTTGTCAAATGTCACATTAGCTAGCTTCTTTGCTCCTGTGAGATTCTAAAGAGTGATTATTATCATCATCTTATTATTGGCAGGTAGCCAAGACTTTTGACTTCAGTTTGATGGGGGCCTCTTCAAGGTCATGTAAATACGTCCTCAACACGCTAATGCAGGCAAGTAATTGTGTTTTAATGAATGCAGCTGTCAAGGAGTGATTGCATGTTTAAATTTAAATTAGAACCTAGCGAACTCAACACTTGCAGCATCTCCAAAGTTCTTTATCAATATTAATCAGTTATAACTGAACTTACGGTCATCTTTCTGTTGTTGCAGACATTTCAAAATAAAAGGCTTGCCCACGCGGTCAAAGAAAGTACTCTTGATAGTCTCATTACTGAGCTTTTGCTTTGGCTTTTGGATGAAAGGGTTCCACGGATGGATGATGGCAGTCAACTTTTGAAAGCTTTAAATGTGTTGATGCTTAAAATATTGGTAGGTTTTTCTGAGGTTGGATTCAATTTTGTCATATGTGTTCTTATACTGACTAGCATTTATTTGTGCAGGATAATGCCGAACGAACATCTTCATTTGTTGTACTTATCAATCTATTACGCCCTCTGGACCCCTCTAGGTGGCCATCTCCGCCATCAAATGAGTCTTTTGCCATGCGGAATCAGAAGTTTTCAGACCTGGTTGTCAAATGTTTGATTAAACTTACCAAGGTTAATTTCTTGCCGATACTCCCTTAATTTCATCTTACCATTTTATTTCCAAGCTCTTCATATTTTTATAGTTTTTAACACACTCACTTTTGACCTTTACAGATTATGTTGGTCATAATATAATCTCTTGTTTTTCTAAATTAGAACAAGAAAGACTTTTAGGTTTTACCCTAAATTTTTTACTTGGCATGTGTTTCATAATAAACTCATCTGTATTAGAACTAGTGCTTACATCTTACTTTCCAGGTGCATCATTATGCAATTGTCACAATGAATGTTATATATATACACCCAAGTCCATTTATACACTCTTGTGGACTATTGTATATGTAATTCTGATGCCACATTAGTCGGTGCGACTTATATTGATATATTTTTAGTCCATATAAAACTGGCGTACTGCTTTATACGATTGTGGAAAATCCTGCCGGTTTCACATGTGTTAACATGATTTTCATTTTGGACTGCCATTCAGCATATTAATCTATTGTTTTTTTTGTAAAGACTCAGAATCATGGCTGTGGCTGGTTGTATAACAGATGTGCTTTACCCAATGCAGGTTCTTCAGAGTACCATATATGAGGTTGACCTTGATCGAATACTTCAGAGCATTCATGTATACCTGCAAGAGCTTGGAATGGAAGAGATTAGGAAAAGGTATGATTGAAAACTATTTTAATAAATTGTAAGTAGATATATGAAGAGTTGGTCACTAAGCTGGTATTATTATGACCCCTCAATGTTTACTATGATGTCACTGCAATCATTTTTTTTTATTATGTCTACTATTTTGGAAAGTTGTCCAATAGATGAGTATTATATCTCAAGCTGTAGTTAACCTCAGTCTCTAGCATGATACTGGTTGACTTAGGACAAATTGCCCATCTGGAAAAGTTTGCTCTTGGTACCCATCAGTTGTGAATTTTTGAGTACAGATGTAAATAACGGCTTGAAAGACAGGACTCTTCTTTAATTATTTAATTCCTTTTAGTGCCTTCCACATTTTCCTTATTTTAGCCTTGCAAGATCTGATATTCTAGAAAATTTTGGGTTGTACTCTTTTTCCACCACCAGTATCACTAATGTCGAGCAGTACTTACCCTTCTTAGAACGCTTAATTTAAACTATTCTTAATCAGGAATTTTTCAAAATTCAGTTTTCGTGTTGCACTTCCGACAAACTGTTTGATTCTGAAGGTCTAATATCTGTTGGAACTTAAAAACTAAAATAGTAATTTCCACTACTGCTAATTTCAGTTTGGTCTAACTTCATGTTTTGTTGGTCGCTTTATATTATCAAAATCTACAGAGCTGGGGCTGATGATAAACCACTGCGCATGGTCAAAACCGTTCTACATGAGCTTGTTAAGCTTCGTGGGACTGCTATTAAAGGCCATCTTTCAATGGTACCAATCGATATGGAACCCCAACCAATTATTCTTGCCTATATCGACCTTAATCTTCAGGTATTGTAACATACGAATATAAAGAAGTGTCCGGGTCTTAGTTTTTTTTGAACATGTACGATTCTCATATTGTTCTACACGACAGACCTTGGCAGCTGCAAGAATGTTGACTCCATCAGGACCAGTTGGCCAGAGTAACTGGGGTGATTCAACAGCGAATAATTCCTCACAGGCCACACATTCTGCGGACTCCCAGTTGAAGGTACTGTTTGTTACTTTGTTTATGTTTTGTTGCTTAGAGCTTATCAGTTTTCAGCCAATCTAACTTTTCTTGATAATTATGATTATAAAGCAAGAGTTGGCTGCAATCTTTAAAAAGATTGGGGAGAAGCAAACATGCACCATTGGCCTGTACGAGTTATACAGGATCACCCAATTATATCCCAAGGTATATGCAAAATGCATATAACGTGAAAGATTTGTTGTTTCCATCTTATGTTCTCTCACATTTTATGATAATATTTTCTTTTGTATTCAGTATTTACTAATGATATTATATTCTTACTATATTCAGGTTGATATATTTTCTCAACTACAAAATGCTAGTGAGGCATTTCGTACTTACATTAGAGACGGTTTATCTCAGGTATGTGCTGATGTCTTTTGCAATAATATGTTTGTGAATCTGTGAGCGACTAATGTGTGACGAGTTCCTTTCTGCCATTATTTGCAGATGGAGAAGAATGCAGCAGCTGGCAGAACACCTTCAAGTGTACCCTTAGCAACTCCCCCGCCTTCTTCTTTGAACCTTTCCTCCCCAAAATTTGCACCCCTGTCACCTGTACATACAAATACGCTAAGTGAGGCAAAATCTGTAAATTCTAAAGTAGAACCTACGAGCTTTAGTTTACCCCCATCTTATGCAGAAGATGACAAAGCTTATAATACCATGATGTCGAGAGGTCCAATATCTGATCATCAAGAATTGAGACATCAGACTGGCGAGCAAAATGAAAGATTCCCTCCCGGAGGTTTACTTTTGCTGAAATTTTCCTTGCAGTTATGTTTCATCTGTTGTCCCCTTTGCAGAATTTAAAATTAACATGTTATTCTACATACTGCAGTTACTGGAGGAACGCTAAATGCAATTAGAGAAAGGATGAAGAGTATTCAGGCAGCTGCTGGAAACCCGGAATCAGGAAACAGACCACTTATGAACTTAAATGGCAGTGTGGACCCGAGCCAAATTTCCCAATCTACAGACCGAGCCAATTTTGAGAATCCTGCACAGGTTGGTGTCCTCCCTATGGATGAGAAGGCATTATCTGGGCTACAAGCACGGATGGAAAGGCTTAAAAGTGGGTCGATTGAACCTATGTAGGAAGAGAGGTCTACAAGTGGCCATTTTGAGCGTCAGGGAATTAATTATTCCCTAATATGCTAGCGCCACAATGAAGAGGCTCGGCAGATGTAATTATTCAACCAGTGCGGTATAGATGATTCAAATTATTGGTGCAATGATCATTTGCATAGGTGTTTGTATCATAATCTTAATTTTGTAGAAGAGTTGTAATGAAACAGTGTTGTTTGTTGTGTAGTGTACTTAGTGTTGAGCAGCTGGTAAAACAGTGTATATTATATGCTTATGTTTCTATATCGGCATATTGGTTAGGAGATTATAAATGGATGTTCGATGTTGTCATTGAATTTCTCAGCAGTTTACAGTTGCAACATAGATACGTACAAACGTAATATGGCATTATTATAATGGTATCACGAGTACAAGGGTCATTTTTGGCTTTATGATGATCGTTGTCAATATAGTCTTCAACAGGCTTGAACTATTTTTCCTGTAAAACTGAAATTTCTGAATTCGACTTGATTCGAATATGAAGATATTATTTTGGCAGGAAATTGTTTGTTATTTGTAACTTCCAGTACTTGCTTGAAGTGCCTAAATGGAATCATTGTTCATGGAAAGATACAAAGCTGGGAGGTGACCTATGCGGTGGCTCCTGAGTTGGCTCTGTGGGTCCGGGAGCCATAGGTGGTCGGTTAGTAACAACTAGGGACGGCACTACATGACATTCATTCAGTAAAGTCTGAAGGTCGGACATAGGAGCCTCCAATACTTTCACTGCAGTAATCATTTTCTCGTAACTGGTTGAGCTAATCCTTTTTATTGGTCTGATTACAAAAATATACTCGTGATACGGATTCGGAAGTATAGTCTACTAATCCATAAGAAAATGAACAAATGAGGCATCAAGGCCCCAGCACGCACATGTTATTCTGTTTAAAACACAAAGCAAGCACATGTTTAGCACTATTGCTAGAAAGGACCACAAAGATAATAATACTTCAACACAGAATTTAGCTAATGTTTTATGCTCTAGTTGTTAGAAGTTTACACTTGAAAAGAGTTGAGCCGAAGATCCACAAGTTGATCTACTACACAACTGAAACGAGGGGACAGATTACAGAAAACGATTCTCTCCCACTAGTGGACATCAATTTGGAATAGGCAATTGTATGAATCTAGCTACTTGTTTACTTAAAATTGTACACATGCGCGCGTACACATATCTGTGTGTACATATATATTATTCACAAGAATCTTCCGTCACATCTTCCTAGCTAAGTCTACCGACCATGTTTTTCCCCATTTCCTTTATCTCCTATCTGTCAGTATCCGTCCCATTTCTAGGCAAAATCTATGGTGCATTATCACAACTATGTGCTGGGCTATGGCCAAATTTTTTTCCCGGATACACCACCATATAATGAGAAATTGGTGGGGATATGGAATTGTTGTGCTAGATATATATAACCAGATTCTTTTTTCAAGAGATGCTGTGATCGAGCACAGATATATATACCAGTAAGTAATTAGGACTTGACCTTAGGAGGTACCATGATATAAATATATTTTATATCTTATATGTTTTTTTCTTTGTTATAACTATATTATTTCAATTTTTGACCCCTACATATGGTTAAATTTTTTAGGTTATAATAATAATACTATGATATATGAATTTCGCGATTTAAAAGAATGTCAGGTGCTATTTTTTTTTCCCTGTCATATGTCAGGTGCTATTTTGATTTATATTATACTAGTTTTAGTCCTACACCATGCATCAACGGGATATATTAATTAATTATTTTTTGTATTATAATCAGATTTTTTGTATTTAACTTTTTTTTTTGAAAATGAGAATAAATCTCACAAATATGAATCGGCAATTCACCGTGATAATTCTTTCATTCAAGAAAATTTATTATCTAACCGTCGGACATGCAAGATGACCGGAGAAGTTTAAACAATAAAACTTTAATGTCCGAAAAGAAAAACCGGTTTTCTTCCAAAAATCCTGAAAATAAAACAAACGAAACAACGACGATATATATTAGATTACATAAATTATACGTGTATATGCATGTGCTGATCAAAATATTTACACAATTATGATAACTCATAATTGAGACAATTAAATTTTTAATTAAGGCACTATTAATAAAATATTAAAACCCTTAATTATGACACATTAACGCCCTTTAAATACGACACATTATCGCCCTTTATAAGTATTTAACTTTTTTTTTTTGACAGTATAAGTATTTAACTTTTAGTTGTATATAAAGCTTTTGTAATTCAAATGTTTTATTAAACAAAATATTTTTTTGAGTTTCTTATTGTGATCGTGATTTTGAGTTTCTTATTATGATTTTGAGTTTCTTATTATGATCGTAATTTTGAGCTTCTTATCTTGTAATTAAGTGATTTTACAGAGTGACCCGTGAAGCTTAATACAAGTACCCATCCCGTAATTGTTGTTCTCGGGGAGTTGTACTTGCATGTAAGGAAGAGATCAACAACATGCATATACTTGAGATTTCTCATATAAATTTAAATTATAAAATTAGTACATATACTACTAGAGGAGAATATTTGATGACAGATACAATTCAAGATACAAACAAACATCCATATATAATAGAGACACAACCTGATCACCATTCACCCACTCATATATATACACACTAGTCATTTAAATTAATGTTTATCCTAAATAATTATAACAATAATCATACATGACATTAATAATTGCCAAAACATTCTCCGTACAAATTGTAAAAAATAAAATTATTTGCTAGGGTTTGATGTCTTCTGTTTCATCCCAGTTAGGTATACTAAAATCACCCACTGTACTATCAAACTCATTCCAATTCCAGTAGCTGCAACTCCCCAATTCCGTTACACTCGACGAATTTACATTATTTTCAATACCTGGAACCTCGAACTCCCACGCTTCATTAATCACCGATTTATCCATGTTCTCGAGCTTCTGATAAGACGTAGCAATATTATTCAAATTCAACGAACGATTATTCTTCTCGCAATTCCACCCCGAAAAAGAAAATTGCATTGGCTGATGGTTCATGAAACTCTCGGAATTATATATAAATGCACTATCATCGTTGCTGAGAAAAGATGGCTGCTGAGAATGAAAGCTGTTTATATTCTGATATGAACTTTGCAGTGGTGGATTGGTGGTGGCGGCGGTGGCAGCTGGTTGAGATGGCTTGTGGCGCTTGTTTTTGCGGCCGCCGCCAACGGGGACATTTCGGAGAGTGCCCCCTTTAGTCCAGTGGCGTTTACAGGCTTTGCAGAAATGGCGAGGTTGTGTTCTGTTGTAGTTATTGTAGTAGCAGAATTTGGTGTTGGATGAGTTGCATCTGGGACAGTTGAGTGGCTCTGGCTGCTGCAGCTGCTGGTGCGATCGCTTGTTAGACTGAGCCGGCTTCGGAGATTCGGATGGCGGTAGCCAGTTGTTATACACCTGGCTATCATCGTCGGAGACTTGCTTCATACTCAACCCCATACAAAATTCACCGATTTATTTGAAATATCAACTCGATCACACAATTGCCCCTTCTCGTTGTAGTGGTCTAATTTGATCTTTAGAGAATGAGAAATTGAGCCAAGGTGTTTTGGCTATAAGAGAAAAAACAAATTGATATTATATAAATATGGGTCTTTCTGGTGTGTGCTCGTTCTCGTTCTCGTTGCAGGGGTCTGTGGTCTAATTTGATCTTGGATGCAGGTGAAAAAATTAGAGTGATGGGGAGAATTGAAGGGGTTGAGGAGGTGAGCCAAGGTGTTTTGGCTATAAGAGAAGAAACAAAGAGATGTTGTATTTATAAATATATGTAAGATAGTTTTGTGGATTAAGAAGGTGATGAGAAGTGAGCATCAACATGTCTAAGATTTTCTCTCTCTCTCTCCATATATATTAAATGCATATATTAATTCTGTTTATGTTGAATTGTGTTGTTATGCGAAATCTGTATCAATCTATCTGTGAAAACGACAAGAGACATAAAATAAGGGGAGGGAGAAGACTAGGGGACGTATGTTTCTTGAGGGTGGCTAGGTTGTGGTGTGTATGATGTGTTCTTGTGTTTGTGGGGGCGGTTTGGTAGCTTGTGGTGGGCCATTATCATATTATATAATGTACCCCTAGTAATATTATTACCACTATCCCTTTCATACAATTGTATGTACACTCCGTATGTGTATAAATAATGTGGAGAATATAGATGTAGATAATAATGTATAGAGTTACTTAGAGATGAAGGAGATGGAAGGTGGCAAAAACACATGTGGGTGCATGAAGACCATTGATAGTGCCTTGTGGCTTTTGCTGTAAAGAGGAGGAATTGATTAGGTCCCAAAATAACAATTTATATTTGTGCCATGGTGTATTGTGGATATATTAGTATGTGGTGTTCAATAAGCTCTCAAGAGGGTCCTTTGCTTGTATGTATACTAATCACTTGGTTACCTTGAAATTTCAAATACATTGTATTATTAATTAACCATTATAATTATAATAATACATGCATGTACACTTTGTTTATTATTTGTCTAAAAAATTAATATAATAGGTCTGTTTGGAAATTACCGATTAGCGATTAACCGGTAGCGGATCGAGTTAGATATTTTAACTAGTCGATATATTGAATTAGATATTTTGACTAGCGGATTGAATTAACAATTTTTTATAAAACTGTTTGTTTAGCTTTTTGTGATACATTTCAATACCTTTAACTCAAAAGCTACTCAAAATAATTTTTCAAAATTAGTTTTTTTGGCAAAACTCTATTTCAATCCGCTAATTATCAAATACTAATATTAGCATATTGAAATGGTCAAAATTTTAAAACACTCCAAATCTATAATTTTATTCCAAACATCTGACTTCCAAACACGGCTAACATAGAAGACTGTGTTTAAGTTAAAGATTAAATTCTTTGTAATATAAGAAACCATGCTATTTATCTATAAAACACATGCATAAAAGCATTGTTATTGATCAAGGAGAGATGATGATCAAAGTTGGTGGAACTCACTTTACAAACATATGTTTGTTACACTGTCTATGTTAACGCATCACAAGTCTTCTAGTCAAAATAATCAAAACTATCTAATATAATAATTACAAAATTCTTGAGAATTCTGATTCACACAAACGCGTGAGAAGAACATTAGTAGTATTTATTTTACGGAGTGGCCCCTAGTTTTAGTAGTTGCCATAAAATTTTAAGGTTTGGAGGAATTTGGAGGATACTTTGACAACTAACTGTGTATTATCTTGGAAAAATCTTTAAAGCATGTTTGGACACGTTGACATGCCCAGGAATATGATGACATCATGAGATGGTGGATTTTACTTGGACCATTCCAGGAACTAGCTACTACATTGGATCTCATCTCCTTGTATAACGGATTAACGATTATACATTTCATGATAATTAATAATCTCAAAAGCATACTTGATACTTCAACCTGGGCACTGACTATTATCTCTTTTATTTGGAGCTGAGGAGACAATGTTATAAACTCCTAAATCTATTCATAAAAATATGAAACTAAGTGAAAATCAAAGGCCAGGTAATATAAATTTTGGATCAGATTTTTTTTTTTGAAAATAACTATTCTAAGAGCATCTCCAACCGCACACAACCCTTAGCTAAAAAGTGAGTTGGCTTGCCATATATAAAAAATTTAGCCAACCTCTTGAAAAAATCGCACTCCAACCACATGAATCTGTTGTCTATAATTTTAGACAACCTCATATGGATGACTATTTTTGTCGAACCTCTACAGGTCTGTAAAAAATCTGTAAGAAGATTACACATCATTTATTAACATATTTAACTGATACATCCTATTTTAACAATCAAAAATATTAATAACATACTATTTTTAAATTATAGCCAACCAATATAGCCAATACCATTGAAGCAAAATGTCTTACAGGTTCAGCAAATTTTACATAATATCTTACAGTCCAATTTAACCAACGATTATAGCCAACGCCGTTGGAGATGCTCTAAGTGTATTGTCGAAAATCAACTGTCATGTATGAAAAACCGAGAAGTATCACTTAAGGAGCAACGCTTGTATAGAAAGCATTCAAATATGAAAATACTGTTTTTATTACATATTTAGTAAATAATGTATGTATAACTAGTGAGATCCAAAAGATCGTAGGATTTAATTTAGTTTGAGAAGCAATATATTCCGACTCTGTGAGCAATGTATAATGCACACTAACACACTGAATTGACTACTGTATGTTGCAAGGTGAGATGGGCAATTAAACAAATAGCAGGGTCCAGGAGTGGGTGGAACAGGGTCATATGTGTCTGCTGTGTGGACGTTTCAGGGAATTTTGTTGAAGAAAGAAATAGGACTTCTAGCGTACCCAAGACCCTCGTTAAATATTATATAAAAATATATGATTGTCAGAAAAGTATTACATATTTTGAAATTATAATATAAACTATATGATTTTTGAAAATTATTATATTTTGTTGTGTTAATAAGAATAATGCTCTTTAGACTCTTTTGTTTTGTTTGATATTTTATTAATATATGAATTAAAAAATGAAAAAAGTGATGGATCAGTATTCTTTATAAAAATCACCTAAGAGTCTCTTTAATCCCTACGTCAAGTCAGATTCTTTATTTTCCTACTTAAAAATCTTGCTGGAGATGCTCTTATGCATCAGTACTTATACAAGCTACTCGTCACCAGTTAACTTAAAACTTAGTGACCATTTGACTGGATTTATTTTTTAGAAATAAAGATTTATTTTTGAAAAAAAATATATGAAATTCAACTTTTATGAAATAAGTCCTTATTTCTTCCCCGTGAATATTAAACACCTTACTTATATACAAAAGAATTATCAAATTGTGTAATTTTTAAAAAGAATAAGACAATAATAAGTCCTTTACTTATTTTGCCAAACATGTTCTTAAAGACCCTGAATACGTACAATGTGAATCATAATAAATCACATGTTATGCTATTCTAGAACAAATAATATTTTTAATAAACACGAATCCAGTAACGCGTCCTGTTCTGACAGATCCACCATCTATTTTAAATAAATTTAAGGTGCGAATCGGAGGCGTTTCAAACGGACGACGAAGACTAGAACCAGTTAATGTAAACACAAGTCTATTGATAACGATGTTCTTGATTTATCAGTGTTCGTTCTTAATGGGAAAAGCCGAGTGACCACTTAACTTCTATTTCTTCGATTTTACTTCTTTCCATATCATACACAAGCATCCGTAAAACCGTAAATGTACCGCATCGATCAACAATTTTTTTTAAATAAAAATCTACTCTGCTAGAAATTAAGATCATTTACCCAACCCCACTATGCTCAACAAGTTTATTGGATTTGACATCTGTTTCTCATCAAAGCGCGCGTAGTCTTGTCCACACCATGTATATTTGCATCTCTAACCATTGTAAATGTTTCCAAACCAAAAACTTAATTGAGCTCCTGAGTTCTACATCAGTAGAAGAAAAATTCAGAAACTTTTCAATGTTTTCTGTCACCTACCCAGCAGTCTACATTTTCAGGGCACTAGGGAGGGAACCTCACATATAACTTTTCCAAAATTCCATATGAAACCCTTTTTTACTTGCCTCACTTCAAAATATACCAAACACTGTGAGAAAATTAATTCAACTGATTTCTCATCTCTCTTCAGCATAACCTGACTAGAAGCAATGAAGCAAAATCTCAACACAACTACTAATAAGCACTGTCACAGACTCACAATCTGTGGGGTGTGAGCTTTGATGTAATACCACAATAAATGCATATCAAGAAATAGAGCTCATATTTTTTAGTAGGATACTGTCTTGTAGTTACGGAGTACAAATTACACGATACATATGACAAACTAGGTGCGAAAAATTCTGAAAGACATGCAATAGTGCAAGTACGCAAGATTTATAGCTTGTCTCAGAAGCTGCAACAAAAGATGATAGAAGATCATATGGGCAGAGCTAAGCCCCTAAAACAGCTAAATATAAGAATCAAAATTCTAAAACTTGAAATCTTTCTTCTTTGATTTGCTGTCCTTGTCCTGCATCTTTCGTTTCCTCTTCTTTGCATTCTGCAGAAAACAAACATTAAGCCATTACAGATGTGAAAACAACTTAGAACAAATAATTGAGATAACATTAAAAAAAACGTTGTATAACAAAAATACCTCGGCCACCATGTCACTGAAATCTTCCCGTTGACTACGGAGTTTCTCTTCCTCTCGGGCTTCCTCGTACCTGCGAAACAACTTTTATATTAAAAGAAATCACAAGAAAAATTATTTATTGAGATGTTCAAGCGAAAACTCCACGTACTTGGCAGGCAGAACATTGTCCATAACTTCCAATTCTTCTGGATTTAGTGACACTTCAACTCTATCTGATTTTTGACCTCTAAGCAAATCAACCTGAAATGAGAAAAAGTACGGAAATCAGCATAATCCTGACTTTCGACTAGTACCTTATGCCGGACCAAGCACAATCGTAACTCTTCCTTTAATCTTGAAATTACACATGAAGGTGAATCTTATTCATACTTCTAAAAAAGAATCAATCCAACAAATTTTTTTATAGGGAACTTCATGCTATGTACTACTACTACATAATTCAACCCCTTATGACATATAATACAATAGCTTCACTTAGGGCTGAAACTTCTCACAGTAGCAAATAAATAATCATGAAATAATCTGAACTGCTATATTTTTCCTCAACAGTACAAAACATGCAGCATATATATTGTCAAACCAAGGTGCTCAAAACAATGCATATACATTTAAGAGTGTGAGTCTGCGTGTGCGTGTGAATAAAAAGGCTTCAAGACACATAGCCGGTTCCTGCCTACTGTTAGTAACAAGAGTTTGGTGGTTTGTAAGGGTCAAAATCATTAAGACTGATTGAAGAGTAGTAATAGATATTCCAAGCAAGATGACCAATATATTATCAACAATAAAAAAGAACTAAATTAGATTATCACCCACTTCCATGGATGCATGCATACTCATAAACAAAATTCATTGATGTGGTTAGTAAGTACATAAAAAGAAAACATGGATAAAGAGCACATAAAAATGCATACCCTCTTCGCTGCTGGCTTGTCTTGGGGAGCACCAGTTAACACATAGCTGCAGGCATGAAGGTAAAAGACATTAGAATCAAGGAACTGTCTACAATAAATATTTCTAGAGTATAAAAGCAAATAGTGACACTTACGTGTGACTCGTTCCTAGCAAGGTCCCTGGAGCTATCTTTTCTTCTTTCTCTTCAAGCACCTTAATAAGAAAATGCACAGATGAGCTACAGGCCACACAGAAAGTATCAGAGAGGAACCTAGATATGTATACTATAGTATGCTTACTTGGTAAAGAGGTTTCTCAGGTTCCTTCCTCTGCTGCTTGCGAAGGTCAATAACATCTGGAGTCTCAATACCAGTAGGAGTGCTGACAAACCAAAGAGGACCTCATCAATAATATATCACAATTTCCAGGCAAAAACACATGATACACAATACTGATATCAACATGGACATAATAAATTACCATCTACAAGTTATTATCTGTAACACAACTTAATGATGTACTGAAGTAACAATCATACAAAACCAAAAATAAACTTGACACTCAATACAACAATGTTCCACAAGTAACAGAGCCAATGTTACCTTGACAGACTATCAACTGACTGAATACCATCTTCTAACTCTTCCTCATCTGGTTCTTCGACTTCCTCTTCCTCCTCTTCTTCCTCTTCTTCCTCCAAGTCACCCCAATGCTTAGTTTTATCTTCTGGTTCTTCCTGATTGACGTTAAATAAGAATTTCAGAACCATTTGGCACCATCACTTCTTATATTTAAATAATAATAAAACATAATAATGTTGGTAAAGAGAACAGTATAGGTTGACTACCTCATAGTTTGGTTGTTCTGGTTGCTGACCAAATACATCTCCATATAGAGGACGGCCTTGCTGTTTTGACAAAATTGAAAAAAAGTTGTAAGGGTAAATTATGCCCATACAAAATGGCCAAACTATATGTTGGGCAAAAAACATACATCGTCAACAGGTGGTTTGCCCCAGCCTCCAGGATGATAACCAAATAAAGCTCCATGTGGAATAGGAGCATTTAGCCCAGGAATCTTCAATGATGGATAAGACGGAGGAGGGCCATATCTCTGACAATAAAAGTTAAGGTCAAGACACAGCAAGATTAGATTCATTTTTTGTCTAACAAATAATTTGTAATCTAACATAACAAGTCTCCAGATATATTATATGTACTCAGCTAAGAAGTATATCCTGTAAAGAAGCCTAAAACAAAGATGTACAGTGATATAGGCTCAAAGATCCAACCTGCAACTAGTTTTTGCTCAACAATAGATCGATTTTTAATTGACAAGTATATGTCCTAAGTTTTGATAAAAGACAATTTGATACCCACGTTGTCATTACCAAAAAAACAATTTTCAGGGTGGCAACGTAATTGAAATGAATTCAATACTCACAAATTTGACAGATAAAAACTCTTTAGAAAATTATCAAAGTAGCCAGTAACATTAAGTATAAGAATATTATTCACAGCCGCACGCATGGACACTAACCCAGCCATCAATGAGTAATAATGTGAAACTAGGTTGCACCTACAATGCAGTTTTGAACACATAATACAGCAATTCACCCAGATTTCAGATACACACATAGGTGGAAATTATTAAAAAACAAAAAGTTTCTCCTCTTTTACAAGGTTCAACTGCTATGTGTACATAGATCAAATACTATCTGCAAACTACTAGCTTCTTACCTGCATATTAATGAGCCATGGAGGAGGAGCACCCTCAGGCATCCCAAGAGCATCTTTTAGTTCTTGTGACAGCATTCCTGGCTTCATCTCCCTTAGTTTTACCTTTAGAAGCATGAAGAAGCATACATTAGTGTCGTTTTACATTATCTATACTTGGTAGATAAAAAATTGACATTCATATATAATCTCAACAGAGTAAGCAGCATTTGTCATTTTAGATTGGTGCCATAAAACTTGTTTTGGCTTGCCCGCCACATAATTAAATCTTTAATATAATACACTACAGTATTTGCATATGTAAACGACAAAAAAATGCAATTAAACCACCAGTAAGATATATACATGTGCACACACACACACACACACATATATGTGTGTGTGTGTGTATAATGAAAATGTTTGTTTAAATTTATTTTAAAGCATTGGGTGCTTGTTTTGTAAGAGAGCAATATGTGTACTTTCTCTTTCATAATATGTGCTTATTATCCTGATTTAAGCATATCATATTGCGCCAACTCACACTGAGCACTCGCAACTTGATGTGGATTTTGGATAGTAAGAATTCGTACAATTCGTGAAGACGACATTTCAATTCAAGGTGTCATCTTAAATTTATCACAATTTACAATATAGGTCACAGAGCAGTTTATCTAAGGTAAACGATGCATAGATTAAGATCTCATATAGCCAAAATTTTAAACAATTTTATATTATAAAGACTTAATTCAGAACACCATTACAAGGAGACCTCTCATCACATTCTCTTTCCATACTATACAAACTTCTTACCTCAAACTCTTTCCCTTCATGATACAGATCACCATGTGATGTCAATTTTGGTTTTGTCTGGTACTTAAAGAATGCATCATGAAGAACCTACAACAAGAATTAAAACCATTCAACAGGATTAATTATTAGTCAGACAAACTATCAAAACCATTATCATTTTCTACAGGACCCAACAGGCCAACATGATGCATATTTCAATTGTTTAGCAAACCTGGTAATCAATGTCCATTTTTCCCATTTTTGGTTGCATCCTCTCACGTTGCTTCTGTTTGAGTTTCTTGTTGTCCTCCTTTTCAATGTAGGCCTGCACATTCAAAGTTAGGGAACAATCAAATTGATCAGCAAACATTTACATCAAGGCATGTAAGGACTAAGGGCAAGATAATTAGAGTGAGCAAACCAGAAGATAGAGCTATACGTGTGTATCCATTATCTTTCATGAAAGAAAAAACATCAAAACAAAGGTTTAAAAAGTAAAATAGTATACAGTCTATGAGGATAAAAAAACATATATCTTGAGAATTCAATACCACTCTAATTATATTAGAAGGTTATAAAAAAATATATCTCAAAAATTCAATATCACTCTAATTATATTAGAAGTGAGCAGACCATTGATGATCAAAAATTAATAAACAAAATTGATGAGAGCTGGTAAATAAAGGGAAAAAACTTATTTCGAAGGGCAGAAACCCTTTCACAGAAGACAAAAGGTTGTAATGATTCAAATATATATATATATATATATATATATATATATATATATATATATCATTCTATCTTTCCTTTGAGATATATTACATTATAAAAGCCGTAGATGGGGTAGAAATACAAATTATATCAAAACGCCTGAACACATAAACATAAGAACTGCAATATCAAGCTTACTTGTCTAATTTTCTCGATGCCTGTAGCAGCAATGAAATCAGGTAGTTGAAAAGGTGTCTTCTCAATACCTCTTTTTCCCTGCAATAAAATTTGAAAATAGATGAGGCCCCACAATCCAATCAAAAGATTTAAAGGAAAGACTAGATAATAACAATCACACAACGTTATTACACATGAATGTCACCGAAGGTTCAATCAATATATATATACATCACAAGCACTATGCATATTGTTAACTAGTTAGGAGATTAAAGATGCTAATAAGCATCCTGCTGATTAATATATTCCACTATTTAACATGCTGCAAAGGTACCCTATCCTACATATGGCTATTCGCCAACAAATGTTATCACATATTATATCCCAACCCACACTAGCATAATACAATGAAAGAGAAACCATTTAGGGTCCCTCTTGCACAACACCTACATGTCCTGGCTCCAAGGTTGTCACAGCCGCAAGCCTGCAAGAACCAGATACGGACATATAAGACAAACCTTATTGACACCATCATCCACCCCCCTCTACCCTACACCCCGTCAATGAAACCAACAAGTTTTATGTTCGATTTATTTATATGACCAAGAAGAAATAAATCATTTATAATATTCCCATTGTGCATATATATAATACAATAACTCACTTGTAGAAACTTTCTTTTCTGACACCAATGCCTTGGTACTGGAACAGTATTGCGATATGATTTTAAAAACACAAGCAGTTTAGGATCTGATGAGGTAGCATCCCACACCTGAAAAAAAAAGAGTTGTGTTACAATCTCAAACTTATAAGAAAGCTCCTTCTGTGTATTATGCAACATTGTCGCTATTAATATGTCAACATGATGCTAAAGAGGATTAAACACAAGGAAACCACAAAATAAGCCATATCCTCATAATGTCAGATTCTAACGAAAAACAATAATATACCACTAATTTGATAGGAAAAAAGCATGAATTCTATTGAACAGGATACTTTAGCATAGAACAGTTAACGTGAAACTAATCCCAACATTCAATGTGTTAGGTAATTATACTAGAGTTAAGACATTAGCACTAAACATTGTTTGGGTTGGGAGTCGAATAAAAACAAATACAGAAGTCAATGGGTGCTGTTGTTTAAAAGTTCAGCACTCCAATTAGCTTTTCACATCATCCTCTATGGATGCACAAGGTGTGGAAGGATCAAAAATTAAAATAAGGGTGCGAGAAACTGCAAACACTGGTATGCCATTTTAAAAATTCAATCCGATAGGAATATAATCAAAAAAGTCATTCTTTGAATAGCTGATTTTAATATTAAGAACATGGGGCAAACTAATAAGTGGTGACTTGTGCTTAACCATTGAACAAATGATTTGATTTTCATTTTAACCTCAAATAAACTCGTAAATACTCTGATTATATCTACGTAACATAATAATCAGCTGCATCTGGAACTTAAAGCAACATACCACTGTATATTGTCAGTGACATCAATAGTTATGATTTTGAAAACGTAAAAATATTGGATGCCGAGGTTATAAAGCTCAAAAGTGTTGCCTAGAAAGATATGGATATATTATTACCTCCACTACATCAGGCCTCGAACAGATCTGCTTTAATTCTGCAATCTTCATCCGGCGCTGAAGCTGGAAAATGAGCAAGTTTCAAAACTACTACCTCAAATACCAAAAAAATTACTCTGTAGCCATAAATCTTTCAAAAATTAATAACAGAGCATTGCAGATTTTAAACCTTTTTCTTTTTGTTAGAGATACCACCCTTCTCTTTTTCAGGGGCATCTTGTCCTTCCTCTTCATCATCTGAATCAACTTTTTTCTTCGCAGCTGTATCAGCGGTAGTGTCATCTTTCTTTGCATTCTCCTAAAAGATTAAACAGAATAAACATAAGATTTTACACTTGGAAAAGGAAAGTGAAAGAAAAGATTCACTTATTTGAAGTCTTTCTTTACCTCTGAGGCAGGTAGCTCGCTGAAATTAAACTTTTCAAAGACCTTTCTAAATTCCTCATCCATTTCTCCGTCAAGTTCAGCCTTTTCTGGAATATATTCAACTTCAACTGGCTCAAAGGCCTTCACAAAAGCACAAGATCGAAAGTTAATATTTACACAACTTAACTATATTATGAACCACCCATCTATTCAAAATGGCACCATTCCATGCTTGAGAATGAACTAGAACAGTAATTCATCCTACTTTATACAATAAAGCATATAAGATTAATAACAAAAACTTTAGGCCATAATTTATTTTAACTATTATATATATTTTACAATAAACAAGAGGGGGACAGTATCAAGAAAAAGAGAATGCAAGCAAAAACAAATCATTTCAGACAACTTGCTCTTTTTTCACGAAATGATGCTCTACTTGTAAGCATTACTCATTAGAGCTCATACAAGATTGTTAAATAATTATTAGGTTTTGGCTATAGTATTTAACACCATGGTTTACATATTAAAAAAGATAATAAATGCCGTTAGTTCAAATCCTATGCAAGGTGTAGAATATTAGAAAATACAAAACCCTGTTCAAAATCAGATAGTTTTAACTGCAAACCTACAGCGAACTAAAGTAATTCCCGAGTACATACAAATAAGCAGGTGACATCATATTCAATATATATTGATAACTGTAAAGATAGGACACCGATGTTAGATAATAAACACATCAACAAAAATACAAATAACTTTGAAGCGCGCAGATATAATAGCCGCAGCAACACAACTGGTAAAAGGAATCCCGGATACAAACATTAATATCACTCAAAAGCCGTCTTAAGTTACCAAGTTTAGCTAATCTATTAGCAAAATAGACACACTGACACACTCCTCGACCTCAATTTCGATCTATTAACTAACAAAAAACACGAAACAAAACAATTTATTTCAATTCATCAACACAAACAATCACACACCATAATACACTGGAGATCTAAACCTACTATCACAAATCAACACGAACTTAAATACAAATACACTAACAATTAACACACAAAATTCCAAAACCCTAGCAATTTGATGATAAAATATTATTTAAATTAAATTACCGTCTGAGGATCGGAGTTCTCCTTGGCACTATCACCGCCGTTAGCGGCGGCTCCGGCTTCGCTCTCGTCTCCGGCGGAAGCATCGGTAGGTTTGTTCTTCTTCTGCTTGCGCCGCCTACGACGTCGTTCACTCTCCCGAGATTTTTTCGCAGCGGCGGGAGGGTTCTGCGGTGCGACGACGACGCCGTTTGGCAAATCCGGTGTCATCGTTGTCGAAAATCACTCCGATATTGTGTTTGTGCGACGGGGAGAGATTGGAGTATCGAAAAAGGGGACCGTGCGTGTATGTGTTTGTATACAATTATATAGGGATAAAATGAAAATTAGAAAATTTAAATTATTAAATCTAAACACACTTGGGCCAAGTGAACATGGGTAGGGCTTATGTTTGGGCTTCACGCAGTCTGAATCTGATTTGATTAAAGGGTCCTGGTTTGTTTTATCGCAGGTCTCTTTTTTTTTTGACAGATGTTTTATCGCAAGTCTAAAATCATTGAATATGGGTAGTATGTTTTTTGATATCGGACCTTTCCTCAATCATCTCAAATTATGTGTTGGATTATACTTACGTTAACAATTATTTATACTAGCTTTTAACCGGTGCGAAGCATGGACGACTATATTATTCTTAATTTATTATTTATAATTTAAATTTTAATATTATCTTAGTATTATAGATTATTAAATTGGATTTATTATAAATTATATTTAAAAGGATTATATTTAAAAGGATAATGATAAATTTTTTATCTTGTAATACAAGTTGAGTGTTTTTAGTTTTTAAAACTGTTTAACATTGTAGACTTCTACTTAGGTAAAAAGAGTACCAAACTAAACAAACATAACTAAACCAAAAATTTGTACGACTATAAATTATACATATATTGGCTTATTATAGTATAGTATAGATCCCGATTTATCAGTCAAGCTCGATAAAACCAGAATAATAAATAAATTCCCCCTAATATCTTCCGTGGATAACTATCACAATAAAAATAAATCAAAATAAATCGAGAACGGTCCTCTACTTTCAAAGAGGTATCTCAATAATGGATCGAAATCTGGAAGGAGGTCCAAATCGATTCAAAATAATAGCAAAAAATTATATAGATAGCCCGTACCTTTCAAAACATGTCTATTTCGTCGAGTCTCTTTTCAAAATAGTACTCAGATCGTTACGTGTTTTATGAGAGCCGAACTTATCACACCAGAAATTATGCTTTCTTGACGACCGTTATTATTCACGATATTATTGTGTTCATTGTTTATTAGAGCTTCGTTCGTCAACCGTGTTGTTATCAAGTTATCGACTTCCTTCACCTTCTAGAACGGATACATGATCTTACAATTTCAAGAAAACATTTGTTTTGATAAATAATCGTCTGACCGTGATTAGTGAAACTCTTTTTGTGAGAAGTTCTCCTTCTCTTGAAGTTACCTAGTTATTTTGTCAGAATTTTTTAAAGGAGTTGTTTCACGTTTTTTACATATTTTCCCCCTACCTACGTTAGTTTTGAATATAGATGTTATTTTTGTGAAGCTCGTTCGAATTTTGCTGAGAACTAGCTTATAGCCCGTGCAAGGCACGGGAGCTTTTTAATTATTTATAAACTTTTTAAATATATTTTAAATGGTGTGAAAGAATTTAATTTATAAATAATAAATTAAAATTGTATGTATCATGCCAATGTATTAAATTCTTTTTATCAAATTTTAAATTATTTTAAGTAGAATATGTGACGCCAACTCCTATTAGATTATATTTATAAATTTATTTTATATTAGAATTATTATAATGTGATTTAAATATTTTTCTAAAAATTTTTATGGTTCGAGATTAAAATTGATAAACACAATTTGTTTTGAATTAAGAAGATGAATCATAAACATGCAATAAGATGGTAGAATTTGCTTTGGATTAAGAAAAAGTTTTTGTATTCGTTCCTCACATAAATCGGGCTTATTAATTTTGAAATATATTAGATAAAAATAATTTTGTGACGGTGCGATTTATATGATTTTACAAATAAAATTGGTAGAAAATATTTATTTTGGATTAAAAAAATCATAAACACGTGAAATTCAGAATTTGTTTTGGATTCAGAAAAGGAATTATAAACATGTAAGTAGATATCAGTTGTCTTATAGAACAGATGTTAATTTTGTTATAATCTAACGGTGCTTACTTGTTCAATATAGGATCCGATGGATAAAAATAATTTTTTGACGGTGTGATTTATACGATTCTATAATTAAAATTTGTAGGAAATATTTATTTTGGATTAAAAAAACCAAAAACACGTGAAAGACAGAATTTGTTTTGGATTCGGAAAAAGAATTATAAACATGCAAGTAGATGTCAGTTTCCTTATAGAACAGAATTTAATTTTGTTCTAATCTAACGGTGCTTATTTGTTCAATATACGATCCAACGGATGATAAGCTTTTGGACCAGAGGACCATGCGACCAAATTATCTCCCTTGCGCTTATTATATATAAGTATATAATATGGTATAGACTACTTGAGCACCATATTGTTCCGTGCTCAAATATCAGCTCGGGTATTTTCTCTACTTTTTCCAAAAAATGGAATTAGTCATTGTTTAAAAGGTGAAAATGAATTTCGTTCACATTTTTAATAAAATTTAATAGAAATTTAATAAACGTCATTATTTAAAACACAAAAATTAAAACCCGAATTTGAAGAATTGATCAAATTTCTTAAATCTGTTTTCCTCAACCACGACACTTGTTATGCGCGTCGTGGTCTTGCCGCAAACATCAACAGTCAACACTCAACACAATCATGCTCGATGCATGCACATCTGTTTTCGAAAATGTATATTCTCAAGTTTGATGTAGGTTCGTTTATGTGAAAGTTTTTACATACTGAGTTTATAGGCAATATATAGATTAAAATTATGATTTATAACTTATAATGACCTAATATAATAAGTGTTCAGTTTAAATAAAGAGATAAATTTGATAGATTATTTTATTTAAATATTGACATTGATTTTATTTAAAAAATCATTAAAATAGAATAAACTGATCAAAATATATCATACTGAAATTCGATTTTAAGTTAGCTTTGGACGTTTTTCTAATTTTAAACTAATTTTAATTCATTATATAAATAAAAGATTAATTATCTAGTTGGTCACTAAAGCGGGTTTAATGTATCAAATTAGTCACTGAACTCAAAACGGTATCAAGAGTGTCACTGAAGTGGCCATACATATCAAACAAGTACCTTGAAATATAAGTTCAAGCAGTAAAAATATTATTTATAAAGTTTTACAAATTATTTTTGAATGTCACCAAAACCAAGTAAAAGGTTATGACTTCTAATATTTATGATAATATATTTAGATTTTATCAAGTTTATTTATTATTTATTTTTAATTAAAACAAAGAAAATAATTATATAATAAAATATAAATAATAAATAAACTTGATAAAATATAAATATATTATTTTAAATACTAGAAGTCATAATCTTTTAGTTGGTTTTGGTAACATTTAAAAATAATTTGTAAAACTTTATAAATAATATTTTTGCTACTTGAACTCATATTTCAAGATACTTGTTTGATATTTATGGTGACTTTAGTGACCAACTTGATACCGTTTTGAGTTCAGTGACCAACTTGATACATCAAGACCACTTCAGTGATCAACTTGATAATTAACCCTGTAAATAAATGTTTTAATTCAAAATTGAAAATAATTTAAAATTTGAATATTTAAGCCATAAAACATACGGTACTCAACATTGTTTGAATGTATTTTTCAAGAGTAATGCATTCCACGTGGTTGACGGTAAACCACTCCAGTTCTATTTTCATCCCCCGTCCACCGACACTTGCCTTCGCTGCGGTTAACTCAGGTTCATAATTGCGAGTGCTTGACAGGTTTTATAAGTTGGATGCCTTTTTTTTTTTTTTTTTTTTTTAACGTGGGTAGCGCGGTCGCTATTTTTGATGCGCATTGGATAAACCCACGAGCTCACGTGATAACCTGCAAACTAAGTGAACCAATGTAAAAAAGTTATTATTTTTAAAAAAATGAATTTCAATGTCATTTTCTGAAAAAATATCCTAACTATCACTTCAAAACGCAACTTCGTGCTGCGTTTTAATTTTATGAAAAAAACACGACTTGAAATTACGTTTTTAACTGAAACCACAATTTAAAATTGTGTTTTTGTCCCACATTGTGAAGACATGGAATTGCAGTTTCAATTAACATTATGGACTATTTTTTCAGAAAATGATAATAGAGACCTTTTTCTACTAAATAGTAATATTTGAAGCCAAAACCCTAATAAATTATAAGAAAAAAAATTATCTACATACATAAAATAAGAACTACAATAAGATAAAACATAAAAAATATTATATACTTGTATACAATAAGCGTAAGGAAGATAATTTGGTTGAATGGTCTCGTTATCATCCGTTGTATCAGGATAAATAAGCACTCTTAGATTAGAAAAAAGAAAATATAAGTCAATTGGTATCTACTTGCATAATTCCTTTTTTTAATTCAAAATATATTCTGACTTTCACATATATGTGATTTCTTTTTTAAATTCAAATCAGATATTATTAATCAATTTTAATTCTGGAAGCATGTAAATCACATCATTATAAAATTAATTTTATCTAATATATGTTCTTAAAGAACATATTAAATAAAAATAATATTATTCAAAATATTAATAAGACACAATAAATAAAAAAAGATATATTTTATAAGAAACTATTACTTGATTGATACATATGGAAAAAAATTTAACTTGGGTAAGCTGGAAAAAACGGAAAGGTAATTTATAAAAACTCAAAAAAAAAAAATCATATGTATAATTATAAATGAAAACCCGGACCTCATACCTCCTCACTAAGGTCGTACACGTGTTTGTGCATTCTACTTACATGTATAATTATTTTTATTAATCCAAGATAATCATGATTACCCATATTAATTCTAAAATCATGGAAAAACAAATAAATATATTAGATATCATAGTTATAATATAAAACATATTTATAAATATAATTTAATAGAAATTTGTGTCACATGTATAAAACTGTAGCATACAAATACATATAAAAAAATAAATTAAAAACACGATGTGAAGATACCGTAATAAAAGTTGATATCACATATAAAACGTCCAATACAAATATGAATCAACCAAAAATATTACACAGAACATAATCTTTAACTTTCACTAGAACACTAAAATCTTCGAAACATATAAATGGTCAAGGCATTGAACATAAATCACTCCATATCATATCATGCTCATCGACATTTTTTTTCATTCTTCTAATAATTGTTACACAAAATTTTGTTAATATCAAAATATGAATGTGTAAGAGGGATAAAAAGTAAACATATGATTTTAAGAACAATTTATCAAAACTACACAAGAAGATCAACAAAGAGCTGACTATAATAAATAATTTCTCGAACAATATAACAATACTACTAAACAAGTATGAGTCAAAGATAAAAAATAAGACGTAAACAGATAAGAGTTTAGCACAATACCAGTTTTGATTAAAAAAACAAAGTTTCATATTTAATTTTTTATTTAATGGAAATTATGATTTATTATGGATAAATATTTTTTCCCAACATTTTAAGTATATTAAAAAGTTATAAAATTATTAAATTAATGAATATTATAAGTGAGCAAAAAATGGTTAAAAAGATAAAGTGTTACTCTATCTTATTTTTAAGAAAGGTTGCTTCCTAGGACAAAAAAAACCGTGGACCCACTCACCATACGCAGTGTCTTTCCTTAATGAGATCCAAAACGTACCAACCACGGGACAACAATTACAAGTGCTTGAATTTTCAACACCAGTCCGCCAAGGTTGTCTTTTTTCTTTCTTCCCAATTTTTTCTTTTAATTTTCTCCTGCAAATTTATATCTAATTATATATACACGTAATAAAAAAGGGTGAAAAAAAGAAACAGACGAGAAAGATTTTGCAAGATTTTTGTGCGTATATAATCACCTTCTTCGTATCTGTATGTTTTCATCTCTTTCTTCAGAGAGAGATACAGAGAGAGAGAGATTTGTAGTTGCATATATACATACATTTTGTGTGTATACATAAAATAATGGAGTTTCAAGAAAATGGGAAAGGTGGTAACAAGTACAGGAGAATGGATGAATTAATAGAAGAAGATAATGATTTGTCAAATGGTGATTTTAATCAACGAGAGAGAACAGATAATACCAAGAGATATGTTATAGCTTGTGCCATTTTTGCCTCTCTTAATTCTGTGCTTCTTGGTTATGGTAGGTAGATTTGACTCTTGTTTTTTAATTGGTTGTGTTGTCTGATCCCAATTTTTTTGATTATTTTAATACTTTTGATTATTTTATTGCATTTTGTTACATGTTTGTTTTGTGATCTGGACTTGGTAGTCATAGACTAGTTTGATCTCATCATGGTCACACAAATCTAGTTCTTGGTTTCTGCCCCTTATTTGTAGATTGCAAAAAATTCGAACACATGACTATTTCTATAAACCCTTTATCACTAGACTATCCCGATCCTCGATTTACACTTCTCTGGGATAAAAGAATCTAAGTAGTCATCTGGGATGTAATGCACACACAGTCTTTCACCTCTTACCTCCTAAAGTTGTTATTGAAGTTTGAATTGTGAATTTCCAATTAGCAAAGGCAAAACTCTTTCAGTGACATGTTCTTATAATCTTTGCAGTGTAGCTAATTGTTAGTAGATTCTGGTTTATTCTAGCAACACTACTCAAAGAAAGGCTAAAGGAAAATAATATTATTTATTATGAACTATATATTGTATCTTCTGGACATGAATTTTGTGTTTAGAGAGAGATACCTTCACAAAATACACTTGTTGAACTGTACAAGATCCGTTACTTCTCTAATACTTTGAGGTTTTAGAAGAGGTCAATTCAACATAGGATCACAACTCCGGTATATCTAATATTTTCCAATTGAGGGCATAATTGATTAATTGTTAGTTTTTTTGTTCCTGGATAGGATTGTGTTGTGCCTTCTGTGAGATTTAATGGCGGTCCAATTGCACGAGTGAGCGAGAGTATTAAATTCTGTGATAACCGTTTAGTGATTTCATATATTCATTTAAAAATACACACACTAAAAGTTGATCTGTGCTTGCAGGGTGATTCATAAGGAGATAGGGAATTACCTATATATTAGAACTGCATTTTGTAATTTAAGCATTATATTGCAATGTGTGTGTGTGCGTATTTAATTACATCTCCAGTACCAATCTTTCACAGATGTGGGGGTAATGAGCGGAGCCATTATATTTATTCAAGAAGATTTGAAGATCACTGAGGTGCAAGAAGAAGTACTCGTTGGAATCTTGAGCATAATTTCTCTTCTGGGTAGTTTAATTGGAGGGAAAACATCAGACGCGATAGGTAGAAAATGGACAATGGCATTTGCAGCAATTGTCTTTCAGACTGGAGCAGCTATAATGGCTTTAGCTCCGTCTTTCAAAGTACTTATGTTAGGTAGGCTTTTTGCTGGGGTTGGGATAGGCTTTGGAGTCATGATTGCCCCGGTTTATATATGTGAGATAGCACCTGCAGTTGCGAGAGGCTCTCTAACCTCCTTCCCTGAAATTTTCATAAATTTAGGAATCCTTCTTGGTTATGTCTCAAACTATGTATTTTCAGGACTACCTGTCCACATAAATTGGAGGGTCATGATTGCTGTTGGAATTCTTCCCTCAGCTTTTATTGGTTGTGCTCTCTTCTTTATCCCTGAGTCGCCTAGGTGGTTGGTAATGAAACATCGTATTGATGATGCAAGATTAGTGCTTTTAAAAACAATTGAAAATGAAAGAGAAGTGGAGGAAAGATTGGCAGAAATACAGAAAGCTGCAGGGCATGGAAATGCTGAACAGTATGAAGAAAAAGCTGTCTGGCGTGAACTGCTACATCCTTCCCCTGGAGTTTTAAGAATGCTAATAACTGGTTGTGGAATTCAGTGTTTTCAACAGATTACAGGTATTGACACGACTGTGTACTACAGCCCTATAATATTTCAGACTGCTGGGATATCGGATAAGACCAGGCTTCTTGCTGCAACGGTTGCTGTGGGGTTCACGAAAACAACATTCATATTGGCAGCTATAATACTTATTGATAAAATAGGGAGAAAGCCCCTGCTTTATGTGAGTACAATCGGGATGACTATTTGTTTGTTTACTTTAGGACTAACACTGACGTTTCTGGAAAATAGTAAATTTGGAATTGCTATGGCTATTGTAACCGTGTGTGGAAATGTAGCTTTCTTCTCAGTGGGAATCGGGCCGATATGTTGGGTCATGACATCTGAAATTTTCCCTCTCCGGCTTAGAGCTCAAGCATCAGCAATTGGTTCAGTGGGGAACCGGGTTAGTAGTGGCGTCGTTGCTATGACTTTCCTGTCTATCAGCGAAACTATCACTATGGGAGGAACATTCTTTAGCTTTTCAGCGATTTCAGCTCTCGCTGTTGCTTTCGTTTACAAGTGTGTTCCAGAGACAAAGGGAAAAACCTTAGAAGAGATTGAAATGCTTTTCCAGAATGAAGAACATTGGAGAGGTAATGCAGTGGAGCTTGATGATGTCGAACATTTAGTACAGAACCAGTAACTAGATAAATGTGTGCGTGTTTTTTTTTTAATTGAAAATTTCACTGAAGTAAGAAGACAGATTGTGATTATACAAAGAGTTCAGAACATATTTCTGGAATTAGATTCATTGAGATATCGTAGCACAGTTTTATTGCTTATTGTGTGCTCTGAATCATCTACATTTACCTTTCTCTCATATTGAAAATTTGACTAAAAAAAGTTAGGTTTCTTTGTGTTGACTCCAACTTGCAAGCCTTAGGTGTTCTTGCCAGGCTCTAGGTGAAATTTTTAATCCAAAGTGATCTAATCTGTTAACAGGATACATAATCAATTTAGCCGATCAATATAGCCAACCATTTACATATTCCCCTCGGAGATGCTCTTATACCTTCAAAATGGTTATCTTTACTCCTTTAGGCAAAATGGGGCGCGTGCTGATGCTTCTAATGATCCAAATGTACTGAAGGGTAATGCAATAAGATGAAGATAGGGATAGCTCATAAGTCATAGAGGTTCTGTACCACACCAGCTCTATTACCTGGTCGTTGATCTTGGTTCCTTTGGTTATTCTCTTACTCACCGTCTCTCGACCGCGATGGCATCATAACCATGACATGAGTCTACTTGCTTAACCAATAATGAGGTTGTTCGTAAACACTGCAACCTGATGTTTGCTCTGAATCTTCCATATTATCCGAATATCAACATGGTTGTACGTGGAATAAGACATTCATAAATGATTAATTAGACGTTATTAACAAAGTTGAATGTCTAATGTCTGATAGTTCCGAGAAACCGTTTTGCTCTCAATTCACAACTTTATCATGCTGAGCTTCTCATATCATGGACGGGAAACTGAATATAGATACCTTTGTATAAAAACAGAAGAAGATCCAGAAGCTTGATCTTCGCTGGAATCTCCAACAGAGGCTGGTAGTTGACACTGAAGTAAAATGGACGGTGATGACAAATCCAAAAGCCAGACCAGATTTTTCAGGAAAAATAGAGTAAATCAAGAGCAAAGCTGGAAATTAAGTTGCAAGGAGAGTGAAGGCTACATGTTGAGAAACAATACAACTTTTTCAAGTTGAACATTGCATCAATATATAATACAGCAACAGCAACGTCAACATTAACATACATACTCTCAAGTACAAAGTGTACACTCCAGTAAAGTAAATTCAACAAGTAACTGCTTAATGCTTATATCGACTTGCTAGAGTAATATAGTGCCTTATATATTGCTATACGAGAGTAACTGCTAGTTTTATCCAACAAAAACAACACCACATCGCCACGTACACACCCTGCTAGGAGAAAGCTTCTTAAAATCTTGTCATACATGTAATGGTAGTGGCATAAACTGAACAAGTAGTTAATCTGGTAAAATGGCATAACAAGTTACTGATAGTTAGTTTTTCTAGCATTACAGTCACCTCATTTTTTGTTTATTAACTGCATCAATTGATCACTCATCCTTTCAAATTCTGCCTTGGCAGCATTATAGGTCTCAAATGCCACAGAAGCCTCATTCTTCTTTGCGTTCAATCCCCTGAGTTCCACTTCAATTTCAGAGTGTGTAAGTTTTAGTCGATCCCTCTCTTGTGTCATAGACTTCACCCTCTCTCCCTCCTCATACAACTCCTCTGTAAGCATACGCAAGGCATCTGTCATCTCTTCTTTCTTAACCATCAGACAATTAACCTTCGACTTAGCTTCAGACAGATTTTCTTCAGCAAATAATAACTCCTGTTTCACCTTAGAAAAATACTGCGCTTGTTCAAAATAATGAGCCTTCATGTCCCAGTCATTCCAAGCTTCCTTGTCCTTAGCAGCAGATTGTACCTTTTGGTGTTGGACAATCAGTTTATTAACTTCACTCTTAAATGAGGTAAAATTATCTCCCAACACTTCCAGCACATCATAGCAGTTACTAGCAAGGATCTTCATTTCAGTGGTGCTCAGATTGCCGGCAGAATTTTTAAGACGGGCCACTAATTCAGATTTAAAGACACATGCTGCATCTATTAGGCGTTGACGATCCTCCTCTGTCCGTTCTTGTTCATGGAGGAAGAGGCGATCATGTTTTGGCTTTTCTTCCACGGGTGAAGAAGGAAGCTCCACCACTGGTACCCCATCCATAGTTTCCGCAGTTTCCTCAGGTACCATTTCTTGACCTACATAAATGAAATTATATGACCATATCAATGTGATAAAATCATCTCACTGTAACATGATTTTAACAACCAATAATCTCTTTGAAGCTAACATGAAACATCTAAACAGCCACTTAAATATTCTAAAACTATGTGATGGCATATAACCATGTACATATTCAAGCTGTCTAAACAAAACAAGGCAACTGACAAAAATTTACAAATTAACAAAAACTGTGAAACTATAATATGGCTCCCTAGTGATGATACATCTCCGTAATCATAGAATTTGTTGTAAACCATGTACAGAGTCCAGATCAAGAGTCGAGACATTTTACTTGCATATTACTGATTCAAAGTCCTGACCTTGTCCACTCTTAGAGATTTGTACTAATCAAGACCAAGAAAGAACCGAATGAAAGCACACAGTCTTAATAATCGCAACTGCAACCTCTGATAAAAATGACATTACTGCAAATCACAAGATCTTGCCCTAATCTTATAACTTTAGATATATTATTACAAATCTTGAAAGTCATTATATTTAAGATCAAAATCTTTATCATCACAGCTGCAGGCTGCAGCATTTGAAAAAAAACAGTACTTTCAAATAACTCTAATCACATGATCCTGCCCCTAACTCATTATTTGTTTTACACTAAATTAACCACTGCATTAAATATAAATAAGCACAAACATAAAGAAAAAGGGGATCAAATTTCACATCACATTTAGGCTTAAGCCACTGCATTTAGCATAAATGAGCACAAATTTAAACAAAATTTCGAAAAATAAAGAAAAGGGTTTCACCAATAGCGAGTGGTGGGAGTTGCTGCTTATTTCCAGCTGGTGCACTCATCTTCTTCTTCTCGCTGTTACACTTTCTGATAGCCGTTATTCTTGGAAGCTCTTCTTCATTTTCCGAAGAGTCCGAGGCATCGTTGGCATAGACTACACTCTGACGAAATCTGCTTGATCTTCTTACATTTGGTGGCTCTGATCTTTGCTCCAATTTCCTTGATTTTCTTACCATTTTCTTTTCTTGAAATTTTTCACAGTTGAGCTTCACTAGTTTTTGCTGTAAATGCAAGACTACACTATAGTTGTGCAGAGAGATAAATAAATAGGAACATTAATGTGGTGTGGTGGGAGTGCTTTATTGTTTTCTAAGCAGGTTTAGTAAATGTGTGAACCAACGGTCTGTTGCTGTGTTCATGTATAGACACAGAGAACTTATGATTTTTGAAGGGTCTGGTTGAGTGACAAAAAGCAAAGCAGAAATGGTATGTGATCAGTAGATTTGCCAGAAAAGAAAACAAGACAAGACCCCCTTCTTTTCAAATGCCTGTTTAATGCAAATGGCTTTTGTAACGTGTGTGACATGCACATACTAAAAACTACCAACTAAATTTTATAAATTTAAATTATTTCAATTGATTCTTATTTTTAATAATCATGAGTACCCGACATATACAAAAGTTAAACTAATCGAAATGAAGTAAATGAATAAAATTCGGTGCTTAGCATGCACACCAAAATCCGTCACTCTCGTTTTTTTATATTTTCTTATATTGTTTAATACGTATTTCAAGTTGCATATAAAATTTAGTTTTATAACTTATTTTTAAATCTTTTTATATAAATATTAAAATATTAAATTTATGAGGTATATGTTTGACTCACTTCGTTTCGAATATCTATTTAATAACATATGTATGTTTTGAGTTCTGGACTGATAACTCGGACAAGTATTAGAAATCAGTTTTATCGGATGATAAACATGTTCAAATTGGTTTTACCCAAAAAGATAAATATAAAATAGTGTTAGCCGCCTTTTTAGTTATATTTATAAATTTTAAAATATAATATAAAAATATTTTGAATAAAATCAGATAATGAATCATGTTCTGAAAATATTAAAATTCTTATTTTTCAAATTTTATTTTATTATTACTGTCGATGACAGTTATAATTATTTACTTGCAATATCCTTTCGAAATTCATCGTGAAAAAAAAGAAAATTACTAACAATTCGGTGAAAGCACATGAGCGTCCTCAACTCCTCGTCGTCATGGATAAAGTAATTCGAAAAAGCTGACGAGGATTATTGTCATTATCTAGTATGGCCGCGGATGGATAAGGTTAAAAGAAAATTTTCAATTTTATTCATAATAAAACTATGCCATTACTGTAGTAATAAACTAATTAAGCTAAACAAAGATAAGATTTAAAAGACTTTTTATCTATTGACCAATTAAACCTCGTTTGGTCTTCTCTTTCCTACACTATTACACGTACTCTTGTAGATAAACACAACTACTTTTTTGCATCTGTAACTCTGTTTCTCCTCCCCTGCATCTCTCCCTATATATAGTCTCGCAGATTGTAGGTAATACTCACATTCACATCATTATTATTCATTGCCATTTGTTTGTTTTAGATCTTGCTTCAAAAAATCTGTGCTTTCTTTTAAAAAAAATCTGTGTGTTGTTCTTGAAATTGTGACAAAAATGTTGGGAATATTCAACAAGGAGTTGGTGAATGCACCAAAGGAGCTCAACAGCCCTCTTCCTCCAATGGAAGGTTCTGCCAAGAGGGTGACTCAGAAGCCCAAACAAGTGGATCCTCAAGAGTGTTTGAAGGGGTTCTTGTCAGCTCATTCAAATGCTTTCTCTCTTTCCTTTGCAAACAATGGAGCTGCTCTTGCTTTTGCTCCTCCTGCTCACCCTAATCAAAGGTCAGTTTGTTTCTACCAACATTTATTGAAAATTATGCATGTTTGATTCATGATCTGATAGGGTGTATTGTTTGTGTGATGGTCTAGGTTGTTCAGTGGAGTGGATGACATATACTGTTCTTTCTTGGGGAGTTTGAACAATTTGAGTAGCCTTAACAAGCAGTATGGTCTGTCAAAGTGTGGGAATGAGGCCTTGTTTGTGATCGAGGCCTACAAGACTCTGCGCGATAGGGGTCCGTACCCTGTGCACCAGGTTCTTAAGGATCTTGAGGGCAGTTTTGGATTTGTGCTGTTTGACACTAAGGCCAGTACTGTGTTTGTTTCTTTGAGTGGTGATGGAGGAGTCAAGCTCTTCTGGGGCATTGCTTCTGATGGTTCTGTCATGATTTCGGATGATTTGGACCTCATCAAAGCCAGTTGTGCTAAATCTTTCGCCCCTTTCCCTACCGGTTAGTAACCATATGTTTTTATGTATTAATTATGATGTTTGTCTTTGAAAGATTTACTGATCTGGATTGGTTTGATCAGGGTGCATGTATCATAGTGAAGGAGGATTGATGAGTTTCGAGCACCCTACAAACAAATTGATGGCAATGCCGAGGGTAGACAGTGAGGGGCTCATGTGTGGATCAAACTTTAAAGTTGATGTTTACTCCAAGACCAAAAGCATGCCAAGGGTTGGTAGTGAAGCCAATTGGGCTGCCGTTTGGGGACAACAAGCCGAGCACTTGTAACTTCTATCATCATCATCATCTTCTCGTGTGCTTATGGATTAATGGCTGAAGACATTAAAATTGTTGATCTAACTAGTTAGCAAAACAATGTTCTTTAATCAAGTTGTTTTTCTCTATCATTTATCTTTTTTTTGCTCTGCAAGTTGTCCTAAATTTGTTGGCTTTTGCCTTCTGTAAATAAGTTCTGAGAATGCAAGCTTTTGATATTTGACAAGTGATCAATTTATATGACCATTTCATACTATTCTCAACCTTTTCAATTTCTCTTAGAAGTGGAATGAATAATATGTACCAAACAATACTAAAAAGAACTTACAATGATGAGGTATGTTTATTAAAGAAAAATTAGTAAATTAAGCGAAACAACACAATGAGCCTCGCAGCGTAGATCCCTCTCTGCTGTCAGAGTCAAAAATCTCTCTTCTTCCACATACAACTCCTCTGTAAGCATAATTAATCCACATGTCAGCTCTTCTCTTTCAAGATTTATAATATCTGCATTACTTTCAGCTGTAAGCTCAAGTAATGCACTTGCCAGCTCTTCTTTCAAGCTTCAAAAAATCTGCTTTAGTCTCAGCTGTAGACACTTTGTTTTGAGCTCTGGCTAACTTTTGTCTCACTTCAGACATTAAGTTCATTTGGTGAATATAACGAGACATTATCTCCCACTCATTCCAATTTTCTTTCTTTTTAGCAGCGAATGCTAACTCTGGGTGTTGGGCAATTAGTCTGTTAACTTCAGTGCTAAAAGATGTATAAGTATCTCCTAAATCTTCAAGTGTATTGTAACACTTCTCAGCAAGGATGATCATGTCCAACAAACACCGTCGTAGGCTTTACTTCACTTGCATTCTGTTTCATTTTCCTCTCTAGCATCCTCGATTATAGTAGGCATACCAGATTGAGAGACTAATGAGCTGGCTCTTGTTCCAGAATTAGATTGTAGCAGTATTGCTTCTTGGGGCAGAATTAGATTGGAGTGACTAGTGAAGAACTTGTGTGTGAGGGTGGAGAGGATGAAATAAAGAGTTGCACTTGAGTATGCTGTGGATGCACAAATTTAGCCTCAGGATAAAGATTCTGCATGACTAAGTGAGTGAACAATCCCTTTGTTTGCATACACATTTGCGGTCTGCACACCTCAATTTTCTATACTAAGTTCCCCTGCATAGATGATTTAGTGATAATCACAATTTTTTTAAAAAAATTATCAGAAAAATCTTTTTCACAAATTTTTCAAGAGAGAAATTTTTCCTGTTAAATTTTCTAGAATTTTCTTTTCATGAAATAATTTGTCGAGAAACAAAGCAGAAACATGAACAACAAATATAGAAGTCCTGTAACTCATACAAAATATGCAATATCAACACAACACTATCAGAACTCATTTTAAATAAAAAGAAGAGTTGTCCTCCTCACTGTCATGCTCTGCTCTCAGATTTCCATAACTTATGTCTCATAAGCACCAAACTTACTGTCGAATGACCTTCTGATATGGTCAATATGTGTTGAAGCAAAGCCTGAAAGAAGAGCATTATGAAGCTGGCTCTTGGCTGTCAGATGAATTTCAAATATCATGCGTTGTCGTAGATAGTACTTCAGGTATTACTGATAACATCGAATTAGGAGCTAAGGTCTTAATCTACATACTATTCCATTGAGTTGCTGATTCAAGATTTTATCAGAACAATGCAAATAGAGGTTCAAGGCGGGATATGATACTCAACAATACTGTACACATGTTCAGAAGGTATTGCTGATAGCAGACCATTGCAATCCCGAAACTACTAGCAAAAGTTTGAAATATAATCTAATTGAGTATATAATTTAAAACAGAAAATCAAGCATTATAGCTGAAGAAGAAACCAGAGAGGGAATTTTATATAAATCTGAGGAAGGATCAACTATGTTCCTTAATCACTAGGTACCGACAAAGCAAAAAAAAAGATATATACTTTATAGAAATCATTAAATAGATAGGCCAAATATTTTGGGCTCCTATATATTATGTTCAGGATATGCATCAAAACTTTCTTGTATAGCCACTGACCAGACTAAAAAAGCTCAAGATGAGGCTTTGACAATATTAACTATATTTTTGTCTGTGCAAGTAGTGTCACCACAGTACAAAATCATCAAAAAGGGAAAACAATTATGTATCACAAATGACAAGTGTTTTCGAGTTAACATATATAATAAATATCTTACGACACGCCACCAAGATTAATCTTACTACAGAAACCTCAGTTTCAGTTTAAATATAGAATTAAGACCGCCACTTGCAATCCCTTAAATCTCACCAGCCATTATAGAATACTTTCTGTAAACCAGAACAAAATTTGGTGAAAATGACAAATGCCAAACAATGCAATGATTTCCACATGGATTTCTACATCAATCAACCAAAACTAAATAAATTACCTGAAAGTAAAAAAAGATTTAAACCATCACCTTCTATCATTACAGAGCTCAACTGCAAGAGTAGCTATACAGCAAAAAAAATACTAATAAGTGGCCTACAGGCTACACATGGAGATGTTACTTGCAGATGGCAGACCACACCAGAAGAGACGCCAAGTGCAGATCCAGTGTCCATAAGCCTCATCTTTAGTGGAAACTCCAACAGAGACTGGTTGAGCTCACCTGAAATGAGCAGCGATGAAAAATCTAATGTCAGGACCGAATTCTCAAAGAAAAAAAAGATATACAAGTGGAAAGATTAAAAGTTAAAAAGGAAAGTAAAGCGACAAAGCTTCTAAAAAGGAAGATTCATTCAAGTCAAACATCGCAAGAATGTATAGCACGACAGATAAGAAATAGGCATTTAGATTCTCTAGTGCAACAGATATACCTTGAAAAAGAAACTTGAACAAGTGACTGTTTATATGAAATTGTTAGACTGATACAGTGCCAACTGCGATGTACATTGGAATGTGGAGACAAGACAGAAACTACTAGCTCTACCAACAACAATGACACAGAGCTACACAAGCCCAACAAGAAGAGAACTCCTTTCATCATATGAATAATCAGTGGCATGAACTCAAACATAGTTATTTCTTAAATTCCATAGCTTACTGATAGTTTTTCAAACATTAATATGAATTACCTGATTACTTTTTTACCAACTGAAGCAAGTGATTACTTATCCTCTCAAATTCTTCCTTTGCAGTTTTATAAGCCTCCAATGCCACAGAGGCCGCCTTCTTCTCTGCATCCAATTTTACAAGTCCAATTTCAATATCAGAGTGTGCCTCTTTGAACCGATCCCTTTCTGCTGTCAGATCTTTCACTCTCTTTTCTTCCTCGTACAACTCCTCTGTTATCTTATGCAATGCATCTGCCAGCTCTTCTTTTTTAAACTTCAATAACTCAGCCTTAGTCTTCGCTGCAGAAAGTTTGTCTTGAGCACTGGATAAGTCCTCTCTCGCTTTGGACAGAAACTGCTCTTGGTGAATATAACGAGGCTTAATGTCCCACTCATTCCAATTTTCCTTATATTTAGCAGAGAATTCCACCTTCTGGTGCTGGGCAATCAGTTTCTCTATTTCACTGCGAAATGAGGCATAATCATCTCCTAGTTCTCCCAGTATATTGTAGCACCTACTAGCAAGGTTTATCATATCTTTAGTCCTCATAGTATCTGCAGAGCTGGTGAGACAAGCCACCAAGTTAGATTTAAATACAGCTGCTGCATCCAGGAGGTGTTGACGATCCTCTGCATTCAGAGCCGGATCAAGCAAGAGGATAAGGTCACATTTAAGTCCATCTTCCTCCTCAGGAGAAGGAGGCTTCAACACAGCTACCCCATCACTAGTCCCTCCATGTTGCATTTCTTGACCAACACTAAACAGACTCCTAGCAGATTTTACTTCACTTGCATCCTTCTTCTTCTTTTGTGGTGAAGCTATCTCAGATGCTGTTGCACTACTCTGACAGCCACCCTTAGTTACAGTAGGCGACGCGTTTTTCTTTCTTTTACCAGAATGGGAGACTAAGGATTCGGCTTTTATTCCACCATACTGAGATTGTGAGGGTAGTAGTACTGCTTGGATAGGAGGCACAGGATCTTCTCTTACATCCTCCAATTTAGGAGAAACCAGAGACGAAGATGATAAAGTACAGAGCCGTTCTTGAACATATCGTGGAAGCACAAATTCAACCTTACCATTAAGATTCTTCATGACCAATTTAGAAAACAATCTCTTACTTTGCACACACACTTGCAATGTATCATCCCTATCATCTATAACAAGATCCTTACACAAATAATTAGCAATAATCATAAGGAATCTCGCATAAAAAACAACTCCACTTCTATTCACTACATCACCTAATTTGGTAGATAATTCCTTAAGCAGCAATGCCCCAATATCAATCCCCCTTCCATGCACCAAACTAAACGCAATTTTCTGAATAAACCTAGTTATAACATTATAACCACCACATCTCGGAGCAAAAGCCCTCGTCAGAGTGTCAAAGAAATACGACCACTCCTTCCTAAGATACTTCCTACGTAACTGACTCAACTGCCACGGCCTCCATGCATACTTGATAAATTTCAACATGCAAATAATCTCCTCATCAGTAGGTAACTTTTCGAAATCAGAATTAGGCAAATGAAGTGCTTCATTGATCACAGAAGGAGTTAAAATATAGGAATTACCCTTGATGGTGAATTTTATTTCACCAGCTGTGGTGCAATCAGCTGTGCTCCACATTTCTTGAACTATTTCTGCGTAGATTGTAGGGCTTGCAGTGAGTGCATAACTGACTGGAGACATTTTCAAGAAATCCATAAGGGGATGAAAGTCTGCATGGACTGATTCTTTCTCCATGAAAGCCACAAAATTTGTGATGCTACATGTTACTCTGCCTGATGAACTCAAGCTTGTTGTACTTTTATTCTGCGCCATTGGAGTTTGTGTCAGAAGGTTAAACAAATTTTAGGGTTAAATTTGAGTGAGGGTATACAAAATAAAGGGTTGTTTGTCGCACCTAAAATGGTATCCCGAATCGCAATGATGTGGATGGGAAGTTTTGATTGGCTGAATGATGTGGATTTAATGGTCCATTTCATGACTCCCTTTTATGTAGTTGGATAAGTATTTTTCATGATTTATTTAATAAAAAATTCAAAAAAAGATTTATTTAATAAATGTACAAGTTAAGTTAAATTATTTGTGTATATATTAGTCAAGTACTATAATTATAGATAATATTATGAGAGTAGTTTTTCATTTTTTTTTGAAAATATTGGGAAATAATATTTGTATACTTGTTGGTTATAATAAAAAATAATATGTGATGATTTTTAATTTTTAAAGTATTCAAAAATAATCGTTTCTTAAAATTTTTGAGTCAATATATTAACCACTCTTATCATGTGTTCTGGCTTGTGCCATATGCACGTATTCCATCCGTCCCATTTGGTTTCATACATTTATTATTTGACACATATTATATCTTTATAAAATAGAGCACAATTCTTCTGGATACATTGAAGCCTCTATCCTAAATATTTTTATGTTTTCATTCAGAAAAGAGAAGTTTTTTTTTTTTGGACAAAATGCATTCATTAGAGAAGTTTTATTTTCAGATTGCTTAACAAACATAATATAAATATCCTTGACGATAAAAATAATTATACAGGTTTCTCGAGCCATCTAGTTGACATAAACATTCCTAAAAATAGTAGGCATGAGTATCGAATCGGGTGTCTGCATAAATCACCTGTCTTCAATTTAAATTTAACTCTTTGTACTTGAAAAAGATCCACTTGACTTAAGAAAAAACGGTTAAAATTTTAAGCCAAATAACTCATTTCGGATCTGTTTAATAAACGTTAATGACTTAACCGAATATTCATATTTAAATTAATTATTTGTAAGACATGCGATTCAAGTATTTTTTTTGGTAAGGTCTATATCCTCGTAAATAAATTGTATCGAAATACAATAAATCGTATCGGGAATTTCTTTCTTTCAAAAAAATTTATCATCTAACTGAAAATCATGCACAAACATAACTCCGAACGCTTAGATGATAAAACATAAATGAATGAGAAAAGAAATTACATAAAGAAGGTCACAAACTACTCGCTTCCAAAATATCATGGAAAAGGAAACAAACCGAACAAACATAATCAATATACAAGAAAATGAAATATATATATATATATATATATATATATATATATATATATATATGAGATTAATAAAATATAAAAGAGATAGTAAATCTAAAAAATAAAAAGAGTGAATATATCAAAATATAGAGGAAATAAAAAGTAGATGTATTTACAGATGTAAAAAGGAAATCTAATCAAAAGTTTCCCTTTGGTTAGACATTTAAAAATTTAATAAATTTAGCTAATTAAAAATATAATAGACTTTTAAATTAATTAAATTTTAGGCAAACTCAAAAGATCAGCATAACTTTGTTCCATTACACAAGATCTGTGAAATCAAGCCATTCTTATTTTGAAATTGCAAAAAGTGTTCCACATAACTCTGTGGAGACGGAACCTGTTAGAACCATTTCAAATATAAACGGTCATAACACTTTATGGGAGTTAAGAACAAATATGATATTTACAAAACAACATGATACCATTAGCGAAAAAATATACTTGTAAAATCTCTAATTTTTCAATAATAACTTATAACCGAATGTAAGGGAAGATTTCAAGTTTATGATCTCTCTATCAAAGTTGAAGTAATTTAAAAGAGACCTGGAAAATTTTAATGATTTTTATTAAACAAAATAATTATTATTTTATTAAAAAAATTAATTCAACCGGCTAGCACTGAAAAATACTCTATATATCAAATAATGCTATTTTATTTGCCAAGATATGTGGTTTTGTGGTTTTGGTGATAAGGCTGAAGCTGGGTCCAAAAACACTGCAATGTCAGGAGATGCCCCGACAACAACATTTGCATGAGAAATTAGAAAAAGCCATCGATCTTTTAGCTCTTGAAAGGTGAATTTCCGAGAAAACTGAACTCCTCCTGTACCAAGTGATTCTAAAGACGTACGAGTCTGTACATGACATTCAAGAAATTCGGATAACATTCAAGTACTTATTTGTAAGATATCATTCGAGTCGAGCTGAATGCTTGAAATCAATTTAATACATATGAATGACATATGCAACTATTTATAAAATATTCGAATCTAGTATTTATTTGTAAGATTTGATTCAGTCGAGTTGAATGAGTTAATAATCATTTATGAGATCATCAATTCAAATACTTATTTATGAAATTTGATTTGAGTCGCATTGAACTGATTTCATCTAAAAATTTATATTACAGGGTTTGATCAAATAAACCTAGCTACTAAAAATTGAAACTCAGATTTACATTTTTTCTATAATTGTGCCGACAAAATAATCATATATTGATAACAACACTATTTACCGATCGATTCACGAGTATCATATAATTACTAATATCATTACGTTTACTAGTTCATTATTAAAAATATTTTAAATTTTATATTAATAATTCTATTAGATTATTAGTAAAACTTATGACAAAAAAAGATTATTAGTAAAACCACATAATATATTATTTTTAAAAGTCATAACCAACATTAAATAATTTAAATTATATGATGATTATAATATTATCAACTAGTTATCGGAATATCCAATTTGAGTGTTTTCTTATTTTTCAAATTATCGTATTTTAACATCAAACAAGTTGACCTATTTTCTCTAATTGGATTTTTTCTAAATGTAGTCACGATAATTCAGTTTTTTAGTTCCACTAAGCTAACCATAAATTATTTCAATTGGTAATAGTAATATGACTTCTCCCAAAATTGAAAAAAATTTCAAATTCCATTGATACAAAGCCGATTTCAATAGATTTGTTGGATCGAGGCTCCCATTGACATGCATCAAATAGGAATTGAACTTGAGTTGTTAACCATTCAGCCATGAATGCTCAGCAGAGATCCTCGTATATGTTGAATAATCAAATTTCAACTGAAAAGAAGTCGTTAAAATAAATCAATGCAATTTATGATGAACCAATGAAAGGATATCAAGACTTTTCCCCCTCCTCTCATATGTAGAATTTCCAAAGACTCTGCTCGCTTTATTTATTTCAAAATAAAAGAAAGGGTTATGTATGAAAGAGGAATATTCCAACCCCCAAGTAAATAATCGTTAAAATAATGAAGAAACTAGTAAATTCAGTTACGAAACAATATAAAATAAATCAAATTTTATATCTGAATATTCGATTTGATAACGTGCTACCAATTCTTCTTCTGCCGGTAAATCAGAATGTAATCTTTCACACTCGGTTAGGAACGAAATTAGAAAAATGATAAACCCTATAGGTTAACGCTCTGTCACAACTTACTCTTATATTTTATTTTAATTTCTATAAAGAAAAAGAAATAAATTCTATATTCTCTCCGATTCACAACTCAATCATATATGATGAAATCAGCAGAGATTCGACTTTTTCAAATTCTGTTTGTAGCTCACTAGAGGCCCTGGAAACAAAGATAAGATGTGTATAAACGAAGGAGATATCCAGCAACAAGAAGGAAAGGGATTATTGAATCACGGCATACACAAACACACATGAGAATGATCAAAAAGTTCAATATAGTTTCTTTTTCTTTTGGTATCGAAGGTGAATGCAGCCTTCATAGCACAAATACTAATGCAGTTCGTTATTTAGTCACGCAGAATATTCTATATCATATATATAACAATTTTGGAACAAAGGATAAGATCATCCACCTATGTATACAAGGATATTGATCTGAAACAATTACTCAGCAAGAGAAGATATGCTTCCTCAAGCCAAAGCCATAAACAAAGTTCTAACGGACAACTGGTGTGAGGCTATATCATAGTCAAAGAAATCGAGTAACACAAAAATGAAAAGAAGCAGAAAAACAATAACATAAGTCACGGAAACTCAAGAGCTTAGACACTACTCTGATACAGTTTATGCAAGATTGGTAGTACATCATCACATCATAAAATTGGGAAGTAGTTGTGGGGATCTTCATCTGATATATGAGATAAACTTCTTTAGCCAGTAGCAACTAAACCTTAATTAGGGGTGAACGTATGGTGCTATATAAGAGCTGTAAAATAAATTTGCAATCTCCACTACTCTCTACTCTTAATTATTTACCTATATGTCTAGTAGGCAACTAAGAGGAGCAACTGGTATGGTAGGTAAGAGTACAGTAATAAGCATGCAGAAGCTGGTTCACAGCTTTCCAAAAAATCCAGATATCAGGAAATTTAAAGAGCACTACAGGACTTGGTGATGACATGGAATCAAGTTCCAAGGACATAATCTAAATACAAGTATATGCTAATGCACAATAAGAAGGTATCGCGATAGCAGAATAGTGCCATCAGAAATACAAGTAAGCAAAAGATGGAAAGAAGATTTTCTTAAAATATGGAGTATATAATCTAAAACTGAAAAAGATCATAAGCATCATAACTAAAGCATAAACCAGATATAGAAATCAATAAAGGATTGAGAGCAATTGTTTTCATATAAAAGATCAACTACGTTCTCGAATCAATATGACTCCCTAAATAAACATTTCAAGATCCTAACTACATGTGATGTCCCAGTACATGTTGAATAACCAAATACATGAATATAAAAGTTAAATAATTAAGTTCTAAAAGTTAAATAATAAAGTTTTATATCCATGAATGCTTAGCGGTGATCCTCATACATGTTGAATAACCAAATATCAACCGAAAAGAAGTTGTTAAAATAAATCAATGTAATTGAGGAGGAATCAATGAAATGATATCAAGACTTTTCCCCCTCGTCTCGTATGTGAAATTTTCAAAGACTCTACTCGCTTTATTTGTTTCAAATTAAAATAAAAGGTTATGTACGAAAGAGAAAGATTCCAACCCCTAAGTAAATAACCGTTACAAATAATGAAGAAACTAGTAATTCAGATAAGAAGCAATGTAAAATAAATCAAATTTTATATCTGAATATTCGATTTGATAACGTGCTACCAATTCTTCTTCTGCTGGTAAGTCAAAAGGTAATCTTTCACACTCAGCTAGGAACGAAATTAGAAAAACGATAAACCCTATAGGTTGACGCTATGTCGCAACTTACTCCAATAATTTATTTTATTTTCTGTAAAGAAGAAGAAATAAATTCTACATTCTCTTCGCATGCAACTCGATCATATACGAGGAAATCATCAAAGATTTGAATTTTTCAAATTCTAACTGTATAGCTCACTAGAGACTCGGGAAACAAAGATAAGATGTGTATGAACGAACGAGATATCCATCAACAAGAAGAAGGAAAAGGATTGAATCACCGCATACATAAACACACCTGTGAATGATCAAAAAGTTCAATATAGTTTCTTTTTCCTTTTGGTCTCGAAGGTGAATGCAGCCTTCATTGCACACATACTGATGCAGTTCATTATTTTGTCACGAAGAAATTTTCTATCATCATATATATATATAACAATTTTGGAACAAGGATCATCTACCTATGTATACAAGGATATTGATCTGAAACAATTACTCAGCAAGAGAAGATATGCTTCCTCAAGCCAAAGCCATAAGCAAAGTTCTTACGGACAACTGGTGTGAGGCTATATCAGTCAAAGAAATTAATCAAGAAACACACAAAAAAGAAGCAGAAAAACAAGAACATAAGTCACGGAGACGCAAGAGCTTACACACTACTCTGATACAGTTTATGCAAGATTGATAGTACATCATCACATCATAAAGTTGGGAAGTAATTGTGGGGATCTTCATCTGATATATCAGATACATCTGTTTAGCTGGTAGCAACCGAAGCTTAGAGATGGACGTATGGTTCTATATAAGAGCTGTAAAATAAATTTGCAATCTCCACTATTCTCTACTCTTAGTTTTTATAACCTATTTGTGTAGTAGGCAACTAAGATGAGCAACTGGTATGGTCAACATGTATAAAAGTGAAGATTACAGTAATAAGCATGCAGAAGCTGGTTCATAACTGTCCGTAAATCCAGATATCAGGAAACATAAAGAGCACGGCATGACATGGAATCAAGTTCGAAGGACATAATCTAAATAGCCGTGGATTAAGTTGCCAATAATCCAAGATTTTATCGAAACAGTGCAAATAGAGGTTCAGGACAGTATATGCTAATGCTCAATGAGAAGGTATCGCCGATAGCAAAATATTGCCATCCTAGAAATACAAGTAAGCAAAAGATGGAAAGAAGATTTTTTTAAAATATAGAGTATATAATCTAAAACTGAAAAAGATCATAAGCATCATAATTAAAGCATAAACCAGATATAGAAATCAATAAAGGATTGAGACTTGAGAGCAATTGTATTCATATAAGAGATCAACTACATGTTCGAATCAATATCACTCCCTACACCAAGTAAACACAAACATTTCAAGATCCCAATTATATGTGATGCCCCAGTACATTTAGATTCCCTTTTAAAAATCCCTAATTGACAAGTTAACCAGGAAGATTCTTTCAAGTTAAACATGCAGTAGCAATATTAATCTCTTACTTCCTTACTAGCTGCAGCAAGCGATCAGCCATCCTCTCAAATTCTTTCTTGTCAGCAATGTATTGATACAATTTCCTGAGTTCAGCTTCAGCAACAGAATGAGCCTCTTTGCGTTGTTCCGTCTCTGCTTTTAGAGCCTTAATTCTCTCTTCTGCCTCATTCAACTGCTCTGTAAGCTTAAGGATAGCCCCTGTAACCTCTTCCTTTTTAGCCTTTAAGGAATCCGCACGAGTCATTGTTGCAGACAGCTTGTCTTCAGCACTGGATAACCTCTGTTCCGCTTCAATCAGAGACTGCGCTTGGTGATTGTAACGAGCCTCTATGTCGCCAATAATTTCAATCTCTTTTTTGGCAGCAGATTCTAGCTCTTGCTTTTGTGCAATCAGCTTGCTAATATCAGATCTGAAAGATGCAAAATTATCTCCTAAACCTTCAAGTGTATTGTAACACTTATCAGCAAGGATCATCATCTCCTGGGAACTTAGTCTGTCAGCCTGAGTTGTGAGATCGGCCACCAGCTGAGATTTTAGTACAGATGCCGCATTCATGAGGAGTTGATGATCTTCCTTTGCACTTGCAGGAGATGAAGGAACCTCAACTCCTGGTATGGCATCGCTAGTGTCTGCAGGCAGCATTTTGTGATCTACAACAGAATGACTACTTGCAGATTGCTGGAAGAAAAGATCTCACTCAAACTCACACAAATCAAATATTTAATTAGTAGAAGAGAATTTTATATAAAAAGCATTTCTTATAATTACTTGATCACAAATTAATGATTTGGTGCACAAGACTTTATATTGGACCAATAGAAAGATCTAGATACTTAATTATAAAAAGGTAGAATCCAAAAAATCACTAGTATTGAAGGCATCATTTCTTGATCTACAACTGAATGACTATTTGAAGATTGTTGAAAGAAAAGATCTACTCAAACTCATACAACTCAAATATTTAGTAAAAGATGATTTTATGTAATAAGTATTTCTTGAAATTGCCTGATCACAAATGATTGATACACAAGACCTTATATAGGACTCAGTGGAAAGGTCTGGACCCAATAGAAAGATCTGGATACTTAGCTAAAATCCAAAATACTCGCTAGAACTTTCTATGGTCCTACAAATAAGATATATTGAGACCGATGTATAATGTAAAGGCTGTGGTGGGCTCATGCCCAAAATTATTTTTTTCAAATTTTTTTTATGCAATACAAATTTTTTGAAGTTAGCCCGGGACATATTAGGCCCAATTCAATTTCTTATGTAAAACATTGGGTTAGGGAAGGAAATAAAGTAAAGAAAGTTAGCCCGGGACATATTAGGCCCAATTTATTTATACATTATATATTATTTATAATAAACTTGTATGTAATACTTATTTTTATTTATGAAATAGTTTATATTTTGGATTCTTATAAAATAACTATACATAAAAATTATTTACGAGAACATAATAATTATATCTACATTTTACACAAAATTTATACATCTATTTTTTTAGGTTATTTTGTATATTAATATAACATTTAAACTAATTAAATTTTAAAAAAGTACTATAACACAAAAATCAGAAATCACATAATTTATAATAATGTAAAATTTATGAAAAACAAAAAAAGATATTATTTATTTAAACAATATGTTTATTACACTTATTAGGTAATTACACATATCACTGAAAAATTTAAAATCATTTGCTTCATCTAATTTTCATTTGTTTTAGTTAATTTTATTTATAATTTATTAATATTTTATTATTATACATATTTCTTTTAAAGTACAATAATCCATATATATTTTAGTTAATTTTTTCATAAATACAAATTAAAATTTAGCTATTATAAACTAAACACATATATAAAACTATAAAAAAATTGAGGTTCTTTTGGAACTTGAGGGCCCTAAGCGAGTGCTTAGTTAGCTTTATGGAACCGGCCCTTGGAACAATACTTCCACTTCTTCCAAATCCATCACAACCACCTTTGATATTTGTGTTTTACTAATTCGAGAAGGTTTTCAGTGTATCACATGGCACATGCTAAGCGCTAAAATTTATAAGTTTGACTTATTTTTATTAATTTTAATATCTTTATAGTGATGGACCTGCATACAACCACCATACCAATCAAAATCTCTAAAACATATCAAATTTCGCGTATTTCGCGTATATCGCGTATAGCATGTGGCTATCGGTACAAACTAGACAAACCCTTAAGTTAATATATGAATAACAAAACATGTGAATGTCAGAGTTGGGTGATTGTATAGTAACCTTTCTCCGACTTAAGTTTTAGACTTTGTGTTTGAAAATGATCCACTTGATTCATGAAAGAATGGTCAAAATTTAAGTAACTTGTTACGAATTAGTTTAATAAATGTTCATGGTTTAGTCGAATACTCGTAGACAAGTATATATTTGTAAGATCTTCGATTCAAGTGCTTAATTAGGAGATTTTATTCGAGACGAGTTGAACGATCGGAATCAGTTTAATAAATGTGAATGACTGTTGAGTATTCGTATCTGAATAATTGTTTATAAGATCTTCATTCGATTCGAGTACTTATTTATTATGAGATTTGATTCGAGTCGAGTTCAACGAGCACTCATATATATATATATATATATATATATATATAGAGTCCTACTCCAATAGAAACCAAATTAGCCTAAAAACTAAAAACCAGTTTCTGGACAGTTTTTTATCACTATTTTTGACTACAGAAATCACTAATTTGTACCTAACATATCACTAATTTATATATAACATATCTCGCGGATATAAATATATATACACACATATATGCAACGTATATGACCATCATCTTCACCCAAATCGTAATAATGGACCTCTTACCACCATTACCAGACGTTTTTATGACTTGCCACCATTGTCTATCATCACCAATAGTCACATACACTTTCTATCATAACTTACAAAACTAACGACTACTTACCATCATCATACAACTTCTCTTGCGGCTTCCTACCGTCAATAACCTTCCTACGGATGAAATTGATCATCTATAATCGATTATCAATAGTTTAGATAAGTAGATTTTCTCAATTTTGATAATAAAAATCGTTGTTTATATACTATATAAAAACAGTGATTAGTGCAGTATAAATTAGTGATACCCGCAGTTATAAATAGTGATAGGGAAACTGGTTTCTAGTTTTTATTTTAAGAGTGGTTTCTATTTGATCATGAGCCTATATATATATATATATATATATATATGTATGTATGTATGTATTTGAATAACTGTTAATAAGATCTCTTAAACACTTGTTATGAAATGAGAGATTCAAGTCACATTGAGCTAGCCGATTTAAATTAAAAAATCAATTTTATAGGATTTAAATGAATAAACCTAACTACGTACTAAAAAATGAAACTTGATTTACGAACTTTTTTATAATTATACAAATAAATTAATCATGATTTGAGTACCGACCCTATTTTATAAATCGACTCAAAATGTTTAATCATTAAACTTACTAGTTTATTGTTATTTTTTAAAAATATTATATTGATAATTATATTGTTTTAAGAGTTGTAACAAACATATGATATGTGAAATATACTTTAAGTAATATTATGATCATAATATTAATTAATTATTGTAATATATAATTCGAGTACTTTATGATTTTTTAAATTATCTTTTTTAGAATCACATGAGTTAGCCTATTTCTGACTTTAATGCCATACAGAAACACCAGAAGAATAGTAATAAAAAAGTTCACCATACCTTCCTTTATACTTTTGGTCTCCAAGCTAAATTAAATGCAGCCTGTATGTCCTCTGTGTTTTATGTTCGTTGCACAAGGGCACTAAATACTAATGCAGTTCATTATTTTGTCATACAGAAGTTTTCGTTTATCATATATATATCAATTTCGGAACAAAAAGTAAGATCTTAATGAGAAATTATCTACTCATATACAAGAACATCGATATATCTGAAACAATTTCTCAGTAGGTAAAGAGATGCTTTTGATCTCATTCATGAAGCTAGCTTCCTTAAGCGAAAGCGATAGATGACCGGGGATTAAGGTGCCAATCCAAGATCGATGCTATCAAAGGAAGAAAAAAGTAATACCACTCTTTCCGTAAATGCTTCCTATTAATTCGACCCAAAAGACAGGGATCCGCTGCATAATTGATAGCTTTTAACATGGAAATGATCTCACCAGCAGTAGGTGTGTTTCAAAGTTGGAATTAGGAAAATCCTGTGCTTCATTGATCAAGGAAGGAGTCAAGATATAAGAATTAATTACCTTTGATTGTGAAATAAGCTGTTCTCCACATTTCTTGAACTATTTCTGCATGGATCGTAGGGCTTTCAGTGAGTGCATAGCTGATTGGAGAGATTATCAAGAAATCGATCATGGAATGAAAGTCTGCATGCACTGATTTTTTTCCAAAAAGGCAACATAATTTGTGGTGGCATAGGCCACTTTGCCTGATGGAATTGGACTCAAGTCTTTAGACAATTTTTTGGGGGTCATTGTTTCATGAATCAAGTTGTTATCAGAAAACTTGAAAATATCTTGGGTTGGATTTGAGAAGGTATAACAGGATCTTAGCAAAAAATTTCAATCAGACCAAAGATGGCTTATATTAAGGTTCTGATGGTCTTGTCGGTTGAACGAAATTTTTCTATCGATAATTGAGATTCAAACTATTATGTTTTGGTTTAATGAAATTTATCATATTAAAAATGAAATCATTTTAGCTTATTGACCTGGTTAAATGAATTTAGTAATAAAAATTATTAGATCAGTTTATGACCGTATCTGATTTGGATCGAATCGACGAATCGACTTTAGGTACGGCTCAAATCAGTTCAGATCTAATTTTGATTTCACATAGCTTGAACCGATTTCGGTTGGATCGGGGAAAATTTTGATTCTGATCAAATTCGAATTAAAATCAGATAAAATTTGGATTTAGATTCAATCAAAGTCAATTTAAACATTATTTGGATCATTTGTGTGGTATAGATTTTGTTTTGTTTGGATCTTGAAAAAAAAATTTGGTTGAGATACTATTATTAATTTATTAAATTAAAATCAATTATAATTTATTAAAATTCATATAATATTATTAATTCATTAAGTTCAAATTAAATACTGACTCTAAACTAGGACATAAGTAGTCATAATCATATGCATCTTCAATTGCAGTCGGTTGTAATGATAAATAAAATAGAAGGAACATAATCAAGAACCTAGGGTTTGAGCAAAATTAAGCTTAAATTAAAATATCGAACCAAATCGTATAATTTAAATTAATTTAAATTAGATTTTATCGTTTGAGTCTTACTAGCACATTTTAATTAGTTAAGTTTTCGATTATTAACTGAATAAGAATTCATTTTAGTTTGTTGTATCAGTTTGATTAATTAAAACATGAATTCAGTTTCAACTAAAATAATTGTATTATATATATATATATATATATTACTTATTATTTTGTTCAAGAAAATTTATTCTATATTTATAGAAAAGAAATAAAAAAATTTAAAATTAAATACTTTAAGTTTTTGATTATTAACTGAATAACAATTCATCTTAATTTGTAGTACCGGTTTGATTAATTAAAACATGAATTCAGTTTCAACTGAAATAATTGTATTATAATTATAATTTACAAAATTTATGAAATAAACAAAATTTATGAAATAAAAAAGACTCAAAATTGTTATGAGCTATACACAAGACCAGCTTAAATTTGACCTTGCTCCTCAAGAGTTTCCTTCATTGATGATCTCCCGTGAACCATTCCTTCTCGATACATTAAGAGCCTCTCTCCTAGAGATTTTATTTTGTAGCCTGGAGAATGCGAAGTTGATGCTTGATCGAAGAATAAAACATGATGAATATCGGGTTGGGTGTCTGCATATTCACCTCTCTCCGACTTAAATTTTACACTTCTTGAGAATATGATTAAATTTTTAAAAGTCAAGTCACCAGGGGGCGGACACTGTTTTTTCCTGCCAGGGCTGGAGTAAAAAGAATGTGATTGTGCGATTTAACCGCACTAGTAATATGTCAAATCGCAACCCGCATCGCACTGCACTGTGCGGTTTCTGAAAAATTCAAACCCACAACCCCACCACAAAAATTAAAAATCATATTTTGTAGTGCAGTGTGGTGCGGTCGATTTACACGGTTTGGGGCGGTTTTTCTATCACCCCTAAATTATGTACCCTGTCTCCGTATGGTTTATGTTCATTGCACAGGGGCACTAAATACTAGTGCAGTTCATTATTTTGTGATGAAGAAATTTTCCATATTATATATAACAAATTTGGAACAAGGATTAGATCTTAATCAGAAATTATCTACACATGTATACAAGGATATAGATCTGAGACAAGTTCTCAGCAAGAGAAAATATGCTTTCCATCTCATTCATAAAGCTAGCTATCTTAAGCGAAAGGAGATCAAGAAACACACTATGAAGCAGAAAAACAAGAAAATAAGTCACGTAACTGCAAGATCTTACCACTACTGTCTACTCGATACAGTTTATGCAAGATTGATAGTACATATTCACATCATAAAGATTAATATATCAGACACATTACTTTAGCTAGTAGCAAACAGAGCTTAGGGACGGACGTATGGTGCTATATAAGAGCTGTAAAATAAATTCGCAATCTTCAGACTCTGTTTTAATAAACCAAAGAACCATCATCTTATCCACTATTCTCTATTCTTAGTTTCATAACCTATTTGTGTAGTAGGCAACTAAGATGAGCTACTGGTATGGTCAACATGAATAAAAGGAAATACTACAGTTATAAGCATGCAGAAGCTGGTTCATAGCTGTCTGATGAATCCAAAAATCAGGATATGTAGATAGTACTGCAGGACTTGGGGACATCAAATCAAGTGCAAAGGACATAATCTAAATACCAGTGGATTAAGGTGCCAATCCAAGATTTTATCAAAACAATGCAAATAGAGGTTCAGACAGTATATGCTAATGCACAATGAGAGGGTATGCTGATAGCAGAATATTGCAATCCAAGAAATACAAGTAAGCAAAAGATAGAAAGAAGATTTTCTTAAAAAATGGAGTATATAATCTAAAATTAAAAAAGATCAAGCATCATAACTAAAGCATAAACCAAAGATAGAAATCAATAAAAGGATCGAGAGCAATGGTTTCATATAATAGATCAACTACGTTTTCAAATTAACAAGACTCCCTAAACCAAGTAAACACAAATGATTCAAGCTCCTAACTATGATGTCCAAGAATATTTAGAATCACTTTGTAAAAGTCCTAATCGACAAGTTAACCAGGAAGTTTCTTTCAGGCTAAACATGCAGTAGCAATATGCTCTCACTTCCTTACTTGCTGCAGCTGCTGCAGCAAGTGATCACTCATCCTCTCAAGTACTTTCTTGTCAGCATTATATTGGTCCTTGATTGCCTTTATTGCCGAACGAGATTCCTGCTTCTCGGCTTCCAACTTCCTGAGTTCAGCTTTAGCAATAGAACGAGCCTCTTCACGCTGATCTGTTTCTGCTCTCAGAGTTTTAACTGTCTCTTCAACCTCATTCAACTCCTCTGTAAGGTTACGTATCATACCTTTAAGCTCTTCTCTTTTAATCTTTAAAGAATCCGCATGAGTCTCTGTTGTAGACAGCTTGCCTTGGGCACTGGATAACCCCTGTTCCTCTTCAATCAGAGACTGCTCTTGGTGAATGTAACGAGCCTCTATGTCGCATTCATTCCAATCTTCTATCTTTTTTGCAGCAGATTGTAGCTTTTGGTTATGTGCAATCAGTTTGCTAATTGAACATCTGAAAGATGAAAAATCATCTCCTAAACCTTCAAGTGCATTGTAACACTTATCAGCAAGGGTCATCATCTCCTGGGTACTTATTCTTTCAGCCTGCCTTGTGAGAGTGGTCACCAGCTGAGATTTTAATATAGATGCCGCATTCATGAGGACTTGACGATCCTCCTGTTCCCTTGCAGGTTCAAGCAGGAGAAGGTCATTTTTTGCCCTTTCTTCTTCAGGAGATGAAGGAATCTCAACTACTGGTATGGCATCCCGAATATCTGCAGGCGGCATTTCTTGATCTACAACAAAATGACTACTTGAAGGTCTTATATTGCTTGCACCATTCTTTTTCTGAGGAGGATGTGTTGCTGTTTCTGTTTCGTCATTGCCATCCTTAGTTATAGATGGCGAAGCAGTTTTCTTTCTCTTACCGGAATGAGTGACTGAGGTGGTAGCAACTATTCCAGACTGATGTGGTGACATCAGTGCTTCTTGGGGGGGAGAACTGAAGCCTTCTATCACATCCTCCATTGTTGGAGGAAGTAGCAAAGAGCTTGTGGGTGAGGGTGAAGAGTATAAACTAGAAACCTGTACTTGAACCTGCTCTGGAAGCACAAACTCAGGTGCTGTTTCAGTTTCATCATTTCCATCCTTAGTCATAGAAGCCGAAGTAGAGTTGATTCTCTTATCAGATTGAGAGACTGAGGCGGCAGCCTCTGTTCCAGATTGATGTGGCGACGGTAGTGCTAATAAGGTGGGAGAAGTGTAGCCTTCTCTCACGTCCTCCGTTGTTGGAGAAAGTAGCAAAGAGCTTGTAGGTGAGGGTGAGGAATACAAATTAGAGAGCTGTACTCGAATGTGCTCTGGAAGCACAAACTGAACCTCAGCATTAAGATTCTTTGCTACTAAGGTAGCAAACAATTTCTTCGGTTGCACAGGCACTGGCAGTGTATCATTTCTATCATCTATAACAAGATCCTTACATAAATAATTAGCAATGATCATAAGGAATCTTGCATAATAGATGACTGGGTCTCTATTTTGTACTTGGCCAAGTTTGTAAGCAAATTCATCAAGCAATAGGCTGCCAATGTCAATCCTCTTGCCATACAAAAGGCTATACGCAATTCTCAGGACAAACATATTTATGCTATCAAAGGAACTAAATTTCCCAGCAAAAACCTTACATAGAGTTTCAAAGAAGTACGACCACTCCTTCCTAAAATGCTTCGTATTAATTCGACCCAAAAACCATGGGCTCGCTGCATAATTGACAGCTTTTAACATGGAAATGATCGCAGCAGAAGTAGGTGTGTTCTCAAGGTCGGAATTAGGGAAATGCAGTGCTTCATTGATCACAGAAGGAGTCAAGATATAAGGATTACCTTTGATTGTGAAACTTATTCCACCACCTGGGCTGTTGCAATCAGCTGTTCTCCACATTTCGTCAACTATTTCTGCATAGATCGGAGGGCTTTCAGTGAGTGCATAGCTGATTGGAGAGATTCTCAAAAAATCCATCAGGAAATGAAAGTCTGCATGCACTGATTCTTTATCAAGAAAGGCAACATAATTTGTGGTTGCATAGGCCACTTTGCCTGATGGACTGAAGTCTCTGGACAATTTATTGGGGGCCATTGTTTCAGAATTCAAGTTTTTATCAGAGGGCTTGAAAATTTCTTGGGTTGAATTTGAGAAGGTATAACAGGATCTTAGCAAAAAAAAGTTCAATCAGACCAAAGATGGCTTAAACTAGGGTTACGGTCGGGTCGATTGAACGAAATTTTATGCGATCGAGAATTAGGAACTTAACTATTATGCTTTGGTTGAGTGAAGTTTTCTCATATTAAAAATGAAATCTTTTTAACTTATTTATATGGTGAAATGAATTTAGTAATAAAAATTATCAGATGGGCTTATGGCCGGATCTTATTTGGATTGGATCAACTTTCTAATATAATATATGTAGGTACGGTCTTGAGTTTCGATCCAATTTTGATTACGCATGAACCGATTTCGGTTGGATCAGATAAATTTTGATTCCGATCAAATTTGGAGTAAAATCATATAAATATTAAATTAAGATTCAATCAAAGTTAATTTCGATATTATTTGGATCATTTGATTTTGTTTGTTTGCATCTTGAAAAAAATTTGGTCGAGATTAATATCAAACTAATTTTGAATAATTTTCAAGATAAAATTTACATCATTAAGTAAGCTTTCAAAACATTATTAGAACTCTATAAAAATAAACTTGATTGGATATTAGTTTTTCTGATCATGAGCTGAGATAATGAATAAACCGTTGGTAAGGTTTAAATTTCAAATTTCATCAATAATATATTAAAACAATTATGTATATCTATTTTTATTTTTATATATTATAAATTAACTAAGGACAAAATGAGCCAATAAAATGAATGTGAAGTAAGACAAATGACACTAACTTTTGATCCTACAAGGAATTGAAGCACCAACCTTTCATGAGCCTTCTATTATAATTATGTTACAGTTTTTTTACCGTAACCAATTGCGCTACATTTAACTTAGTATTTACTTAAAAAATTCTAGTACATTAATGACATTTCCTTTTATTTTCTATTTTTTCAATTTTAATTTTAGAATATAATAAAAAATATTAATTTCTATCATTTATATGGTTCTCTTAAATGTTTATCGCCATATATATAACTATATATTCCATCATATTTATACAAAACTTGACATTTCAACTAGTTCTGTATGGCAATCTTAAAAATATATATATATATATATATATATATATATATATATATATATATATATATATATATATATATATATATATATATCAACATTTAAGAGTTAACACATTGCATATATCTATTATCCTTATACGCATATCATAATTTGACTTTATATTAATTTATATATTTATTAAAAAAATTATTGTTCATATTATAAATGTAAGATTATTAATTTCTTTGTTGATCATTAAATTTTAAATTCTAATAAAAAGTTGACTCTGCATATGATATTATTAACAACAATTAATTTTATATAAAGGCTAAACACTATACTCAAGAAGCTATCAACAATTATTTTTACTGAATAATTGTCATACATAAAGTGGTTAGATGCATATCAATAACATCTTTGATTGCATATTATAAATAATATAATTTTAGGAGGTTAGATTTTTTTATTTTTTTTCATTTGAATGATATTATTAATGATTTATTTTGCTATTCTTATCCATATGACATAGTCTTTAATTTTATATATGTACGTGATCATATTTTTTCATGGAGGAGAATGGTTTGTATGCATCTCATTCTACTTACATATTTAAGCAAGACTGTGATATCCACTTAGAGGTGGAGCTTCATTTATTTGTAAAATTATATATGATCAGTAATTTTCATATAATGACATATTGATATAGCTGAAAAATAAATTTTACTAAGATGGGATACATTTTTTGAAAGGGGCTTAAATATAAAAGATTTTAGATTGTAGTCTAATATATAAACAACTAAAAACAAATCTTAAATAGAAACTAAGTTTCTTATATGGCATCACTCATTCTCGGATGTCATCATCCACCGAAACCCATACCGACCTTCTTGTATATAAATGCGTTTGTTAGATTAAAAGGACAAGATTTATATTAAAGTAAGACTGTGTATAATTATACGTAGAGTGATTGACACTTTGCACCCCTTATATTTAGACGCTTTTTTGATTTGATCTTAAACAATTTTTTTTGGCAGTATGCACCCTAAAGTTTGAAAAGCGCTTCGCTTTGCACCCCTTTGACCACTCTCCGTTCAATTGACCGTTAAAATTAACAGATTTCAGGTTTTCACTTTGCACCCCATAATTTTAATTTTTTTCATGAGTATTTTGAAATATTTTTTTTGATGAATTATAAAAAGTTCTTGAGCGCTTTCAAGATGGAGACTTCAGAAGAGCTACCAGGGAGACTTCACAATACTGTCAATCTCTATGTATAACTTATGTGTCACATCTACTCAGCAACTAACATATGCAAAGGCTTCCAAAAACCTGAAACAGAAGTGGAGGAAATCATGGAAACCAGTGAACAAATTGAAACTGAGGTAAGAAGAAGATGTTTACACTTATTGTTCTGTTGCAAATGATAAATAATTTTTTTTTTCCCCGTATTTCTTACAGGCAACAACTTCAACATACCACCTTGATGGAATGTCAACACAAACAGCAAGGACTTAAAGCTATGGTGGATCACACAGCAGTCATGATTTTTTATCATATCTCTTTAATCTGTCTTCAAAAAATATTTGCGCTCAAGAATGTAATATTGTAAACTTTGAACTTATCAAGATCACGGTCAAAATGGTTTTTTATTGTTGATATCAGTTCTTCTTAGTGCTTTTTATGTTATATATGTTTTCACATTTTGATTTAATATGTCATTAAAATATCAACACAAATATATATAATGTAAAGGCCCTGCACCGCGGGCACAAATACTAGTCTCTATATATTGTGAGTACGGCAAGACATCAATGTTTATATTCTTTCAGGATACTGCATCACACGACTTTTCTCCCAAGTCCACATTGAGCTTTTTAATGCCCTTAAAATGTGTTTTTGTGGGATCTATTCCCAATCAGCTGGATGACTGCGTGACAGCAGCCCATCTTCACTAAAATGTTCACCATATCTGGATATTGTTTTCAAACTAGTAGCAGAGTCTATCAAATTGACATGGACGTAACACACTACATTGAAGACAAACACACACCCCCAAATTACATGTCTTTTTTAGTTTTCAAAAAGTCAAATCGATCAATTTCTCACTAAATATTAAAATTTATTTACTTATTGTTTTAGATTGGATGCATTTTCCAAAGATATAACTTTTTACTTTTCCAATTATATTATACATATAATTTTTAGCCAAAATATAGTTAATTTAACTAGTCAAAAGATAACATTATCTTGGGACGGAGGGAATAGTGCTTTACTTGACTCAACTCGACTTAATTTTTAATAAAACTCGTATATTTGTGTGAATTGGACCTTCGAGACATTATTATGTAAACTTTGTTAAATTATGCCAAGTTGAAAAGTTCTCCTTCCACAAAATTTACTCCTCAAAAGCTACAACCGTCAAAGAACTTCATAAACATATGTGGCAACTGAGCAGGACTTTCACAGGAAGATCAGCATCTATACCTGCAATGCAAGTCCCTGAGGAAAAACGATAAATTGCAGCAGTTTAATATACAGAATAACCTGGGACTTTTTAACAGAACAGTCACTTTGTCCAGACGAAGGTTATATCTACTTCCCATCAAAACGATAAAGAATAAGATTAAGAACATTCGCTTAAACTTAAGCTCTAGGGAGACAAATTTGGTTTTAGTACATATATAGGACAATTAACAACATAATTTCAGGATCTTGTCCAGTCAAACAAACTAACGCCATCATCTTTACAAATAACTTGATCACAATTTTTATAATTGATACGATTCTCAAACAAGATACACAAAAAGAGAGATGGAGAGATTTTATATCATGATATCAAAATCAAGAGTCTCACAGCTAAGACAGAAAGGAAATATTTTTCATCGAGACTTACCGTTTAAAGACTCATGATTGCTCACTTTGCAATACGTAACAGTGACTTCCCCCCCTTCGTACATGACCAGACTCTCCATGAAAGGCATCAACTGTACAACGCTGCATTAAGGGGAAATTCTCCGCACCCAACGCCCACCAAGTCCAATATCTTTATAATGCATCAAATTGAGATACATGATAATAGACTTTAATGTCATAACAAACCTGCAGCTGCAAGGTAAACATCTCTGTTAAATTTATAATATTCATTAGCCGCCCACCTTCCTTGAGTTCAGCTGTAATAAATAAAATCCAAGATATAACACCATTGTCCAGCCTCATCAACCATACACGATGAGGATGGATAATCACATCATTTTTATGCTGCAAGTCAAAAACACAGGGCGATTGAACCTTCAAACTCTATCAGCTTAATTCTGGCCTAACTCTTACACAATTGGAAACCTCCTCTGGAAATTTTACTTCATTAAACACCTCAGTATCAAAGTCAAATCACAGCATCCAAAAATCTTTACTGTCATAAGTATTACCTGGATTCAGACTTGAGGGGTTTTTCATTTTCAACCAGTAAATGCTACTGTACCATTTGCATAAACCCCATCAGCTCGACCAATTTTAGGAAGTTGAGGGTCTTTCAATTTGTTCGACATCTGCTTCATTGCACTATAAGCCTGAACCTTAGGAGGACCTGTTCCGAACATTATAAATCCTAACAACTCTATAACCATTACTACCTTTAAATAAATCCCAAACCGACGATACAAAAACTTTTCCAGAAGTCATCAAGTAGCTTATTTAAACAAGAACAAACAAGGATTCAATAAGTTTTAAGACAAGGGTTCCACAACTACAAAACTTGAGAATGATAAAGCACAGTTAAATCCATTAATAACAGCAGTCCATCTACTGAATCAACCAGTTCCAAGCTATTACTCCTAGTTGTAAAAGGGACCTCATATTTTTTTGATAAGTTTAAAGTTTCAGTAGAGATTAAGGAACAATTTCTCTTAAGAGATATCTGAAGGAATTACTAACGCAGAAATGAAATCGGAGTTTGTAATTAGAGAGTACCAATTTTTGTTAATTGATATTAATCTAGTTAGATATTAGAGTATCTTTTGTGTACACGAAAAACATTAAAATATATGAAAAAGTATATGAAATGAATACAGAAGATATGAATTTCTATTATATCAATTTTGACTATTAATATTATATTAACATCTAATTGTATGTAAAGCATGTTCATACTTACAAATTATAACTTGCTTTTTAATCATATCTTTAATTTAAGCGGCGTGTTTTGTAACTGCAGCAAATCTAAATTTAACACTAAACATACCGTGTACTTTCACTTTGTATAATATAGAGCTTAAAGCATAATCAATACAGAGATCATTTGTAGATTATGTACCTTCTTGTTGTATATTAAAGAGCTTACAAGCTAATCAATAAGTTTATATAAGATCATTTGTATATCATCGCTTTACAAAGTCTTTATCTAGTAGCAAATAATGCTTAGGGATGGTGCTTATAAGAGGTGTAAAGTAAAGTTGCAATCTGAAATTCTGTTTTAATAAACCAAAAAACTATCATCTTCTCCATCATTCTCTATTCTTAGTTTCTTGTAACCCATGTGTCTTCAAAGCAACTAATTTATTGTGAAATGAGCTTCTAATATGGTCAAGAATATGTATAAAAAATCTAGAACTACAGTAAAAAGCATCCTGAAGCTGGTTCATAGCTGTCAGATGTATCCAAAATCACAAGTTCTTGTAAAAAGTACTGCAGGACTTGGTGATGACATGGAATCAAGCGCAAAGGACATACTGTAAACACCAGAATAAAGGTAACAACACAAGAAAAAAAAAACAATGCAAATAGAGGTCCACAGCAGTATATGCTTGTTAAGTAACCAGCTCAGCTAATAACATAAGGCGTCAGACGAATCTTATATTATTCAACACTTCCCCTCAATCGTACGATTGAACCAGACAGACAGATAATTTATTTAATAATGGCAGGTGGGAGGACTCAACCAGAGGCCCCTCCCTAACCCAAACTATGATAACATGTTAACCAGCAGATATAACAACATTAAGGTTTTAGAAGAACCGGTTACTTAACAATGCTAATGCACAATGAGAAGGCATTACTGATAGCAGAAGATTGCAATAATGCAATCTCAGAAATACAAGTAAGCAAAAGCTAGAAATAAGAAATTCTTACAATGATGTTCTAGTACATTCAGAATCCACTTGTAAAAGGTCCTAATGTTTAGCCCACTTACCAAACAAAAAGAGCTAAACAAAGAGACTAGACTTTTAACCAGGAATCTTTTTGAAGTTAAACATGCAGGGAGATTATTTTGTTACTTCCTTACTAACTGCAGCAAATGATTACTCATCCTCTCAAATTCTTTATTGGCAGCACTGTATTCATCATTGATCGCCTTAAACGCCACACGAGCCTCCTCCTTCTCGGCATTCAATTTCCTGAGTTCAGCTTCAGCAACAGAATGAGCCTCTTTGCATTGATCCCTCTCTGCTGTCAGAGCCTTAACCCTCTCTTCTACGTCATGCAACTCCCCTGTAAGCTTACGTAATTCACCTTCCAGCTCTTCCTTTCTAATCTTTAATGAATCCCCGTAAGTCTTCGCTGTAGACAATTTGTCTTGGGCACTGGATAACCTCTGTTGCACTTCAGTCAGAGACTGCACTTGGTGAAGATAACGAGCCTTTATGTTGCAGTCATTCCAATCTTCTTTCTTTTTAGCAGCACATGCTAACTCTTGGTGTTGTGCAATCAGTTTGTTAACTTCACTGTTGAAAGATGCATAATTGTCTCCTAATCCTTCAAGTGTTCTGTAACACTTATCAGCAAGCATCATCATCTCCTGGGTACTAAGTTCATCAGCATGATTTATAAGACGGCCCACCAACTGAGATTTTAATACAGAAGCTGCATTCATGAGGTGTTGGTGATCGTCCTGTTCCCGGGCAGGTTCAAGCAAGAGAAGAAGGTCACGTCCTGGCTTTTCTTCCTGGGGAGATGAAGGAAGCTCTAGTACAGCATCCCCAGTTTCTGCAGGAGGCATTTCTTGATGTACAACAAAATGACTACTTGAAGTGTTTACTTTGTTTGCATCCTTCTTTTTCTGAGGTGGATGTACCTCAGGTGCTGTTTCACTTTCGTCATCACCATCCTTAGTTATAGAAGGCAGAGTAGTTCTCTTTCTCTTACCAGATTGAGAGACTGAGGTGGCAGCTACTGTTCCAGATTGATCTGGAAAGGGTAGTGCTACTTGGGTTGGATAAGTGTAGCCTTCCCTCACATTTTCTATTGTTGGAGGAAGTAGCAAATAACTTGTGGGTGAGGGTGAGTTATATAAACTAGAGATCTGTACTCTAACGTGCTCCGGAAGCACAAACTCAAGCTCAGCATTAAGATTCTTTGTTACTAAGCTAGCAAACAATTTCTTTGACTGCTTAGGCATTTGTATTGTATCATGTCTATCATCTATAACAAGATCCTTACACAAATAATTAGCAATAATCATAAGGAATCTAGCATAATAGACGACATGGTCTCTATTTTGCAAAGGGCCAAGTTTGTACGCGAATTCATCAAGCAACAGTTTACCAATGTCAATTCTCTTACCGTACAAAAGGCCACACGCAATCCTCAGAATAAAAATATTAATGCTATCAAAGGAACTATATTTCCCTGAAAACCCCCTACTCAGAGTGTCAAAGAAGTAGGACCACTCCTTCCTAAAATGCTTCTTATATATCTGACCCAAAAACCAGGGCTTCGCCGCATAATTGATACCTTTTAGCATGGAAATAATCTCACTAGTACAGGGTATGTCTTGAAAGTTGGAGTTAGGAAATTGTAGTGCTTCATTGATCACAGAAGGAGTTAGGACATAAGAATTACCTTTGATTGTGAATCTGATTCCACCCCTTGTGCTGCTGCAATCAGCTGTGCTCCACATTTCTTGAACAATCTCTGCATAGATTGTAGGGCTTGCAGTGAGTGCATAGCTGATAGGACAGTTTTTCAAGAAATCCATGAGGGGATGAAAGTCTGCATGCACTGATCCTTTATCAAGAAAGGCTACATGATTTGTGACTGCATAGGCCACTTTTCCTGATGGACTAAAATTTATGGACAATTTATTGGCTGGCATTGCTACATGATACATGATTTTATCAGAGGGCTTGAGTTGAATTTGAGCAGTGTTTTTCACTCAGACCAAAGATGGCTGTCTACACTTTACATTCCTGAGCTAAAGATTTATACTATGGAAACTAGGGTTGGTAATTTCTGCTGTCGGACTTCTGTCGGGTCGGTTGAACGAAATTTTATCGGGTTGTCAATTTATTTTTCTCACGAGCCTCTTATATGATTGAAATCTTATCAATTAAATATGATATTTTTTGATTTTGTTAATCTATAATTTATTATAATTATTTGATTGATAAAATTTAAATTTACTTGATTCAAAACCATTTTACTTAATTTAATTTAAAAATGCTTAGTTCGAACTGTCTTGAACACAATTGCCATAGAATTAAAGAGTAATTATTTTTACTGAAAGTGATATATGTATACTTTAAATGTTTTGATTGATCCATAATAACATAATTATAATAATAAAATAATCATAACTTTATAATCTCATATTTGCCTACTCATATTCCGTGCGTTAACCGAATCAGAAAATTGCGTTAATGAATGCGAAGAATTAGATTTACAAGTCCTTGGGCCTAGTGGATCTATTTGGGCCTAATCTACGTTCATTTGGGCCTAAATTATGTTCATTTGGGCCATCTTCTTAAATACTGCAAATCTGCAATCACGTTAGTAATTTAAAGGAAGCAAAGGAGCGCTAAGCTTAAGAGCTAGTTCAATGTCGTCGATGAAGTCTACGACGTCGTTTGATGATCATCCTCCCGAAATAACCGCCAAAATTCTCGTAAGACTGCCGGTCTATTTTGATTATAGTCACACCCTTTATTTCTAAAGAAAAGCATTGTTCATTAATCTCAGCTGAAATCTCGAAAGTTATCAGAGAATGGACTAATGTTATTAACTGATTTAAATGTGCTTTACAATTCTCGAGTTTTGTATCTGTGGAACCCTTGTCTTAAAACTTAGAGGACCCTTGTTCCGAGTTTTTTCGAGAGCATTTTAGGAGTTCACATTAGAAGTTATTGTATTTGTTGGGGGGGGGGGGGGATGATAGTGGTGGTGATGATTATAGAGTCGTTAGAATTGTTTATGTAGTGGATAAGAAGTTCGATTTCTTTGGACTAGTGGCTCCTAGGGTTGAGGTTTATAGTTTGAGGAAAATTATGTGGAAGAAGATTAAGGACCCCGTAGTTCCTAGAATTGCTTCACATGAGGGGGCTTATGTTGATGGTAGTTTCTACTGGACAGATAATACGAAAAAGGAGTTAGGGATATTGTCGTTTGATTTTGAGAATGAGGTGTTTGGGGAACTCAAATGCCAAAATATTTTATCGATTGCATAGGAGCAAGTAACAGTCATAAGCTAATAGAGATGCCTTTGTCTTTATGATGGACATCACAGTGATGGACTGGTCAGCATTCCTTATCGTATGGTCAATGAGGCAGGAAAATGGTGTTATCTATTGGATTTTACGTTTTAGCGCTGCAATCAAGGAATGTGGGTGCCCAATTGATATTACAAAGAGGCGAACACTTTTAATAGAGATGCCTTGTCCCTTGCCCGGCCTTCTTGACCATAGATGCATATAAGCATTTAATTTGAAGACCATGCACTAAAAAGATCTGGGATTTCGTAGGGATTGGGATGTGGTGGATACCCGGTTAAGACCCGATTCTTGTACGGTTGACACTTCCTCCATTGAGAGTTTGCTCATTTACGATGGGGGGAAAGTCACTTCTAAAATTTGCAAATTGATTAATCACGAGTCCTCCATTGTGGTGTCATCTATATATTCACACGCGCACGCGCGCACACACACACAGAAGCTCTGAGAATTCTTGACTTCAATATTTTTCCTCCCTCTCTGCTAACATTTACTGTAATTTTGTTATTAATATGCCTTATGATATATTATTTCTCCCTCTCTCTTTCTGTATTTATTTTCTACAAGCATGATATCACCTAAATGAATTGCAGGTTAGTACTTTGTAAAAAGCAGGACAGGGTTAGACATTTGTTTGAATCTTAATGTACTAGATATCTTTTGTTGCTTGTTCAACATATACTAGAAACAAATTTGTCTCCATATCCAGGTGTTTTTTAATTATGTTGTATATGATTTTAAGTTGGTAGTAGATAAATGAATTGTCACGTCTAGACGAAGTTTATATGTTGAAAAGTCCTCTGTTAAAATTATCACTGTGAAAGTTGTCTTGGAAAGAATGCCCATTTTTACATTGGTGGGGAGCTGTGACTTGGTTCAGAATTTTTAAGACCTGTGCTGAGTGAAACATATAAGACCTTTGAGGTTTAGATGGTGCAATATATCAAGAAATGTTCAATTTTAGACTTCTGATAGACATTATTTGTTAAGTGTGGTATATGTTATTTGATCTGTTTGAAATTCTTGTGTGGATAAATAGAAGTGTTGAAGAATTTCTAGACGAAGTATTCTTTTATTGCCAACCATGGAATACATTATAGTTCTATAATTTTACAAGCTTTATATAATTACATGAGCATGGATTGATCATGTTGTTGCTGTAATTATTCTCACAGGTACTACTTACACTGCAAAGCTGGTTGTGCTTTGAAAGTCCTGCTAACGCAATTTGGTGCGGCATATATATGAAGTTGTTTGACGGAGCTAGCTTTTGCTGAAAGAATTCTTTAGAAAAACTTTTGTACTCAACATGATTTAATTTCTTCACGTACCAAGTTTAGCAGTACTTATGATCTACTGTATTAGCCTTACTTTTAGTTTGCTACTATTACCATCTGCAGAATTATTATGTGGATGTTTACAATTCTCTATTTATTCAACTGGATCTTGTTTTAGCTCACAGTTTCATTATTAATCTCTTTCTTTTATTAGAATGCAATTGATCATATTTTCAAGTGCATCATCTTTATCGAAGATTGGCAGTGATGATCATCTATTTAAGGAGTATTGACACAACTTCAAGCAGCACAGCTACTGCACACAACCCAATCAAATATATAAAATGCACTTCATTTTATCAGTTGTGTGACGAGCTTACAAAATATAAAATTGACTGTTGCAAGTTGCAAGCTGTTTAATAATTTACAAAGTAGTGCATTTATAGGTTAGTAAACAGATGTATCCATAACAAATCAATACTGAAAACTATTGTTCGATTGCTTGATTAGATTACATTATGTCAAGTTCAAAGATCTTCCACAGAATTCCCTCAGCAAAAACTGGCGTCTTTAAAGGACTTCATATACATATGCAGCACCTAAGCAGGACTTTCAAAGTAAGATCAGCAACTATACCTGCATCAGAAGTGAAAAAATTGGAAACAGTCAAAGAGAACAATGTATCGTCTTTTCATACATTCTATCCAAACTTAAACATTTCTTGTTCAAAATAAACTATACCAAAGTTCAAAGGTCCTATATGTCTCACTCAGCACAACAGGTCACATCCACATAAGAGAGTTGTACAGATTTCTAGAACTGCCTTTAGGTATGTCTGTCTACCAATGGATTTCAGGGGGAGACATGAGCACAAGTCCCAAAAAGCATTTTCATAAGTTTTATATAGCAAAAGTTACAACATATTTTCAAAATAAAAACAGTCAAACAAATTGACAATGCTGTGTTGTGTATCACAAGCTACTTGATAACATAGTTAAGCACGCCAACTGGTAATATTACTTCGATAGATAACTAGGTCATGTCAAATATTGTGACACCAGAAATCCCGAAACCAGTATATCTGCAACAATGTTTGTAATCTGCAAGTCCTATCTAAATTTATTCTCCTGTTCATTCTAAAACATTTAGTCTAAGTTGCATCTCCCCATTACAGTAACATGGCATTTTATCCTTGATGATTGTGTAGTTCATCAGCCAACTTGCCGAAACACCTTAGGAGTATTTTCTATGGAGAATCTGAAAAAGTTTAATATCCAGAATAGCATGGGACTTTTTAACAAAATAGAACAGTTTCTAGACATGTGAAGGTTTACCCGTTTATATATCTACTACCAACTCAAAACGATATAGAATATGATTAAAAACGAAATAGAATATATCTACTAACAACTCAGAATATTATTGAATATGGTTAAAAACATCCGCTTAAACTTAAGCTCTAGGGAGAGGTTTAGTACACACACACACACGACAAGTAACAACAGAATTCTAGGATCTAATCAAGTCTCACTAAAACCGTATCCTCCTTTCTACTAATTACTTAAACCCAACTTTTATAAATGATATGATTTTAAACTATAAACACATAAAGAGAGATGGAGAGATTTTATATCATGAGATATATTACTAGGATAAATAACAAGCAGCAAAGAAGGAAAGAAACATGATACTAAAATCCATATTTCTCACAGCTTAGACAAAAGAAATATTTTTATACTATCATAATTTCATCAAGAACTTCCAGGTTCAAAAGTATCCACATGACATACAAAGAAATTATTTTAATCAGTATCTATAGGTTTATATCTACTTACCACCCAAAGACTCATGATTGCTCACTTTGAAAATTTTAACAGAGACTTTCCTCCTTCGTACATGACCAAACTCTCTATGAAAGAAGTGTCTACAATACAATGCGGCATTGTCGGGAAATCCTCTTCACCCCAACGCCCACCAAGTCCAAGATCTTTATAATGCATGGTATTGAGATTGCATGAGAATATGCGTGTAATGGCATGAACAGGCAGCGAGGGAAGTCTCTGTACTAAAATTGTTCCGGTCTTTGTAATATTCATTACTAGCCCAGGTTCCTTGAGTTCATTTGTAAAACGTAAAATCCAAGAAATAACACCATTGTCTAACCTCATCAACCATATACGATAAGGTATGATGAACAATCCATTCCTAACCTGTATGTTACTAACACAAAGAGCAAGAGAACCATCAAACTCCATCAGCTTAAAACCGGCGCCTACTCCTAAACAATTGGAAACCTCCTCTGGAACTTTCACTTCCCCAAACACCTCAGTATCAAAGTCAAACGACAACATCCGTAAATCTTTACTAACATAAGGAGAAGATTCCACACTGAAGGACCTTTCCACTTCCATCCAGTAAATTCTCCCATTTAAATAAACCCCTTCACAGTCACGCAAACTCCTCCTAGGAACTACAGGGTCTTTAATCTCCTTCCACGTCCGTTCCCTCAAACTATAAACCTCGACCTTAGGCAAATCCATTTTGTCCTAAAAATAAACAATCCTAACAACTCTATAATCATTACTAACTTTATTAAACCCCAACCCAACCAAATAAAATCTTTCCCTGTCACCAAGAACTTTCTCGAAACAGGAAGAAACAAGGATTCGGTAAGTTTTAAGACAAGGGTTCCACAAATACAAATGTGTAGTAGTACGATTAAACACAGTAATACCAGTCAATAACATAAGTCCATCTACTGAATTAACTAGTATCCAGTAGTCACTCCTAGTAGTAAAGGGAACCTCAAATTTTTCGACAAGTTCCGAAGTTTCAACAGAGATTAAGGAACAATGTTTCTCTTCAGAGATAAGGCAGGGGACAATTAACACTAAATTATCATCGCAATGTGAGATAGCATTCTTGATTTGAGCAGAAATGAAATTAGGGTTTGTGATTAGAGAGTACCGTTTTTTGTTAACTGATGTTGACCTGATCAGGGCTTTGACCGGGAGTCTTAAGAGGATGTTATCGGCAAGTTCTTGAGGAAGGTCATCAAACGACGTCGTTTTCTCCGTTGCCATTTCTCTAAAATCCTGGATTTAAGCAGATGGTGGTGTGATTGACAGTTCTATCTTGATTCTTGAAGGCTCAAGCTCGCATATCCTGTTTACAACCAAGTGTCTTTCAGGGCAAGTCCGTCCATTTACTATCAATATTATTTCTCTTAGTTTTACTCAATTTTACGATAAAAATTCTGTACTAATGTTTTTTTTTTTGATAAAATTCTGTACTAATGTTATATATGTTTTGAGATGTATAGAAATTATGTGACAAAAAAATTTGTATAGAAATTATAATTTTATAACTATTTTTTTTAAAATTTTATTTCTAAATAAAATAAAATTTTAAATATGTTATTGAAAGAAAATAATTTTAAAACTATTATTTGTAAAAGATTTAAATGCGTGTCGAGATATATATACAAATAATTATGACACTGGGAATATAAAATAATGGATCCTTAAAAAATTTCACGAAATTAGAATCAAAACTAATAATTTAAAACTAATCCTAGAACAAGTACGCAAAAGACGCAAATAAACAATTTTGACAAAAAAGTGTACATAATTCAAAGTTGAAATTAAGCATCAAAACTAAAGCATAAACGAGAAAGAGATCTATAATCTAGATAAAAAAGCAACAGTTTCATACAGTAGAACTATATATGTTTTCGAAGTAATACAATTGAGCCTCCCAAACATGACATTCCAGAACATTTGGAATGCAATTATAACAAAAAGAGCTGATTAAAAGAACAGGCTGAACAGCCTACACTAGTTAAAGTAAAACATGCAGTAAAATTATTCTGTTACTTCCTTACTAGCTGCAGCAATTAATTTATCCTCTTCTGAAATTCTTTCTTTGCAGCATTTGTATTGGTCATTGATCGCCTTAAATGCCACATGAGCCTCGTCCAATTTTCCGAGTTCAGCTTCAGCAACAGAATGAGCCTCTTTGCATTAATTGATCCCTCTCTGCTGTCAGAGTCTCAACTCTCTCTTCTATCTCATGCAGCTCCTATGTCAGAGTTTTGGCTTTTCTTCTTCTGGAGATCATAAAGGAATTTCATATACTGATGGGATACTATCCCTGGTTTCTGCAGGTGGCATTTCATTAATCATGACAAGCAGACTACTAGCAGGTCTTCGTTTGTGTGCATCTTTCATTTTCTGAGGGGGATGTACATGAGGTTCTGTTTCATCTTCGTCAGTGCCATCCTCAGTTATAAAAGGCAAGGTAGTTTTCCTTCGTTTACCAGATTGAGAGACAGACTGACGAGGTTCTACTGTTCCAGACTGATATGGTGAGTGTGGAGTGCTACTTGGGTGGGAGGAGTATAGCCTTATCTCACATCCTCCTTTGTAGGAGGAAGTAGCAAAGAACTTGTGTGTGATGGTGAGAAATATAAAGTAGAGACCTGTACCTGGACGTGCTCTGGAGCACGCTGCAGGTACAAACTCACCATTTGCAATCTCGCAGCAAATGCTTTGATTGTGTGCGCACTTGCAGTGTATTGGTTTTGTCTTCTATACTGTGATTCTTACACAAGTAATTAGCAATAATCATAGGAAATTGAGCAGAGTAGATGTCGTGGTCTCTCTTTTGCATTTGGTCAAAATGTAAGCCAATTCATCAAGCAGCAGGCTACCGATGTCACTGCTATTTCCGTTCAAAAGGCAATATGCAATTCTTAATATATATATTTATGCTCTGATATGAACAACATTTCCACAGAAAACCCCTACTTAAAGTGTCAAGGAAGTACGACCACTCCTTTCTAAGTACTTGACATAAACAAAACGGGTTCCCCCAAAAATTAATAGCTTTTAACATAGAAATAATCTCACGTTCGTTCTTTTAAAGTTGAAATTAGGAAAGTGAAGTGCTTCAGTGATTACAGAAGGAGTTAATGATTGTGATATATATTCCAGCCTTTGTGCTTATGGAATCAGCCGTAATCCACATTTCTTAGAACAATTTCGGCATAGATTGTCGGGGTTGAGGTGGGTGCATAACTTATTGAAAAATATTTCAAGAAATCCATCAGGCGATGGAAGTCTGGAGGCACTAATTGTTTGTTGATAAAAGCTACATAATTTGTGATTAGGGGTGAGCATTCGGTCGGTTCGGTCCAAAACCGGACCGAACCGAATAGACCGAGAACCGAAATTTAGATTTTTTTCGGACCGAACCGGACCGAAGTTTTATAATGGACCGAACCGGACCGAACCGAAATAGTTCGGTTCGGTCCGGTCCGGACCGAAGGAACCGAAATTATTTTAAAAATAAAAAAATATTATATTTTTTTTAACTAAAATTCATGATTCATTTTAAAATTTTCATATTAATTAATCACCCCCAATTCATTAAAGATATATATAATTAAATTTACAAACTAGATTTTATAATTATAACATATAAGATACATATATAATATAAATATAAATTAAAATTATATATATTTTGGACAATTCGGTCTATTCGGTCCGGACCGAAATATTTTTTTACGGACCGGACCGGACCGAACTTTATTTCGGTCTATTCGGTTCGGACCGAATGGACCGAACTTTCAGAAAATTAGGACCGAACCGAACCGAATTTACACGGTTCGGTCCGGTTTTTCGGTTCCGGTTCGGTTTTGCTCACCCCTATTTGTGATGGCCTAAGCAACTTTGCCAGTTGGACTGATTTTTGTGTATGTTTCCGCTAGCATTTCTAGTTGAATGAAATTTTTATCAAAACTCTTAAAACCTTATGAGGTTAATAGTGTGCACTACAACAAAACAAAACAGACTTTTTACGACGGAATTTTTACACCAGTTCTGTCATTAATACATGCAATTACGACGGATAATTTCTGTCGTTTTTATAACCGTCTAAAGTTCATTTTTTGGCCACATGTATAAAATTCGTCATAAGTTAACATTTCGTTATAAGTAAATGTCAGTGGGCTCCACAAACTTACGACGGAAAAAACGGCGTACTTTAGTGGTGGGTCCTACATGCAGATTTCTTTTTGTTAACTTACGACAGACGGTGTTCGTCGTAAATGGGAAACCTTACGACGGAAAGTCCGTCGTAATTTAGCGTGGACCCTACGTTAAGAATTTTTTGTGTTAACTTACGACGAAACTGTTTTGTCGTAAATAATTTATCTTGCGACAAATTAACTGTCGTAAATAGTAGCGGACCCCATCCATGAGATTTTCTACCTCAATAAGCGACAGATGTTTTTCGTCATTATTTTGTTATATTGTGACCGAAAAACCGTTGTAAGTTTGGAATCCCTGTTTCTTAGTACTGTTATTTTCGCTAGTTTCCCACCATTTTTTTGGCATCCAAAAACACACACAGATACATATATATAACCTGCCCAAACATGCAATCAAACTTCTGAATATATGAAAAACGTAGATAAAAGACATAATCACAAACAGGCAACCAGATATGATCCTAGAAAACACTGAAAACAATTGTCTGATACATGAAATGCCCAAAATATAACCATTTGTTACAAAAGTTTGTTCATGCCAAAAAGTTTGTCGATGTCATCATACAAAAGCTGCATTGTTGCTTAAAATTACATAGGAAAGAATTTAACCCTTAATCACAGGACCACCTTTAGATCTAATATTAGGTGGTGGGCGGAGTTCACCATCTTCGGACCCCCCCCCCCCCGCCAGCCCGTGTTAGTGTTGCCACAATCCTCCTCCAGCGAAGGAAACTACACAAAATTTAATCCTCAAACAAATTAAGTTGCTTGTGCCATCACTAATTATGTAGCTTTCAAAGACAAACAATTAGTGCCCGTAGACTTTCATCCCCTGATGGATTTCCTGAAAAATTATCCGGTCAGTTATGCACTCGCCGCAAGCCCAACAATCTATGCAGAAATTGTTCAAGAAATGTGGAGCACAACTGATTGCAGAAGCACAAAGGGTGGAATAAATATCAAAATCAAGGGTAAATCTTATATCTTAACTCCTTATGTAATCACTAAAACACTTCATTTTCCTAATTCCAACTTTGAAAGCACACCCACTAATGGTGAGATTATTTCTATGTTAAAAGCTAACAATTATAGGAGGAACCCATTGTGTTTAAGTCAAATACATAAGAAGGATCTTGGAAAGGAGTTGTCCTACTTCTTTGACACTCTAAGTTGTTAAAGAAGTACGACAACTCCTTTCTAGATTCCTTCTTACATACTTTACTTAAACACAACGGGTTCCCCCTAAAATTGATAGCTTTTAACATAGAAATAATCTCACCATTAGTGGATGTGCTTTCACAGTTGGAATTACGAAGATGAAGTGCTTCATTGATTACACACGGAGTTAGGATATAAGATTTACCCTTGATTGTGATATTTATTCCACCCTTTGTGCTTCTGCAATCAGTTGTGCTCCACATTTCTTGAACAATTTCTGCATAGATTGTTGGGCTTGCTGTGAGTGCATAAATGAGCGGAGAAATTTTCAGGAAATCCATCAAGGGATGAAAGACTACGGCCCTGATTGTTTGTCCATGAAAGCTACATAATTAGTGATGACACAAGCAATTTTAATTGCCTGATGGACTAAAATTTTGTGTAGGTTTCCTTCCCTGGCTCTAATTGAATGAAGATTTTAGCAAAACTCTGGAAACTTTCTGGAGTACGTACGTGGTGAAATCAGTCAATAACATAAGCCCATCTACTGAATTAACCGGTCTCTAGGTGTCACTCTTTTCAAATTTCCAACCAGAGATAATTAGAAGGGCCATAATTAACACAACATTATTATCCCAATGTGAGAATGCATGCTTGATTCGAGCAGAAATGAAATTAGGTTTGTAATTAGAGAGTACCTTTTTTTCTTGACTGATGTTGACTGGATCAGAGCTTTGACCGAGAGTCTTAACGGGATGTTATCAACAAGTTCTTGTTGAAGATCATCTACCTAACGACGTCCTTGGTTATTTGTGGCTATTTTTCTGAAATGGGTTTACTGCGGCGGAGTTATAAACTTATAATTGATAGGAAGGTAAATGATCTTATATATAACCTGTGTCATACGATGGATTTAGGGTCTGTTTGGGAGTGCTGTTAAAAATTGTTGTGGTGTCAGAAAAAGTGCTGGTAAAATAAGTGCTGTTGTAGAAATCAGATAACTGTTTGGTAATTTTTTGATATTTACTTATTTTGAGTTATAATATAAAAAAAATAATGTTTTTGGTGAGATTCTATAATGAAATCTATAACAGCATTCTGCAAAAGCTGAAAAGCAGCTTTTTCCAAAAGCATGGGAGGACCTGCTTTTTCTAACAGCAGCTTTTCAGCTAAAAGCTGCTGTTCGAAAAAGCTGCTTTTCGATTTACCAAACAGTTTTTCACCTGTTTTTCAGCAAAAAGCTGCTGTTGCTGTCTGCAACAGCAACCCCAAACAGTACCTTAGGGTATGTTTGGCCACAAGGACTATTTGGTAAAATAATTTTATGTTTATATAATCTTTTTAGAATTAAATAAGTGTTTAACTTTTTTGATTTATTTATAAAAATTAAATGAAAAATCTTTGATTTTAGATTTATGATAAATTTATTAGTTTGTATTTGATTAAAGTTTTTGAAAAATGATAATAATTAAGGAATATTTTTATTTTACGTGATTGAGTTTTTGAGATGCTAAATGGAAATCATTTTTTGTAGATTTATTAAATTGGTAATGTGTATAAGGTGAAGAAACATGTTTTAATATAAGACACATAGAAAATATTTATCTTATGATTCAAAAAATTCTAGGAAATGGTATATGTGTTTAACTCAAAATGATACATATCAATATTGTAGAAGCAGTAATAAGATTTAGTTGGTGCATACAGAATTAATCTAATATATAGTCAAGGTTTAATCAAATCAATTTAATATTTCTAAATTAAATATAATAATTATATATATAATATATATATTTAGTAACATTAAATTAAATATAAATGTATACCCTTTATCAATAATAAAAGCCCCTTTAGTGTGGAAGGTGAGAAGTACTAAATATCAAAAGTATCAAAAAGTTGGTTATATATATATATATATATATATATATATATATATATATATATATAATTTAATAACAATTATTTTTATGCTATTATGAAAAGGTTTTCATGGTCGTCATGATTTTATAATGTAACAAATATCCCTCCAAATGAATTATATCGTCAAAAAAATTATTCATTTAAATTTTAAAACACAAATAATTTAATTTTTTAAACAACTCTACAAAATTTCAATCATGTTTTAGAATTTTTAAAAAAAAATGAGGAGTCCATCATGATATTATTATCCAAATATATGTTAATACAAAATTAACATGGATCAAAAATACAAGATATTGTCAAAATTTATAACAGATTATTTTTTAATTAAAGCTATTTAATTTAAAACTATATTAGACTTTTACATTAATATGTCAAACTTAACTATCTTTTCGACAGAGTGCAAGAACTTCAACTAATATTACACATAAAATTATACATATCACATATTTAAACAATTATATATTCAAAAACTAAATTTTACTAAAGATTGAAGACCCTACAAGAAAAATAATAAATAACATACTAATTTACCTAAAATAAAACATATCATTCCGAAATAAATACTTATCATAACGTGTAATTTTTAAATTTTTTTTGGGAAAAATTAAATTGAAAATAGGATCAAATTTCAATATATAAAAAGTTTTATATCTAATAAATAGTTATATATATATATATATATATATTAAATATTTTTTAATTCTAAAAGTTTAAACAATTTAATTTACAAACAACTGTATATAATTCTTGTCTTGTCTTAAAATTCAAATAGAGTTCATGATGATATTATTAACTAAATTCATACTAATTCCAAATTTAATTAGATCACTGTCCTATTCGATAAAAACGAACTAAGTAATACTGACATGAGAAACTGAAACTCAATTTATCACTGTTAGACTTACAAAAACTACAACTAGTGCTATATATAGCATTTACCTATTAAATGTATAAAACAATTATGAATTAATTTTTTTTTATCAAAGATTAAAAACTTTACAAACCAATTTACATGTTCTTGGCACTGAATATCTTTTTCTATCACTTTAGAAATCATCAAACAACATAATAATTTACTAAAATAAAACATATCATTATGAAATAAATTCATATAATGACATGTATAATGTATTTAAGAATTATAAATAATAAAATCAAAATCAAAATTTAAAATACGACCAAATCTTAATTTATAGAAAGTTTATGTGTAGACAATATAATTTAGATAAATATATTCAAAAAATGATAATGTAATCAATTAATAAAAATATTATGGTTTTAATAAACAATAATTTTAAAATTTTAATTAGACCGGTATCCTTGATGGTGGTCATAAGCTAGCAGTGACTAGTATCCTGGAAATGAGGTGAGGTGACAGAGTGCCTAATATCCTCGAGAGGAGATGAGATCCCAGAGAGAGTGAATTTCCTTTGTCAGAGAGTGGGACTTGGGTTAAAGTGTTTGAGATCCTTGAGTCTTTGTTATTATTCCATTGCTATTTTTTCTAGCGGAACGTCTTGTTGATAAATAAGTGTGGGTATTTCGTTGCCAATTGATTGACAGAGCAATGACCGGTACAATCGTTACAAATCCGCTGGGAACTACCAACGGACTAGTTTCCCTTACCAATTTCCATCGGGTAAAACCGCTGTCTCTTGCAGTGAAGTTCGCACTAAGATAAAATATGCTTTCCACCAAAGCCATTTACAAACTTCATAGGAATTACTAGTTAATACAAGATTTTAGGGAAACAATGCAGAGAGGTTTAAGGCACTATATGCTAGTGCATAATGAGAATGTATGACGGATAGCAGAATATTGCAATCCTAAAGTACAAGTATCCAAAGATGCAAATAAACAATTTTTTATATAATTCAAAGTTGAAATAATTAAGCATGTATCATAAACAAAGCCTAAACCGGATAGAGATCTATAATTTGGGATCGATATGAAGAGGTGAACGTTTCATATATATAGTAGATCAACGATGTTTCCAAATCACAAAGACTACACCAAGCAAGTAAATAAAAACATTTCAGGCACCAAATATGATGTTCCAGAACATTTGGAATCCAATTGTAAGAAAATCCTGCTGAAGAGCCACAGACCAAACAAAAAGAGCTAAAAGAAGAGCCTAGACTAGTTAACCAGGAAGATTCATTCGAGTTAAACAGGCAGTAAAATTGTTTTGTTTCTTCCTTACTAGCTGCAGCAATTGATTACTCCTGCTCTTAAATTCTTTCTTTGCAGCATTGTATTGGTCAGTGATCGCCTCAAATGCCACACGAGCCTCGTCCTTCTCAGCATCCAATTCCCCTAGTTCAGCTTCAGCAACGGAATGAGCCTCTTTGCATTCATCCCTCTCTGCTGTCAAAGTCTCAACTCTCTTTTCTACCTCACGCAACTCCTCTGTAAGCTTAAGTAAATCACCTTCCAGCTCTTCTTTTATAGTCTTTAAACAGTCCACAGCAGACATGGCTGTAACCAGTTTGTCTTCGGCACTGGATAACCTCTGTTGCACTTCAGACAGAGACTGCACTTGGTGATTATAATTAACGAGCCTTTATGTCGCTCTCATTCCAATCCTCTTTCTTTTTGGCAATACCAGCTATCTCCTGGTGTTTAGCAATCAGTTGGTTAACATCACTGCTGAAAGTCATATAATTATCTCCTAATCCTTCAAGCGTACTGTAACACTTATTAGCAAGATTAATCATGTCCTCAGTACTTAGTTTGTCAGCATAACTTGTGAGACGGTTTACCAACCTTGATTTTAAAACAGATGCTGCCTTTATGAGGTGTTGACGATCGTCCTGTTCCATACCAGGTTCAAGCAGGAGAACAAGGTCACGTTTGGGCATTTCATGATCTTTGTCAAGCAGACTACTAGCAGGTCTTTCTTTGTGTGCACCTTTCCTTTTCTGTGGTGGATGTACATCAGGTTCTGTTTCATCCTCATCATTGCCATCCTCAGTGATAAAAGGCATATTAGTTCTCCTTCGTTTGCCAGACGAGACTGAGGAGCTTTCTACGGTTCCAGACTGATATGGTGGGGGTAGTGCTACTTGGGTGGGAGAAGTATAGCCTTCTCTCACATCCTCCATTGTAGGAGGAATTAGCAAAGAACTTGTTTGTGACGGTGAGGAATATAAAGTAGAGATCTGTACCCGGACGTGCTCTGGAAGCACAAACTCAACATTTGCATTACGATTCTTTGTTACTAAGCTCGCAAACAATTGCTTTGATTGTGTACGCACTTGGAGTGTATCGGTTTTGTCTTCTATACTAAGATCCTTACACAAGTAATTAACAATAATCATAAGGAATCGAGCATAGTAGATGACCTGGTCTTCCTTTTGCGTTGGGTCAAATTTGGAAGCGAATTCATCAAGCAGAAGGCTACCAATGTCAATTCTCTTTCCATACAAAAGGCAATATGCAATTCTCAGAATGAACATATTTATGCTCTCATAGGAACAACATTTCGCCGCAAAACCCTTACTTAGAGTGTCAAAGAAGTACGACCACTCCTTTCTAAACTCATTCCTATGTACTTGACTTAAACACAAGGGGTTAGTACCCCTAAAATTGAGAGATTTTAGCATAGAAATAATCTCATCATTGGTAGGTATGCTTTCAAAGTTGGAATTAGGAAAATTAAGTGCTTCATTGATTACACAAGGAGTTAGGATATAAGATTTACCCTTGATTTTGATTTTTATTCCACCGTTTGTGCTTCTGCAATCTGCCGTGCTCCACATTTCTTGAACAGTTTCTGCATAGATTGTTGGGCTTGCGGTGAGTGCATAACTGACTGGCATGGAGAATTTTTCAGGAAATCCATCAGGGGATGAAAGTCTGCGGGCACTGATTGTTTTTCCCAAAAAGCTACATAATTTGTGATGGCATAAGAAACTTTGCCTGATGGACTGAATTTTATGTATGTATCCTTCGCTGGCATTTCGATTGAACGGGGATTTTGTCACAACTCTTGAAATTTTTTGCGGTTAAATCTGGGAGATATACGAAGGACTATAGCAACACAGAGAGAAAAGACGATGGTCTATATAACCAGAGCTTCAATTACATATATTCTGTCGGGTCGGTTTAATTAGATATTTTCGGGTCGGTTAAATGAAATTGTAAACTTTATGGAATAATATAAATTTGATCCGGTTAATCTAAACTACTCGTTTGACCCAAACGTGCCAAACGACTAGATATTCGTCAACGATTAGAATGAAAAATTAAAGGGAAAATGAATTTTTTTACCACTTAACTATTTAACTTTTTAGAAAATTACCACTCAATTATATATTGATATGTTTATGCCACTAACGTTATATGTGGATTTGAATATGAGCACTCCGTTACATTCTGCACACTTCCGTTAATTAAGTTGCCAGCGTGGAGTACTGCAATGCCAACGTGTTCACTATTCATCTTATATTTATTAATATTTATATATAACGCAATTTTCATGTTTTATTAACGGATCTTTCACTCTAATTATATTACTTCCTCCGTCTCTATTTACTTATCATTTTGACTTTTTGCACGTAACTTAAGATGATTGAAAAACATAATTCCGCTCATTATTTTTAAAATTTTCATCTTATGAATAAAAATATAAATTATAAACTTTAATTCAGAAAAAGAAAATTTTAAAAATAATAAGTAGAAGTATGTTTTTTAATCATCTTAAATCACGTGAAAAAATATCAAAAGTGACAAGTAAAAAGGGACGGAGGTAGTATTAGATAGAAAATTATTAGAATACTAGAAGACGGTCACCTCCAACTTTCTTGTGTTTTTAAAAATTTATGAAATTTCTCAAGCTAGTGCATATGACAAAAAATAACAAAAAGAAAACCTGCTATAGTGGCATCAGAAGCATCATTCGTGGAACCATGCAACCATTCTGGCCTTTATCAGTTTAAGCTTGAGGTCTTTTTCTTATATCAAATATATATGGCATAATGCAGCATATTGTTACTAGCGAGTATAAACCTGTACAGACCAAACCTATGTTTAGGAACTAGATAGGCCAACAACAAGAATGCAGACTATTTTGATGTGATTTCTGGAACAAGTACAAGTGGCCAGATAACTGCAATGATGAACCAGACTCTTACAGAACTGATCATACCAGCTTTCAATTTCTGGCCAGGAGAAGTAAATACATCAAAGCATGCATTACTAGTATTTTACTTTGCAAATCCTACCTTCTACCAGCATACTACTTCGAGACCAAATTTGAGGATGGAAAGACCCGCAGCTTCAATTAAATAATAAAAAAGGTACATTACAGATATATCAGTGCGACACTAATACTCAGTAAAACACACAGGAGTAATTTGATGAACCAAACCCAAGAATCTGTGCACTCCACTTCCACCACAGCCCATGCTATAGGAAACATCTGGTTGTTGGCATCTCTTCCGATAGCTGTCAATAATGCTCCCTTAACGTAGCCTTTCAAGAAACAACCATCAAGCCCTATTACCTTTCTGCAGCCATTTAAAAAACCATTTCTCAGTGCATCAAAACATATGTAAAGTCTCTGAAATATTGGATTCTCACTCTCTACAGTTGCACTAGCTTGAGAAATTTCATAAATTTTTAGAAACACAAAAAAATTGGAGGTGACCGTCTTCTAGTATTCTAATAATTTTCTATCTAATACTACCTCCGTCTCTTTTTACTTGTCACTTTTGATATTTTTTCACGTAATTTAAGATGATTAAAAAACATACTTCTACTTATTATTTTTAAAATATTCTTTTTCTAAATTAAAGTTTATAATTTATATTTTTATTCATAGGATGAAAATTTTAAAAATAATGAGCGAAATTATGTTTTTCAATCATCTTAAGTTACGTGCAAAAAGTCAAAATGATAAGTAAATAGGGACGGAGGAAGTAATATAATTAGAGTGAAAGATCCTTTAATAAAACATGAAAATTGCGTTATATATAAATATTAATAAATATAAGATGAATAGTGAACACGTTGGCATTGCAGTACTCCAGGCTGGCAACTTAATTAACGGAAGTGTGCAGAATGTAACGGAGTGCTAATATTCAAATCCACATATAACGTTAGTGGCATAAACATATCAATATATAATTGGGTGGTAATTTTCTAAAAAGCTAAATAGTTAGGTGGTAAAAAAATTCATTTTCCCAAAATTAAATTATATTCAAAATAAAAAATATACTCCTTCCGTCCCTCTCAATTCTTAACATTGGGGGACGGGGGCGTGATACGGACTTTAATGCTCCTATATAAAATATAGTTCATAACTTTTTTTAAAAATTCTATTTTTCCGAATAAAACTTTGATGTTTAAATTTTAATTCATAAAAAGAAATTTTTCAAAAAAAGTTGTAAAACTATGTACTTTACTTAAACACAACGGGTTCCCCCTAAAATTGATAGCTTTTAACATAGAAATAATCTCACTATTAGTAGATGTGCTTTCAAAGTTGGAATTACGAAAATGAAGTGCTTCATTGATTACACAAGGAGTTAAGATATAAGATTTACCCTTAATTGTGATATTTATTCCACGCTTTGTGATTATGCAATCAGCTTTGCTCCACATTTCTTGAACAATTTCTGCATAGATTGTTGGGCTTGCGATGAGTGCATAACTTACCGAGAATAATTCAAGAAATCCATGAGGGGATGGAAGTCTGGAGGCACCGGTAGTTTGTCCACAAAAGCTCCATAATTTGTGTGGGCATAAGGAACTTTGCCTGATGGACTGAATTTTGTGTATGTTTCCTTCCCTGACATTTCTAATTGAATGAAGATTTGAGCAAAACTCTAGAAACTTTCTAAAGGTTAAATGTGGAGTACTATAAAATGTGGTGAAATCAGTCAATAACACAGCCCATCTACTGAATTAACCAGTCTCCAGGTGTCACTCCTTTCAAAGTTCCAACCAGAGGGGCATAATTAACACAACATTAATATCGCAATGTGAGATAGCATGCAATTTATTCCAACAGAAACAAAAATAGGGTTTGTAATTAGAGAGTACCGTTTTTTCTTGAACGAAGTTGACTGGATCAGGGCCTTGACGGGGAGTCATAACAGGATGTTATCGGCAAGTTCTTGTTGAAGATCATCTAACGACGTCCTTAGTTTGTTTGTCGCCATCTTTATGAGGTGTTGACGATCGTCCTGTTCCATACCAGGTTCAAGCAGGAGAACAAGGTCACATTTGGGCATTTCATGATCTTTGTCAAGCAGACTACTAGCAGGTCTTTCTTTGTGTGCACCTTTCCTTTTCTGTGGTGGATGTACATCAGGTTCTGTTTCATCCTCATCATTGCCATCCTCAGTGATAAAAGGCATATTAGTTCTCCTTCGTTTACCAGACGAGACAGAGGAGCTTTCTACGGTTCCAGACTGATATGGTGGGGGTAGTGCTACTTGGGTGGGAGAAGTATAGCCTTCTCTTACATCCTCCATTTTAGGAGGAATTAGCAAAGAACTTGTTTGTGATGGTGAGGAATATAAAGTAGAGATCTGTACCCGGACGTGCTCTGGAAGCACAAACTCAACATTAGCATTACGATTCTTTGTTACTAAGCTCGCAAACAATTGCTTTGATTGTGTACGCACTTGGAGTGTATCGGTTTTGTCTTCTATACTAAAATCCTTACACAAGTAATTAGCAATAATCATAAGGAATCGAGCATAGTAGATGACCTGGTCTCTCTTTTGCGTTGGGTCAAATTTTGAAGCGAATTCATCAAGCAGCAGGCTACCAATGTCAATTCTCTTTCCATACAAAAGGCAATATGCAATTCTCAGAATAAACATATTTATGCTCTCATAGGAACAACATTTCGCTGCAAAACCCTTACTTAGAGTGTCAAAGAAGTACGACCACTCCTTCCTAAAATCATTCCTATGTACTTGACTTAAACACAAGGGGTTACCCCTAAAATTGAGAGATTTTAGCATAGAAATAATCTCATCATCGGTAGGTATGCTTTCAAAGTTGGAATTAGGAAAATTAAGTGCTTCATTGATTACACAAGGAGTTAAGATATAAGATTTACCCTTGATTTTGATTTTTATTCCACCGTTTGTGCTCCTGCAATCTGCCGTGCTCCACATTTCTTGAACAATTTCTGCATAGATTGTTGGGCTTGCGGTGAGTGCATAACTGACCGGAGAACTTTTCAGGAAATCCATCAGGGGATGAAAGTCTGCGGGCACTGATTGTTTTTCCCAAAAAGCTACATAATTTGTGATGGCATAATCAACTTTGCCTGATGGACTGAATTTTGTGTATGTTTCTTTCGCTGGCATTTCGATTGAACGGGGATTTTATCACAACTCTTGAAATTTTTTGCGGTTAAATCTGGGAGATATACGAAGGACTATAGCAACACAGAGAGAAAAGACGATGGTCTATATAACCAGAGCTTCAATTACATATATTCTTTCGGGTCGGTTTAATTAGATATTTTCGGGTCGGTTAAATGAAATTGTAAACTTTATGGAATAATATTAATTTGATCCGGTTAATCTAAACTACTCGTTTGACCCAAACGTACCAAACGACTAGATATTCGTCAACGATTAGAATGAAAATTAAATTCTATTCAAAATAAAAAATATACTCCTTCCGTCCCTCTCAATTCTTAACATTGGGGGATGGGGCGTGACACGGACTTTAATGCTCCTATAAAATATAGTTCTATAACTTTTTTTAAAAATTTTATTTTTCCGAATAAAAATTTGACGTTTAAATTTTTATTCCGAAAAAAGAAAATTTTTAACAAAAGTTGTAAAACTATGTTTTTAGACGCATTAAAATGTACGTTCATTTGTGATATATGGGCTGCTAAAACATTCTTACATTTGATGTACGATCATGTAAATAAGTTGATAGGAGAACTAATGAATGCCTGAATAAAGCAGACTTGAATTATTTTTGTTGTCTGGACGTCCGAGACCGGGTCCTTAAGCATCTTGATGGGAGTTTTACATTTGTGCACTGCAACACCAAAGCCAGAACTGTATTGATTTCCTTGGGTGCTGATGAAGGAATCAAGGCTCTCTGGGCAAAGCTTCTGAGAGTTCTGTCATTTTTCTCATAGTTAATTTCACATTATCAAAGTGATGCTAACTTGTTTGCTGTATTTATAAATGTGCGAGCTTCTAATAATCCTGTCACCATTCCTGATAATTTGAACTTTATCAAAGTTGTTCTAACTTGTTTGCTTCTTTTCAACTGGTAAGTATATATATACGCGTAATTTCACTGAAAGAAACAGTGATTTTATCGACTGCACTATTCCGACCGCCTATTTTCCGACGAGGAAATCCAAATCGGTCGGTAATGGCCGACTACCACTTCACACCGGTCTGATCGTAACATTAACTTTTCCGACCGCTAATTACGACCGACTCCAGAAGTAGGCCCCATTTCTGGGCGGCCGTGGTCAAGACTGCCATGTCAGCAGTTTTTCGACCGACTTTTTGACAATTATGGATTTATATTCAATTTTAATAATATTTGTGTGTCTGTGTTTTGAAAATTTTGGAAGTTTTTCAACCGAATTGCCGGTTGTTCCGCCAATTTTGGATATATTTTTTAATGTTAAAACTTTATGTGCTGTGTTTTAGGAATTTTAGAAATTATCGAGCATTATTAGATTTCTAAAAATGATAATGCTCGCAATAGATTAATATTACTTTAGCTACCGATTTTTTTGAAATAATATTACTTTAGCAACCTGATTAGTCGAATTATTAAAAATGATTAAAATACTCTTATTACTTGACCATGTTTTGGTGGAATGTACGTCAACAATAAGTTAAATGTTAACAAAGAATCGCCCACCCATAGTGAAATTTTACACTCAGAATCATTGGCAAACAGTTTATCACGACTACCCGAGAAAACAGTAATTCTGCCAGCGAATAGTGCTACAAGAGAAAACAATGGTTTTGCAAGTAAATAAGAACTACCAGAGAAAAATGTCGGTGCATTTGTGATATATGGGCTGCTAAAAAAATTCTAAAGAATTGTTGTACAATCATGTAAACTAGCCCTAAAACCCTGAGTCATGGGTCTGTTTCTAGTAAGGCCATTTAAATTCTACACAGTCTTTTATAGTTTTGATAAATTGTGTTGAAAGTTTGATTCCAATAAAGAAAAGGGTCGAGCATAAATATGTTTAGCACTTTTGATTTCTGTGAAATTCCCGGATGCTAATATATAAATAATTGGAGTTGTTTGTAAAACACTTCATCCGCGTATTAACTTTCAAATTTTGACACAGACGCGTGACATTAAAATATTAATCACATTCATTTAGAAATGTGACCTCGTATTAGTCACAATCGTTTGCAAATTGTTTCACAGTTTCAACTTCGGGAGTAAAATTCTCCATGGATCTCGGACCTGGTCACAAAGGATAAATCCTTAACCAATTGAGATATACAATCATGCTAACAGATTCTCAGAAGTTCAAATATAAGAAGATTTAACAAGGTAAAATTCATTTGCTCTGGTAGCTTAATATATAATTAGAAGATTCAACTGACCAAAAAGAGAATTGTACTCGACCAAAGAACACATAATAGTTATGCCAATGAGAGTAAACTTACACATTTAATCATCTGCAATACACAATTACTTCCAGAAATTGGTACGTGAGGAGAATTACATTGCGTCAAGTTCTGAAGTTGTTTCAGCTGTAAAATGTAAAATCCAAGAGATAACACCATTGTCCAGCTACATTAATAACCATACATGAGGATGGATGATCACTTCATTACTATGCTGCATGTCAAAAAAGCAAAGAGCGAGTGAACCTTCAACTCCATTAAATCGGGCCTCTGATCATAAAATCCATCAAAATAATGTATAATTATATTTTGTTATTGTGATCTGCTTTGTTTTGTTCTATGTTCTGAAGTATTAAACCAAATGCTCTATTATACCAACAAGGCAAAGCCTACCAACATCTATACCCAAATCTTAAAACCAGATTTTCTACCAATAATGAAGAAAGATTGAGCAACTAAGTGCACTTGATCCTATCAGCTGTAACATTGCTTATATTTCAAATGCTAGTGGTAAACAACTATATATGCTCCACCATCTAAAAAGGTTATCTGTAAGACACTGTCTGTTGTTGCCTCGCCACCAGATTTATCAATTGACGTCCTAAAAGTTTTGGAGGCGAATGTATTTCCAGGGAATAGAAGTTAGAGGAAAGCAAATTAAGGAATCCCCATGGTTACCTCATTATAGTTAACAAACTCTAGAGGAGATCATATGGATCCTTTGACCTCTGGAGAGACTGCAACGAAGGAAAAGCAGCTAACACTTGACTCTAGAGAGTGGATTTGGTTCCGAAATGTTTATTAGGGATGAGAAGTTTGAAAGAGGCAAGGAGGCCTGACATGATGATTCAGGTTCGAAAAAGTTTAATGGAAAAATAATTTAACATAAAGGCAAGAATGCCTTCCGAAATTTATCAAATGGACTCCACATAAAATTTAGATTCTAAAAAGATTACTATGAAAATATCACACTATAAAGTGTAACAGTGGTAAAGTATCGGTGTAGATCAACATCTGAGGGTGACTACATACTTTGCTTTAGCTAGTAGCAAACAATACTTAAGGTCGGCGCTATAACAGAGCTGTATATTTGTAATTTTAATATCCAATTCTTAATAATAAAGAACTGTCCTCTTCTCCACTATTATGTTCCTAGTTTCTCATAAGCTGCATGAGTCTTAAAAGCACGTAACCTTTGGTAAAAGGATTCTATCATGGCGGATATGTGTAAAAGCTGAGGCTCCAACAATAAACATTCTGAAGCCGGTTCTCAGCTGTCATGATTTCAAACTCATGAGTTGTAGGTAGTACTCTAGGAGCCTGTTTGTCTCGGCTTAAAGCTGTTCATGACTTTAAACTAAAAATGTTTGTTTATGTAATAAGCCTGAAACTGACTTAAAGTCAGAAATAAGTAAAAAACGGACTTTAACCAGAAGTTAGTTTAAGGTAATTTTTCAAGTGACTTAATTTTTTGATTTTTTAGCTTTATAAAAACTATCATCCAAATATAAGATAATATTTTATTTTAATAGAGAATTTACAAACTTTAAAGGCCCAGCATCTCCCCGGCATAAATATTAGTTTATCTTTATTATTACAACTTTAATAACCCATAAGTCATTAATAAATCAAAATTATCTGAAAAGACATTTTAAACTCCCAGCTTATCACATTAAGCCACGTTAAGTCACATAATTAATCCAACCACCAGTCTATCTGAATTACTGACTCAAAGTGCAAAGATGCAAATATGCTAATGCAAGATGAGAAGATACAGAATTATGGTTTATTTGAAAAAAAAGCAGACACTGGTTCAAGGGAATCATGCAGATATGCTAATGCAAAATGAGAATGTATCACGGATACCAGAATATTGCAATCTCAGAAGAAATACAAGTAATCACAAGCTGGAAATCATAATTTCTGACAAAATTGAGTATATAACTCGAAATTCAAATATCAAGCATGGTAAAAGCAGCAAGAGAGAGATATACGATACAAAGATCAGGGGATGGAGGAACTGTATGATATAATAGATCATATATCAATATAATTTTCTGTTGCTTATATTAGTTCTTTATTCCAAATGTTTTATTTAGAGAAGAAAACAATTTACATTATTGTAAGAGTAAATCACGCTTTGCACCACTATCTTTGGGTCGTTTTGTGATTTGGTCTCATTGTTTAAAACTTTTCAGGTTGCACTCATAAGTTTTTAATCTGTAACGTTTTGCACCAACTTAACACTTTCCATCCAAACCACCGTTAAGTCTAACAGAAAGGAGGGGTAGTTTGGGAAAAATCGGCATGGGGTTTAATTAAAAGCAGGTTTAACGAAAAAATAATCTGTTTTAACGAAAAATAAAAAAAATATTAAAACATATTTTATAAAATAACAAATAAATATTATAAATTACTACAAAGGATTTTAAGAATTTAATAAAATATATTTTAATATTTATTTTATTTTGAATATAGAGATATGTAAGAATAATATGTGTTTTTTTCGTTAAAATAGGCTTTGAACATTTAATATTTAAATATATTTGATAATTTTTTGCTATTTTAATATTTAATATTTAAACATTTAATATTTAAAAATAACAAAGTGTGCGATTAAGTTATAATAAGTATCAGAATTCAGTAGGCTCCAAGTTTGTAATAACAGTGTTGTATTATCTTTGGGTTCTTGCTTTTTTTTCATATTAACTCAAACTGCATAGGTTAAATTTATAGATCACAGTTCCTTGGAAGCTCCTCTTTTTCTTTTTTCTACTTGTCAAAAACTGGGTTTTAGGCTACTGCTGTTATGATTTTGGTTTAACATTTGTTGATAACTGGACACTTTTGCAGCAAAAAATTATCAAATATATTTAAATATTTAGAGAAAATCGTGCTTTAAAGTAAAGTTATAGAAGAATTATCAAATATGTTTAAATATTAAATATTCAAAGTCTATTTTAACGAAAAAAACACATATTATTCTTACATATCACTATATTCAAAATAAAATAAATATTATAATATATTTTATAAAATTCTTAAAAACCTATCCAGTGATTTATAATATTTATTTGTTATTTTATAAAATATGTTTTAATATTTATTTTATTTATCGTTAAAACAGATTTTTTTCGTTAAACCTGCTTTTAATTAAACCCCATGCAAATTTTTCCCAAACTACCCCTCCCTTCTGTTTGACTTAACGGTGGTTTGGATGGAAAGTGTTAAGTTGGTGCAAAGCGTTACAGATTAAAAACTCATGAGTGCAACTTGCAAAATTTTAAACAATGAGACCAAATCGCAAAACGACCCAAAGATAGGGGTGCAAAGTGTGATTTACTCTTATTGAACCATAACTTCGTAGTTGTTTTATCCGAGTTTTCTACTGTTGCCATTTACTTTGGTTTTTTATTTATTTTGCTGAAGCCCGACAACCTACGAAAATTATGATGCTAATCCTCCTGGTATTCAGAGAAATATACTGCATAGTTCTGAATATGTTAGAAAGGTACTCTGACCACAGACAATAAGCCCGATTGTCCAACAATGACAGAACACATCTGAACGACTGTGTATCATTGATCAAGCAACATGTCAACAGTTAGTTGCAGAAATGGACTATCGTCATTGTCTAGCGAGGCATAAACAGGTTATGTTGCAGATTCTGCAGAGTGCAGGGTATATGGGCTGCCTAAAGTGTTGGAATGTGCATACAGGATTCTCTGACACAGGGTCCTTAAGGACCTGACGGGAATTACGGTTTGGTGCTAATGGAGTAAAGCTCCTGGGGAAAAATGATGATTCCAGAAGAAGCGAATCATAAAGGAAACTAGTGCACCCTGCGAAAATTCAACAGGCTCTTACAGATTGTTAATGGACAGATGCGTAAAAGAAAGGTAATTCCTCATGGTAAATTCCTTTGCTCCGTTAGCTTTAAATAAGAAGATCCAGCTGATTTTAACCAACCATAAAGCGAATATTGATTATGTAAACAGTATTAGCAAAATAGAGTAAAGTTTAGACAGAATATCATTTGCAAGACACAGGTACTTCTATTAAAACTGTTCTGGCCTTTGTGATATTGATCAGAACCCCACCTTCCTTAAGCTCAGCACTAAAACGTAAATTCCAAGAGAAAACACCATTTTCCTGCCTCATCAACCAGACAACCACACACAATAAGGATCGGTGGTCACTCCATTAATAACTTGCAAGTCATAAACACAAAGAGCAAGTGAACACTCAAACTCCATCAGTTTAAATCCAGAATTGACACTTAAACAACCAGAAATCCTCTCTGGAACTTTCACTTCCCTCTCTGGAGCTTGATGTTGTCATTTGACTTTGCACAGTTGAACTGAAGAGAAAACGTATAATGCCATTTGTTATCAAGTGTCAGTTTTGGCCTTCCAATACACCATTTCCCCAGGAAGAGTGGTTGGGAAGAAAAAGAAAAAACTCCAGTGACCTCATTTGCCGTGGACTCGATTAACACTACACGAGATCTGATTCTTAATTGATTGCAGCAGAAAAAAGCATTCATCACTCGACTCCAGAGAGGATTCGGGTTCTAAAAAAATTACTAGGGGAAAGAAGTATAAAGAAGGAAATGAGGCCTCACCCGGGGTTTCTAGTTCTACAAATTTACTAGAACAAAGAAGACTACGTCAGACAATAAGGCCTGACATCATGATTCTGTTCCTCGAAAATTTTAATAAGAAACAGAAGTTCATATAAAGGCAAATTCAGTAAAATATGTAACAGTTAATAACTGAGTAACAGAGCAAGATCCAGAGAGAGAAGTATATTATACAAAGAACAAGAGGAGGCAACTGCTTCATATGATAGATCAAGCATTTTCCAGAGTCACTAAGACTACCAAGCAAGAAAATTCACTTCACGCAAATCACTAAGAAGATGAAATAATGACAAAAGAATTGATTTGTTAAGCTCATAAATATTGTGTTCAAGGTAGACATGTTATAAGCAATCATTTCAGTACAGAAGAATTTAGTTATAACAGAATTTTATGCATCTGCAAGGCTTAGCGTTGAAATATCCCTTTCCTTGCTTACCGAAGGTCAAGGGTTTGAGGTGCTTTAGAATTTAAGTTTCGTGTGATTGACCTTACCTGAACAGAAAGAACTTGAAAGAAGGTACACAATATTAACTACATCTGTACTTACGCAGCCAATTATCACTATACATATTCAGATATTTGGTAAACCAACATGTACTATACATGATAAGTGTCTGTAATTTAACACTATGTAATAAACTTCGAAGACGTACCATCAAGACCACTGTCACCATAAGAACCTCGATTCCTTAAATATTACTTCTTATCCATTAATCTCATCAGTCAGAATAGAATACCTTTATGCAAACCAGACTCAATCTTGGTATAAAAACGACCAATGTGAAGTAATGCAATGAACTTCCAACAGACATTTAAAATACTTCACAAATGTTAGACATACATGAAACACGCTAAATTATTTGAGCTAATTGAAAAAACCCAAAACATCATTTTTTATTACAATACTCAAAAATTTCTGAAATGCGCAAGAACATACTAATCACTGTCCTACAACACCAGGGAGGTACTTGAAGTCGGAAAGGCCAATTTAAAGAAAAAAGCATTTGCAGGTCCAGAATCCTGATATTCAGCGGGGAGGGCCCAACAGAGACTGGTTGAGGTTACACTGAAAAAGAGAGGTGGTGAAATTAGACCAGAATTCTCATAATAACAAGAGCCAATTTACAAAAATGAAAGAGAAGTCAAGACTGCATGTTGCTTACCAGGAAGACTATCATAAGTTGAACCTTAAGTAAAATTATTCCATTACTTATTTACTAACTGTAGCAAGTAATTACTCATCCTCTCAAATTCATTCTTGGCAGCATTATATTGATCATCCATAGCTTTAAGTGCCACATTAGCTTCCTCCTTATCTGCATCCAATTTCCTGAGTTCAGATTCAACAGCATGATGAGCTTCTTTGCATTGATCCCTCTCTGCTGTCAGAATCTCGACTCTTTCTTCTGCCTCAAGCAACTCCTCCGTAAGCATAAGTAATGCACTTTGCAGATCTTCCCTTTCGAGCTTCAATGACTTTGCATTTGTCTTAGCTGTAGACAGTTTGTTTTGGGCACTGGATAAATTCTGTCTCACTTCAGAGAGAAACTGCACTTGGTGAATATAACGAGCCTTTAGATCCCAATCATTCCAATTGTCTTTCTTTCTGGCAGCAGATGCCAGCTCTTGGTGTTGTGCAATTAGTTTGTTGACTTCAGTGCAAAAAGATGTATAATCATCTCCTAATCCTTCAAGTGTCTTGTAACACTTATCAGCAAGGCTAACCATATCCTCGGTCCTTAGTTTGTCAGTATGACTTGTGAGCCGGGCCACCAACTGAGATTTCAAGACAGAAGCTGCATTCATGAGGTGTTGACGATCTTCCGCATCTTGTGCATGTTCGAGCAGGAAGAGAAGGCCATTATTTCTCTGTTCATCCTCCAAAGATAGAGGAAGCTCCACTGGTGATGCCTCATCCGTAGTTCGTACAAGAGGCACTTCTTGATTTACAACACTACCACTCCTTGCAAGTTTTACTCTCCTTGCATACTTCTTCTTCCGAGGTGAATTTACCGCATTTGCTGTTTGACTTCCCTCATTGCCCATGTTGCTTATGGTAGACAGAGTAGTCTTCTTCCTCTTACCAGATACGGAGCCTGATGAGGTGACTACAGTTCCGGATTCAGATTGTGAGGGCATTGCTTCTTGGGCAGGAGAAGTTCGGCTCTCTTCCACATCCTCGATTTTAAGAGGAACTAGCGATGAACTCGTGTGTGCAGGTGAAGAAGTTATAGCAGATAGTTGTGCACGAATGTGCTCTGGAAGCACAAACTCAACCTCAGCATAAAAATTGTTTGTGACCAGGTGAGAAAACAACACTTTTTTTTGCGAACACAGCGGCAACGTATCATCTCTATCATCTACACTAAGTTCCTCACAAAAATAATTAGCAATAATCATAAGGAACCTAGCATAATACACCACTTTAGACCTATTCCCGACATCGCCTAATTTTGTAGAAAATTCATTTAGCAGTAACGTTCCAATATCAATCGTCCTCCCAAACATCAAACTATAACCAATGATCTGAACCAAAATAGTTATCGCATTATAACCGCTACATCTAGCAGTAAAAACCCTTGTCAGAGTATCAAAGAAATACGACCACTCCTTCCTAAGATACCTCCTACTTATATGACTCAACTGCCAGGGTTTCGACGCATACTTAATAAATTTCAACATACAAATAATCTCCTCATCAGTAGGTAACTTTTCGAAATCAGAATTAGGCAAATGAAGTGCTTCATTGATCACAGAGGGAGTTAAAACATAGGAATTACCCTTGATGGTGAATTTTATTTCACCCTTTGTGGTGCAATCAGCTTTGTTCCACATCTCTTGAACAATTTCAGTATAAATTGTGGGGCTTGCAGAGAGAGCATAACTGATCGGAGAGTTTTTCAAGAAATCCATCAGGGGATGAAAGTCTGCATGCACTGATTCTTTATCGAGAAAAGCTACATGATTTGTGACTGCATAAACCACCTTGCCTGATGAGCTTAAACTCGTCGTCATGATTTTCTCAAAATTTCAACGGAAAGCACAAGATAATTTTATCGATTAAATTGGAGAGGGTATAGAAGAATTAGGGTAAAGTTGCTTATAGAGAGGATCCGTAAGTGTGAATAGGGGGGCAGATTATCTTACTATTTTATTTTTGTGATGTTAGCTCGATTATTTTATTAGTTTCTTTTTGTGATGTTGATTGGAAATTTTAAAAAAGAATTAATCCTATCCTAAAAAAAACTTATCTAACATCTATATTATTATACTATATACTTATATATAATAATAGGCGAAGATAATTTGGTTGTATGATTCGCTTAATTATCGAAAACTTATCATTTGTCAGATAGGATAAATAAATATTGTTAGATTAAAAAAGCAAAGTAACTAATATCTATATATATATTTATAGGCATTTGATCAAATACAAACCAATCTTAAAATAAAAACTAAAAACCACTATTAAAACTCTTATAATTACTAAAGACACTCTGCTAAAACTAATCCCCACACTTGGAATTAGTAAAACCCAGCACCCACCCACCTCATCCACCCAGATATGCCTCTGACCAACAACCCCTACCTCCCCTGATTTGAACTAACACCCACCACCGTTGCCACCTACGATCCGCCATCATTATCCATCCATCTCTGACCTTGATTTCACCATCATCGTCACCAGCTCCACCCTTCATCTTCCCCGTCATCTAAATCACCTTTCTTTCCCCGCTATCACCAGATCTGTCCATTCTCCGTCATCACTTTCTCCATCTTTTCCTTCCCTTCCCCTAATCTTTTTCGACGACCTCTCTCTTAATGTCTTGAATGATTAAAGCTCATACATGGATTTTGGTGTTGTTAAAACTTTGATATAGTTATAGAAATTAATGATTTCTGCTATACATATTAGTGATATTCGATTTATAAATTAGTAATAACCGCTTTATAAATCAGTGATATTAGTTTGGAAAATAGTGATTTGTGCTGTTAAACTTAGTGATTTTCATGTCTTCTCACATGGATGCATCTGAGATTATCTATTACGTTACTTCTCAAACATAGAAATCAGACATCGAAAAAGATGAAGATCAGAGAGGATGAGTTTGTTTGTATGTGTATGATATGCATAGTTTTGTATGTATATGCTGTGAAGATCAGAGAGGATGAGTTTGTTTGTATGTGTATGATATGCATAGTTTTGTATGTATATGCTGTGTATATCATTTTCCTACCAATTACAGAGAAGCGGTAAGCAACTGTAGTCAGAGAAGTGGACTGGGCTAATAAGAAAAGTGGGCTGGTCTCAGGTTTTTAGTTTTTAGATTTAGGTGGTTTGTAGTTGAATAGGACTCTATATTTATATATATATTTATGATTCTTTTTTCTTAATCCAAAACAAATTTTGTTTCTTATATGGTTATAATTTCTTTATAATCCAAAATAAATTTATTACCTACTAATCATCATCAATATACTTATATAAAAGAGAAACAAGTTTCATTCTATTTTTATAATTTTATAAGATTTTTGAATTATAAATATAAATATAAATTATCTTTTTTAATTTTGAATATATTGAAATAAAGTTTGAAAGTATTGAAAGAAAATTTTAAAACTACTTTTTTCAGTTTCGAAATTATAGGAAACTAGGCAATTTCAAATTGTATAATATGTAAATCTATTTTTCTAATTTTTCCAAAACTTGGAATGAAGTGGTGCATATTCTAAATATCAATTAATTTTAATAATTCAGTATTTTTCTAAATTAAACATATATTCATTTTAGGGGTATTCGATCAACATCTATAACTTGTGATAGGACATTATTAATTTTAAAATAAATTGGTTTTTTTTTTTAGTTTTTCTCTAATTTATACAACACAATAATGAATTACATTATGTTAAAACAATTTCGCTGTTGCTGAGATTTTTGAGCCAAGATAAAAGTATGAATTGAAGCAAGGTACGTTTTAATCTATTATAATTTGTATACACATAAATTCATTTCTTTGATTGCAAGTGTAATATATGTCCACTTTCTAAAAATCACATAATTTAAGAAAAGTGAATTTTGAGAAAACCAAGAGGTGTATTACGTCACTAATTGAAAATAATATATGATATATGATTGATCTTGAAAATATAAAATAGAAATATGTGAATGAGAGTTAATTTTGAAAATATAAATTTATATCGAAAGTTAAATTAGACAGATATTTTAAAACAAAATTTTCTAGCTACATGTTGAAACAAAAAGAGTATTAACGATAACACACGTCCAAAACTGCTCTATATTTGAAAATATTTTTCCAACCAACATTAACAAAATTACATTACGTTAGCCATGTATGTATAGTTATACACAGCCTAGATTTATGTCCGTATATATGACAATTCACAGCCCTTGCCAAACTGAAACTTAGCTTACAATCCTTTCCTTTTGGCTTTTGCTCTCTCCCCAGTTTCATACACTCCTTTTTTAAATTAAAAAAAAAAAAAAAAAGAGTGCAGAGCTAAAATATATTTTCACCTTGTTCTTTACTATGATCTTTAAGTGAAGATTGAGAAGCAGCCCCTGGTTTTGAAATCCCAGGTAAGAAGAATGAGCAAGAAAATATTACTATGTGCCCATTTTGTTTTTTTGTTGAATGTTAGTACCATCTTTTTAACAAATGTTGACTTTGTTTTGTTGTAGTGGTTCCATTTGATATTTATAGAAGTTAGTGACATACATGAAATTGTGGATAGATACTAAGAAACGAGTGGATACTGTATAAAATCCCCAAATTTAATTTTTTTTTATAAAGTTTCTAAGCGTGTTGATGTCAATAGAATATGCAAATTTTGAGTGCATGTATATATGAGTAATTATTGAGTACAAGAAACTACTCAACCCATGTTTCTCATGTTGGTTATCCAAATTTCATTATATTACTCTAAATTATGATTTTGTCTGTCGTGTTATGATTGATTATTGATCTGATTTTTGATCTTAGTGTATAAAGTTTTGATCTTTAGATTTAGCAAGACATAAAGTTTGAATCTTTATTTTGCTGTGGTTTAGTTTAATAAGGCTATGAAGCAATCTGCAGAGAAACGAGACGATATGCTGTTGCATTCTGCTGTTAGCGCGGAGAATTTGGGATTGGTTGTGGAGATACTTGCTACAAATGAAGGTAAAGAACTGAAGGAGTTGTTGTCCAAGCAAAATCAATCCGGTGAAACTGCCCTTTATGTTGCTGCGAAGTTGGGATATGTTGACTTTGTGAAGGAGATGATCAAGTATTATGATATTGGGGATGCCGCTATTAAAGCTAGGAATGGCTCTGATGCTTTCCACATAGCTGCCAAGCAAGGAAATTTAGGTATTTCTGCGTAATCTCATTCTTCTTTCATTATTTGACACATGTTATTGGTTGTATAGACCCTGTTTAAAAATTGTCTATGGCGTCAGAAATGGTAGATAATCGATGTCAATTGTAATTAGTTTCAATCAAATGGAAGCTTATTTCCAAACAAAAGGTTCGATGCTTAGATAGATTGATTTTCAACATGTCTATTTAAGTAATCGATCTTCTAAGTTTTAGAGCATTTATATACGAGTTTGTTAAGGCTGCAAGTTTTTCTGAATTCAGATGGGCAACTTTTTTTATTTTAACTTGTAGAGGTGGTGAAGATTCTGATGGATGCTCTACCGGAACTTTCATTGACTTTTGATCAATCCAACACCACAGCGTTGCATAGTGCCTCGTCACAAGGTCATGCTGAAGTCGTAAAGTTTCTTATGGAGAAAAATGGCAACCTGGTCACCATAGGAAAAAGTAACAAGAAAACAGCCTTGCATTCTGCAGCAAGAAATGAGCACTTAGAGGTAGTAAAAGTCCTCTTGAGTAAAGAAACTGAGATTGCTATGATGACTGACAAGAAGGGCTAAACAGCTCTTCATATGGCTGCTAAAGGACAGAGTGTAGAGGTGGTTAATGAGCTTATATCTTCAAAACCTGATCTAATTAATATGCTTGATAGCAAGGGAAATACTGCACTTCATATAGCAACCCGCAAAGGTCGCACAAAGGTAAACAGACTTAATATTCAACTTGTCGAATATGGCTATCAACTTAAAAGTAGATTATTAAGTCCCTAAGTTATTATTAAGCTCTTGTGTGACTCATAGAGCTTATATGATTAATCCCCTATACTTTTATTTAGAAAATCCATGTCATAAGCTGTTATAATTACATTCAGGTGCTTGTTTATATAAAATCAGTATTGTGCTCAGTTCAATTTAGGACTTCAAGAATTCCTGAAATTTAGGGAAAGAGTTTAAAATTGTTGTAACTTCATCCTTTCTATCATATTTCTTTAAATTAACCATTTCACTTGATACATTTATGCATATAAGTATTTGCATTTGCATTTGTTATGATATCTCTATAATTCTGTGAAGGAGGTATATCTATTTGACTTGTCTCAGTTGCAAGTAATTAACTTTAGCATATTCATTTGCTTAAAAGTGAAGATGTTTATATATATCTCGTGTTCTTTAATAAAAAATGATCAACACATTTTTTGCTATGCAGATCATACTTGCACTGCTAAGCCGCAAAGAAATTCTGGATAAAAAAGCAATAAACAAATCTGGAGAAACTGCTCTCGACACTGCTGAAAAAACTGGTCATTCAGAGATTGCAAATATCCTAGAAGAGCATGGGGTTCAGAGTGCAAAAAATATGAAACTACCGCCAACAACAAATGCTGCCAAGGAATTAAAGCAAACAGTAAGCGATATCAAACATGATGTTCACCATCAGATCAAGCACACACGCCAAACAAGAAAACAGATGAAAGATATAGGCAAGCAGATCAACAAGATGCATTTGGAAGGGCTCAACAATGCAATCACCTCTACCAATGTTGTTGCTGTTCTAATTGCCAGCGTTGCATTTGCTGCAATTTTCACTGTTCCTGGTCAATATGTAGATGACCCTAAAGGTGTAAAACCTGGAATGTCTCTAGGAGAAGCAAATATTGCCCCGAAGCCCCAGTTCACAATATTCCTTATATCTGACTCTCTTGCACTCTTTATATCATTGGCTGTTGTGGTGGTTCAAACTTCGATTGTAGTTGTTGATAAGAAGGGGAAGAAGCAAACGATGGCAATTATTAACAAGCTCCTGTGGTTGGCTTGCGTTTCTATTTCAGTGGCATTTTTTGCACTTTGTTTTATTGTCGTCGGAGAGGACGAATTTTTGCTAGCACTTGGAGTAACAATAGTAGGGGCATTGATCATGGCCGCAACACTGGGGACAATGTCTTACTTAGTTATTTTGCACCGAATTGAGGCTTCTAACTTGAGGAGGAGTGTTCGCAGGTCTGCAAGGAGTAGCAAGTCCAGATCATTTTCAAAATACATAACATCAGATTCAGAAAACAATGAGCCCAAGAATGTGTATGCAATTTGATTGTGCCAATCCACAGGTTCACTTTCTATTCTCCAGGCATTAGCTCAATGTCTGGTTTTTCAACTACAAATCTCCTTATTACATATGTAAATAGATAGATAATTGTAATATCCCTAACCCGAGTTGTAGGGTTTTTTCTTTAAATTCTCAGCAGGCCAGATGTTGACTTGTAAGACTCACTGGTATGTGGTTTTGCTATGTTTATCTGTTCACAATATAATATTAGCCATTACAGTCTAATTCCTACTGACTCTTGACTGGAAACAAATTCCAGTTTCCCTCATCTTAATTTGTTCAACTTCTGGAGTAGTAAAGTCCATTGCATGTCACTAATTTTAATTCTAAAATCATATAAATCCTACGGCTACAAAACCACTTTTATCTAATATATTTTCTTAAACAACATGAAAATAATATTATGCACAATATTAAACTTAATAAGCCGGATTTAATCTCCACATAATAAATAGTTAGTATCACACAAAAAAATATTCAAAACGTTTGAAAATAAAATAATAAATAACTAATATCACAAAATTATTTTAATAAAAAAAAATTCAAAACATAATCAAATTTGGTAGAAAGAAATTATTACCTAAATGAGACATATGAGAAAATGTGCCTAACTTAGGCTATGCGGGAAAACATAAAGAATATTGGCCTTCAATACGAAAAGTTCAGCTTAACAAGTGTAATGACGGATGTGGGAAACGAACAGAAGCAATTTTTTTAAGTCCAAAACAAATTTTATCTTCTACTTGCATAGTTGCATGTTTATGATTCACTTTCTTAATACAAAACAAATCATGAATACCAATTTTATTTTTAAAATTATGTAGACCTTTTAAAAATAAATAAATTACATTTGATATCATAGTTCGAATATAAAATACATTCATAAATATCATCTAATAGAAAATTAACGTCACATACATAGAACCCTACCATACCAATACATATCAACAAAAAAATATTAAGAGAAAAACGTGAAAATACCGTAACACGAATTGATATTATATATAAAACCATCTCATGCAAATATAAATCAATCAAAAATATTATACAGCAGAATTTTCAACATGCACTGCTAGACCAAAATCATTCGGATCGGTTCGGTCGGATATCCGTCGGTTCAAAAAATTTTGCCACCCCTGCCTATGAATAAATATGTGAATATGATTCATGAACGGGACTTTTATTGGATATTTGGATTTGAGAGTGTTTGTGTAATGTTATAGATAATGGATAGATGAAGCTAATGGATTGATGAATAACCTGAATATTGTGATCAAGGCCTACAGGACCCTCGGCGGCAGGAGTCCATACCCTGCCCATCAGGTTCTTAAGGACCTTGATGCACAGAAACAAAATAGGAAAAAACCGACGTGGGAAAGTCATCTTGAATTTATTTATTTTTATTAAATGCGGTATCCTCGGGGTAAAGGAGGACTGATGAGTTCCGAGCATCCTACAAACAAATTAAAGGCAATGCTGACGGTAGAAAGTGATGAGAGGCTCATTTGTGAAATAAACCTTAAAGTTTATTTTTACTCCAAGACCAAGAACGTACAAAGAGTTGGCAGTGAAGCCAATTGGTTAGCCCATTTGAGGACAACAAGCTTCATAATGGTTTACTAATCGTCGACTTCTTGTGCAATGCGTCCAGGTTCTTTTTATTATATTTCTTAAAGGATTAACAAATTATACATGTTACTCTATGTTTGATATTGGATTAGCCATCATCAACAAACTTCTTACTATGTAGAAATTAAACCAGACCATGTATCTGCTCCCCAATGGAAGCGGAGAAGAGAATGTGATGAAATTTTATAATGAAAAAAGAAGAAAGTATTAAACAATAATAATTAATTATGAGGGAGTATAATTTTTTGTCATAAAGATTTTACTGGAATATGATGAAAAAGTGGTAGATTTACTTTCAAACATATAGGTTAGTTTCTACTTCAAATAGTTTGGGATGAAATAATTTAGGAAATGAAAATTAAGACATATTTCAATCATACTCATTTTACAATTTCTGAGTATAAATTTCATTTCATTCTTCATATATTCGATTATATTCAATTGAATGCAACCTTAGTGCATCTCCAATCATACAAAACTCTTTACTAAAATAAGTTTAAAAAAATCATAAATAAAAATTATAGAAAATATATAAAAAATTATCCACTCCAATCAGATATTGATATTGGCTATACATGTCGAATAATTAGAGACATGTAGCAAGATTTCGGGTCATCTCTTATACTATTAAAATTATATATTCTATTTATAATAAATTAAATAATAATAACATATAATTTTTAAAATATAATAATCATTAGTCCATTATAACCGTTACTATCGGAACATAAAATCTTACATGAATGAACAACTGTTTCCTTCAAAACCCGGCATGAATAAAACAAAAAAAAATGGTAAAAACAGTACCATGTATAGCTCCTAACAATTTGAAATGAAAACTAACTTGAATAAAAAACAATTTTTAACTTAAAAGTTAAGCCCCAGAGAGACATATTATTGCTTGTATAAACGTTGGACAAGTAACAGCATCTTTCAAGCCACAAATGAATATATGTGACATGATTTTGGAAAATAAACAAAGGTTCTTTGAGTTAAAGGTTTCATAGGTAAAATTCTGGAGATATATAAAGAACCAAGAAACACAACCAGAAGCATAAATACAAGAAAACAAATCATGAAAAATGAAAGGCTTAGGAGCTTACCAATACATGATAAAGTGAGGATACCTCTCCTTAGCTAGTAGAAAATAAAGCTTAGGGTTGGTACTATAATAGAGCAGCAACTTAAAGTTGTAATACTGAAATTCCATAGTAAACTAAAGAACCAACATCAAGTCTACTATTATCTGTTCTTGGTTTTCATAATCTATGTTTCTTATAAGTCCCTAATTTGTGAAAATTGATGAGCTTCTAATATGGTCAATATGTCTAGAAAAAAGAATTCACAGTATTGTAGTACCAATTTAAGATATAATTGAAACACGCATATGAAGTAAAGGTTCAAAGCAGATATGGTAATGCACAATCAGAAGGTATTATTACTACAGTAAAGTAAAGACAAGCAAGAAATCTTGTACAAAAGCTGAGTATAAAATATAAAATTAAAACATCATGAATCATAAGTAAAGCATGCACCAGAGATTGGAATTATTAAGATAAAGGACTGAATGAAGGAAGAACTGATTAATATGATAAAGCGACGAAGTCCACAATTAACTGAGACTACAATAAAAAAACTTAAAGCAAGATCTTGAAGTCCTAATATTATGTTGAAGTTCATCTAGTTTCTACTAGTAAAACACTAGTAACCAGGAAGATTTCTTTCAAGTTGAACATAAAGTAAAATTATTCAGCTACTTCCTTACTAAGTGTAGCAAATAGCAATTGATGACTGATCCTCTCAAACTTTCTATTGGCAGCATTATATTGGTCATCGAGCTCTCTATATGCCACACGAGCCTTCTCTTTTTCTGCATCCAACTTCGCAAGTTCAGCTTCAGCAACCGAATGAGCTCCCTTGCATTGATCTGTCTCAGCTGTCAGATTCTTGACACTCCCTTCTACCTCATCCAACTCCTCTTTAAGCTTATGTAATGCAACTGTCAGCTCTTCTTCTTTAAGCCTTATAGAATTTGCTTTCGTCTTAGCTGTAGACAGTTGGTCCTGGGCACTGGTTAATTTCTGTGTCACATCAGAGAGAATGTGCACTTGTTCATTGTAGAGAGCATCTATGCCGCACTCGTTCCACTCTTCTTTCTTTTGAACAGAAAATTCTACCTCTTGCTGTTGTGCAATTAGTTTGTCAACTTCAGTTCTAAAAGATTGGTTATCAGCTCCTAATCCTTCAAGTGTTTCATAACACCTATCAGCAAGTCTCCTCATATCCTGGGCACTTGGTCTGTCAGTAAAACTTGTGAGACGGGCCACCAACCGAGATTTTAGTACAGATGCTGCCTTCATAAGGTGTTGGCGATCTTCTTCCGCTTCCCTTGCAGGTTCAATCAGGCAGAGAAGGTCATGTCTAGGATTTTCTTCCTCTGGAGATGAAGAAAACTCAACTACTGGTACCCCATCCCTAATTTCTGCAGGTGGCATTTCTTGATCTCCGGCAAACAGATTACTTGAAGCTTTTAGTTTGCCTGCATATCTCCTTTTCTGAGGTGGATACACCTCAGGTGCTGTTTCATTGCCATTCACAGTTGTAGTAGGCAAAGTAGATTGCTTTCTTTTACCAGAGTCAGAGACAAGAGAGGAGGCTATATTCCCAGATTCCAATGGTGAGGGCAGTGCTGGTGGGTTAGGAAAAGTGTGACCTTCTCTCCTATCCTCCAGTGCAGGAGGAACCACAGAAGAACTTGTGTGTGAATGTGAAGAAGATAACACAGAGAGTTGTACTCTTACGTGTTCTGGAAGCACAAATTCAACCTCTGAATTTACATTGTCCTTAACTAATTGAGTGAACATAGTCTTTGGTTGCATACACACTGGAACTTTATCATCTCTATCTTCTATGTGAAGTTCCTTACACAAAGAATTAGCAATAATCATAAGGAATCTAGCATAAAATATGACATGACTTCTTTTCCCTTTACTGCCTAATTTGCAAAAGAATTCATTAAGCAACAATCTGCCAATGTCAATTCTCCTGCCGTACAAAAGGCTGTATGCGATTTTCAGGATAAAAGTACTTAAAGAATCATAAGAAGAACATTTTCCTGCGAAAACCTTATTCAAAGTTACAAAGAAGTACCACCATTCCTTTCTAAAACTCTGCTTACATAGTTTACTAACGCTTTCCTCTTCACATCCGATAGCCTTTAACATGGAAATAATCTCACCACGAGTAGGAAAATCTTCAAAGTTGGAATGAGGCAAATTAAGGGCTTTATTAATCATGAAAGGAGTTAAGATATAAGATTTACCCTTGATTGTGAATTTTATTACACCCTCTGTGCTGCAATCTGCTTCCCTCCACATTTCTTGAACTATTTCAGCATAAATTGTGGGGCTCGCGGTGAGTGCATAACTGATCGGAGAATTTTTCAGGAAATCCATCAGCAGATGAAAATCTTGATGCATCAATTTTTCTTCCAAAAGCGCTGCAAAATTTGTAATGGCATATTCCACTTTTCCTGATGAACTAAATTTTGTGAGTGATGAAGGCATTGCTATATGAATGAAATTTCTCGGAACTTTGGGAATGGTATTAAAGAACCACAACAAACTCAGGGTTGGTGATCTCAGAATTTGAAGTGTTTCTCTGCTTTATATTGTAATTCAGGATTGTTGATCTCGGGAATATCGCTCGTTCTTATCGGGTCTGTCAAAAGAAGAATTTGGTGTGTTTCTCTACTTTATATTGTAATTTAGGATTGTTGATCTCGAGAATATCGCTCATTCTTATCGGGTCTATCAACACAAACTTATCGGGTCGATTTAAAGCAATCGGTAAAATTTTAGGATAATACAATTTTAAGGTATTTAATCAGGAAAAAATTGAAGTTCTATATATATATATATATATATATATATATATATATATATATGCCAACATTCCAAAGAGGGACTCCTTATATGGAGTTACATAGTGCGCCACTATAAATCATCAATTTTATTATAAATTCTGTTATAAAATATATATAAAACGTGATTCTAATATAGAATACGATAAAATAAATCTATTTTAAGTAATTTAACACTTAAAATTTGATTTAAAAAATATATTTTCGAAACTTATTCTACAACAGAATAATTCTGGAAGATTATTATCCTGTTATAGAATCATGTTGAGATATTGCATAATTTTTAATGATCTTTGGAATAAAAAAAATTGTATAACTTCGTTTTCGGTTTAATAATCAAAATTTGCAATTATATTTCATTAAAAATATATTAGAATATATATTATGTATATATTTATAATGATGTGCTACGTAACTCTATATAAGAGGGTATGCTATGGAGTGCTACCCTATATATATATATATAACTCCTTTTTACATATTATGTAAAAAAATTGTCCATATAAATTTGTGTTACTATGATTAGTATCAAGCATTTTAGTTCTTTGAGCTTAATAACTTAAAATTCTTTCGGCTTAAAAAATTATAATTTGCTGCGAATCTTAAATCAAACTCACTATATTATGAATATTGGTAAATTTTTAATTGAAGTAATCTCCCACAAAATAAAGTAACCGATCTAAAAACACACCCGTACGTTATCAAAGTAATTTAACTGTACCTCAACTCGCCAGAAAGCATCCCTGCAAGCACCCCACACCCAACCCGTATGTTATCAAAGTAATTTAACTGTACCTCAACTCGCCAGAAAGCATCCCTGCAAGCACCCCACACCCAACCCGCTCTGGTTGTGTTGTTGGATGCTGAGAATGAGACCAAGAACAAGCCCTTGGAGTGCCATAGAGTGTACAATAGCATATGCAACCCTTGTAGACAAAATTATTCTTAAATACAATACATAATTTAGTGGAGGTTTTATGGGTGTTGGTTACTTATGATATTAGAGCTTAGGTTAGGAGAAATCTCCTGGCCCAATATAAACTTCAAATGATCCATATTTCGATCCTGAAATAGTGAAATGATTATAAGTGAGGGTATCAGAGCCGAGGAGTGTTCTATGTGGTATGTTTGTTATAAACCTTGCTATCAATACACTAGTTTTTTAGACCTGCCGGTTAACTAACATATATCATCCTCGCATCAGAAATTTGGCATCTTCGTCCGTTATATTGGCATTTAGATCAGATTTTGAAAGCATAGAATTCCTGAAACTATTCACCCTTCCAGCGGACACATTATATTCCCAGAGAAGCATAAGTGGTTACGACAATAATCCTAACGTGATACATGTTTAAGATTTGTATGCTGACTATGAGTCAGGATCATTTTGATCCTTAATATTACTAAACGATTGATCTCTTAAACGCTGGCCAAAAAGAAAAAGGAAGAAGCTATATTTGATAAATTCTGTTAGACATAAGTACTTCCTAAACATGGCACGTGAAGAAATTACATCATGTGGAGTTCAAAAGATCTTCCATAGAGTTGTATCAGCAAAAGCTGGCACCTTCAGACAATTTACATAAATGCTGCACCTAGAAGAGTTGCAAGACTTTCAAGCAAAATCAGCAACTAGCCCTGCAATGCAAGTCCTTGAGAGAGTAATTACAACAACAAACACATTGAAAGTCCTGTATCTCCAACAAATAATATTCCTTTAAACTTTAGACTATAACTCAAGCCATGCCTTTCTCATGACACTAGACATAGGTATATATGCATATTAACAGGGACTTTTCAACAAAATATTCGACAGTATGGACAGGTGAAGTTTCATGTAGCCTGGACTCCCAGGTTACTCAGGTAGTCCATATAGGACAAGTAGCAATAGATTTCAAGCCACAGTTATTATAAGTGATAAGATTCTAAGGGATAAACACAGGAGTGCGGAAGATATTATAGATTACAAGTTATTTTACTTAATAAGCTAGACTGATATATGAATCACATAATCAAAAGTGATATCAGTACATATAGATTTATATATACTTACCAGCCAAAGACTTGGGATTGCTCACTTTGCAAATTTCAACAGTGATTTACCTCCCTCGTACATGACCAAACTCTCCACGAAGGAAGTGTCCACAGTAAAATCCTCAGGACAGAATAGGGAAGACTCTACACCCCCATGCTTATAAAATCCAAGATCTTTATACCACAGGCTCTTCAGATTACATGATATAATGCCAGAAAGGTCATTAGGCAACCCGCGAATTGTCTCTATTAAAACTGTTCCGGCCTTTGTGATACTCATCGGAAACCCACCTTCCTTGAGTGCAACTTTAAAACGTAATGTCCAAGTGATTACACCATTACCCTGCATCATTAACCATAGACGATAAGGATGGACAACGACTCCATTACAACACTGTACCTCATAAACACACAGAGAGAGTGAGCCCTCAAACTCCATCAACTTATATCTGGATCCTCGTCCTAAACAATTTGAAACATTCTCTGGAAATTTCAGTTCGCCAAACACCTCATTATCAAAGTCAAACGACAACATCCACAAATCCTTACTATTATAAGGACGACCCGTCTCCTGGGTTATGGGCTTTTTCATTTCTAACCAGTAGAATCTACCCTTGACAAAAACCCCATCACTCGCACCAAGCCTAGTAACAGCAGAATCTTTAATCTTCCTCCACGTTTGTTTCCTTAAACTATAAATCTCAGCCTTAGGACACACTTCTCCCAAGTGATTACACTTGTTGTCCATAGAATAAACAACCCTCACTACTCTATAATCATCACAAGCTTCATTAAAACCCAACCCGACAATACAATAACTTCTGTAGGGGTTATCACGAAGGTTCTTGAAACAACTCGAAACAAGGGTTCTGTGAGTTTTAAGACAAGGGTTCCACAGATACAAATCTCGAGAACTATGAAACATATGAGAATCAGTTAATAACATAAGGCCATTAACTGAACCAACTAATTGCAACTTTCCACTCTTAGTAGTAAAGGGAATCTCAAATTTTTCGAAAAGTTTTGAAGTTTCAGCTGAGACTAAGGAGCAATGTTTTTGTTGAGAAACAGAGTGGTGGATTACAAACACAGCATTATCATGAGAATGTAATACAGCACGCTTGATTTGAGCAGAAATGAAATGAGGGTTTGTGATAAGAGAGTACCAGTTCTTGTTGACTGATGTTGACCTGATCAGGGCTTTGACTGGAAGCCTTAAGAGGATGTTAGCAGCAGCTTCTTGAGGAAGATCATCAAACGATGTCGTACTATTCTTGGACGCCATTTGTGGCTCAAGAAGCTTCAGGGTTTCGAGAAGGGTTTTATATCAAACCGCACCCATTTCGTCAAAAAATCTCACTTTACCAATCCAAAAAATTTCGGACTCATGTAAGCCATTATAAACAAAATATATATCATCACTATTCATAGCTCTTTACTTAAACATTTATAAAAAATCAACCGTTTGTTTTTTTACTACAAAACCACTTCGAGTACTTTGATAATAGTCCCTAGTATTTATCCAAATTATTTGGGAATTCCTAAAGCAACATAGCTAGGATGATCATATAACTATATCTATAACTATATATTTTTTTTAACTACATGGCTATGTTGCTTTAGAAATTCCCAAATTATTTTAATAAATATCAGGGACTATTATGAAAGTACTCGAAGTGGTTTTGTAGTAAAAAAATAAACGGTTAATTTTTTATAAATAATTAAGTAAAAAGGTATGAATAATGAAGTGGGTAAAATGATATATATTTGGTTTATAGTGGCTTAAATGAGTCCGAAATTTTTTGGGTGGGTCAAGTGAGATTTTTTAACGAAATGGATGGCCAGTTTGATATAAAACCTGTTTCAAGAAGCAGAGAGGTGTGTGTCTCTATGACCTATGTAATGGGATGTATGTGCGCAGGTAAATTTTAAGCATATACTGTATTTTAATATTCCTTCGTTTTTAAATAAAAGTCGTTTTGACTTTTGAGACGAAAATCAAGATATATAAGAAGCAATTGGTTGTTTGGCTAACCTTGCTTTTCAATTTTTTTCTCTAAATAAGAACTTAATGTTTATATCTTTATTTGAAGAAATAAAATTTGAAAAATAATATTTAGAAATACGGTTTTTACATTTTAAAATACATGCGGAAGATCAAATCGACTATTATTTTGAAATGAAGAAAGTGTTCAAAAAGTCACATAAATATTATCTTTAATGCCATAATCACAATCGCAACCCACGACGACGACGAGTCAGTTTCTCGAGAATATATATAAAAAGCCATGCATGCTAAATTTATATTCTTGTATCATGTTTAAGTACATACTCCTATAAGAAATATATGAATATAATCCATGAATAAATTTTTTATTGGAAATCTGTGTTTGAAATATAACAGGTATAATGTTTGTGTAATGCTTTGGATTGTTCAGTGGGATAGATGAACCTGAGTAGCCTATCCAAGTCTGGAATGAGTTTGTGATCAAGGCCTACAGAACCCTCCGTGACAGGACTCCATCCCTGCCCATCAGGTTCCTAAGGACCTTGATGCACTGCAACAAAACAGGGTAAAACCGACCACCAGATAGTAGTAATTATGAATATCTTCTTCTTCTTGTTTTTTCTACTTTTGGTTTCTGTGGTATCCTTATATCCTCAGGGTGAAGGAGGACTGATGAGTTTTCGGCACCCTACAAACAAATTGAAGGCAATGCTGAGGGTAAATAGTGAGAGGTTCATGTAAGGAACAAACTTAAAATTGATTTTACTCCAAGATCAAGAACATACAAAGAGTTGGAAGTGAAGACAATTGGTCAGCCCATTTGAGGACAAAAAGCCTAGCATAACCAAGGTTATTTCATAATGGCTTACCAATTGTCGACCTCTTAGATCAAGTCCAACAAATGTCCTAATTCCTAAACCAAAAAAAAAAATAAAAAATTCTGGCAAAAAATAAATAAATAAATTCCTAAACCAAAATTTAAGACATTTGGAATAAATGGGTGCCAACAATGTCCTAGTAGTGTCTTAAAAATAAAAATACTAAGGTGTCCGTTATGTGTTTTTTTTAAGGCATCAGTATACGTGTCCTCAATCATCGTATCTACACAAGTTGGATTTCATTTCAAGGTGTAAATGGAATGGAACCAACAAAGCAACACAGCATTATGAAGCTGTTTCATAGCTGTAGATGAAGTCAAGAATCATGAGTTGTTGTAAATAGTACTGTAATACCAATTGAAGATATAATTGAAACACGCATAAATAGGTTCAGAGCAGATATGGTAATGCACAAGGAGAAGGTTTTACCACAACAGAATCTTCCAATCACAGAAATACAGTAGAAGTAAAGACAAGCTGAAAATTTTGTAAACAACTGGGTATAAAATGTGATACTAAAACATCATGAATCATAACTAAATCATGCACCAGAGATTAATATGATAGAATGACGAAGTCTGCAATTAACTTAGACTACACCAAGCATCTTAAAATAAAATCTTGACGTCCTGATATTATGTTACAGTACATTTAATTTCTACTTGTAAAACACTAGTAACACGGGAGATTTTAAGTTGAACATTAAGTAAATTATTCAGTTATAACTTCCTTACTAAGTGTTGCAAATGATGACTCATCCTCTCAAACTTTCTACTGGCAGTATTGTATTGGTCATCGATCTCCCTATATGCCACTCGAGCCTTCTCTTTCTCTGTGCATTTAACTTCGCAAGTTCAGCTTCAGCAACCGAATGAGCTTCCTTGCATTGATCTTTAAGCTTATGTAATGCAACTGTCAGCTCTTCTCTTTTAAGCCTTATAGAATTTGCTTTCGTCTTAGCTGTAGACAGTTGGTCCTCCACACTGGTTAACTTCTGTGTCAAATCAGAGAGAAAGTGCACTTGGTCATTGTAGTGAGCATTTATGTCCCAATCATTCCAATCTTCTCTCTTTTTAGCAGAAATTTCTAGCTCTTGCTGTTGCGCAATTAGTTTGTCAACTTCAGTTCTAAAGGAATCGTGATCATCTCCTAATCCTTCAAGTGTTTCATAACACCTATCAGCAAGTCTCCTCATATCCTGGGCACTTGGTCTGTCAGTAAAACTTGTGAGATGGGCCACCAACCGAGATTTTAGTACAGATGCTGCCTTCATAAGGTGTTAGCGATCTTCCGCTTCCCTTGCGGGTTCAATCAGGCAGAGAAGGTCATGTCTAGGATTTTCTTCCTCTGGAGAAGAAGAAATCTCAACTACTGGTACCCCATACCTAATTTCTGCAGGTGGCATTTCTTGATCTCCGGCAAACAGATTACTTGAGGCTTTTACTTCGCCTGCATATCTCCTTTTCTGAGGTGGATATACCTCAGGTGTTGTTTCATTGCCATGCACAGTTGTAGTAGGCAAAGTAGATTGGTTTCTTTTACCAGAGTCAGAGACAAGAGAGGATGCTATATTCTCAGATTCCAATGGGGTAGGAAAAGTGTGACCTTCTCTCCCATCCTCCAGTGCAGGAAGAACCACAGAAGAACTTGTGCGTGAATGTGAAGAAGATAACATAGAGAGTTGTACTCGAACATGTTCTGGAAGCACAAATTCAACCTCTGAATGTGAATTGTCCCTAACTAATTGAGTGAACATATTCTTTGGTTGCATACACACCGGAACTGTATCATCTCTATCTTCTATTTGAAGTTCCTTACACAAAGAATTAGCGATAATCATAAGGAATCTAGCATAAAAGATGGCACGACTTCTTTTTCCTTTATCGCCTAATTTGTAAAAGAATTCATCAAGCAATAATCTGCCAATGTCAATTCTCCTAGCGTACAAAAGGCTGTATGCAATTTTCAGGACAAAGGTACTTAGATAAGAAGAATATTTCCTGCGAAAACCATATTTAAAGTTACAAAGAAGTACCACCACTCCTTTCTAAAACTCTTCTTACATAGTTTACTTAACAGAACGGTTTCCTTCTCATATCCGATAGCTTTTAACATGGAAATAGTCTCATCATGAGTAGGAAAATTTTCAAAGTTGGAATCAGGCAATTGAAGGGCTTCATTAATCAAGGCAGGAGTTAAGATATAAGATTTACCCTTGATTGTGAATTTTATTTCCCCCTCTGTGCTGCAATCTGCTGTGCTCCACATATCTTGAACTATTTCAGCATAAATTGTGGGGCTAGCGGTGAGTGCATAACTGATCGGAGAATTTTTCAGGAAATCCATCAGCGGATGAAAGTTGGGATGCACCAATTCTTTTGCCAAAAGAGCTGCAAAATTTGTAATGGCATACTTCACTTTTCCTTTTGAACTGAATTTTGTGATTGATGATCCGGAAGGCATTGCTATTTGAATGTAAATTTCTGGGAACTTTTTTGGAATGGTATTAAAGAACCTCAGCAAATTTAAGGTTGGCGATTTCAGAATCTGGTGTGTTTCTCTACTTTATTTTGCAATTTAGGATTGTTGATCTCGGGAATATAGCTCGTTCTTATCGGGTCGATCAGAAGATACTTATCGGGTCGGTATAATGAAATGGGTAAAATTTTAAATTGATATAATTTCAAGATATTTAATCTACAAAAACTGACTGCAAGCATTTAAAATTGAAGTACATTGAGGATGTATATATATATATCCTTTTACATTTCTAGTAAAAATATTGCTTATATCAATTTTGTGTTACTCTAATTAGTATCAAGTGTTTTAGTTCTTTGAGTTTAATAAATTCTAATTCCTTGGGCTAAATTCTAAGTTGGCGTGAATTTTTAATCAAACTCACTGTTTTTGTGAAGATTGGAAAAGTTTTGAATGGACTAATCTCAAATAAAATGAAGTTAATAATCTCCAACAAAATGAAGTAACCAATCTAAAAACACACTCCTACAACCATTAAAGTCACACGCAACACCAATTTTTTTGTGAACAACATCATCAAAGTAATTTAGTAGTTTATAAACTGTACCTCAACTAGCCAGAAAGTATCTTTGCAAGAACTCCCGGCTCCGGTTGTGCTCACGGATGCTGAGAACGAGACCAAGAACAAGTCCTTTGAATGCCATGAAGTGTGCAAAGGCATATGCAACAGTACTTGTAGATAAAATTAGTTTTATATACAATACATAATTAATTTAGTGGAGGTTTTATGAGTACTGGCTACTTATGATATTAGAGTTTAGGTTATAAGAGATCACCAAGCCAAAGATAGGATTCAAGCGATTCATTCTTTAATCCTAATATGATTGCAAGTGCAGGTCCTAGGTCCAGGGAGTGTTTTATGTAATATGATCGTTTTTTAGAAGTACTAGTCACTTGACATATCTCATCCTCATTTTCTTTTATCAGAAGGTTAGCATCTACTTCTTCCGTTATATTGGCATTCAGATCAAATTTTGAAAGCACAGAATTCCTAAAGCTATTCACCCTTCTAGCGGACACATGATATTTCCACACAGAAGAATAAGTAGTGTTTAGGAAAAGCAGTTTGACACTGACTATGAGTCCAGTTGCCACAACAGCATCAATTGTCCGAACATCTCATTAATGGGTGAAACCATAGAAGCGAGGTATGCCAATTAAAAGGGGTCTTTTAAACAAAACATCAACTTACTCCAGATGTGTGAAGTTTATGTTTCTAGTAACAACTTGGACTAATATTAAAAACTTGATTAAAATTATTCACTTAAAAGTTATGGGACAGGGAAGCCAAATTTGTTTTTAGTACATATATAAGGACAACAGATTTTCTGAACATTATCAAGTCAAGCATATTATATATCTTAAGGCATGCTACTAACTCAGCCAGAATCATATAACTGCAACAGGAGAGAAGAAACATAATATTTAAATCTACATTTCTGAGGTTAGACATAAAATAAATATTTTACAACCGCCATCCAGATTTTTACGTTTAAAATAAAACACACACACATAAAAGATCGATAGATAATAGATATAGAATGAAGTAACTACTTACCAGCAAAGACCAGGATGCTCTCACTTCACAAATGTTGACAGTACCTCCCTCTGGAAGTGTCTACAGCAGAAAATACCAGACTGGACAATGAAGGCTCTACACCTCCCACACTTGCTAAATCCAAGATCTTTAAACGCAGGCTTTAATGATTATATGAGAATATGTCTGTGCAGGCATCGACAATTTTCACCGATCTGATGGATACCCTCAATGCAATTAGGTTTTACCGAACCCGAATTTTCGGGTTATGGGTTTGAGTTTGGGCGTACTATATTTAGATCCCAACGGCCAACCCAAAAACCCGAAATCCGTTTCAAACTTTTTTGTGATTAATATAGCTTATATACATACAATTGAGTATATGTTCTTAGACAATCTCGAGTTGAGCCAGAATCGAACCCATCCTGGGTCAATAGAGGATAAACCCAAGTACTGAGTTCTTGAGCCACCCCTCACACCAATATCATATATACAGGATGACGCCTTCTTTTCATCAAAACCCCCTTTGCTTCGCCTCATACCGTCGATTCTCCTCGTAAAATCTTCTCACAAAAAAGAATAGATTTCATAACAGGATGAACAAGAATTCTAAATATTTATCAGGTTTCGGGTAATCCGAAACCATACAATACTCGTAGAGTTCGGGTAAAGGTTTAAGGTTACAGATTTTCTTCGAATTCGATTAAAAAATTCGGTTTCACATTTCATATTTGCGACCCGAATGCCATCTCTGTGCCTTATGCCTGTAACACCATAATGGCTCAGCAACGGTATTGTTTCTATCAGAACTAGTTTCCAGCCTTTGTGATATTCATTAGAAACCCACCATCCTAGTGCAACTTTAAAACTTAAATCCAAGAGATTAACATAAACCACATGTGCATCAGTCAATAACATAAGCCCATTTAGTAAAGCAGCTAGTTTTAAGCTTTGAGTCCTAGTATTAAATGGAATCTGACATATTTCAGTAAGTTTAGAAGTTTCAGCAGACCAAGGAAAAATGTTTTTGTTGAGAAAAAAAAGTGGGATTAATAACGGAGAAGATCATCACTAGTGACTATTTTATCACCACCACACCTCATTTTGTGATTTTGTCATTTGCTATTATCTCTTACAACTACAATTCATCATTGATAATTGATTATCAATATCAAATATAAATAAATTTTCTCAATTTCAAAAATAAAATTTAGGGGCCGTTTGGGTGAGCTTAAAATAAGTGCTTATTACTTAAAATAAATAAGTGGAGTAGAAGTTAGAAGCAAGATAAGACTTATAAGTGATTAAAGTGTTTGGGAAATAAGTAGAAGCCCTGAAACAAAAGCTAGCATTCCTAACTTTTTTTAAGTGCTTCTTGACTTCTTACACAAACAGTACGAAATAAGTGCTTCTAACTTATAAGTCGAGAAGTCCAACTTATAAGGGGGGCCAAACACCCACTTAATGATTTTACTACATAAATAATGATAATAACATATAAATGGGTGAATAGTGTAATTATAAACCATGATTGTGAAAGTGACTTCTAATTTTTAGTATAAAATTACTTTCCATTTGATCACTTAGCTATATATATATATAATTATATACATACATATATATAATAAAAATATGATAGTATTGTCCTCTAAATAGTCAATTCGGAAAAAATATTCTATAAAAATACTTTACATGCGAAGAGATATGGATCGTAAATATAAAACATCTACTAGGCAGTAATCTCAAATGCTAGGCTGTAATCTCAAAGGTTAGAGTGTATGAACCATCCAAAAATCTTAAATAAAAATAATTAAAAGCATCACAAATAATAGGATCACCTGACTAATCTTTTTTTCCAAAAATAAGGGCTTATTTCTCTTATTTGTGAAGAAAAATACATAAAACATTATTTTTTTCTAAAAAGGATACTTATTTTTATTAAATAACGAATATAAAATAACTCTTTAACATTTATATCCAAAAAGATATTAAAAAAATAAGAACTTATTTTAAAAAATAAGCCATTATCAAACATGCACAATAAGTATAGTGATTATATAAAAATACTTTTAGATCAAATGAGACATTTTCTTTATTTATAATTTTATCCAACTATATTTGTTTAAATTATAGAGACTCGTCAGAAGTTACATATTATTTTTTTATCATTTCAAAATAATATATATTTTATTTATAATAATTTAATAATAACTTTTAAGAAATATTTTTTTTATTTATAATAATTTAATAATAATCTCTAAGAAATTACAGAGACTTGTTAGAAGTTCGAATTTTTTCGATATAGAACCTCCCTGTTAGTGAAAAATTTACTTGATAATTCAAAATGCAGTTGACGGATACTCTACAACTCACGGTTTCTATTCAAACACTTGAAGAACTTTCTATTCTGTATTCTATCAATATTACTTTCAATTGGTTGTAGGTTGAGTAAAAAGAGTGAAGATGTTCTATAATCAATGCAGTGATACATGTCTGATACTGGTTGAATTGGATAGGGAAGAAATGGAGGCAAATAAACTTGGATTTTCATATAATGCTGAATCTTATCAGGGATGCTCATTGGCTGGAGACGATGACAATATTGTTGAAGACACTGTAGCCAAAGACACATTCGTTTCCCTGGTGTCGAATCCATCGCTCTCCCCGGGAAAATTGCCGAATTCAGTGGCGAAGCTGCATTAGGGGCAGGACGTACCTGCCTGAATTCATCGCTCTCTCGGGAAAAATTCCCGAATTCAGTGGCGGAGCTACATTGGGCCCAGGACCTGCCTATAATATATAATCACATGTGACAGGTAGATCAAGTGGTACCAGTCGTAGTATAATTCCTCCCTGATTTCCAACTATGGGGAGGGGAAAGTTTTCAGCATTTCTTGTTATAAACTCTGGCGCGCCGCTAGTGCCTGAATTAACGATGATATGGAGCAAAGATACGTGACAACAAAATATAATGTTTGATGATTCTATGGTTTTTCAACTGTTTTCACCCAGGTTGTGTTTCATGTATAAATTCCTCTGAATGACATTTGTGAAATTACAATATTGTGATGGGTACCGAAACTACCAATCAATGAAACCATAAAATATTTCATTCCAATCTAACATCCAAACCACAAAATGAGTTAAAATACACCATTATCTTCCAAAAGCTTAAAATTCAGCTGAGTAAAGTTAAATACATGTCTATTGTCTAATACTCTACAGAGATAAGTTCTAGTCTGCAGGCATCTAATTGAAATGAGTTTTAGTCTACAGGCATATATCTCACTGAACCAACAGTAACATGTAAGTTATCTCTGAAAAAAAAAAAACAACCACAAACACAATCTTTTTTAATCTCCTCTCAGTGCTTACAAATGTTAATCTCAATGCTCTTGCTTTTTTCCAATAAAATAAGCTCTCAGATGTATGTCTGAACATAACTGGCCATCAATATCATCATCCTTCTTGCTCTGATAATATTTCTGGCTGTAGCCTGTAAGCAGATACATTCATGATCAGAAAAGCAATGCCAATATAAGAAACAGGTGAATCATAAAAAGTGGAAGAAAATATGCTATGTCACGTAATTCTCAGAGAAAGAGCTGTTTTAAACAGTACTACAACATTTATGGCCAGGGAAAAAAAATTAAACTTTAGCAAACTGGAGCATAACAGAGATTCAGCTACGCAGTAGCACAACCAAATTCACATCACAAGGAAAAGGTAAAACTGTTGAATCAACCTGCTAGAACTGATAACTAATTAACCATCCACATATAAGAATTTTACTTGAGCAAATATATCAAGGGCTATCGACAGCATGGCAAAAAAAAAAAAAAAACTCCAAGCATTGTGTACAGCAGAGGAAAACTTCCTGGAGCCTACGCCACAAAAGCAAAGCGACATGCACATATTTTAGAAAATATATCTAGGAAAATAATAGCATAATTTATACTTTATTGTACAGTAAATCATATTTCTATGGCGAAAACAATCCTAAAATTCAACGTCAAGGTTAAAATTTGAAGTTCATAGCTGAGTTCTAGCTTCCAATATTGTTACCAGCAAGAATTTCATTCATCATCTTCATCTTGGATATCGTCATCTAAATCATAATGACATCTTATGTCCATCCTGATCCATCACAATCAATATAAACATGATCATTTTCTTCAAATGCTTTCTTTTTTCTCTTCTAAAATTTCTGGAAGGTGGACTTTTTAACTTATTTTGGCCTTAATGTTTTATTCATTTAAAATTTTATTGTCGGGCCTCAAACTGTTCCAATAGCACCAGTCCTATATCTATTAGCCATGCTTTCAGTACAGATCTATACTTTGAGTGACAAGAGGGTAGGAATCAACGATGCTTCACTCACCCACCACAACCGACGATTCTTGCGGGTGCGGGGATTCTTGTTAATTAATTAAATAAGTAATTAGTTGATTACCTAATCACTTACCTAGTTTATAACACAATAGTCGTGTTACTAATACTAAGTAATTATTATTTATCATAAAATTATTGATGTTAATGAGCTCATTTATTTGACTATTTATTTTAGATATAATTGTAACTCTTGAAATATATAAATTTATATTTTTAATATTTTAATATTTGACGAATCCCACAAACCCATATTCCATATTTATAAATTTACCGAATTTCCGTAGAACATGCATCGTAGACCTCTACCCGCACTCATGTTTCCTAGACAAGAGGCCACCCAATAGGAAAGCATACAACTGCGATCTTTTAGTTAAAATATAATTTTGACGCTTAATCATGAGGCTCATATTGGTTTTATGGCATCTACATTAATATATATCTCCAAAGTTATCTCGAATGTATGTATCTGCAAAGTGCAGATGAATATATAAAGGAAATTAAGAAATAAGCTCCCAAACTTGCAATTAAGCTCCCGGCCTGCTACATATATCAAATGTATTTGTTATATATGATGTTGCACAATGAAGCTTAATTAGTATGATGTGAAAATTCTTTATAATTCCAAATGCATATATAAGATATTAAGATGATAATGGATCCTAAGACACTAAAACTACCCATGGTAATTAGCAAATAATGGCTTGCACAATATATATATATATATATATATATATATATATATATATAATATGTGCATACATACTTACACACACACACACACACACACACATATATTGATGTCGTTTATTATCATTATAGATACCAGAATATACTTGAGATTGTCAATTGAGTGGATCATGGTTGCCTGTCTTGAAGTCAAACAAATTGGTTATATAACTTCATATGTACTTTAGCTTGATACGATATATACTAATAAATTATGAGCATAGATGTGTATATTGTGAACAATGAAAGATAGAAACAACTGACATTTTTCTATTCTTAATATTCTTGTTATCTTAAATAAATTAAAAGGTCAGGCTGTTTATAATAGAATGACGGTTACATCACAGTTCACAAGGAAGGGAGCTAGACATGGATATATACATCAAAACAGTCAAATGTTGAATAGAGAAGATGAGCAAAAGAAATCGAGAGAAAGGAATTAACAAAATCTGGAAAGAGTCAAGACAGATTGATAGAAGGAATATAGCATCCGCTGCAGATGAATCTATTGGACGCACATTCAGATCTCTGAACATATTAATGCGTCATCGATCAAAATTCATTAATCTACGTTAAAAGATATCTCCAATTATATAGATAACGAAAATCTACTTCAAATCCCATCTAGGATACGAGATTTACTGACAGATTCTGGTATCTAGTTGATTGCAATTGCTGATTGGTTCAACAGAAGGTCAAGCAATTAATTTTATACATGTCTAGCAGGAAGGTATAGGGCTCGATTGACTAACCTTAAAAAGAGTTACTATTCACTTAAAGTTACTTTAATTACTTACGATGATAAAGCAATGAGCACTAAATATAAACACATAAGCATGTATAGTTGAAATATCTAATGAAGAAATTAAAACCTAGTTGGCACTTGATTAGCAACAGTGCAAATTATACATATAAAACAGAACAAAGGATGTTACCTAGACTTTGCACAGCATCATGTCCTACAGAAGCCCTCTACGCCTCTTATAGTCACTAATTGTCAGCGTCTTGGCATGTGTCCTTCCATCATTCTCTGGGACCTTACATCCTACTGTCGCCTCGATTCTCTGTTTCCTTTCCATGAATCCTGCTTGAGCTCCTTGGGGACCACCATACTTCTCCAATATAGCTAAAGAGATTGGCAGCTCAAAGTTATGCAACATATTTGACTCGGTTCCCTGATCCACAGGAGCACTGGTATCCGTCAATTTACCAGCATCAGCTGCAGCCACCAATGCTGCTGCGGTCGCCACTGCACCAACCTCAGTTACAACCCCAACCAGTCCTCCACTGCCATCAGGACCAAGCAGTGCAGCAGTCTGTTCACCATCTCCTGCCACTGCAGCCTTATCTCCTCCACTTGCCTTAGGAACATAGTAATTTCTCGATCTCGTCCATCTCCTTGAAAATGGGTCATAGCCAGCGTCACCAGCTTTTAGGCCACTAGCTGAGTTAAGACCAGCTGCATTTTTGAAATTATCAATCCTGTTCTTTCTGTTCATTTCTTCCAGCTTAATAGCCTTACAATCTTTTCTTTGAGTTTGTCGGGAAGCCTCAAGTTCCAAAAGTCTTGTGTTGATCCTCTCGACTTCTGCCTCATCATTCTTCATTATGGCCACATCCATTTCCCTTCTCAACCGGTCCTTTTCAGCTGCAACGTTTAGAGGCCTAGACGTGGCTAAGTTTTTATTCAGGAGCATCTGTTTCACAGTGGCAGCTGAGTAGACATGTGTGCTGGTCTTCTGAATTGCATCTTTCTTGTCTAGCAAGTCTTGTTTGCTAGGCATCCACCCACCACTGCGCTGTACCTCCTTAACCCACTGGTCAAACTCCTCTTTGGTTGGAGGGGAATCCGAAATCATAGCCATCTGCCATCTAGTGGCAGAATTTTCATTACCCCATACAACATTTAGAAATTTGTGGGTTATCATGTTTTCGAGCTTGTACTGTTCTTCAGGGTTTGATGAATCAACATTCTTGACAACACAGAGCCTGTACATTGACGCATTCCCCCACCTCCCAATTCCGACCCTTACAAAGCAACCTACTATTAAGTCATCAAAAAAAGGCTCCATATGCCATCTAGCTAACTTTGACCTTTGAATAGTGATGTCCTTAACATCCTCAAATGTAGGAACTGCTGAATCTGGTGATATGTTATCATCATCACTATCACCATAACCTGTGGACCCATCATCTTCGCTTCTAGAGACACTTGCACTATGGCTGGAGCTACTTACAGCTGTTGCAGTAAAGTATCGCTTCTTAACAGGTGAAAATCTACGACTTTCAGAACCAACACTGGTTGAATCTTGTACTTTCCACTGAGCCTCAAGATCCTTATGCCTCAATCTCTTTGCTCTTAACTCATTTAAAGCATCACCTTTGGCAGCTGCCCTGTGAGCATATCTGGCAGAAGATCGCACGCCTGTGCGAGATGATACATGTGGAGGACTACTTTCTCTAGATTGATTCATCTTCTCTTTCTGCATTCTCAGTTTTTCTTTCATCTTCCTGTCGGTTATCTTTGTTGAACGCTCTGTCAATATCATCTCTCGCTCGAGTTCTGTCATTTGTGCAAGCTTTCGTTTGTCATCTTCATCCTTGTAGAGATCACTTCCGATAGAGTCATCATCACTATCACCCTCCCTATTATAACCAACATCAGTTTCTTCTCGGCTTCTAAGTCTAGCATCTTCAATTAACCTTTTCTTCAAAGGAACCTGTGACGCTGAGCGCTTCCTCCTTGCATAACGACGATCATCATCTGAGTCATCTTCCCTCGAGTCACTTCCATTGCCAAAGTATGAACCCTCACGCCGCCTTCGTGATAATGGGGGTGACTGCCGCTTCTTCCCAGATGAGTCAGTTCTTCCAGCTGCCTCAAGAAGCAACTTCTCAAGGTCAGCCTCAGCCATTTCTAGTAGGTACAGATACAATGTGAATGTTACCTGCAATAATATCAAACTGTTAGGAAGACTGAATACTACTAATAAGAATGAATAAGGATAGTTGTAGACATAATACCCTGATATCAGACATAAAAGGAAGTACAGTAAGCAATCACAGCATACAGTTTGTCACTTAATTAAAACCCTACGCCCTTTTTACGTCGCCGTTTTAGTTGTTTCCTTACCGATTTCAACTTCTCCGCTACATTATATACCTAAATGAGAAGATTTATACATATTGCCAGGGATCTCACATATATGTCAACATTAAAGTCATACACATATACACATATATGGGAGCCAATTTTCGTTATGTGAAGTATAACGCCTGGAAGTAATTAATCCGCATTACATGAAAACTATAAGAAGTGAATGAGGACAGCACAGCAATGTGTTACGCACCCGTTTCCCGCCAACGTGATATAAAATTTACCAGCTCTACCAAAAACATAATCCTTATACACCCCAAATCGTACCTTTTCACCTTGGTTATAAAGAAAATCATAATAATTTCAACTAGAACAGTTTTAATGCAAAAAAATTAATCAAGAATATAATTGAGCAATTACGCATCAAATTCACGCCAATGTGGCCGAAATTTTACCTGATCTAACAAACATGGTTATTCAAAACCCCTATAGTAATAAAAATCATATCTTTTTACATGGCTAGAAGCAAAATGACAAGAGTTTCAACTAGAACAGTTTCAATGCAAACGAATTAATCAAGAAATTAACAATTATATACACACCAAGTTCCCGTCGACGTGCCACAATATTTTTACCTGATCTAACAAACATGGTTATTTAAAACCCCTATAGTAACAAAAATCATATCTTGTAACATGGGCTAAAATAAAAATCACAAGAATTTCAACTGTAACTATTTCAATACAAAAGAATTAATCAAAGAACACGCAATTACACTAATTTCCCGTCCGCGTACCACGATATTTTACCTGATCAAACAACAAACAGGGCAATTTAAAACCCTCATAGAAATAAAAATCGAATCTTTTTACATGGGCTAGCAAGAAAATCACAAGAAATTCGATTTCGAAGCATTTTAACAAAGATGGTAAGCAAAAAAGGGGTAATCATCGACAAAAATTTCATCGCAGGAAAATTTATGATGATTAAACTTCACACATGCAAGTACTAACAAATTTATAATGAACAGATAAACTAATATAAGAAATAAATCGTACCTCAAAAATGATGAACTGGGAAACCAAGCTCTCGAGTCTCGCTCTCGGGAAATCAAACCCTTGCCTGGCCTACCAAATCTTTCGATGTAGAGTATTATAAAATAGTGTCGACATGATTTTTCAGCGATATGTTACACGCTGTATTTGGACTTCCAATTTGGGCCTGTATATTAAACAAAATTTGGCCCAACTGGTTGAATACGGTTCTTTCGATTTACAATTGTGAACCTATATTTTTTTCATTTAGTTTTCTAGTTTATAAACCTTCGCTTCTGATTAATTAACTTATTAACTTATCCTTGAATATTGATAATATCAAAATTTTATTAATTCCGGGTAAAAATGATGATGACAAATATTATCTGATAAAACTAGTTGATGGTTGGTCGAAAGGAGTGGATCTCAAAATGAAACAAGCACATAATATTTGTAAAGAAATAAATAAATGAACTTATTTGAATATATAATCTAAGAGGAGTGTATTGAATTGGAATTTTAAAGCATTTTTTACATCATGAAATTCAAGGGTATTCGATTGTGATTGTTTGAAATCCATTAAAAATTTGGGGAATTTAATTAGAATTTTAAATTATGATACAAAATCCGGTGGTATTGAATTAGGATTTTAAATTATACTTTAAAATCCGATGATATTTAATTGAGATTGTTTAAAATTCATTAAAATCTGATAGTATTCAAATGCTGATGATTTTTTTGGATTTCATAAAATGATGGATTTTGTGATATTTTTCGGTGTATATTAATTTTTTTAAAATCCCACCAAAATCCATGAGATTTTGAAGCATTGTACTTAAATCCTATCAACTCTGCAACATTTTATCAAGAATTCGCACAAAATCAAAATCATATACAATTCATTAAAATCCATAAACTAAAAACAATTCATTAAAATCCCAATCGAACACACCCCGTAAAAATATTCTTCATCAATCGACAAACTTAATAATGGTCAGAATAAATCTCGTCAAATTTAATATGTGCGATCGGATTTGTTCTCGTCGCTTGTCGCTTTTATGATGATCAAATTTAGTAAATTTAGTTGAATTTATTACTTTCTATCGACTAAACGTAACCAAAAACAGATAGTTCAAACTTTTTCGCCCTAGAATTTATAGAAAATTTTTAATTTTAAGTTTTTTTTATTAACTTCGACGAGATCAGTTGGGTTTATTAATCTCAACCAGATCAGTTGAGTTTATTCATTTCAAATAGATCTATACAGTTCAATAATTTTTTAACAATTGTAATCAAATCTATGAATTCACAGATAGAATTTTCGTTGACTGCAACGGAATTTGGTTGAATTTATTTTACCAAAATTTTTAATAGTGCTTTAAATTCAAATATTATCAGTCGAATTAGTAAGACCATATGTTAATATATGAGTCACCTTCTATAAAAGTTCACACTTTTTGGAATATTAAAATCCAATATCTTAACCACATTCATTATAATTTAATCTACGTTTGTAATTTTTTTTAAAAAGTTCACACTTTTTAAAAAGACATTCTACAAAGAAAAGGGTTGCGTCAGATCACATTCTAATCTAATATTTTTAAATATGATCGTCAAGTACTCCAAATAGATTGGTTTTCAAAGAATCCAACTCCATAATATATATCTAATATGGATATATTATAATCATTCAAATATTTTCTCAAATAAACAATAAATATAGACTTTCACAGAAAATAATCATGATACAGAGAAAATCCAAGCTGAATTACTTAATCATCATACGAACCGAATAACTTTGCAACTCGTCATACTACCCGTAATTCTACATAAAATTACTCATAAGATCTCCAAACATAATGTTGATCAACAAGAGATGGCAAAATGTCCAACTCCAAAAGATAGCAGATGTCCAGCTGCCTAGCTAAGATGGAATCACATATATGCATCAACATCTGAATGATCGATTTGATTGTCAATCCACGATGACTTGATTGCCTTCTAGTACTGCCGCAACCTCATTTTTCTATATTTTTATAGTAGTACATGTAATTGGTAATATCAAATGTACTGTCTATCTGATTACACACAACTCAATGGATCATGGTATATATATAACTTCATCTTGCATTCCTTTCCTGGGTGATAAGGGTCATCACAATGGAAATATTAGCCCTTATGTCTTCATCCCAATATTTTCTTGTTTGACAGTGTAGACCTGAATTTGTTTACTTCTTTTTCAAAACTGTGTGTGGTTCCTGAGAAGTTACTCACTCTTTCCCTTTAGTGTGATTGTTTGTGGTGCTCCTATAATAAACATTTTTAGTATGAGTAATGCCCCAATTCTCGAGAGGCTTTGTTTCTTCCTACTTGACCAAAAATATAACATATTATATCAAAGCTAGGGCCTGAACATTCTCAGTGAGCTCTTTATATGCTTTTTGAATTGAGACCACTAATAAAACTAGATATGTAATACTCCACTATGCATCCCTTATTTGCAGGGGTTTTGGTCCATGACAACTGATTGTCATGGAGATCTAACACACAGCTCCATTACCATCAGATCTATATTTCAAGGGCTGCGGATAGGGACTTTCGGAAAGGAAAAGTCCCTATCCGCGGAAAATTATAGCGGATACTTAAAAAAACGAAGTTTTAATCTGGACCCTTGAAATATAGATCCGACGGCCTGGAAGTGTGTGTTAAATAATCTGTCTCTGACAACCAGTTGTCAGGGACCCTATTTTTAGTAGCCACTAATGCTCTTAACTCCTCAAACTTGTATTGTACCCTGCTAAATATTCCCTCCGTGTTTAAGTTTCATAAATAAATCCTCGATATTCCTCACTTCAAGATTTTTAAATCTTATGATCAATTTATATATTTTTCTCAATCACTGTGTCAAACTCATCTGTAAATAAATGGAAGAGAGGAACTAAGTATACATCAAACAATTATTTAGTTTTGTAACAACCCTTCATCTAACAATAATTTTTTTTAAAGAAAACACATCAATTATCAACAATAATTTCAAATGTAATTTAAATATTTAGTATATATAAATTCATAAATTTACGGTTCTTACCTCCTTTACTTTACTATATGTATATATTTTTAATTTTTGACCGATATAATTTAAGATATTATGATCGTATATTTAAAAATATACTCCCTCCGTCCCATAATTCTTGGCTTGTTTGACTTTTTATGATCAAATTGACCGAACTTTGACTACAAATTACATGTAATTCTCTTGTAATTTTTAAAATATAAAATATGCATAATAAAGTACGTAAAGTATATTTATTAATGATATAATTTTTATAATTGTTCTTAATCATATTACATATGTAATTTGTGGTCAAAGTTTGGTCAATTTGACCATCAAAAATCAAATAAGCCAAAAATTATGGGACAGAGGGAGTATATTGTTAATATTTTTTGTTAATTGATGTTACTTTACAATTTTTGAAACTCATGAATCTTAAAAATAATAACTCATCATGAATCTTAAAAATAATATATTTAACCTGACGACCAAACCCATTAATATATTTTTCAAATCTAGATTTCTAAAATTTAAAAAGTTCATCGCCTTGTCCTAATCACCACAGCAACCGGCCACAGGTCGGTTTCTCTTCTAGACATATATGGAAAAACATGCATGCTAAATATATATTCTTGTATCATGTTTCAAAGTTGAAGGCAATGCCGAGAGGGTAGATAGTGAGCTAAAGGTTCATGTGTGGAAAAACTAATTTAATTAACGTTCGGGTGCTTTGGTCAGCCCATTCGGGGATAACAAGCCTAACCTAACCAAGGTCTGTTTCATAATGTTTTCATAGTCAAGAATTATGAGTTGTTGTAAATAGTACTGTAATACCAATTAAGATATAACTGAAACACGCATATATGTAAAGGTTCACAGCAGATATGGTAATGCACAATGATAAGGTTTTACCACAACAGAATCTTCCAATTACAGAAACACAGTAAGTAAAGTCAAGCTGAAAATTTTGTAAACAACTGAGTACAAAATGTGATACTAAAATATCATGAATAAAACTAAATCATGCACCTGCAGAGATTAATATGATAGAATGACAAAGTCTGCAATTAACTGAGACTACACCAAGCATCTTAAAATAAAATCTTGACGTCCTGATATTATGTTACAGTACATTTAATTTTTACTTGTAAAACACTCGTAACAAGGAAGATTTTAAGTTGCACATTAAGTAAATTATTCAGTTACTTCCTTACTAAGTGTTGCAAGTGATGATGACTCATCCTCTCAAACTTTCTATTGGCAGTATTGTATTGGTCATCGATCTCCCTATATGCCACACGAGCCTTCTCTTCAAGTTCAGCTTCAGCAACCGAAGGAGCTTCCTTGCAATGATCTCTCTCCGCTGTCAGAATCCTAACTCTCTCTTCTTCCTCATCCAACTCCTCTGTAAGCTTAAGTAATGCACCTGCCAGCTTTTCTCTTTTAAGCTGCCTTATAGAAATTGCTCCTCCACACTGGTTAACTTATGTGTGACATCATCAGAGAGAATTTATGCCCCACTCATTCCAATCTTCTCTCTTCTTAGAAGAAAATAGCTCTTGCTGTTGTGCAATTAGTTTGTCAACTTCATTTTTAAAAGATATGTATTCATCTCCTAATCCTTCAAGTGTTTTGTAACAGTAATCATCAGCAAGGCTCATCATATCCTTGGCACCTGGTCTGTCAGTAAAACTTGTGAGACGGGCCACCAACTGAGATTATAGTACAGATGCTGCCTTGATAAGGTGTTGGCGATCTTCCGCTTCCCATGCAGGTTCAATCAGGCAGAGAAAAAGGTCGTGTCTAGGATTTTCCTCCTCTGGAGATGACGAAATCTCAACTACTTGTACCTCAGAAATTTTCATTCATATGGCAATGCCTTCATCACTCGCAAAATCCAGTTCATCAGGGAAAGTGGAATATGCCATTACAAATATTGCAGCTCTTTTGGAGAAAAAATTGATGCATCCAGATTTTCATCTGCTGATCGATTTCCTTGAAAATTCTCCGATCAGTTAAGCACTCACCGCGAGCCCCACAATTTATGCTGAAATAGTTCAAGAAATGTGGAGGGAAGCAGATTGCAGCGAGGGTGTAATAAAATTCAAAATCAAGGGTAAATGTTATATCTTAACTCCTTTCGTGATTAATGAAGCCCTTCATTTTGCCTCATTCCAAGTTTGAAGATTTTCCTACTCATGGTGAGATTATTTCCAAGTTAAAAGCTATCAGATGTGAAGAGGAAGCCGTTAGCAAACCATGTATATATAAGAAGAGTTTTAGAAAGGAATGGTGGTACTTCTTTGTATCTTTAAATAAGGTTGTCGCAGGAAAATATTCTTCTTATGATTCTCTAAGTACTTTTATCCTGAAAATTGCATACAGCCTTTTGTACGGTAGGAGAATTGACATTGGCAGATTATTGCTTGATGAATTCTTTTGCAAATTAGGCGGTAAAGGAGAAAGTAGTCATGTCATCTTTTATGCTAGATTCCTTATGATTATTGCTAATTCTTTGTGTAAGGAACTTCACATATAAGATAGAGATGATACAGTTCCGCTGTGTATGCAACCAAAGACTATGTTCACTCAATTAGTTAAGGAAAATTTAAATTCAATTTGTGCTTCCAGAACACGTTCGAGGACAACTCCTTATGTTATCTTCTTCACATATTCTTTGTGAAGTTGAAGTTGTGCTCGAACGTTATCTGGAAGCACAAATTCAACCTCTGAATGTGAGTTGTCCCTAACTAATTGAGTGAACATATTCTCTGGTTGCATACACACCTGAACTGTACCATCTCTATCTTCTATGTGAAGTTCCTTACACAAAGAATTAGCAATAATCATAAGGAATCTAGCATAATAGATGGCCTGACTTCTATCTCCTTTACCGCCTAATTTGTAAAAGAATTCATCAAGCAATAATCAGCCAATGTCGATTCTTCTACCGTACAAAAGGCTGTATGCAATTTTCAGGACAAAAGTACTTAAAGAGTTATAAGAAGAATATTTTCCTGCCAAAACCTTACTTAAAGTCATAAAGAAGTCCCAACATTATTTTCTAAAATTCTTCTTACATAGTTGACTAATCAGAAAGGTTTCCTTCTCACATCCGATAGCTTCTAACATTGAAATAATATCACCATGAGTAGGAAAATTTTCAAAATTGGAATGAGTAGGAAAATTACTAACTCAATGCTGAGATAATTTGATAATTAAACATAATTTATATGTTATGGAAGAAAACAAACAGAAATGAATGTGTTGGTTGTCTCGTTCATGCGCGAAATCAAAACGCCGAGATGGTTGGCGCATACACACGACGGGCTGATCTAATCAGTAAAAAAACAAATGGTGCAATAAACTGATAAACATATACTCTCGGCAGGCACGTGATTCCTAAGGAAATGGGAAGTGTAAACGTACTGATTAATAACAATAGAAACCAGTCTGAGCTCAAACAACAAAAACAAAACAGATCCATGCCCGAATTTATGACTGGAATAGTGTAAATCTTGCCGGAATAGTGTAAATCTTGCCGGAAAATTAATTTGACCGGAAAATCTAACCACTCCAATAACAACTGATCTAATCCACTAACCTCTGAATAAAATTCAACATCATATTCTACACCCAATATTCCTTGTATTACCAATTCCATGAACAAAACAAGATCCAACTCAAGTCATATCAACTCCAAATTTAACAAAAACTTTAAATCTAGCTTAAATATAATATTTCTAATTTAAACCCACTAACCTCAATTCAATATCATAAACTAAAATTTGTACTAAAAGTCATATAAAAATATCAAATCAAAATCAAGATCAACACCAAATCAAGCCATATCAACTCAAAACACAACCAAACTTCAAACCTAGCCTAATAACACAGTTTCAAACCAAACCTCATCAACTTCTGAGCAATCCACAAACAATATTTTATTTTCTTGTGGTTAGAGAAAGATTTCATAACCAAAATACTAAATAAAAAAAAAAAGATGTAAAAACAAAGATGGGAGCTTGAATTGATATATAAAAGAATGCTTAATATATCGAGAAGTAAAACTAAATCTAAAATATTGAAAAAGAGGCTACTAAAATTAGGGTAAAACTAAGATGGAGATTCTTACAAGAAGAAGAGGGGTGTATTTATAGGCTAGAAATTAGGGTTGAGGGGTAGGTTGACAAAATCTAAGCCACTCATGTGTCTTGTGTGTTGGTGAGATCCTAGCCCTTGATTTCAACCAAGCCTTTTACATTTTCTTTTCTTCATTTTCTTCCACTTTTGCCTTTTCTTGTATTTTTCATCCCTCTTTCTCTTCTTTTCTTTTATTCCTTTATTTATCTATACTTTCCTGAAAATAAAACAATTAGCTAATAAAAATACGAAAACAAACAATAAATATGCAATATAATGGACCTATCAATCTACAATCCACATAAAATTAAAAATCAAATACAATCCATTAAAATCATAGACTATATAAAATCCTTTAAATTCCAATTTAATACACCCCCATAGGATTGTTGATTTCGTGAATATCGCTCGTTCTTATCGGCTCTATCAAAAGAACTGACCGCAAGTATTTAAAATTAAAGAACATTGAAGAACATATATATATATATATATATATATATATATATATATATATATATATATATATATATATGGACTTATTCCACTACAAACTCACTTAAACTAAAAGCTTGAAACTAGTATCAGAAGAGTTATATTTAGTGATAATTCAGTTTTATCCCACCCCCACCTAATTCCCATAAACCAGTGATTAGAACAGTTATATTTAGTGATTGGTTGGCGTACAAGGATGACTCAGACCAATCTGAGATTGGTCAAAAAAAATTTCCATTTTTTTAATAAATTTGAAAATTATTCGACATTTTATGTTACAATGTGACTACGATCCAGATATTATAATTTTTGATTATTTTTTCCCAACGCAACGCAAGGAAGGTCGTTTAATAACATCTGTAAGGTTGGATCGTCAAGAAAATCGATTAAAAAAATCGAACAACGAATATGTGAGTCGACTAGTTAACTGAAACCTCTTGTCACAAGAAAACAGTTACGACCCGACTACGATCTGGACATTATATTTTTTGATTATTTTCTCCTAACGCTGGGAAGATCGTTTAATAACATCTGTACGGTTGGATCGTCAAGGAAATCGATTAAAAAAATCGAACATTGAATATGTGAGTTGACCAGTTAACTGAACCCTATCCATTCACACGAAAACAGTTATGATCCGACTACGATCCGGGCATTATATTTTTTTATTATTTTTTCCCAACGCTGGGAAGGTTGTTTAATACATCTGTACGGTTCGATCGTCAAAAAAATCGAACAGCGAATATGTGAGTTGATCATCCAGTTAACTGAACCCTATCCTCTCACACAAAAACAGTTACGATCCGACTAAAATTCGGGTATTATATTTTTTGATTATTTTTTCCCAAAGCTGGGAAGGTATTTTATTAACATCCGTACGTTTGGATCGTCGAGAAAATCGATTTAAAAAATTGAACAGCGAATATGTGAGTCGACCCGTTAACTGAACCATATCCTGTCACACGAAAACAGTTATGATCCGACTAGAATCCGGGCATTATATTTTTTTTGATTATTTTTTCCCAACGCCAGGAAGGTCGTTTATTAACATCTGTGCGGGGCCCACACGTGGGGCCCACATGGGTGATTAATTAATTATTTACTAATTAATTAATTAATTATTACTATAATTAATTGTTAAAATATTATTATATTCACAAGTGCGGGGCCCGCACGTGGGGCCCACAATAGTGATTAATTAATTATTTAATAATTAATGAATTAAATAATTATATAAATAATTAATTAATTCACAAGTGCGGGGCCCACGTGTGGGCCCACATGCGAGATTAATTAATTAGTTAATTAATAATATAACTAATTATTCAATATTTAATTAATTCACAAGTGTGGGGCCCACATGAGTGATTAATTAAATATTTAATGATTAATGAATTAAATAATAATATAATCAATTATTAAAATATTATTTTATTCACAAGTGCGGGGCCCACACGTGTGGTGCATGGGTGATTAATTAATTGTTTAATAATTAATTAATTAATAATATAATTAATCATTAAAATATTATTTTATTCACAAGTCCAGGGCCCACACGTGGGGCCCACATGGGTGATTAATTAATTATTGAATAATTCATTAATTGAATAATAATATAATTAATTATTAAAATATTATTTTATTCACAAGAATGGGGCCCACTTAGCTTTTTGGCCCCCTAACCCAAAAGTAACAATAGCACTGTAACACAAGGCAAATGTAACACTATGCTGACGTGTGCAGCAGGTAGGGACCACCACTATGTCCACGTGGCATTGTGGGTCCCACCTGTGGGGTCCACCGGTCAGTGTGGGACCCACTTTTCTGGAAAATAAATTTGTGGGACCCACTTTTGCTGACGTGTACAGTTGTGGGGCCCACTTTTTACTGACGTGTACAGTTGTGGGATCCAATAAAAATAATTAATAATTAAAATATTAGCATAACAGTAATGCGAAGTGGTACAAACATGAATGTTTTATCGTAACACTAGCTTACTACTGCAACACAAACGCTCTAAAGTAACACTAAGTGGTGATGTAATTTATAATGTAACATTGTTTCCTTAGTATTACAGTAGGTCCAAAAAGTATGTCTACGGTAACACAAAATTGTCATTACGTTAGAAAAGTGTCTTATTTGTCCATCTATGGCGTAGTGGGACCAAGGAAGTAAACTGTGACGGGAGAGAATCTATATTTCTTAGGTTAGACATAAAACAAATATTTTACTCCTGCCATCCAGATTTCTACGTTCAATATAAAAAACACACACGTAAAAAGATCTATAGATAATAGATATAGAATGATAGTAACTACTTACCAGCAAAGACCAGGATACTCTCACTTCACAAATGTTAAACTCTCCACAAAGGAAATGTTTCGTAACAGGAAGAAATACGTTGTAAGTATTTTTAAACTTTCGGATAACCTGAACCCATACAATACCCGTAGGGTTCGGGTACAGGTTTAAGATTTCGGGTTTTCTTGGATTTGGGTAAGTATTGTTTCTATCAGAACTGTCCAGCCTTTGTGATATTCATTAGAAAACACCATCCTTGAGTGCAACTTTAAAACGTAAAATCCAAGAGATTAGTATAAACCACATGTGCATCAGTCAATAACATAAACCCATTTAGTAAAGCAGCTAGTTTCAAAGCTTTGAGTCCTAGTATTAAATGGAATCTTATATATTTCTGCAAGAGTTTAGAAGTTTCAGCTGAGACTAATTGGAACAATGTTTAGTTGAGAGCAAAAAGGGGGATTAATAACAGAAAAGAACATCAAGCGATGTCGTACTATCCTTCGACGCCATTTGTACCAGAGCCTTCAGGGTTTCAAGTAATTACAAAGGCTGTTTTGTGTCCTACGATGTTAGACCTGGCATGGATTTAAGAGGTGCAAAAATATAAATTTATTTTAGTAATCCATCATATGAGGTATAAATATTTTCAAATAACATATTCTATTAATATATAATATAATATATTATTATTTAATTTAGGTTATGAATTATTTTATTAATATTTTATACGTTCCTTTTAAACAATTATAATTAAGATTTTAATTTCAATAAAAATAAAAATATTTACTGATGATTTAATAATATATTTCAATTTAAACATAGAGAAAAATATTTATGAATTTAATAAGAGTCATATTTTATTTGCAAAAATTCATTTTATTTTTTTACAATATAAAAAAATAAAAGTCATATATCAATGAATATATGTTTTATTTATAATAATTGAACCATATAATCCAATTTTTGGATCTTCAAAATGAATAAGACAACTTCTATCTTAAGCTACAAATAAAAAAAAATAATTTTAAGTGTGTGGTCAAAGCACCTAGAATTATGTGCAAAAAGCCTTGGTGACTTATAATGAGGACCAAAGGGAGCACCATTCAATTGTATATGTTACTCCCTCCATCCCAAATTAGATGAACTCGTTGATTTCAGGCACGCACTTTAAAGTCCATTGACCGCATAGCTATATTAGTTATTTTTAAAATTTTATTTTTGTAAATAAAAATTTAAATATGAAATTTTCGTTTGCAAAATGAAAATTGAAAAAATTAATTTTGGAACTAAACGGTCAATGCACCTTAAGCTACGTGCCCAAAGTCAACTAGCTCATCTAATTTGTGATGGAGGGAGTACCTTTTTTGACACGCTATTTAAGACTCTTTTAAAATATAGTTTCATAATATGTTCAAATTATTTTTTTTTTGAATATAAGCTTGACATTTATAATTTTATTTTTTTAAAAAAATTAGAGAAACAATATTATTGAACGATGTTTTATAAAAATTTTAAAACGAATGCAAATAGTGAAATTATACAATTAAGAGAGTACAAAGCAGCTGTCACAATATTCACTATCATCGTCTTCATCGACGTTGTTTTCCTGAAAAACATAAAATCAATATAATCAAGCGGCACCTGCGAACAGGTGCGAACTCATGTTTCATATGAAATTAACAAAGGTTCAGCAGAACATTCGACAATAAGTTACCTTACACTACACACGCAGACACGAATTATGTATTGAAGATGGTAAATGGCTTTCTGACTCTGGAGACGTTTGCAGGGGCGGATCTAGACACAAAATCTTAGGGGGCATTAAGCAAATTTTTGAAAAACACCTATATATTTTTAAAATTTGGATGGCATTTCTATAATTTTATATAATTCAGAATAATGAAAAAATATTAAAAAAAAATAAAAAATTAGGGGGGACACGTGTCCTCCTTGCCTTTTCCTAGATCCGTCCGGGAAGTTGGATGTTTGGGTGAATCTAAATTGAGTGCTTCTTGTTTGAAGTAAAAAGATGATTAAATTGTTTTGAAAATAAGTAAAAGTCATTAAACAAAAATTGATATTGGGGCCGTTTGGGTGAGATTAAAATAAGTGCTTCTTGCTTAAAATAAATAAGTGGAGTAGAAGAAGCAATATAAGACTTATAAGTGATTAAAGTGTTTGGGAAATAAGTAGAAGCCGTGAAACAAAAGCTAGCATTCCTAGCTTTTTATAAGTGCTTCTTGACTTATTACACAAACGGTACAAATAAGTGCTATTAACTTATAATCCAGAAGCTGGACTTATAAGTCCAACCCAAACACCCACATTGTTAGCTTTTTATAAGTATTTTTTAACTTTATATTATAAATAAATATTTCAAACTTATAATCCCATAAGTCCGGCTTAAAAATCCGGACAAAACACCTAAGGTATCGGTGCATCTTCTAATAGTTCGTTCACTAACGTAGAAACTTTTTAACATTATTACAACCAGAAGGAATGTCTTATCAGCGGCACGTTTTTGTTTTTTCAGCTTTAGAATTTAGAAATTATATATATAATTGTTTTCCATGATTATAACTTTAAAAGTTGTATAGAAAATTCACTGCGATTTTCAAAGCACACCAAAGAGCTCGATTATCTGCTAGATATTCCATCAACTTGCGATAGGAGAATCAGATATATAGGAATTTTTAAGTGGATTCTATCTTGCCACCAAGATTTAAAATATATAAATTAAAGAAATAAAAAGGAAATTAATTATCTAACATTATTCACGCATAGTTCATCCAAAAACAATCTCACTCGTAATAGTTTAAGTTTTCTTCAGAAATGAAGAAGTGAAATTTGTTATTTATAAATACAGGGCTGGCAATACTTTGATTGTCGCACTTTTATAATAGATTACTTCTATATTTAATAATTTTAATAAAATTAAAATATATTACACTTTGATGATAAAAATAAAGTTATTAAATTTAATTTCAATAATTTAATAAATTACTGAGTGAATTGATTATGAGAGTTGTGAAAGGTGACACAAACACACATATATAAAATTCTTTTATGAAGAACCATTTTAGATGAAATAATGTAGAAAATTATTTGATTCTACTTCAAAATTTCATGAAAAAATATACTTATGTATAAATTTGATTATAAGATAGAATACTGATCATACTAACATGAATGAATGATTTGCTCACAACTTAATCAATTGTAAAGAGATTGATAAATGTATTTAATTACGTGAATACATTGATGTTCTCTGTTAAACTTCATTTTACTCCACTGTCATTCGTACCTGATTTCTCAAAATGTCAACGAGCACCTGCGAATTAATGTTCCATGTAAAACCAAATCAGCGGTACACATTTGAAGATTAATAGGCGACACACCACACATTATTTTTTCGCTTTGTGCTTTCTCTATTCGCTTTGTACTTTCTCGATGTACCTGATTGTATATACGTGGAGGATGATTCAACACGTATTGTAAAATTATTGTAAATTATAATATTAAATATTTTAATTCTTTTTATTAAAAATAAAAATTAAATATATTTTTATTCAAAAGGTAACAAAATTAAAAAATAAGTTCCATAACTATATAATTATGTTACGAAATTTGATGAATAATACATGTATAAAATTTGATTCTTAAGTAGAATATCAAGTATACAAAAGATGCATAAATAATTTAACACTTAGAACTTAATCAAAATTTTATAAATTTAATTCTACAGCATAACCACTTTGGACTAATATGATTTTATTGTTGAACCAATTTGGATATTATAATAAATTTTCATCAATTTTTGAAGAAAAATTACAAAATTCTAATTTTTGATCTACTAATTAAAAATATTATGAATAATGCGAGTAATAAATATACTTTATGTGTATATATTGATATTTTCTATTAGACTTTATATAAAGTGGTTTTTCATTAGATGTTATTATACATATTATAGGGTATGGATATGACATATATAATAAATAATATCGGATAATATATATCATAACATATAATATATAGATATATAATTTCGTATATATTTAGGTTTTTTATTGAATTTTGGATTCAGTGTGGGATCGTTGGCTTGTCTTTTACCTATCTTGAGACATTTTTTATTTTTTTTTAATTATGGGTCAGTATCGGAGGATTTTTTTAAAAAAAATTTGATATATTTTCGAAATTATGAGTTCGAATGGTGTTGATCGGATTTTGAAATGGCATGTTTATAGTTCAAATTAAAATTCAAGAAATTTATAATTTAAATTGTAAATCCAGATTAGAAATTTGTGTTCATAAATCAAGATCTCGCATTTTGATTCGAATTTGGTTAAACTATTCTACCGTTCCTACCGGAGACCGTAGATATATACTCAATAACTGCTCGACACGTATTTCAATGCTCTTATAAGATAGTTCTGAAACTTACTTTTGAAAATTTTTTTCTGTATAAAAATATAACATTCAAATTTTAATTCAGAAAAAAAAAATTAACAATAAATTACACAACTAAAAGAGCATTAAAATCCGTGTCGCGTCACCGTATTATAACCCCACTGTCGTTGGTACCTCATGAGTCATGGCTCATCAATCATCGTTACTCAAAATGTCAACGAGCACCTGCGTCCATATAAAAACAAATACGTACACTTCCTTTGAAGATAAATTAATAGCGGGACACACAAAACACATTATTTATTCTCTTTGTATTTCCTTGGCCCCGCTGAACTATTCTTGTAAATTATCGTTCATAAATTATTGTAATATTTTATTCAAAAAAATTCTATTTTTTTATTTGAAGAAAAATGACAAACTATTTTTTGATCTGCTATATATATATATGATGCATAATGAAATTGATAATAATATTTTATGTATATATATAACAATATGTTCTCTATTAGACTTTATATTAGATGGTTTATTTCACACACACACATATTAGTGTATAATAACATATACTCTACCCTCCGTCTCTTTTTAGTTATCACTTTGACTTTTTGCACGCAATTTAAGGTCACTAAAAAACAGGTTTTACTTGTTATTTTCGAATTTTTTTTTATGAATAGAAATATAAACGATAAATTTTAGTTTACAAAAAAAAAATTAAAAATAATAAGTGGATGTATATTTTTCTAATCCCTTAAATTACGTGTAAAAACTCAAAATGACAACTAAAAAGGGACAGATGAATTATACTATAATAATCTTAGAAAATATATCATAACATATAATATATTTAAATATAAAGATCGCCTATATTTAGTTTTTTATCGAAATTTGAATTTGAATTCAGATTTAGTTGAAATGACGTGGATCAGATTTTAAAGTGTCATGTGAATCATTCAAATCAAAATTCAAAAGGATACCATTGCATCAATGAAAAAGTGTACAATATTTATATTTTATAATATATTAGCTTATAATCAATGTGATACATGGATGATTTATAATGTGTGTGTGTGTATAATCGTGTTTTTTGATTAAAACAGATTTTTACAAAATTAAATAGATTTTTACATACACTCACCAAAACATATTATCATATATAAATATCAAATTAATTTTTTATTTATATAAAATATTTAATTAGTTAGCTTGATTATAGTTAATTAAACCAAAATTACCTTCAACTATAATATAGTATCTTTTTGAATTTTGAATTCAGATTTAGTTGAAATAGCGTGGATCAGATTTTAAAGTGTTGTGTGAATCATTCAAATCAAAATTCAAAGTGTTGTGTGAATCATTCAAATCAAAATTCAAAAAGATACTACTGCATCGATGAAAAAGTGTACAATATTTATGTTTTATAATATATTAGCTTATAATGACTTATAATATGTGTGTCTATATATAATCGTGTTTTTTATTTTTTTTATTAAAACGGATTTTTACAGAATTAAATTGATTTTTACACACACTCACCAAAACATATTACCATATATAAATATCACATTAATTTTTTATTTATATAAAATATTTAATTAGTTAACTTGATTATAGTTAATTAAACCTCACATAAATTACCTTTAACCATAATATAATAATATTATGCCCATCAACAATATTTCTATTATAATATACATTCAACTTATTATACATTATTGTGAAGTATTTCTTCGACTTTTGTATCTAGCTCATATGATATTACAAAATACAAGATTATGTTGTGGTACATATGAAAACTCAAAACATACACACTTCAGCTCTTCATAAAGTTCTATTGCACAGTGTTATAAAATTATTATAGATATATTCGAATTGTCCATATATCACGATTCTGCAGTATAATAAAACACTACTGCGATATATGAATTAATTAAGGATGAAATATATATTTTTAGTCATAGTTAGTTACATTAAAATTAAGAATTTGCATTGATTGAGTACATGCATGTATATTTAAGTATGAACTATATTTTTAAAAAAAAAAAAAAAAAAATCAAACTCAGAGTTTGCATTAACTCAAAAGATCAAATGAATGAGCCTCCAACAATAGAACGCGAAAATATTTTAGATATTAGCTAAACAAGGGATTCTAGCCATTTCATCTGCTACCCTGTTAGCATTTCTCTCAATAAACTGAATAGAAATATTAGGTGAATTCCTCATCATCTTGCATTCCGCTAGAACTTCTCCACAACTATACTTTTAAAACACATTTCTCTATGCTCAACAGTTCGGAGTTGGAACAAGTTTTGGCTGCAGTTGGGGATATTTAAGATCCAAATCCAAACTTAAACTTTTTCGGATCTTGTAAAAAAATTTCGAATTCAAATTTAAATCCAAACTTTTTCGTGTCTAGTAAATAGATCCAAATCCAAAAATAAGGGTCGGATAATTCTGTCATCCCAATTTTTTCGAATACACACAACTCGAGAACACGTATACTCTTGCGTAATACTGAGCTATAATTATGTAAATTCATACTACTCTTCTGGAAAACCACCACCCCGATTCTTGGAAGAGTAGTGTTAGGTGCACGAAATTTGTACATAATGACATGTAATTGATATGATGGGTTTTAACTGGGGTAGTTGATGTAAATAAGGGGGACCATTCCAATTAAAACGCACCACGTGTCATTATGTATAAAATTTTGTACTTGTACGTCAAGTATTTTCCTTCTTCGAAAGATTAGACCATAGTCTCTTCAGGAAGCTAACTTGCATCGCTATTCCAGCAAAAGTCTACACTTTCTTGTATCGAAGTCCTTCTTGGAAAACTTATTATATATGATATATCCATAACAAAATAGACTTCGTTATTTTGGATAATATAATTCCTTAACTAGATTATGAAATATTAGGTTCTTAAATTATTTAAAAGAGTCTAGTAGTCCACCAATGTTGAACTTGAAGTACTGCCACCACGCCAGACTTCACTATAAATCCAGTGCATGGTAATGTTTCTACAGCATCACACACAGTCACAGTAATTATTTACGCATTCATAACATAATGGCATCTATAATTTTCCCAGTTTCAACTTTGATCAACTTTCAGAGATTCACCACATGCAAGCCCAAAGCTGCGACAGCCTGCAAGTCTGTTATCACATCTGCCGCTGAAACAACTAAGCTTCCTGTTCCAGCAGAGCCTATTGTCAGGCGATCAGCAAACTACAAACCTTGTCTGTATGACAACAATTTCCTCCAGTCTATGAAAACTGAATTCAAGGTAATTTATTTGTCTGTTTATGTCATATTATTACTGGTGTCATTATATATGTACTCAATGAAAGTCACAAAAAATCTAAACAGGGTGAAGCTGTCGATGCACGAGCTTCTGAATTGAAGGAAGAGGTGAGGATGATATTTAATAATGTGGCCGGGCCGTTGGAGCAGCTTGAGCTCATTGATCAGTTGCAGAGAGTTGGGGTAGATTATCATTATCGTGATGAAATCAACCGTGCATTGAAGAGCATTCATCAGAATGCTGAGACTTGGGAAAAGGATTTGCATGCAACTGCTCTTGAATTTAGGCTTCTAAGACAACATGGGCATTATATATCCCCGGGTAAGATCTTTCAAGAAAATTTAGTTCAAATTATATTAATTACACAAGGATCTATTGGGCCTTCATCTATATATGTTTCTCAATAGTATAAATTATACTAACATATATTTACTATTAACTGGGCAGAGGGATTCAACAAATTTACTGAAAACGGGAGCTTCAACAAAAGTATTCATTCAGATGTCCGGGGACTGTTAAGTTTATATGAAGCCTCATACTTTTCTATTCAAGGAGAGTCCCTGATGGAGGAGGCTTGGTCCTTTACAAGTAAATTACTTAAAGACTGCCTCAAAAATATTAATGATTTGAATCTCCAGATGCAAGTGAGACATGCTTTGGAGCTTCCACTACAGTGGAGGATCCCCAGATTTGACGTGAAATGGAATATAGATATGTATCAAAGAAGTGGTCACGTTGTCGTCCCTGCAGTACTTCTGGAATTTGCGAAGTTGGACTTCAACATTAGGCAAGCGTCGAACCAAGAAGAGCTTAAGGATTTATCAAGGTATGTATTCTGGAATTTGTTTTTATATGATCAAGTAAAAGCAAATTAAATAGAAACTAAATACCTACTCTTTCTGATGTGTAGGTGGTGGAGTCGATTAGACATGGGAGAGAAACTTCCCTTTGCCAGAGATAGGTTGGTGATGTCTTATCTCTGGAGTTTGGCAATTGCAGGCGAGCCTCATCACAAATATGGCAGAGAAGTTCTAACTAAAATAATCGAGCTTATTGGTGTATATGATGACGTTTATGATATTTATGGTACCCTGGATGAACTTGAACTCTTTACAGATGTTACCAAGAGGTTTGAGGCTATAAATCTCTTTCTGTTTTCATGTTTTAAAATAATATTTCAGTCTATTGTGTTGTTCTCTATGTCTGGATCATATGATCATGCCAATTTTATTGTTTCACAATCTCTAGTAAATAATAATAATAATAATAATAATAATAATAATAATAATCTGGCCGGTACTAATCAAGTGTCATAATTCTGATTTCTGGGGAGCTTTAGGTGGGATGTAAATGCATTGAACGAGCTCCCAGACTATATGAAGTTGTGCTTTCTGTCACTGAACAACCTGGTGAATGATACGACTTACGACATCCTCAAAGACCAGAACGTTGATGTCCTAACAAATCAAAGAAAATGGGTATATATTCTTTCTTTGTATATTGCTTGAAGAAATTTTTGAATTTATACTTGTTAAACTGTTGATCAAGCAGCCCTTAAAATAGTTAATCTTACATTGTTGTAGTACAATGATTTATTCGAGCGTTACATAGTGGAGGCCAGGTGGTATTACACTGGATACCAGCCAACACTAGAGGAGTATCTGAGAAATGGATTTGTGTCAATCGGAGGTCCTGCTGTAATGCTCTATGCTTACATCGGCACCGCGGATCCGATCAGGAAAGAAGAATTAGAGTTCATCGAGGACTTTCCTGACATAGTACGATTGGCATGTGAAGTTTTTCGATTAAGTGATGATTATGGAACAACTTCGGTACTGAATTTAAATACTTGCACTTTCAAGATTCAGTAGTGGACATACGGTCTACATAAATATTCGCAGAAAACTGCTATCCCTCCCGTTCCTTTAGATTGTTAATATTTTTGAGAGAGAGTTCGGCGCAGCTTCATTAATTATTTTAACTTCAGAAAAAGAAAATTTCAAAAATAAGTTATGTAACTATATTTTTTGTAAATCTTAGAATGCCTGTCAAATAATATATAAAAAAAGGTTAACAATCCAACGGGACAGAGGGAGTTTCTGTTTACCGTCCATATATATTAATACATTTATTTGGTTGCAGGATGAGCAAGCGAGAGGAGATGTTCCGTCATCAGTAATGTGCTACATGTCGGATGCTGGTGTTTCAGAAGAAGTTTCTCGTGAGCACATTATGAATTTAATCAGGGAGAAATGGTCGCAAATTAACAAACTCCGATTTTCGGAGAAGGGTAATGGTCCTTTATCTTGGCGTTTTGTTGATACTATGCTGAATCTAGTCAGGTCAGGCCATTGTTTGTATAATGCCGGAGAGGATGGTTTTAGTGTTGAAGATGTTGTTGCTAAAGAATCATTGGTTTCTCTTCTTGTTGAGCCCATCCCTCTCTGAGAAATTAGCGCTTATATAAGCCAAGACAGGAGAGCTTGCCATTATCTATTTATAGTTCTGGGTTTTCCTTGTGTGCTTCTAAATAGGTGTGCCTAAGAGGGAACACCATAGATAAGTTTGTCTCCATGGAAAATGTGAGTTTTGATTTTCGTAAGAGTGCTTAGGCACCTTGAGCGGTGCCATCTTTTTTACTAATGTCGTTGCCTTACAATAAATATGAAAAATAAACAATTTTATGTTATTGTGTAGAGTTGATTTTTCGACCTCGCGCGTGCATATAACTAAAAAGATAATGTGTTCTATTAAAAAAAATTGATGGGTTTTAGTTAAAAATGATGGTTGTTATGTTGTCTAATATTATTTTTAGAAAACTGAGTTTTTTAATTATAAAATATGAAAAATAATAGTCTTAGTTAGAAAAAAAATAATTGATTATATATAAGTAGGTCCATAATTCGGTTCAAATATTGACCGATCAAATTTTTAATATTGACTTTAATAGTATAGTATAGGTTCAGGGACTAATTTACATTTTAATTTTTATTTGACGATCATTACCGAGATATTGGAGGTTTAATTTCCAAAAATATAATAGTCGGGAGAAATACTTTTTACATTATGGGGCCGTTTGGTTGAGTTTAAAATAAGTGATTGTTGATTAAAGTAAAAAAAATAAAGTAGAAGTTAGAAGCAGATTACAACTTATAAGTGATTAAGGTATTTAAAAAAAAATAGAATCTGTGACAGGAAAGCAAGCATTTGCAACTTCTAAAAAATGCTTACGCTTGTTTACAAAAACGGGTCAAAAAACAAACCACTGTATCTCTCACGTCTCTTCTCCCATCTCTCATCTCTCTCGCACTCTCCCTCTCCTCTCTTGCACCCTCTCTCCGCCTGCACGCCACCATCATCACCTCTTCCCTCTCCTCTCCCTGCCGCGGAAAACGCGACCTCCAAAAGTAACCTACCTAAAACCCAGTTTCCACAGCTGCTTTATAACCTCTCTCTCACCTTTACCTATCTCTTGATAAGTTTAGTCAAATAAGAGTCCTACCTAGTCTTTAGCATTATGGGCTAGTGGACGTTAGTTGATTTAGTAGAGTTTGTTTCCTTTATTCTAGCTGTAGTTGTAGTAGTGGTTTCCGTATTTCTAGATATAGGTGGTTGTAGTTTTCTCTTTAAGTATGTTGTGTTTTCAGAAGGAATAAACAAGTTATTTGCTTTGAGTTCATATTGTAGTTTACATTTGGTATCAGAGCGAGTGACTTGAGAGATCTGAAATAGTACTAAACACTTGAGGGAGTACCAGAGATGAGTTCAGAAGCAAACTTTACAGCAGCCTCCATTCCGAAGTTTGATGGTGACTACGATCATTGGAGCATGGTCATGAAGAATCTCCTTCGTTCCAAGGAGTATTGGGTTGCTGTTGAACAGGGGTATACTGAGCCAGCTAGTAGGGATGGATTGACACCAGCGGAAATAACGAGCTTAGAGGAGATGAAGCTGAAGGATTTGAAGGCTAAGAATTACTTGTTTCAGTCCCTTGACAAGTCAATTCTGAAGACAATCACTCAGAAGGAGACATCTAAACAGCTCTGGGATTCCATGAAGGTGAAGTGTCAGGGAAATGCTCGAGTAAAGAGAGCTCAACTCAATCGGTTGCGCCGGGATTTTGAGGTCTTGGCAATGAAGCAAGGTGAAGCAATCACTGATTACTTTGGTAGAGTAATGACGGTTGCAAATGACATGAGGAATTATGGAGAAGATGTGGATGATGTCAAGATCGTTGAGAAGATCTTGAGAACTCTTACTGATCAGTGGAACTATATTGTTTGTTCCATTGAGGAAGCCAAGGACATAGATCAGCTGTCAGTGGATGCCTTACAAAGTTCCCTGCTTGTTCATGAGCAAAAGTTTAAAACGGGTGGAGAAGATGAGCAGGCGTTGAAGGTAACTCATGAAGACAACTATGGTGGAAGAGGCCAGCGAAAAACTGGTCTTCGAGGAGGTCGAGGACAAGGCAGAGGTAGGGGTCGTCAACCATGGAGTAAGGCAACAATTGAGTGTTACAAGTGTCATAAGCTTGGACATTTTCAGTACGAGTGTCAAGCAAATTATGCAGGTGTGGAAGAATCTGAGGAGATGGTACTAATGGCATACATTGAGACGCTTGGAGGTGATAAAGATGTTGTGTGGTACATTGACTCCGGGTGCAGCAATCACATGTGTGGTGATTTATCTCTCTTCTGTGATGTAAAGAAAGGATTCAGCAAGGTGGTCAGATTGGGAAACTCTGCAAGTATGAATGTTGCTGGAAAGGGAAGTGTTTGTTTAACTATCAAAGGGGTTAACTATGTTGTACGCGATGTGTACTATGTGCCTGGTTTGAAGAATAATCTTCTCAGTGTTGGACAGTTGCAAGAAAAAGGCTTTGCTGTACTAATGAAGTCAAATGAGTGTCGCATTTATCACGACACAAAGGGCTTGGTATTTCAAACCAACATGACAGAGAATCGGATGTTTGTGTTGATATCAAAAGCCAAACAAATCAACAAAGAAAACAAGGAAGAGGATTGTCTCCAAGTAATCACTGAAGACGTGGCTTATCTCTGGCACAGGAGATTTGGTCATCTTAGTCACCAAGGATTGAAGACGTTGCAGAAAAAGGGGATGGTAAACGACTTGCCAAGTTTCTCAGCAGGTGAAGTTGTGTGCACTGATTGTTTGAAAGGAAAGCAGCATAGAGATGTAATTCCAAAGAAAAGCACTTGGAGAGCATCGGCAAAATTGGAACTGGTTCATGCTGACATTTGTGGCCCGATTTCTCCAGCTTCAGAAGGCAAAAAGAGGTACTTCATTTGTTTCATTGATGACTATAGTAGGAAGGCGTGGGTTTATTTTCTTACTCATAAGTCAGATGCATTCAGTACCTTTAAGCTATATAAGGCTCTTGTTGAAAAGGAAATGGAGAAATCCATTAAATGCCTAAGAACAGATCGCGGAGGTGAATTCACATCAGGTGAGTTCAAAGAATTTTGTGAGAAGAACGGAATCAAGCGACAATTAACTGCTGCTTATACACCACAGCAGAACGGAGTTGCGGAGCGAAAGAACAGAACCGTGATGAATATGGTGAGGAGTTTGTTGATTGAGAAGAATGTTCCAAGAAAATTCTGGGCAGAGGCAGTAAACTGGGCAGTCTACATTCTTAATCGATGTCCAACAGCAGCAGTAAAAGAAACAACACCAGAGGAAGCTTGGTATGGGGAGAAGCCTTCAGTTGGACACTTAAGAGTCTTTGGTTGTATAGCACATGCTCATGTACCTGATGCTAGAAGAACAAAGCTCGAAGATAAAAGTAGTCGTTGTGTTCTTGTTGGTGTAAGTGAACCAACAAAGGCATATCGATTATTTGATCCAATTTCCAATAGAATTATTATCAGTCGGGACGTTGTCTTTGAAGAAGATAAGCAATGGGATTGGGAAAAGAACAATGAAGAAGACAAGATTTTTGATTTGGAATGGGAAGATGAGACAAGTGAAGAAAGGGAGGAAACAAATGTAGATGGAGAAGACGACAATATAGATGAAGAAAATGCAGATTTAGGTGGTGGAAATGAAGAAGAAAACGCAGAGGAACCTCCACTAATAGAACCTCGAAATAGAAGAACACCAGGATGGATGGATGACTATGTCTCTGGGGAAGGTCTTTCTGAGGAGGAGGAAGAGATACAGACTCACTTAGTTTTATTTGCTACTGCTGTTCATTCCGATCCTACTACATTTGATGAGGCAATAACAGACAAGAAGTGGAGGGAAGCTATGGATATGGAAATGAGGTCAATTGAGAAGAACAACACGTGGGATCTCATGGAGCTGCCAAAAGGAGCAAAAAAGATAGGAGTCAAATGGGTATACAAAACAAAGTTAAATGAGCTTGGAGAAGTACAAAAATACAAGGCTCGTCTTGTTGCCAAGGGGTATGCTCAGGAATACGGAATTGATTATAAAGAAGTTTATGCTCCTGTAGCTCGTATGGACACAATTCGAATGATTCTAGCTCTTGCTGCACAAAGAGGGTGGTGTGTATTTCAGCTTGATGTAAAATCAGCATTTCTTCATGGAAAGATAGCTGAGAATGTGTATGTGGAGCAACCGAGGGGTTATGAAAGAAAAAATGAGGAGCAGAAGGTCTATAAGCTTAACAAAGCTTTGTACGGGCTCAAGCAGGCGCCGCGAGCGTGGTTCAGCAGGATTGAGTCATACTTCAAAAGGGAAGGTTTCAAGAGGGAGGATAGTGAGCAAACGCTGTTTACCGAAGTCGAACAAGGTAAATGTTTGATTATCAGTTTGTATGTTGATGATTTAATATTTACTAGAGATGATGAAAGAATGATGTGTGAATTTAAAGCGTCTATGATGAAAGAATTTGATATGTCAGACTTGGGTAAGATGAGGTATTTTCTTGGCATTGAGGTGGTTCAGTTTAATGGTGGTATATTTATCAGCCAAACAAAGTATGTAATGGAGGTGTTGCGGAGGTTTGGAATGGAGCATTGCAATTCTGTTGAAAATCCAATGGTTCCAGGAATTAAAATCTCTAAGGATGAAGATGGTGTGGAGATGGATGGTTCGTTTTACAAGCAGCTGATTGGAAGTCTAATGTATTTAACTGCAACAAGGCCAGACATAATGTATGCAGTTAGCTTACTTAGCAGGTACATGTCAAGACCTACATCAATTCACTATGAGGCTGCAAAACGAATTCTACGTTACTTGCAAGGAACAGCAAAGTTCGGTATTCTTTACAAAAAGGAAGGAAATCATGTATTGATTGGCTTTACTGATAGTGACTATGCTGGATCGATTGAGGATAGACGAAGTACGTCAGGTTATGTTTTTATGCTAAGTGGGGCTGCAGTAGCTTGGTCATCTCGAAAGCAACCCATAGTAACTTTAAGCACGACGGAAGCCGAGTTTGTGGCAGCTGCAGGGAGTAGTTGTCAAGCTATATGGATGCAAAGGGTACTGAAGAAGATAGGCTACAGAGGCAGTGAAAGTACTCTGATTTTTTGTGACAATAGCTCAACAATTAAGCTGTCAAAGAACCCAGTGATGCATGGCAGGAGCAAGCACATTGATGTGCGCTATCATTTTCTAAGGGAACTTGTGAACGATGGAGTTGTGCAGCTTCAGTTTTGTGGAACAAGAAATCAGGTAGCAGACATTCTTACCAAACCGCTGAAATTGGAGACATTTCGGGAGCTGAGAAAGAAGCTTGGAGTTTGTGAAATTTCAGGAGTTAACTAGCTGCAAATGCAGTCTAGTTCAAGGGAGGGAATGATAAGTTTAGTCAAATAAGAGTCCTACCTAGTCTTTAGCATTATGGGCTAGTGGACGTTAGTTGATTTAGTAGAGTTTGTTTCCTTTATTCTAGCTGTAGTTGTAGTAGTGGTTTCTGTATTTCTAGATATAGGTGGTTGTAGTTTTCTCTTTAAGTATGTTGTGTTTTCAGAAGGAATAAACAAGTTATTTGCTTTGAGTTCATATTGTAGTTTACATCTCTCACTATCAAATTTCAGTAAATTTGCATACATACCTTTGCATTTAGTATATTGGGTTGGAGGTTCGAATTTGATCATTTGTCAACACTCGACTACTGATCATTATCATGATGAAATTAACCGTACGTATGTTGTTGAACATACATCATGGTCGGAATAATAAGACTCTGAATCTAAACATGCAATGATCTAGGGACTTCGGAGACACAGTCTCCTCCCATATTTGTTGAGGGTTAATTATCGTCACTTGCCGCATCTAAATATATCAAATGAGTCTCTGATTACAAAACTGATTCAAATCAGTATCAAAAAGTATCAAAAGTATCATCTATCGTTAGTCTAAATTTTTAAAATATTATATATTGAGTTTCGCATATTTTTTATGAATGATTTTACATCCAAATGAAAAATCCGAGTTATAGTATTTTTGATAAATTTTTAGATTTTAAAATTTATCTATTATTTATTCTTATTCAAATCAAATAAAACAATCAAAAAATTAAAAATAAATAGTTGATAAAATTTTAAAAATCTAAGAATATTATCTAAAATAGTAAAAATTGAAACCTTTTATTTGAATATAATATCATTCATAAAAAATGTGCAAAACTCAATATATAATAATTTTAAAGAATTTTGACTAACGATAAAGTGATATTTTTTTTATAAATTTTTAAATAAATAATTAATTTGAGTCAGTTTTGTAATCAGTGACATTGATATAATATAGTTTTGTATTTTTGATACATTTGGACGTAGTAAGTGATGTATTTGATTTGATAATTAACCCGTTAAGGTTAATTTAAGACATTGATGTGTGTCCATAAATATTAAGATTTATAATTAAGGGTACCTCCCACAATTAATCTGGTTCCCCTACATTTTCACGGGCAAAGGTTGTAGCTCAAAATAGTCACTCAGCCTACTTATATTTATACCTTGTACAGATTGGTTCACATATATAATCACATCAAAGGATAGCAGGTTCAGGAATCAGGCGGAGTACTTTTGTAATTCCTCTCCGGCCAGAGAATTTACTGAATTAACGATCCTTCAGATATAAGTATAAGATTTATTTGGAACCTTACTCTAATATCTTAGAATTTTATTTGGACTGGTTCTCAACATGGCATCAGAGCTCTATCAGGTTTGGTATTAATCTCTATTCCTTTTCTAACATATAGAGCTCAAACCAAATTATTTTGGGAAACAGATACACCAAATTCTTCCCAGAACTTATAATTACCAGAGCAAAGTAAGATACACACACGTCTAATACTCCAACAAGATAAGTTTTAGTCTACATGCATCTTATTTAACCGACAGTAAGATGTAACTCTGTCTCCGCAATAAATAAAACAAAACACCACAAACAAAATTTTTCTTTATTCTCCTCCCAGAGCTTACAAATGTTAAACACAACACTCTTGCTGTTTGTCCAAATAAAATAAAACCGAACTCATATGTATGTCAGAACATAACTGGCGCCACAATGCTTTTGCTTCAATCATTATCATCCTTCGTGCTCAGATGATATATTTGGCTTTAAGAAGATACATTCCTGATCAGAAAAGACTGCTGATATAAGATACAGGTGAATGATAGAAAGTGAAAGAAAATATGCTATGCAATGTAATTCTTAGCAGACAGATCGGGCCTGGAAAAAATTTTGAACTTTAGCAACCTGTGTAATATATATGTTCAGCTATGCAGTAGAACAACCAAATTGCCTTCACAAGGCAAAAGTGAACTGTAAAATTAACCTGCAGGTACAATTGACGATAACCACCTACATATAAGAATTCTACTTGGGGTAATATATTAAGGGTTATAGACATTTGTATTAAGAAAAGTGTTATGTGCAGAGTGGCGCAAAACTTCATGAAGCCTAGGTCGCAAGGTGAAAAAGCAAAGTGGGCGCACATGTTAAAAGAAAATTAATATTCTAAAATATACCCCAGACATGCGCCTTTTTAAAGTTGACAACACAGACTCCAAGTAGAAATATATAGATTTATCCATACAGATGATGGATTGGTTTCAATGAAGTAATAAACTGGTATAAGTAACAGGCCAAAAATGCCATTAGAAATTGCTGCAGGGCATTTGAAGCAAAACAGATTTAAGGACTAGCTAAATAACTATTTTAAGAAATATTAATTCTGCAATCAGCATTGATGGCTGCTAGAGAACATACAGCTTCTTGGTTTTAGAACTCATATTATTTCACAAGACAGATCTATACATCGAGTGACAAGAGGGTAGGAAGCAAGGGTTCTTCACACACCCACCGCACCCGATTCTTCGGGATCCTTGCAGGTGCGGGGATTCTTGTTAATTAATTAATTAGGTAATTAGTTGATTATCTAATAACTTACCTAGCTTATAATGCAACATTTATGTTACTAAGTAATTATTATTTAATATAAAAGTTGTTATGCTAAAGAATTTATTTGAATATTTAGTATAATTATAATTGTAACAGTTGAAGTATATATATTTATATTTTTAATATTTAATATTTGCTGAATCTGCCACAAAACCAAATCCCCATACTTATAAATTTACGGAACTTCTATATTCCCGTACTGCACACCCCAACACCCGCAATAATGCTCCAAGACAAGAGGCCGCCCAAGAGGAAAGCATAGAGTTGCTGATTTTAGGGCTTTAACATTAATCTATCTCTCCAGAGTTATCTCCAAAGTATGTATGTGCAGAGGGCAGCCAAATATATAGGAATTAACAAATAAGCTCCCAAATTTGCAATGAAGCTCCCCAGCTGTATTAAATCCCATCAGAGATACGTGATTTACTGGCAGATTCTGGTATCTAGTTGACTACAGTTGCTGATTAGTTTGGCAGAAGGTCAAGCAATTAATATTAGACAAGTCCAGCAGGTTTAGGGCTCAATGGACTTGGCTTAAAAAGAGTTACTCTTCACTTAAAGTTGCTTTTATTACTTGCAATCTTAAAGCAATGAGCACTACACATGTTATGTATAGTGTATAGTTGAAAAGTCTAATCCACAAAGTAGAACCTAGTTGGTACTTGAAAAGTAACACTGTCAAGTAAACAACTAAAATTTGAAACGAAACAAAACGGATGTTACCTAGACTTTGCATAGCGTCAATGTCCTATAGAAGCCCTCTACGCCTCTTATAGTCACTAATTGTCAGCGTCTGGGCATGTGTCCTTCCATCATTCTCTGGGACCTGGCGTCCTACTGTTGCCTCTATCCTCTGTTTCCTTGCCATGAATCCTGCTTGAGCTCCTTGGGCACCACCAAACTTCTCCAATAAAGCTAATGAGATTGGCAGCTCAAAGTTATGCAACATATTTGACTCAGTTTCCTGATCCACAGGAGCACTGGTATCCACCAATTTACCAGCATCAGCTGCAGCCACCAATGCTGCTGCGGTCGCCACTTCACCAGCCTCAGTTACAACCCCACCTACTGCTCCACTGCCATCAGGACCTACCACTGCAGCAGTCTGTTCATCTTCTGCCACTGCAGCCTCATCTCCTCCACTTGCCTTTGGAACATAGTAATTCCTAGATCTCGTCCATCTCCTTGAAAATGGGTCATAGCCAGCATCACCAGCTTTTAAGCCAATAGCTGATTTAATACCAGATGCATTTTTAAAATTATCAACCCTGTTCTTTCTGTTCATTTCTTCCAGCTTAATAGCCTTGCAATCTTTTGTTTGAGTTTGACGGGAAGCCTCAAGTTCCAAAAGTCTTGTGTTAATCCTCTCAACTTCTGCCTCATCATTCTTACTTATGGCCACATCCATTTCCCTTCTCAACCGGTCCTTCTCAGCTGCAATGTTTAGTGGCCTACACGTGGCTGATTTTTTCTCCTGGAGCATGTGTTTCACAGTGGCAGCGGAGTAGACATATGTGCTTGTCTTCTGAATTGCATCTTTCTTCTCCGACACATCCTGTTTGCTAGGCATCCGCCCACCACTGCGCTTAACCTCCTTAACCCACTGGTCAAACTCCTCTTCAGTTGGAGGGGATTCTGAAATCATAGCCATCTGCCACCTAGCGGCAGAATTTTCATTACCCCATACAACATTTAGATATTTGTAGGTTATCATGTTATTAAGCTTGTAATGTTTTTCAGGGTTTGATGAATCAACATTTTTTACAACACAGAGCCTGTAGATTGGCCCATTCCTCGCCCTCGCAATTCCAACCCGTACAAAGCAACCTACTATTAAGTCATCAAAAAAAGGCTCCATATGCCATCTAGCTAACTTTGACCTTTGAATAGTGATCTCCTTAACATCCTCAAACCTAAGAACTGCTGACTTTGGTGATGTGTTGTCATCATCACTATCACCATATCCTGTGGACCCGTCATCTTCGCTTCGGGAGCCACTTGCACTTTGGCTGGAGCTACTTACAGCTGTTTCCGGAACGAATCTCTTCTTAACAGGTGAAAATCTACGACTTTCAGAAGTACCGCCACTGGTTGAATCTCTATTAAATTTCCACCGAGCCTCAAGATCCTGATGCTTCAATCTCTTTGCTCTTAACTCATTTAAAGCATCACCTTTGGCAGCTGCCCTGTCAGCATATCTGGCAGAAGACCGCACCCCTGTGCGAGATGATACATGAGGAGGACTAATTTTTCTGGATTGGTTCATCTTCTCTTTCTGCATTCTCAGTTTTTCTTGCATCTTCCTATCTGTTTTCTTAGTTGAACGCTCTGTCAATATCATCTCTCGCTCCAGTTCTGTCATTTCTGCAAGCTTTTTTCTGTCATCTTCATCCTTGTAGAGATCACTTCCGATTGAGTCATCATCACTATCACCCTCCCGACCATAACCAACATCACCTTCTTCTCGGCTTCTATGTCCGACATCTCTTTCTAATTGACTTAACCTTTTCTTTAAAGGAACTTGTGATGACGAGCGGTTCCTGCTGGAATAACGACGATCATCGTCTGAGTCATCTTCCTTTGAGTCACTTCCATTGTCAGAGTATGAACCCTCACGTCGCCTTCGTGATAATGGGGGTGACTGCCGCTTCCTCCCAGATGAGCCAGTTCTTCCAGCTGCCTCCAGAAGCAACTTCTCAAGGTCAGCCATTTCTAGTAGCTAGTTACAGATACAAAGTGAACGTTACCTGCATTAATATCAAACTGTCAACAAATTAACAAAATTGAATACTGCTAAAAATAATGAATAAGGATAGTTGTAGCTTATGGATTAATTTGTTTATCGGGAAAATAAAATCAGACCACTTACACCAGATATAAGACATAAAGGGTAAGTGCAGTAAGCAATCACAGCATACAGTGCGTCACTTAATCAAAACCCTGCGCTCTTAATTATGTTGTATTTTATTTGTTTCGTTACATATTTCAACTTTTCCACTACATTATATGCCTAAATGAGGAGATTTGTACAATATTACCAGGGATCTCACATATAATTCAAAATTAAAGCATAATGCTTATACAACACAATGTTACGCACCAGTTTCCCGCCAAACGTGATATAATAGTTACCTGCTCTAACAACAAACACAATCCTTATAGTTACCAAAATTGTATCTTTTCACACCTCTGCCAGGAAGAAAATCACAACAATTTCAACTACAACAGTTTCAATGCAAAAGAATCAATCAAGAAATTTGAAATAACACGCGGATTTCCCACCAATGCGCTACAATTTTTTACCTGATCTAACAAACATGGTAATTCAGAACCCCTATAGTAATAAAAATCATATCTTTTTACATAGGCTAGAAGCAAAATCACAAGAATTTCAACTAGAACAGTTTCAGTGCAATATAATTAATCAAGAAATTAACAATTATATACACACACCAAGTTCTCGTCAATGTGCCACAATATTTTACCTGATCTAACAACAAACAAGGCGATTTAAAACCCTCATAGAAATAAAAATCGAATCTTTTCACATGGGCTAGCAAGAAAATCACAAGAAATTCGTTTCCAAGCATGATAACGAGAATTGTAGGCAAAGAATGGGTTTATCAACAAAATTTTCATCGCAATAAAGAATCTGATGATTAAAATTTACACACACAATTACAAACAAATTTATAATAAATAAATCGTACCTCTAGTTGGAAACCAAGCTCTCGCTCTCAAAGAAATCAAGCTCTTGCCTGCCCTGCCAAATCTTTTCATGTATAATAAAATAGTATGGACAAAATTTTTGTACATACAAACACGTTATTTTGGGCTTCCAGTTTTGGCCCGTTTATTATATAAAGCGAGGCCCACTGGTGAAATATGGTTTTTTAATTTTATTAATTATTTTGTTGAGTAATACGTAAAATTTGACGCAATTTTATATAAAATGACACGATAATTTATATAAATATAAGTCAATTCCGATTAATAAAATAATATTTACTCAATTCATGCTTTCTCAATTTAATTGTATTATTATGGTTAGTACATTGTTAAGAGAACAAAACTCCGGTTAATTCGATTTTCGGTTATAACCGAACTAAAAGTTTGGTTCGATCGATTCTTGAAACACAAAATTTCGGTTTAATCGAAATAACCGAAGTATTAAATATATATATATATATATAATTTTTAAATTATATTTATATTTAATATAAATAATTTTATAATTTATATACATTACTGATTATTTATTTACAGAAACAATTCATAACATAACTTGATTAGCTATCAGTTTTAGAATTTTAAGAAATTTAATAACTACTCTGTCTTTAAACTCTTCATAGCTATCGGTAATTAAATTACATAAAAACTACTCCTTTCGTCCCAAAATAGTTGTCACATTTGATTTTGTGCCGGTCAAATTGACTAAAATTTGACTAAAATTTATTAATATTTTATCAATTGATAAAATAAAAAAAAATATGTCACCGAAAACAACTTTTAATCTACTTTAAGATGTAATTTTCAGTTTTTTAAAATAATGAGCGAATCACTTATAATCTTTGGTCAAAACTTGATCAATTTGACCAGCAAGAATAGAAATGTGATAATTATTTTGAGAAGAGGGAGTAAATGCAATACTTATATTTCTCCATCTCAAGTAGATGTAATACCACCAGGCAAAGATTCACAGAGAGAACATGATTTGCAAGACATGATTTGTAGCAGCAGTGAGGCAGACCTTGTGAATTCATGTTGCAGCTCTTTTTTTTAAAAAAAATTTACTTCGGTTAAAAATTAACCGAACCGAAAAAACCGAAGTATTTTTAGTTCAGTTCGGTTGGGTTCAGTTTAAAAGACTATGGTTCGGTTTTCAAAAATATGGAACTTCGTTTTTCGGTTATTTCAGTTCGGTTCGATTTTTGACCGAATCGACCGTTTGCTAATACACGAAATCAAAAATAGATTGGATACAGGTTCACCTTCAAAACTCTGAAATACATATTGCCCGCTCTAGAGGCAGCACATCAGAAATTCAAGCCGTTACTAGTTTGAATACAACTACATAATAAAAGAACATAAATCAAAATAAAACACCAGCATCTCATACTAGTTTCAGATATTCTGCCTCCGGTCCACTTCTTCACATGTTTCTCAAGCCGTTGAATATCTGCAGACATTTTGACACTGTATCACTTTTCAAACATCTGATCAGTTGATGTATGACGACCTTATAACAATTCAAGTAGTAAATTCCATGATGTTGGGATCCTGTTCAAATTTAGGCATGTCATCTATATGCAAATTTACCCAGGCTTCTATTGATCCTCCAAATTTTTCGCTGAAAAGGTACACATTATTTCTCAGGGGAATGTTGGCGCTACTGACCCAAACAGGCTTTCCCCAGCCAAAATCAGCTTCATATAATGGAAACTTGCTCCAGTCGCTAAACAAGCTGACACTAGAAATTTCAGGATTGGTAAGGCTTTTTGTCAAGTCATTGAAGCCTTGAGATATCAATCGACCTCCATCGCCCGCTGATAATAACATCTTACATATCTCCACATCTCTCTTCGCAGAGCACGTACACTGATAAACAAGACCTTCAAAATCCACCCCTTTTTCGCCTGCCACGGATTGAGTTGTGGATATCAAGTAAAGATTTCCACATTGATGCTTTGGAATGGGTGGATCGGTTCTTTCCCTTATATTCACTGCTTGAATAATTAAAAATCCCCTTGGTTTTTCAGGGTCAGCAACGTATATATCGATAATAGCTTTTCCTATTATTCCCCACAAGGACTGTACCCTCGTTGGTAACCTGTCGCTTGACTTGTCTAGTCTGGCCTTTTCACGGATTTTTGATATGGCGCTCTTACTAAACAAAAACTTCTTTGTAACAATTTTATGATCCTCAACATTTTCTTTAGCCCTGGTTAATCCCAGAGGAAGACCAGACAATTTTTGTCCAGGAAACAGAGAAGCTGAGTTCCAGAGAGGGGTCACTGCAACTTGATTTTCATCATAGCCCCCCAATAGTAGCTTTGCCTCAATGGCCCATTCCTTAATGAGCGTGCTGGTGGTTGAAATGTCTGCAATTCTATGTGAGCTCAACACCCCAATAGCCCATCCGCCACAAGTAAAAAAACTTACTTGTATAGCTAGCACAGGATCAGTGATTTCATCGCCTGCACCAATTGGACGCGGAAGTAAAGAATTAAGCAACTCAACCTTCAAATCCTTCCCCTGGCCAATAATTTCATCAAGGCGAATATCAACTTTGGCTTCCACGAATTCAGCACCTTGATCACTACAATCAACCATGTAACTTTCTTTCACGTATCTTCCAGCAAACGGATAGAATCTGGTTAAGACCCTGGATAGCGATTTTTTCAAGTGCATGCACCTAGAAATACTAGTGCCATTCTCTATACCACTGCCGTGAATGTCAGCAGCGTAATAAAAGATCGTAGGAACATTCATTACAGGGGATAACTCATCTACTATTGATATCTTGTAACGACCAAGGCTCGGGGGAGTAGAAGTATATGGTTTTATGAGCTCTCTGGATAAGATTTCAACATTCATCTTGCTGCAATTTGAGTTTTGTACATTAGCAAGTACAGTGGAAGTATGTGATGTAGCATATCAGTATGTGCTACATTTATAGTATCAAATAGGTGTGTATATATGATTTTCTTCCACAACCATAAAGATAATTTTGGTACTCTGATGTATTAAAGTAATTTATTCTACAAAAGACTAACATCTGATTTAAACGTGACACCTGCTATTCTAGATAACCGGTTAAAATTCTTCGATTAATAATTACAACCCTACTCCCCTCTCTCTACCGATATTCTAATATTATAGGCTTAGAAATTAATTGCAGATTCTGCTGGACCATTTGTTTTAGCTAAGGAGAAAGTGAGGTTGAAGTTGGTATTTTTCGTAATCTCTATGATTTTTTATTTGTGTAATTATTTAATGAATTTTAGCTAAGGATTTTATGCTATTGAAGACACTCTTGTAATATGCATAATTGTATATCGAATTATATAACATTATATATGCAAGGACAATTGTTTAATTGATTTTTGTCCAAAAAAAAATTAGAACATTTCTTGCTTCTATATAATAATATGATATATTTAATTTTTCACATACATCATGTTAACTAAAATGGTATTTTAAAAAAAAATTATAGCAAATATAAATTGATAAACTTTATGGTGTTTCTTTTCATATACTGCTTCTGAAAATCGCTATCAAAAATCTTTTTTGATTGACGATAAAAGTCTAATTTATAGTGGCAAAACTTGTTGAATGTGTCTTCAAATACAGATACAAGAGCTACGTGATGAATTAAAATATTTCACAGAAATAAAGAAGGGTCAATTACAAAAATTAGATGTGAATTACCTAACTACATCTTAAATCAAATATTTATTTCTAATGTAAATTATAATAATGAATTATATTATGATATGAGATCAAGAATAAAATAGTTATCCAATAAATTCAATGAATTATTAATTTATCATAAAGATCCAATTTCAATATGATCCTAGAAATTTATCAATTAATTATTTAATATTATTAATCTATTGAGGCTTAGGTTTATACATCGTGTACGTGTTAATTTTATAGTTATACTATCATTATTTAGTAAGTTTTCAATATAATATACATGAACCCAATGATTTCACAAATCATTAAAAATATTTGATTCTTTTCCTAATAATAGTTGATAACAAATGAAACAACGTACTTTAACATAAAATTAATTTATCAGGCCACACATTTAGATTTTTATTCAGGATAAGTTCTCTGGAATTTTCTGCCCATATATACTCAAGTACTCATCCACTGAGCAAAGGGCTCACAGTTTAGCATGGAAAAGATGATGGTCAAGTCTTTCAAACCCAGACTGCACACATCTATACAACTTGTACTACTTTACCGTATTAAAATAAATAATGAAAATTATGACACGCGACAAATTTTGATTTGGGACATGTATATATACAAATTTTGATTTGAGTCTCATATTTTTATTAAGAAAGTTGCCTATAAGAAACGATTTTGACTATAAATTTTTTTTTAAAGAAAACCTATCACTTCAATATTTTTATAATCCTGAAGGCTAGCTCGGGGGAGTAGAAGTATATGGTTTTATGGACTCTGCGGACATGATTTCAGCATTCATCTTGTGGTAATTTGAGTTTTCTACGTTAATATGTATCATGTATAAAAGAAATTGTTTTGATAATTATTCTTGACCGTTGTCTATTTTTGACCGTTAACAGATGATAATAAAAACGATCCAAATTAAATGGTCGAAAATAGTATAAGCAACCATAAACAGTCGAAAACGATCATAAACGGTCTGAAATTGCAATCGAATTTATAATTTCGATCAAAATTTAAAATTTTGGGTGGTAAAGTGAAAATTTCAAATTTTGTTGCTGAAGTTTCATAACTGTGGTGAAACAGTCAGTGCTTCGATCGTTTCTAGTCAAAACTTTGCGGTCGAAAAGTCGGTCGAAATTATATATATTTTTCAATCGTATTTTGAAATTCGACTAGTTTATGTTCGACCAGCTCTTTTTTGAAATTTTTTCCAATCATTGATGGTCGAAAATATTATATTCCGACAATAGTGGCCGCCTTTTTTTCTAGTGATAATTAAGTATAGCATGAGTATGCTTCTGTTCAAAAAAAAAAGTATAGCATGAGTATGCTACTTTTATAATATCAAAAAGGTGTGTGAATATATATGATTATCTTGCGCAATCATAGAACATAATTTTCGTAATCTGGAATATAAAAATAATTCATTCCACAAAAGACTGCCATCTGATTTTAACATATATGACCCATTACACCTGTTATAATTACAAATAATTTCTCTACCGATATTCTATTATATAGGCTTCGAAATTGATTGTTGATTCAGGACGTTATTTTCTAATATATATAGCAATGCATAATAACAACAATAGCTTATACACACACAGTTCTGCCCACTGCCCAGCACATCTATGAGCGTGTTGGGCGCCCTCTAATTTACCATGAAATACCTCCCCGAGAAGTTTAACAGAATTTTGTAATGAATGAGTTTGGCTATGTGACGGCCTCCGGTTTTTGACTTGCAGCCAGATTTTTTTTTTTTTTGACAGGGACTTGCAGCAAGATTTTATATCATCTCTTATCATATTAAAGTAATATATTTTATTCATAAAAACTTAAAATAATGACATATTATTTTTAATATATTACTAATTAATGAGTATAATCCGTATGATCAAAACAAAATATCTTACAGATTCACCAAACTTTTACATAAAAATTTTAGGAAGAAATTTGAATCGCATAAATCTTTTGAAAGTAGTGATTACACTACATGATAGTAGTGACGAGAATTTTCATCTAGATCATTTAAACAAAGAGGAAGATGATGGCAATTTACTGTTTGATGAAATGTGAGTAAGGTTGGAAGGGTTCTCTTTAAAAACAAAAAAGTTTGGAAAGGTTAAATGTGCTCATGATAATATTGGGATGGTTAAGAAATTAGGGAAATTACTAGGTATTCTTAATTTTCTTACTGTTTTATTATTTTTCAAAATATTTACGAAAATACTATTTGCAACTAAAAACAATTTTATTCGATTTTTTAATACACAATCTGCAACTAAATACAACTTAAAACAACTAGTATTCGGAAAAAATTGGAATTACTTTCGATTATATTGTATGCAGTGGCGGAATTAGAAGGAGGCTAGAGGATGTTAGAGCTACCCCTGACCCCTGACCTCTAAAAAAAGTGTAAATATCTTTTTTTTACCTCCGCTGAATTATAAATGTCAACATAATTTTTTAAAAAGTCCAACTATAAATCGAGAGGGGCTTGTTTTGTAAAATCATATTAAAACATATAAAGAATTATTTAACAGAAAAAGAATAAGAAGTGCTGATTTACAAATTAAAACAAATTAATATTTAGAAATTAGAATGATAATTTAGACTTTTTTGTTAGTTTTAATTATATTGATTTGTTAGTTCCTAGAATCATATTGTGAATTTGGTTAGGGGTGCTTGTAAGATAAAGAATATGCTTCAATAAAGACAACAAAAAGTTAAACAAAACTATGTTTAGAAAGTAGTGAGATATTTTTTTAGTCTTTTTTGGGTGATCATTGGCAGTGAAATGCTTGGGGATATAATTAAATATTTGAGCCATCCCAAAATTTTAATCCCAGTTCGGTCACTGATTGTATGCTGATTTTGTTGTACGTGGTTGTATATAGTTCGAACACGTAAATTTGAAAAAAAAAATGAAAATACAATTTATTCATAATTTTTTGAAAAATAAATTTTTGCAAAAAATAAAAATGACGAGGTTGATACGATAAATAGTGTGTTTTAGTTAGGAATTTATTTCAAAGACTCCAAAGGTCAATGGTGAGGAGCGTGATATTACGAAGAGGAGAACAAATTCAAACGTGGTTAATTTGGTTTCAAGCTTAAATATCGGTTAACCCGTGTTTTTTTTTCTTGACAATGCAGGCTTATATGCCTTACAAATTAATATCTGTTCTAGGTTTCAGGAGTAAGTAAATGTTATTTAGTGGAATGTATTTTTGTTGTTGGACTAACAAGATTGCAGGAATTATAAAATTCAGGGAGAGTTCTGGTATTATAAAATTCAGGGGGAGAATCTCCTGAAATAAGTGTAATCATCAAAAAGGGGAGATTGTAAATCACAAGTTTTGATGATCACACTTCAGCAAGCTGCTTTAATATAAAGCCTACTCTTTTGATATTACTTGCTTTAACCTGCCGTTTTGTATCTGCTAATTCAATTTTGCAGTAGTTGAAAACAGCGAGCTGTTATGTGATAACAGCAAGCTGAACAGAGTCTGGACAGAAGCTGTGTTCTACCTAGATTTTCTACTCAGATATTTCTACAAGGGTTAGGACTTATATATTGTAAATTCTCTGTTTGATCGCTCACGGATTGAAAACTTGAAATTAAGTCATCCAACTTAAAAAGTTTTCATTCACATTATTATACTCTCAAAAATTTTCATTCGGATCACTAATCATTACTAGGGGTGAGCAAAACCGAACCGAAACCGTAAAACCGTAAAACCGAACCGAACCGTATAATTTCGGTTCGGTTCGGTTTCATTTTTTTCAAAATTTCGGTTAATTCGGTTTTTCGGTTTAAACCGAAAAAAATATCGGTTCGGTTCGGTTTCTGATATAATATTTCGGTTTAAACCGAAATAACCGAACTTTTTATTATGTATAAAAAATATATATTTTATATACATTATTTATGGATAATCCTAGAATCTAATGTCCTAAACTCTGATTAAGGATGTCATTTGCTAACTTTTTATGTAGTTTTAGATCAGTTTTGCTGATCAGCGAGCTTATTAGGCACAATTCTGCCTGATCTCAGTGTGTGGGTTGTATATAAATCAGGGCCGGTTTTTGAGACGTGCAAGGTGGGCGACGGCACAGGGCCCCAAAACTATAGGGGCCTCAAAATTTAGAACTCAATGTTTTATTTAATAAAAAAAAATTTAGAGAATGAAATTGAAAATTAAAAATTTTATATATATTTTCATTCTTTTTATTTATAGACAAATAATTACATAATCTAATAGATTAGTTTATTATGTCTATTTGCATTTTAAATTCTTTTGTGTTGTATCTTTACTTTTTTTATAATAATTATTCTTTTATTAAATGTTTTCATAATGTTTTTTACATATGATATTTTTCCATATGTACTATAAATTTCATTCTTTTCAATGAAATATAGATATATCTCAAATAAATTCATATATAAATTTTGTTTAAAATATTAGAATTACTGATTATTTAATAGCATTATTTATTTTATTTTAAGTGACCTGTTTTAATTTTATAAAAAAATAATATTTTAATTATTTATTTACTTTTATAATATACATATTTTTTTTATCATTTGGGGCCTAATTCATATTTTAGCACAGGGCCCCAAAATTCTCCCAGACGGCCCTGATATAAATCTAAACTGAAGATGAGAAGATTGCATCCATTACCACGACCGTAGATGGGTAGATAGAGTATGCTTTGCTTTTACTGGTTTTACGGCTTTATAGTGCTATGATCTCTAATTTGAAACGCCTGGTATGAGCTATTTCGCACAGCACAAACTCTCTGGTGCATTATAGTTACAGAGTTTTTAAGAATTTCGGTTTTTCCAAACCAAAACCGAAACCGAACCGAAATAATTCGGTTGGTTCGGTTCGGTTTAAAATAATAATTCGGTTCGGTTCGGTTTAAGGAAAAAGCATATTTCGGTTTTCGGTTATTTCGGTTCGGTTCGGTTTTGAACCGAACCGACCGAATGCTCACCCCTAATCATTACACTCGGTTAAAAATTAGGATTTAAATCGCTAGATTATATTTTGTCCAATTTTGTACTCCAATACTTTGTTTGTGTGCACTCCTCCATACAACTTTTAATAGCATAAAAACTAGAAGAAACTTTTACATCATTCTACGGCCATCATAATTCTGTGTATATTGCCTACATGGGCATCATCTTTAGCAACTGAACTAAACCAAATACAAACCACAATAATAACACACAAACCAATCACCAGTTCTTCACTTCATTCTTTAAAAAATCGATTCTTTTTGGTATTTCTTTCCAGTTTTCACCAACTCAAGCATGTATGGTTCTTAATCGTCTTAACTAAAAACCTGTTAATTACACCTCTGCTTCAAGAATCAAACTCTCCTCAACCCACCCAAAATTGTTGCACCCAGCATTGTCACGTCTTAGGAACCTTTTCGTCCTGGATTAACTTCAGTCCATTAATACGTCTTCTCTAGACACATATCAACAGCTGTTGATTTATCTTTGGAAAAAATAAAAAGATATATATGATTCCATTCTTAGGTTAAGCTGAATTGGATAGGGTTTGTAGCTTCTATATTCACATAGACACACCAAGATAAATCTTCATTTTATTCTCTATGATTTTGAAATTAAAAATGAGGTGCATTCACATCCACGCATGCACACTCTACCGGTGTATAAGGTTTTGGTATACCCTCCACCGGAGTAAATTGCGGTCGATTCAAATTCATTTTTCTATTCAAAAGTTGTTCATCCCTTTTAATTGGTTAAAGCATGCAAATTTGGGATGTTGATAGAGAAATTTGGCGGGCTGGTTGAGCAAAATTCGTGGTACACATTGAAGACATGCAGCACCCCACCATGCCAGACTAATTAATTCCCTATATATATACTCTGATAGTTCAACTAGCTAGTTGCCATATGTGGAAACTAGAAAAATTCAGATTTTCAGATTTTGTACTCATGGACAATCATATACATACTCTGATAGTTCAACTAGCTAGTTGCCATATGTGGAAACTGAAAAAAAAAAACAGATTTTCAGATTTTGTACTCATGACAATCTGACTAATTTAATGAAATTGTGCAAATTCAGATTTTGTTGATTGAACTATGGAAGTGTGATAGTTCAACTATAGTTGGCATATGTGGAAACTAAATACACTAATTAATTGGTTGATTTTGTACTCGTCGACAACTCAACTTGTTTAACGAAATTATGCAAATTCAGATTGTGTTGATTGAAGTACTATCGAATTTTTAATTAAAAGACCCTGGTACACCAATTTTGAAGACATGCACGTGGCCTGCAAGCCCTATACGTATGTACTCATCACCATTTCAGGCTTCACTATAAGTAGAGTGCATGGTAATGCCTCCATGCAGCATCACATACAGTCACAGTTCATAGTTTACTCACTATAGAATAATGGCAGCTATATTTTCAGTTTCTTCTCTGATCAACTTTCAGAGAGTTACCCCATGCAAGCCTAAAGCGGTGACGGCCTACAGGTCTGTCATCAAATCCGTCGCTGGAAAAGTAAAGGTTCCAGCTCCCCCAAAGCCTACTGTAATTAAGGAGATCGGGGAACTACAAACCTTGCCTGTGGGACAACAATTTCTTCCAGTCTATGAAAACTGAATACACTGTAATTTTTCGTTTGTTTTTTGTTTTAGTATTGTGTGTCATTTATATACAGTTGAACATAAGTACGATTATTATGCACTAATTGAATGTCATATAATGTAACAGGGTGAAGCAATTGATGCACGAGCTTCTGAGTTGAAAGAAGAGGTGAGAATGATATTCAAAAATGTGGCCGAGCCGTTAGATCAGCTTGAGCTCATTGATCAGTTGCAGAGAGTTGGATTGGACTACCATTTTCAGGATGAAATTAAACATGCCTTAAAGAGCATACAACATAATGGTCAGAATAGTGAGACTACTTCTGATAAGAACTTGCATGCTACTGCTCTTGAATTCAGGCTTCTTAGACAGCATGGGCATTATATATCCTCGGGTAAGATCTTTCACCAAATTTGAGTGATTTTGACTGCATGGGCATGTATCACGCCATTTTAACTGCATTAGCATTGTATCACGAATAGTCATTTTGACTGTATGGACATTAAATATGCTCAGGTAAGCAGCCCCCGTTACAAGAGAGTGAAACAGCCCAATTGAAAAAGCCCCCAAATATATCTTGGCCCATTTATAATATATATATATAATATATTACCTAGAATTAAAAACAATCTCATATCAAAACTTTCAGTCTTCCAAACTTACGCCTTCTTCGTGGAGAACACATCATGTGGGCGTATGTATCAAATTCTATACTACTTTTATTGCTTGAATCAATACCCATACCAATTAACTTCATTCTCAAGGATAAAAAAAATATTATTATTAGCCAAATTTTTTTATATAGCACAAGCCCCTGAATGTTTAGGACGGGCCTGTAGGGATGGCAGAAAAAACCGATCTGAATGGATACCCGACCTTTTCGACACGAATGGATTTTACCGAACCCGATATTTTGAATTTGGATTTGGATTTGGATTTGATTTTTAGACCCGAACGAGTTTGGATTTGGATTTGGATATTAGGTATTCCGTATCGAAACCCGACCCGAAATCCGAACCCGATCCAAACCCGAAATCCGAAAAAAAATCCGAATAATATCAATTATAAATTATATATTATTTATAATCTTTTGGTCCATGATATCTATAAATACTTATAATTTCAATTTACAGTATTATTTAATAATATTATATATTATAGTAAATTACTAAATAGTAAATAAATACAGTATCTACCTTTTCAATTACCAGGCTTATTAGGGTTTGTCTTCTTCTAGAATCCATTGTATCTCTGTCCATCCATCTCTTCATCTATCTTAGCGTTTCAATTCATATCGACAAACCCTAGTCTTGAATTTTAATTCAATTATTATGTGTGAAGATGATGCAAGAGAGTGGAGTAATTCCACCACAGATGGCTCCGATGGCGATCGAACCCCAGCAACAACAACAATACCAGCACGCGCCGCCGCCGATGAATTAAGAGCAGTGGATGATGATGTAGGCTCAGGCCCAGGCTCAACAGTCTCCTCAGGCCGTCGTCACGCCGCCGTACTACTCGGCGTCTCCTGCGTCTGCCTCGGATGAGATTCACTCGCTTTGGTGTTTGGATAATTCGGGTTTGGATAAATCCGAACCCGATCCGAAATCCGTTGGATCGGGTTCGGGTTTTGTTTTTCAAATCCAAACGGGTTCGGATCGGGTTCGGGTTTGGTGAAAATTTTCGGGTTCGGGTTCGGATATCACAGATATCCGAACCGACCCGACCCGTTGCCATCCCTACGGGCCTGCGGGTAAGATCTTTCTTGAAATTTGAATTCAGGAAAGGAAAATGATTGGTGCACATAATTGTGTACAAAAACATATACATAATGACATGTGGCGGGTTTTAATTGGAATGGCTCCCTGCATTTACATCAACAACCCCAATTAAAATTCATCACATCACTTGCTACATCATTATGTACAAAAAATTTGTACACAATTATGTGCACCTAGGCCCTAGCAGTACTCTTCCGGAAGTAGTCATTTTGACTGCAGAATTGCTCAGACGCGATATCTTTACTAACATATACTCCCTCTGTCCCATTTTAACTGATGTTTGACTTTTTAACACGTATATTGAGATGTAAAAAAACAATATCTACACTCAATAAAAAATTTCAATTCTTATATCAAATAAAAGTTTAGACTCTAAACTTTTATTTGATATAAATTTTATAAAAAATAATCATGTTTAGATGTAATTTTTTTAACATCTTAAAATACGTGTAAAAAAGTCAAAAGCAGTTAAAATGAGACGGAGGGAGTATTTACTTTTGACTGGGCAGAGGGCTTTAACAAATTTACCCAAAATGGGATCTTTGATGAAAGTATTCATTCAGATGTCCAAGGACTGTTAAGTTTGTATGAGGCCTCATATTTTTCTGTGGAAGGAGAGTCCCTCATGGAGGAGGCTTCGTTGTTAACAAGTAGATTACTTAAAGAGTGCCTCGAAAATACCATGGATTCGGATCTCGAGATGCAAGTGAGACATGCTTTACATCTTCCACTACAATGGAGTGTCCCTGCATTTGATGTAAGGTGGTACATAAATTTGTATCAAAGAAGTGGTGTCATGATCCCAGCAATTCTGGAATTTGCAAAGTTAGACTTTAACATCAGGCAAGCGTTGTACCAAGAAGAGCTCAAGGAATTGTCGAGGTAAAATTTAATTTTATACATGTATAAGTTAATTGATACATTAAACGACTATAGATTCTTAACTAATACAAACCCTTTTGAGATTTAGCTGGTGGACTAGATTAGACATGGGAAAGAAACTTCCCTTTGCCAGAGATAGGCTGGTGGCATCTTATCTGTGGGGTATGGTGGCTTCAAGCGACCCTCAACATAGATCTTGCAGAGAAGCGATGGCCAAATCAGTGGAGCTGATTGGTGTTTATGATGATGTTTATGATGTTTATGGTACACTGGAAGAGCTTGAACTCTTTACAAATGTGGTCCAGAGGTAGTTAATCTTTGTATTATAAAATTTTACTATTTTTTGGTAAATTTTGAAATTTAAAAAAGTGAAACGTTCAAAAAGAAAGAAAGTAGTAACATATAGCAGTAATTGCACAAAACAGAGCAGTAAGGTGAGTACTGTTTTTCTAATCATTACAATCCATGTGTCTTGACACGTTATTTGGAAAAAGAATTTGGGACAGAATTTGGGGTACATAGCATTACTCATTATCATTGTCTAATCATTTGTGAACATTAGGTGGGATATAAATGCAATGAAAGAGCTTCCGGACTACATGAAGTTGTGCTTCTTGTCATGGTACAACTTTGTCAATGAAACATCCTATGACATCCTCAGGGACCATAACATTGATATTTTACCCCACCAAAGAAAATGGGTATGCTTTCCTATATATACACACTTGCTTTTCAGATTGTGATGCTGCTTCCCCTAAAATGACTAAGGTGGTGTTTGATAACCGCTTATAAGCCCAGTTTCTGGGTTTATAAGTTAGAAACACTTATTCGTATTGTTTGCATAAAAAGTCAAGAATTACTTAAAAAAAGCTAAGAATACTAGCTTTTGTTTCATGACTTCTACTTCTTTTCCAAACACTTTAATCACTTATAAGTCTTAACTTGCTTCTAACTTCTACTTCACTTTTTTACTTTAAGCAATAAGCACTTATTTTAAGCTCACTCAAACGGCCCCTAAATCTTATATTGCAGATCAATGATTTATTCAAGCGTTACTTGGTGGAGGCGCGGTGGTATAACAGTCGATACCAGCCAACACTAGAGGAGTACTTGGGGAATACATTTGTGACAGTAGCAGGCCCCATTGTAGCTCTATACGCCTACATCTATACAGCAAATCCGATCAAGAAAGAAGAACTAGAGTTCATAGAGAACTTTTCTGATATTATACGCTTGGCCTATGAAATTTTTCGGATAAGTGATGATTATGGAACTTCTGCGGTACAGAATCTAAATTCTTCCAAAATTTAAGATACAGTAGTGGATTCAATCTAAATAGTACTTACATTCATTTTGTTACAGCCTGAGCAAGCGAGAGGAGATGTTCCGTCCTCAGTATAGTGCTACATGTCGGATGCTGGTGTTTCAGAAGAAGTTTCCCGCGAGCACATGATGGATTTGATGAGGAAGAAATGGTCGCAAATAAATAAGCTCAGATTTTCCGAAGAGTACAATAATCCTTTATCGTGGCGTTATGTGGATATCATGCTGAATGTGACGCGAATAGCCCATTATTTGTATAATGCTGGAGAGGACAACTATGGTGTCGAAGATGGTTTAGTCAAGGCTACTCTGTATTCCCTTATCGTTGAGCCCATCCCTCTCTGAAAAATCATAACTCTGCGTATGTTAATTTTGTCTTGGTGTTTGCTTTGGTGTGCCTTCAAGAAAACACCATTAATAAGTTTGTATGAACGACGTATGTGAGTTTTAAGGGAAGAGCTTCATATTGTATCCTGCACTCTTTTCCATATAAATTGTCTTTGGCTTTCTTGACAGAGCAATCAAGTCTAATAAAATTTAACATTTTAACTACTGCATCTCCTATCATTATAATTTTTAGCTAAAAGTGTACATGGCATTTCTTAAATAAAAATTATGGAGAACTGGTCATTTAACACCAAGCCCAAGTGAAAAGGGTTTCTACTGAATTAATTCAGCATCTGGGGTCGTCTCAACAGAGGAAAACACTAATCACAGCAACTTGGTTATAATGATCTCAAGAGTCATACAAATCTGTAACCAACTCTTCATTTATAAATATGATGATCAAATTTAGCTCACCTATATATTCTTGGTAAATAGACCAGTTCACAACTGCTGGCAGTTTAAAAATTATTCAAGTATTAATGTTACAGCTAAAGCAAAGATAGAATTCCAAGTGAACTGCTGAATTATTTACAAGAAGAGATAATATTTTACAACTAAACATTACAAAAGCCCCTATTGGTTAAAAAGCTTGTACCTCTAACAGCTTACTGAGTAGTGATCATCCCAATATGTAGAACATTACATATTCATACCTGCAAAAAATTTGAAGTCCTTTTACCCAGAACAAAATTCCATTTCCTTTCTAGAAGCTTGGACGGCTATTTTCGACCGGAAGTTATTTTCGACCAGATTGTGACGGTCGAAATTAGCCGCTTTTCTTGTAGTGTTGAAAATGGACCTTAACCCAAATCTCGGGGTAACCTCGGTGACAACTAAATATGCTCACGGAAAACCTAGAAAGGCGATGAGTTGAACATGGATGCTGACCTTTCGAAAACGGCCTGGCACCTTAAGTTCTTTTTCATTGAGCTGGGTGTTTCTTGAGATCATGTCAACAACTTGACTCATTGTCGGTCTCCTGCTTGCTGTTGCCTGTGTACAAAAAGGGCTATTTTTATATACCTAATCACTTCGTTCTCAGGGAATCCTTGCAGATCAGGATCTACCTTCACAAGCAAATAATGGCATCTCACAAAACTAAATTTTTGGTCAACTTTCAGAACTTTTAAGCTATTAGAGTTGGATTTAGGGGGTGTTTGTTTCCGGCTTAAAAGCCGAGCTTATGGGTTGATAAGTTAGGAGCACTTATTAACACTTTTGTTTCAGGACTTGTACTTCTTTCCCAAACACTTTAATCACTTATAAGTCTTAACTTGCTTATAACTTCTACTCCACTTTTTTATTTTAAGCAAGAAGTACTTATTTTAAGTTCACCCAAACGACCCCTTAATTGGTCCAGGCATGGTACAAATTCTCAGAGTATCATTTTATACTTTGGTTATTATTGATGATTTTCATAACATATTTGAAAAGAACTTTTCAAACTAAAAATGATATGTTCGAATCTATCTCCTCTTTATGCAAAAAGAATTAAAATCAACAAAAAAGAACATTATTATATAAGAATGAATCATTATAAAGAATTGGAAAATTCTAACTTCACTCTATTTTGTGCAAGAAAAGGAATTGCACATCATTTTCCCGCTCCTTGTACTCTTCGATATTGAGTTGTTGGAATGAAAAATATATTATTTATATTATTTTTAATTCAATAATTTATATAACACTTAACGAATATAATAAGGTTATTTGATTAACTTGTAAGGTTTCTTTTCATGTACTGCATCTGAAAACCGATACCAAAAATTTGTTTTGATCGACGATAAGTCAGATTTATAGCTTGTCTTCTTAGAAAACATCAATACGGATAGTAGAGTTATGTGAAGCATTAGAGCATCTCCAAGAGCCTCTTTGTTGGCTCCTAAATATAATATAAAAAATGTGGCTCTTAGTAATTTAGGACAAAGTTAAGAGTGTAAACTCCAACAATACTCTCTACATCTCTTCTCTATTTCATATTTTATTCATATATTGGGCTCCACTATAACAAAAGAGGGAAAGATGGAGGTTGATTGGAGGGAAGGATTTTTTTATTGTGAAAAAATAAGTTAGGAGCCATGTGGTGGCTCTTAACTTTGAGGAGAGAGGAGAGAGAAACAAAAGGCTCTTAAGATTTAAGAGTCACTTAAGAGTCTCTTGGAGCAACATTTTGCTTCTCCCTCCTCAAATATCAAGTTAAGAGCCTAAATGAAGAGCCTCTTGGAGATGCTCTTAAAACATGGGCTTTTTTTTATTAATAATCACGTTTTCAATCTTATTTCCAAAAATACTACCTTATCCAATCTTATTTTCAAAAATACTACCTTCTCTAAAATATTTCCAAACCTAACATCAGTGACTAAAAGGAAAAAAAATTAGTTGAGTGGCAAGTTTTTAAAAACATAATAAGTTCGGTGACAAAAAAATCTATTTTCCTAAATAGAAATGGAAAAAATGTTTTGAATTATCCTAAAAAGAAACTAGAAAAAGTATTTGGGGGGACGGATGAAATATAGAATAAGGTAGAATTAACATATCAACCACGTGAGAATCCTGTTTGTAATCTCATTGCAGACTCTGAATATTGACGCATACTCCCTCGGTTCCGGCATTATTGTTTATGACTTTACTTTTGCTTGCATGTATTCTGAGTCTTTTATAAAATGTAATTTCATAATATTTTTTTAAAAAAAATTGAATTAGTTTATAAAATAATTATTCAAGAAAAAATACGTGTTAAAAAATAACCTAAGCAACCTGCTCGGATAAATGAAAAAACACATATCAAAAATCGAGAAAACTACAGACGACATATTGTTGGCGGGTCATGAAATGTGGACTTATTTGAATTTTTGTTGAGTACTTCCCACGTGAATCCTGAATATGTTCTTACTACAGAAAAATAAATTAAATAAATGAACAAGTATAAAAAGGGAAAATTATTGAATGAATAAGTAAATATTGCACAGCTGCACTTCACAATCATACGAAACTTATGCCCATGCACATTGTCGGGAATCCAGGTGATGGCGATGGCGACAGTAAAGAAGTGCTCAATCATAACGCCACCCAGAGAAGAAAGTAGAAAGTGTGTGCTCTAGTACCCTAGGACGTCAATGTTGAAGACATGCACTATAAGAAAAACGGCTATTTTTGACCAGAAACAATAAGTCATTTTTGATCAGATTTTGATGATCGAAAATGACCGATTTTCCTGTAGTGATGCACGACAGCCATATCTAACTTTGAGAGATCATATTACAATATTACATACGGCATTGAATTTTGAATCTGAGCATTACTTAATTTTATCTTCTCTATTATTGGTTCACTCTTGTAGAAAATTTAATACCTTAAATCGGAAGAACAATATACTACAACAAACAGGATTTCCACGACAGATTTTCTGGTGCCCATACTTAAGACGGAAAGTAGGACTCCACCGTAAATTTTTTCGACGAAAGAGCTATCCTCGTAAATTCATTTATTTAAATATTTTTTCTGAATTAAAAAATAATTGAGAAGTTCGGTACGTCCTCCTTTGATTCCATATGAGATCATTAACCGGGACTCTTTTTGTGATGAGTAAATCTTTTGTGGAAAGAGTACTGTTTAAGCAGGCACGCCATTAGAAGTTTTTAACCTTGGGAGGAATTTTTAAATTCCACAGTTTTCGCCAAATACCTGAGTTGGCTGTTGTGTTGTGCTCATTATTCTTCCCTTCTAATAACAGGTAAGCACTCAATGACAAGGTTATCACGAGATTTTGTGTTTGTGACGAGAGTGTTACCACCCCTTCGTATTGTGAAGGATAGGTTCAAACTAAATTTGTGTTATTAAGAATTTGGCTAATAATATAATGAACTTGTTGTTTGAATTTTAAAATATGGTAAGAATTTTGTAAATAAATTTTATAAATTACATCGTGTTCTGATATTAAAACGAATAATTTTGTTAGTGATATAATTATGTTGGGAGATTGTTGTTATATTACAAAATGATGAATAGAAAGTTTTTGGGAATTTATCAAATATACTACTTTTTAGGATCTTATTTGCAAAAATACCATCTTCCTAAATTAATTGCATATTTACTAAACTAAGTTTCTAAAATTGCAAAAATACTACCCCTCCCCCTTGCAACTAAATGCAACCTCATATGCAACTGAATGCCTGATTTCAAGTTACACTTTTCAAATGTCATTTTCGACCTCATTCTTGGAATCCATATATATATATATATATATATATATATATATATATATATATATATTCTGAAAATCTGGTTGAAAATGACATTTATAAACTGGAACTTGAAATCAGGCATTCAGTTGCATTTGGTTGCATTCAGTTGATTCTATTTTGATCTAATGGCCCCGCCAGGGGCACCCATACATCGGTTGTAATTTACAGTTTTCAGTTGCATTTAGTTGCTTATGAGATTGCATATTCAGTTGAATATTGCTCCTGCGGGGCCTGCAACCCAAATCCACCACAATATCACCCCACCCTAAAAAAATTCAGTTGCTTATAAGGTTGCATTCAGTTGATTCTATTTTGATCTAATGGCCCCGCCAGGGGCACCCATACATCAATGGTAACATATAGTTTTCAGTTGCATATGAGATTGCATTCAACCATATGCAACTGAATGCAACCACATGCAACTGAATGCCTGATTTCAAGTGCTAGTTCTCAAATGTCATTTTCGACCTCATCCTTGGAATCCATATATATATATATATATATATATATATATATATATATATATATATATATATATGGATTCCAAGGATGAGGTCGAAAATGACATTTGAGAACTAGAACTTGAAATCAGTAGTTGCAGTTGCATATGAGGTTGCATTCAGTTGCAGAAGGGAGGGGTAGTATTTTTGCAATTTAGAAACTTAGTGTATTAAAACTGCAAATAGCTATTCTTGAGAAAAGTAAATTTGCAAAAATTTACTTTTTCCTATATATTTATGAAAAAACCCCAAAGTTTTTTAATAATAATAATTTAATAATTACTATTATTAAATAAAAAATTATATAATGACAATCAAAATTTGATAATTTTGATATGGTACACCAGCTAATGTCCCAGAATTTCATTTAGATTTGAGTTCCTGAAAAGAGAATATTTTGAGTTCTTTAACCGAAAAACACCGGTACGTACGCCAATGTTGAAGACATAAATTATTAAGAAAATATTGAAGCATATAAAATATATATAAACATGGGAACCATGATGATAAATAAAAAACACATATCTCAAATCAAGAACAACACTATAGACATATTGTTGGCCGGTCATGAAATGTAGACTAATTTTGAATTTGGTCAAGTAATTTCCCCACGTGAATCCTGAAAATTTTCTTCACATTGAAAAGTAAATAAGAGCATAAACAAGTATAAAAATGGAAAATAAATTATAAACTAAATAAGTAAATACTGCACAGCTACACTCATGCAGTCATGCACATTTCGTTGATGCTATAAATATGGAGCTATTAAATTAAATCTATCAACCCAGCAAGCAAGCCAAGCATCAGCTCAATGATTCTTCAGTACCTATATTATTTTCCAGTGTTTGCAACCACAAATAGAAACACAACCCAAAAAAAACCGCCGCCTTCTCCACCAAGGCTTCCTATAATTGGAAACCTTCATCAAATCGGTCCATACCCGCACGTTTCTCTTCGGGCCTTGGCTAAAAAGTATGGTCCATTAATGCTGCTTAAGTTCGGAAGTGTGCCTGTGCTTGTTGTTTCTTCAGCTGATGCAGCCAGAGAGATTTTGAGAACCTATGATCTGGTTTTTTCTGACCGGCCTATCTCAAATGTCTCGAATAAAATCTTCTATTACGGTCGGAACGTGGGGTTTTCCAGGTACAGTGAGTATTGGAGACAAGTAAAGAGTATATGTGTTACTCAACTCCTGAGTACCAAAAGGGTTCATTCATTTCACAATGCCAGAGAAGAAGAAGTTGCTCTTTTTCTCCAAAAAATTAGAGGTTCTCACTCGAAAACAGTTAATCTAAGTGAAATGATATCGCAACTAACCAATAACATACTCTTCAGGGTTGTCCTAGGAGGGAAATCTGACAGTCCCCATAAATGGAACTACTCATACAGGATAGTAGTGAAGAAAATACTTGATATGTTGGCCTATTCCCACAGCATGGGGGATTTTTTCCCGTATCTCGTTTGGTTTGATTGGCTCAGTGGATTAAACGGAAAGGTGGAGAAAGCAGCCTATGAGGTGGATGCTTTTCTGGAAAGTGTTGTTAGAGATCATCATGCAGCTACTGATGATGGCTGTGCAAACAAAGATTTTGTATCCATTTTGCTTGATATTGGATCTCCTATTGACAAAGAATGTATTAAAGCTGTTATCTTGGTAAGTAAGTAACAAAATCTAGTCTTGAGTATATTTTAATTAAGTTGTGATCATCTACATATATTAACTGGGAGAGGTTCAAAAGAGACCGGAGACTAGCGAGAGACTTGAGAGACCATAATCTTTACCATTGATTGTGTTTTGATCTTGTGGTCTATAATTTATACATATATACTATACTCTTCCTTGTTTATACACTCCAAGGGTAGTATTTTTATATTTAAAAAATACGTATTATGCATACATTAATCATACGATTTTGTTAATTGTATTTCCATAATTACAAAGATTGAATCTTTATTACTCCCATCAAAATTATCGTTACAGTTCCTTATAATATATTATTCAAATTGTTTCCATGTATGTCAAGATCCTTGAAAAACTACCATTAATGATACAGATTTTGCATTAATCTTACCATTTGTAAATAGATTGTATGAAGATTGGGTGCATTATTAAGATAAACTGAAAAAAAATTATAATTAATATATTACCACAAATTACATTATGCAATTTACAACCTGATTTACATATGAATAATTAATTAATTTAAAATCACTATAATTTTTTTTTTCAAATATAAACTTATGCCATAAGATTTTGTGTAGATATAATATATACATTCCGATTCTTTATAATATTTTTATGAATATTATATTTTAATTTTAACTTAATTTGTAATTATTTATATCATTAGTGATCCTCTTAGAGTTCTACTAACTATATATCATTGCATTGTAAATATTTTTTGTTATTTTTTTAAAAAAATATATTAAAAGTTCTTTAAAACATTCTCTAATTGATTTAAACTATGTCACTAACCGATTTAAAACTCAACATCGATTTGATTTATTAATAAGGTGAACATGGGAGAATTTCTTTTTATTATTATTTGTTGCATGAATATACAATGGAACACATATGTAGAAAAAAGATTCTACATCAATGGAATGGTTGGTAGTAAATAAAAAATATTTATAAGAAAAGTGTTTTTTTATCTTTTTTGAATTTCGTTAAGAATTTTTATCGATTATAAATTCCAAATTAATAGTTCACATTAAAGAACACCATTGAGAATGCTGATTATTAATGTATAACTTATGCCGATTATTAATGTATAAAAAATTGAATTGAGAACAAAAATACCACAATATATCTTTTTTTGGATATTATTTTTTGTAGATAATTAATTTGAAAATTTGAATTTGTTTTTAAAGACGTTGTAAAATTAATATCACTTCACTAATATTTTTATTGTTATGAAAATTATAAATATCATTAAAGAACTCGATAAGGAACTTACAAAATAATTTTATAAAATATTTTATGGAATCTTAAAAGATCATTTTAATGAATATTATGATGAATACTTTGAAAATCATTTTACGTTAACGATCATTTGTAAAATTTAATAAACACTTACAAGATCATTTTAAAAATAGTATTGAAGAGAATCTTTACACAATTATATAGAATAACTAAATGCAAAAAAATAATTTAAGTGTATATACAAAATAAAATTTATTATTCTAATTTAAGTAAAGGTAAATAACTTTAAATTGATTTTATGTCAAAATCTTTAAAAAAAATCTTTTTTAAATAATTCACCAAAGAACTTTAAGAACTCACTATAGTAAAGATCATAATAAAGATTATTTTAAAGATCATATTAAAGATTATTTTAAAAATTAAAATAAAGATTCTTTAAGATGATCGTAATATTTTTTTTTTTTTGAGAGAATCGTAATATTTTTTTATAAACCAATTAAATGTCATATTGCATTGTATATAAGAATAATTATTCAAATTAGTTTTTAAATTACAATATTTTTTAAATTACTTGTGACATTTAACTAGATATTTTTGTTATAATATTTTATAAATATATTTTACTATAGTAACTGCTCAATTTAGGTTCTTTTAATTTTTCAACACAATAAGTATTTTGGTAAGTATATTAAATTATAATTATTGCTTTCTAATTATTCAAGTCGCTTGACATTATATAGAATGGTAAGATTCTTTTAAGTATTTTAATACTTGGAACTTGGTAAAAATAGAATGATAAGTTTCTATTACATATTCTAATACTTGAAACTTAGTAAAAATATTATAGAACACTTAAGAGAATCTATCAGAAAATATTTTTAAAATCTATAAAAAAATATAGAATAGAACACCAAGTAGAACTTTAAATTTTAAATGACAACTTAGTATAAATTTTTCAAAATTTAAAGAACAAATGTGTATCAAAATTACAAGAGAGAAAATTATTGAATCTTTCTCAAAATATCTTAAAGAATCCATCACTTTACATAAAATAAATCTGAACAGCTATAGAATACAAGATTGTTGTATTATATTATAATATTTTATTTGTTGATCAAGTATTCCAAGAAAAAATAAATCTAGCTAAAAAATCCTACTGCTGATTTAATTTATTTACAGTTATTCTGTAATTTTAATACTTTGTTTCTTAACTTTATAACAACAAAACAAAAAGAACTCCTTTGTTATAATAAATCATATAGTCTAGAATACATCTCAACTAGGTATTGTGTAAGCCATGTAAACCCAGATGATTCAAATGAAAAATGATCAGCACGACCCATGAAGGTTCCGTCAACGAGGCACATTGTCGATGTCTAAAGTACATGATGAGATCCCCATCTTTTTCTTGTATCTAGACTTTATAGATATACACAGCCTTGAAGCATGCATTATAATTCTTCTTTTTGTAACCCGTAATCTTGATCTTCTCTCCCATTATTCTTGTTCAATGATTCCATCTCGTTGCCAATATAAACAAGCTCAATCTGATAACAATGAACATGTTATTATCCAAATGAAAAGTCATTCAAACAAAACTTGAAAGAACACATAAAAGAATATCGGAGAAAAGGATGCAAAGTTTTCAATTCAAACGCTATTAAGAATCTCAAATACATAATATACAACACCAACAAGAATCTTTTCGAGTATGTGAAAAACATCATCAAGAACAATACCTTGAGTCCCCAAAGATATAAACAAACAAGCTGTTTTTTCCGGCACAAATATGCATATTAAGTTACAATATCATAGAAACAATCTTTGTTGGTGCATCAGATTCGGAACCCATATAATCTCTCTTCAGAGCTCTTCGTTAAACTTGTAAGTATCCATGTGATATAGATTGTGATTTATAACGCATATGTGAATTGATTGAAGATATTATTTGATTTCCAATTATAAAATATTCTTGCATTTAATGTAATTCCGAATTTCGCGCTGCTTCTATATATGATGAATATACGCAGCTTGTATAATACAAAGAAACATGCTACAACCCTTAATTTTTAAGAAAAATTACAATATTGCCATTATTATATGTATAAACTAATTTATTAAAATACCTAATTATCAACGGCTTAGATGGTGGTCTCTTGGGTCTCTTGAAATGGCTGGTCTCCCTGGAACTCGACCCTATATTAACTAGTCTAATCTTTTACATTGATTATAAATTACTTGTTGCAGGATATGCTCATCGCTGGAACTGAAACAACAGCCACAACTCTGGAGTGGACCATGGCAGCACTGATAAAAAACCCGGACGTCATGTCCAAATTGCAGAAAGAGGTAAGGAAGATAGGCAAAGGCAAATCTCAGATATTAGAGGATGATTTAGTCAAAATGAACTACCTGAAAGCTGTAATGAAAGAGAGTATGCGATTGTACATGCCAGCACCATTAGTTGTTCCAAGAGAAGCAAGGCAGGACGTGAATGTACTGGGGTATGACATAGAAGCAGGGACACAAGTACTGATTAATGCATGGGCATTGTCCAGAGACCCTTCATTGTGGGACAACCCAGAGGAGTTCCGTCCTGAGAGGTTCTTGAATAGTCCTGTTGATTACAAAGGCCTTCACTATGAGTATCTTCCCTTTGGATCCGGTAGGAGGGGCTGCCCCGGGATCCAGTTTGCAGTGGCTATTAATGAGCTTGCAGTAGCCAATATTGTGCACAATTTCAATCTTGAATTGCCTGATGGAAAAAGAGTGGAGCATTTGGATATGACTGCTCTCTCCGGCCTTGTTCTTCACCTAAAATCTCCTCTCTTGGTGGTTGCCACACCACATGTTTAATTGTTTTTCATCATTTCTGTATGTGCTCAACTAAGGGTCCTTTGTCATTCAATAAAAAACCATGCATGTGTTGTCTCAAGCTACCACGGTGTTGTCCCAAGATTTACACGGCAGTATGAGTTAAACTAAAAATATGGTGTAAAGAACTTTAAGATAGCAGTTAATCACAACTCAGGATTAGAAACAAAGGTTTATGCTTTCAACAAACCATTGTTTGAAAGCTTTCTTTACAATCTTCAGGTTCAACCTATTGTCTAACGGGTAGCGGTCCACAGCAGTCGGCTGCTGTGGACGAGTTATAACAATCCGGCTGCTGTGGACGAGTTAAATAACAATCAGTTTCTGGGCCGTTGGATGCATATCCAGCGGCCAGGATCATATTAAAATTTTAATATGTCCAGCGTTTTTTTAGCGCTGGACATGGGAATCCCCGTCCAGCGCTAAAAAAGCGCTGGATATATTAAAATTTTAATATGATCCTGACCGCTGGATATGCATCCAATGGTCAGGATGTGGAATGTTGATTAACCAGTCCCTGTCAGCCGTATGCCAGGGACCTGGTCCCTTGCCTAACACAGCATAAGATAAGAGTTTTGACTTAAAAATGTTATGCTTAGACTTTCAAACAACATTCAACAAATTATCTGTTGTTTAGACTTTCAAACAACATTCAACAAATTATCTGTTGTTTGAAAAATATTACTATAAAGACTTTGGAACTCTCGGTTGACAATTATTAGGTGTTGTCTATTTGACCCAAACAAAGCGATTGCATGCAGTTCTTTCCACCAATAATTTATTTTTATAAATACCTGTTGTTGCTTTTGATTTTCAATAAGTATTCCATAATTGTTGTGTTTGTAGTTTCAAGTGATGGTGCTACAAACTGTTGTGTGATCGAAATCACATATCAAAAATGATAATATTATTGGATAAAAAGTATTATATTTCTAATAAATAACAATTTTAAATATTCATTTAAATTCGTACCAAGCACGAGTCATAAACTATTTCACCAATCACATGTGATATCATAAGTAATATATTTTTTTCATAATAAAAGATAATAAGAGGAGAAGAATAAATGAAGTATATATATCATATATTAAAATTTACAAATATTTAATTACAGATATTAGATTTGATACCTCAAACTCATATCAGCTTAACCCGACTTCGAACCAAACGATCCCTTAATTTGTCCCAAATTGTTGGCCGGTCATGAAGTGAAGACTTATTCAGAATTTTGTCAAGTATTCCCCACTTAATTGAGTGAATCCTGAAAACATTTAAAATAAATTATTAAATAAATAAGAATACTAGCCAGCTACACTCACATTTTCCTCAAAAAAAAGTGTTATCAGCTTTCTCAGCAGAGGCCTTAAATTATTTATAATCATATGAAATTTATTGTACTCCCCACGTGAATCCTGAAAATGTTCTTAATATGGAAAGGTAAGTTGAATACATGAACAAGTATAAAAAAGGAAAATAAGTTACTATTAAATAAAAAAAGTAAGTACTGCACAGCTGCACTTTACAGTCATATGAAACTTAAATGTTTTACATGCACATTGTCAAGAATCGGGAGGGTAGCGATGGTGACCAGAAGTGGCCAAATGAGCGGGTTCGAACCGCTCGTTCGGAATCGGACCGGATAAAAATCCTTGAACATAGTATTATATATAAGCCACATAACCTGGGACACGCTTTTTGAAGAATTAAGCCCCCAAAGAAGAATATATGACATACATTTCTCATTTTTTTTCCGTGATCAACTTTCAAAGATCATATTATATACGCCATGTGTTGAATTTTATCGGAGCATTACTTAATACTATCTTCTTTATAATGGCCAATGGGCTTACTATCGTAGAAAGTTTAGTGCATCAAATTTGAAGAACAGTAATATGTACATTCAATTTCACGTTTCACTTGTCATATCATCAGTAACATGTATTTTCTTATGTCACCTAAAAGTACTATTTCATTTAAAGAAACAAAAAAAATCGTAATTTGAGTATCCTAATTTTTGATTGCTCGTTTAATCACATTTTAAATTTTGTGAAATTATAAGACACAACATTAGAATTAAGGTTATATGTCTAAGATGGATTCACATCAACGGTATATTAAATTAATTTTCAATAAAATTATTTTTAAAGGTAATAAAATGTAAATTTTTATTGACCATTTCATATTTGGGCGTTTTTCACAAATACCCAAGTCTCGAAAGTTTTTTGCAAAGATATCTTATTTTTTAAAAAAATTGTAAAAATATAATTTATCAAATAAAAATAAAATGGAATGTAAAGATGCATGTGTTAGCTTTTCAATTAGATCACAATATCTTGTTCCATTCAACTCTGTTGGTTCAGAATAGCTTCATAATATAGTTTACCAGGACCAGGCTTTCAGTGTTTGATTGGGCCAGCCACAGAAAGAACCAGGAGTTTATTTGCTTACCATGCAATCTGGGCAAGTTCGCTTGAAAAGAATAGATCTTGCAGAGAATAGATCTTCCGAAGAGTACACTAATCCTTTATCGTGGCATTATGTGGATATCATGCTGAATGTAACGAGAATAGTCCCTTACTTGTATAATGCTGGAGAGGATAACTATGGTGTCGAAGATGGTGTAGTCAAGGCTACTCTGTATTCTCTCATCGTTGAGCCCATCCCTCTCTGAAGATTACAGCTTCTACGCATGTTCTTCCGTTTTGTGTTTGCATTGGTGTGACCATTAATAAGTTTGTATGAACAGAGGCCTGTGAGTTTTAAGGGAAGAGCTTCGTATTGTATCCTCCACTCTTATCCATTTGATTGTCTTTGGCTTTCTCAACAGAGCAATCAAGTCTAATAAAATTTAACTAGTGCATCTCCGATCTTATAATTTTTACCTAACCGAAAGTGAAAAGGATTTCTACTGAATTCATTTGGCATCTGGGGTCGTCTCAACAGACGAAAACACTACTCACAGAAACTTTGTTATAATGATCTCAATTCTCAAGAGTCATACTATCTATCCATGCTCAAGTAAGATAAGTGAGTAAGAGACACCTTACAAATCTGAAACAAACTCTTCATTTATAAATATGATGAAGAAATTTAGCTCACCAAGGCTTTGTAAATAAACCAGTTCACAAGTGCTGGCAATTTAAAAATTATTCAAGTATTAATGTTACAGCTAAAGCAAAGATGGAATTCCTAGTGAACTACTGAACTATTTACAAGAAGAGATAATATTTTACAACTATATATTACAGAAGCCCCTATTGGTTAAGAAGAGACATGTAGAACATTACATATTCCTACCTGCAAAAAATTTGAAGTCCTTTTGCCCAGTACAAAATTCCATGAACTTTCTGGAAGCTTGAAAATGGACCTTAATCTAATCTCGGGGTAAACTCGGTGACAACTAAAGATGCTCACGGAAAACCTGGAGAGGCTATGAGTTGACATGGATGCTGACCTTTAAATTGAAACTAACCTGGCACCTTAAGTTCTTTTTCGTTGAGCTGGGTGTTTCTTGAGAGCATGTCAACAACTTGACTCATTGTCGGTCTCCTGCTTGCTGTTGCCTGTGTACAAAAAAGGGCTATTTTTATACACCTAATCACTTCGTTCTCAGGGAATCCTTCCAGATCAGGATCTACCATCTCTAAGAGTTGGCCTTCTTCATAGAGCTGCCTCACCTATTGAAGCAAATTATTGTTATTTATTTAGCTAGAGGAAGAAAAATTGTTGCTGCATATAAATCTCAGACTTGTGTACAAGTATTTGCTATTTAAAGAACTGCTTAATATGTGTTTGTATAGATGCATGGTGTCGGGAGAGCTATAATGATTAGTGAAAAACGAACAATTTTCATCTTATCCAAGGGAAAATTGGACTCACCCATTCCAACAAAAGCTTTTGTATTCCTCCCCAGCTTGGTTTTCCACTACTTCTGCCACTTACTATCTCAAGTATGAGAACCCCAAAGCTGAAGACATCAGCCTTTTTAGTTAACTTTCCACCCAACATATACTCCGGCGCCAAATAACCTCTGAGAAAAAACAAAGTATTAGAAGAAATGTATTTCTACATAGCAAAAGATACATAAATGATCCACTCAATGTCAGATTATTTGCATAACATATCAGAAATAATTTTAAATTAATGGCAAGCAAATTGCTTGACTTCAGCAGACACAAGTGCTAGCGCAGATCTTCCCACTCTAATTACATATCATGATTCACGGAGCTGAGGCCGACAGATGACTTTGGTGCCACAGAGTTCCCCATTTTGAACATTGTAATTTGCATCATTAATAGTATATATCTTGCCTATATGATCAGTCAATTAGAATAGACTACCTAACCCACTGACAACTGGTGGAGTATAAAAGAATTGCAAGCCAATTCTATAAGTAATTTGCATGTGTTCAGATAATCCCAAAATTAATTTGCTGAATGACTACTGCTAGAAAGCAGCACTTTAAGGGTGAAATATCACCAATTATGCCATTCAGACTATAGTTCAACCAAAAATTCATTTATTGATTTTAATAAACAAGGAAGATAGCACTTCAAACAGCACTGGCAACAAAAATAAAAAGAATGTGTAATGTCCATACGTGGTTCCTCTTATTTTGGTGCTAATGTGAGTGATGTTGTCCGGAAAAAGTTTTGCCAACCCAAAGTCTCCAATTTTTGGTTTGAAGTTCTTGTCCAGTAGGATGTTGCTAGCTTTGATATCCCGATGCACAATAGGTGGCTCAAGATCTTCATGAAGATAGGCAAGGCCTCTGGCAGTACCCTTGCAGATAGCGGATCTTCTTTCCCAATTTAATCTGATTGTCTTTCTATCAGAGCCTGAAATATGATATCGATGATTAATTTTCTCTTTACGAAGATCATAAGAAAATTTCAATTGTTTACACTATTCTTTTTCTTACAATACCTAACAAAGCAGTATCAAGGGAATTATTCTCTAGATATTCATATACCAAAATCCGATTAGTTCCTTGAACACAACACCCAATTAATTTGACAAGGTTTGCATGCCTAACATTTGATATAATGTCAATCTCAGTTAAGAATTCACGCAGACCCTGCTTCGATTCAGCAGAAAGTGTTTTCACAGCTACCCGTGTTCCGTTTTTGAGGACTCCCTATACAAAGGCAACCACATTATCAGAAAATTACAAGACTTTGAGATGTCAGACATTGCAACTACTAGACTGCGAATGAACTAGCAAATGCAACATAACATATCTGTTTTGTCGAATCAGGAAATCTACAAACTGGAACATTTCTAGTACCCATCACTCGGGTCATAATTCATCAAATCTACGATATTTTATCTTAAATCCACCAAACTCAGCATAAAATCAAGATCACGTACAATTTATTAAAATTCAGAGAGTCTTATCGACCCAATAAAATCCCGATTGAATACACCCCCAACACACGTATCAGACTATACAGAAACACAAAAAACAAACAAGATCATGAGTACCTTGTAAACAATTCCGAAACCTCCTCGACCAATCTTATTTGAAGGATGAAAATTATGAGTGGCTGCGCTCAGTTGTTTGTAAGAGAATTTCTTTACATTTCCAGCAACATTTATATCATCAGTTTCTTCACTTCCACAGCAACCCCACCTCATTTCCCTTTATAATCACCCAGTTTCACCTACATATACACACACCTTTTGCGCAGAAGTTACTTAAACTTGTAAACACAGCACAAAAATTATAACCACACCTTGTAAGAAGAAAATTAAGCACAAATATATGTGTAGACGAGATACTAATACACAGCTTGTAACTTGTAAGTGGTTAAGCAAGCAAAAGCACGAAGCTTACTTTGTAGTTGAAGATTGGGAAAGTGAGAACCCGTGAAGTTGGTGATGTTAGAAAATCTTGCGCTTTGCTTTCACACTCATTTAACTTGAACTTGTTTACTGTACTTGTTTGTAAGAGTATTTATTTGTCAAACTTGCATAGTATTTAAGGGCCGTTTGGTGTAACTTAAAAGAAGTGACTTATTGTTTAAAATAAAGAAATGGATTATAAATGAAAAGTTGGTTTAGACTTATAAGTTACTAAAAGTGTTTGGATGTAAATTGATTATAAGTGTTAGAAGAAGCTAAAACCTCAAAATAAGCTATGTTTCCTAGCTTTTTTTTGAGCTTTTAAGCTTCGATATAAGTACTTCTCAGATTTAGCCAAACACCTCCAATTTAAACAGGAGTCAACTTCCGTGTCAAAAAAACCGAAAAGTCCTTTGCCAAACACCTACTTAGATTTTTGTTTCATAAAGAGAGTTACGATTAATGATAATCATGCATTATGATTCATAATGTTATTAATTGTCCATATAAGTGACCATCAAGACAATTTGTTCATTATGTCAGTTGCGCAACTTCTTCATATTAATTATTGCAACCTCTATTTCAAAAGTCGGTGATTAATTATGATTATTCATCAATTATTTTTTGCTTCTCGTCGAACTGATAAAATTTCTGATCAATCCCCGACTAATTTGAATAATCTCAGATCAATTCAATTAGTTTTTTATTAATTCTTATTTCATGATTTCATTGATTAATTATGATTCTCGCTTTTACAGCCCAACAAACAAAATGTTTAATTTAATTTGTTTTTTGTGAATCTCTGTGAGCTATATTAGCCAAAAATATGATTGTAAAAATGTGAGCTAATAGGTTAATCAACCGATTCAAACTTTATAACGAATATATCAACAAAAAAAAAATTGATATAATTGATAAATTTTATAAAAAAATTTAAATATTAATCAATTTTTTTTAAACAATGAATGAAGTAAGAAAGACTGCAAAAGTAATGTAATGCGGAAAGATGGCCTTTGTGAACACGAAGATGGTAAACAAATAAACATGCATTGAAGACGGCGGCGGCTTGAAATTTGAAATTATTAATTCACGATAACAACGACCGGACGGACTGCTTTGAACATTGGTTTGTTATGTCGCTTAGTGGAATCATCTGCTACCACATTATTGCATCACTGTGTCATGCTAAGATAGAGCAATGAAGTTTGGTTGAGGACCCCTTGCTTATTTATCAAAAATATTTTAAAATTCGACTTGAGTTTGTGTCATGTTAAAAAGAAAAGATGGGTATCGTAAATTTTGAATGATTATGTTTATTTTTAAATTGGAGCCTAAAATTCCAAATTACTCGAATTTATAAGTATGTGTTAAGTCAAATTAATCAAAATACGTTAAAATTACATGTATTAGCTTAAAAAATTATACATGTAGTATAATCATGGAAGAAGTATACAGTATTGTTTGTAACAGAAATTATTCACTACAAATGTTAAATATAGAAAATATTGCCTGCTATAAGATATAATATATTTTGAATAATATATCAAATTAACAAGAGCAATGAATATATTTTAATAGTTATATATATAGTCCTGCTAAGAAATATGTTAAATAAAAATTAATATAATTATGATTGTGATGCTCAGGACGGATCTCGGTGGATACAGTGAGGCCTGATAATGATTCTTCGCTCCTGTTTTGAAAGTTAGAAGTTTTGATAAAAATTAGAGGTTTGAAATGTTTTAGAGGTTTGATCATTAAAATCCGTTAATATTAGTGTTTGGTAGTTGGCGGATTGAAATAAGAGTTTGGATCAAAAAATTAATTTTGCAAAAATTTTTTTGAAGAGTTTTTTGAATTAGAGGTTTTGGTTTGTGTTTGAAAAAGCTAATCAATCAATTATTTATCACAATTTTACGAGAAACGTTCCACTAGTCAAAACATTTACTTAATTCAATCCACTAACAACGACAGCTAATTTCCAAATATTAATGACTTATTATATCTTGAGAGTTCCAATGGATCTACTGGCCAATAGTACCAAATTTTGGACCATCGGTGGCCAAGCTACCACCGAAAGGCATGATTGAGAAGTGAGGTGGTTATGACCGATTTGACAGAAAGAAAAGGAATGTTGTGTCTTTTTTGTAGTCGAACCGGGTGGAACAAAGATGAGTTTTGAATGGGTGATGTTATATAAAAGTTCAGTTTAATTTTTCTTCATTTTTATTTAGTTTCACTTAAATTGTTCTCTTTGGTCATTTGCTTATTTATTTATATACTTCTTGTCTCTCTCATTTCTTTACATTATTTTTTGACACGTTTTAAAAAAAAATACTCATTTAAAATATAGTTCCATAACATATTCTTAAAAAAAAATTGCTCTGAATAAAAATTTGATATATAAACTTTTATTCTAAAAAAGAAAATTTTGAAAAAAGATTATGGAACTATATTTTATGGGAATCTCAAATACGTGCAAACAGTTAACGTAAACAACTAGAGAGACGGAAGGAGTACTATATTATTGTAGTGAAAACAAGATATAATTCGTTGACAATATCCATAATAATATAAATATTATTTAACTAATTAAAATATATTAATTAATTAATTAGTAAGCTTATTTTTAGCAAGTGAACCATTACAAACACTTACCTATAACAGTAACTCTCTATGGCTCGTAAAACAGTCTTTTATATAATATTTATGTGGTTTAAATATTATCAATTAAATTGTTATAATTAAAATATTTTCAATTTTTTCATTGATTATTGTATTTCTACTGGTATAGTTTGATAATAAGTCATTCAATAATTATCAAAATATAAGTTGGGTAAAATACATCAACATAAACATGTAATGATAAATATGAAAAATTATTATTTTATCTGATAACATCAAAATAAGAGATAAAAACAACTCGATCAAAAAAAAAAGAGATAAAAACAACATACATGTATATCATGAGGAAAAATACCATAACAGTAGCGAGTGATTTCTTACCTAGTCGGATTGATGCAGCAGAAACTCCATGACAAAATTAATACAGTCAAATTGTTATTTTTTTAAAATTTTAATAAGTAATAATGTTTACTTATTTTATGCACTAAAAGAAGTGGGTGTTTTAGAATTGGTCTTCAATCTTCTTTCTATCCGACATTTCATGTCATGGATGTTTTGAAGGATGAATAAAATATTTCATACCATTAAAGCTCTAGTAAAATTATTGCAATCATGAATAATTGGATGATTAAAATTCAGATACCCCTGTATATATATATAGGGGCTTACTCCACTAGAAACTAAATTAGCCTAGAAACTAGGAACTAGTATCTAACCAATTTTTTATCACTATTTTTAACTGCAAATATCACTCGTTTGTACATCACCAAATCACTATTTCCTATACAAGAAATCTCAGAAATATAGATATATAAATATACATATATACAACATATATCATCATCATCTTCACTCATACCACATTGATGAACCTCCGGGCATCATTATGAACCCATTCCACTGCTACCGCGGTCACCTATACCCACGATTGACCTACCACCGCTTGTCACCATAACTTGCCATTAATAGTGATTATTTACCACCACCACACACCTCATCTCATCATTTTTTTACCATCATAGACCTCCTACAACTATAATTGATCATCAATAATCGATAACCAATAGCAAACATAAGTAAATTTTCTCAATTATCAATAATAAAAACTGCTAATTTAACTGCATAAAATAGTGATGACTAGCGTATGAACGAGTGATATTAGTAGTTATAAACAGTGATCATGGGAGTGGTTTCTAGTTTCTAGAATAACATTAGTTTCTATTTGATCACTTGCCTATATATATATATAGGAGATAGTTCAACGGGGAACTCCCTAATCGTGGTAACTGGGAACTTTTAATCTTAGCCGTAGAAGTTAAATGTTATTAGGCTGATGTGGAAAACCCTAGACACGTGGTCCACGCTGCCAGGATTTGCTTTACTCTTCATGTTAACTACATTTGTTAGTTTTAATTTTTTTACCACAACATCTTTATATTGTAAATTAATATTTTTTGCTATATTCTTGAAATATAGTCTAAAAAATAAATTATATAATAAATAAACTACAAAACATGTGGAGAAAATATAAAATTCAATATAGACAAGAAAATACTAAACATAAAAAATGTTATAAGGAAAAAAGGTGCAAATTGTGACAAAAAATATATATAATAAAAAAATTATATTAACCAAACTACATAACATGCGGAGGAAAAAAATAAAATTCAGTATAAACAAAACGTACAGAACATAAAAAATGTTATAATAAAAAAATGTACAATAATGTGTCAAAAAATAACATATAACAAAATAATTATATTATAAATAAAATACAGAACATGTGGAGAAAAAATTCAATATAAATAAAAAAATACAGAACATAAAAAATTTTATAAAGAAAAAAAGGAACAATAATGTGACAAAAAAGAACATGTAACAAACATTGAATTACATAACAAATAAACTACAGAACATGTGGAGAAAAAAATAAAATTTAATATAGACAAGAAAATACAGAACATAAAAAATATTATAAAAAAAGGTACAACAATGTGATAAGAAAACATACAACAAAAAATTAAATTATATAACATACAAATTACAGAACATATGAAAAAAATATTAAATTCAATAGAGACAAGAAAATACATCACATGCAAATTTAGGTTAACTAAAATTTACACGGTACTGTATTTTTTTTAGTTCATCAATGACGCAAAAATATAAACAAATTAAAATAAATATATAGACAAGTACAGGACGTAGGGTTATCCGTGTCTTCCAAGTCTCTTTCTCCTATTCTTGCGCCGTGTCAGTTGTCTAGTTAAGTGTCAGTTGTTTAGATTAACCAGTCTTAAGGTAGTTCCTAAGTTACTAGATTAGTTAGTTCCTCAAGTAGAAACCCCCATATATATATATATATATATATATATATATATAAATATATATATCTATATGTATATGTATATCTATATGTATATGTGTATATATATATATATATATATATATGTATATATATATATATAAATAAATATATATATCTATATGTATATGTATATCTATATGTATATGTATATGTATATGTATATGTATATGTATATGTATATGCTTAATGTAGATTCTGAAATCCGAATATTTTGAATTTCATTATCGTATCATAAGTCTCATCTCATGCTCATATTTACGATCAAGATTAAATTTTAAGTTAGTAGTGTTTAAAGGAGTAAATGAATCATAAAATATTAAAATATAAAGCTAATATAATTTCTTTTTAATATACAGCTAAATCATAATATTTTATTATAAATAGAATATATCAATTCAATATGATAATAAACGATATGAAATCTTCTTACATGTTCGACAAAAATAACCAACAACATTATATTTGTAGACAATAGAAATGGAACATTCGATTTGTTGTTTTTTTTTTTCACAATCAATATATATTTTATTTATAGTATGTATGAAAGATTTTTAACTTAGAGTTCTACATGGTTGGAGATCCTCTAATATCATGTTTTAGATGATTGGTTAAATTAGATTTGTGACATTATATGAATTTTTGTCGAACATGTGAGATATTGTGGTTTAATGGTAGTGACTAATTAATTGACAGTATTTTAAAAATGACATATAATTATTATTTCAAATTATTATAAATAAAATATATTATTTTAATATGATAACAAATGATGTTTAATTTTGCTACAATCAACTTGAGGTTGATCAAATTCAGTTAGCATCCAGATGTTGATTATAATTATAGAACATGTTGCTAACGGGAGAAAAATCGATATCGATAATTAATTAAATATCTAGAGTGAGATCGACACTGGTACAGCTCAAGAGAGAGATGAGCGGCACTAACACCACGGCGGCGACGCCGGGCGGATCAATCGGGCCCCACGCGCTAGCATTCAGAGTAATGAGACTCTGCCGCCCTACGTTTCAAGTCGACACCACTCCTCTCCGTTTCGATCCCTTCGATCTTCTCGCCGGCGAAGATTTCTTCGACGATCCCATCGCCTCCGATAATTTCTCCAGTCTCAAATCAGCCGTTGATTCCCAATCCATCGGCTCCGATTCTTCCGCGGACCTCACTTACCGTACCCGGTTGCTGCTTGATCAGCCTTCGGATGCTATGGGCATCCCGGGTCTTCTCGTTCTCCCCCAATCTTTCGGGTCGGGTCAATCTCTCTATTTGTGTCGGGTCGGGTCATTTTCAAAAAATGCCATTCGAGTATCATAGTATACCAATGAATCCCATGAATTTCAACATTTGTATGTTTGGGTCGGGTCAATATTTGTGGTATTATTACTCGGGTCGGGTCAATATTATTGTGTAATTTTTGTAATTGTGCATGAGTTTTAATTGTGATATATGTTTGTGGGTGCAGGGCAATATATCTGGGGGAGACGTTTTGCAGCTATATAAGTATTAATAATAGTTCTAATTTTGAAGTTAGGGAGATCCATATTAAGGTGAATCATTTCTGATCACCCTATTTCGAATTTGAAATTCTAATATTTGTACTGTTAGTATTTATTAGCTACATTTTGGAAGGTGTTTCATGGCATTGCGGAAAAATAAAAGCGAAGAATGTGAAATAAGAATCGGAAACATATTAGTTACAATATTTTGTTCTAAACATGGTGGGACTGATGTGGTACATTTTTTCTTGATTTTGGAATTTATAGTTAGTTGATGGTTCTCTAATCTTTTAGTTTGATATAGTGGTATAGTGGAGTTCAAGTCAGCATATGACGGGAAGAGTTAAATGGGTCTGCATTGTGTTTTTTTGACAGGGTGTTTGCCTATGTACTTGAGTTACCACTCTGAACCCTTTTCTGAGAATCATATATCATGACTGATAGTGCTGCTGTTTATTCACCTTTAAGTAAATGACAAGACTGTCACTTTTTAGTTTGATTGCTCGGGGTGATAGATCGATATGTTTAAATAGGTTCTTCTTTACGACCTCTCTTTTATCATCAAAACTAATTACTACACGAGGCAGTAAGACATGCTGGATGAAGGATTGACGAATTGCTAACACCTTATAGATGATAAATAACTTTTACATAGTAGCAGGAAGACATATTAGAATACAAGCTATGCAATTAAACCAGCAATGAGATTTCTCCCAAACTACTTGTGTAGATTGTATTTGAAGAATGGATGAGAATTGCTTTCTTTCAGTTGATAATATATTTTTGTACCCTGATATGCTAATCACCAACACTTGTTTGTATATTAAGGTAGAGAGGAGCTGTACTACTTATTATGTGGAACTTCAATCTAGAATTTAGATTGTCTAATGTATAGGAAAAGTTGTAATGCGACTTATTGCAGGCAGAAATTCAAACAGAGAGGCAGAGGATAATGCTTTTAGATACCTCAAAATCGCCTGTTGAATCGATTCGTGCTGGTGGACGATATGATTTTATTGTAGAGCATGATGTTAAGGAACTCGGTGCGCACACGTAAGTTGTGCTCAATGTTATGTTGTGGCCTTTTGCTTGGTGGCTTTAATCTATTTGATATACAACTCTAATATGATTTGACCTGGTAAGGTTGTTTCAACATCTGTAGGTTGGTGTGCACTGCTCTGTATAATGACAATGAAGGAGATCGTAAATATCTCCCGCAGTTTTTCAAGTTCATGGTTGCAAATCCACTTTCAGTGAGGACGAAGGTAACACTTGCTTTAGACACTTGACCTAGTGCTCTCCAACAAATTTTGTTTGATAATCATCTTGACATGCTTAATGGCAATAAGTTTTTCTTCTAGTCATTTTTAGCATTTCTGTTATGTTAATTGGTACTTGTTTTGTTTGATTTTTTTAACATTGTTCTTCCTTGTGCAGGTGCGAGTTGTGAAGGTAGGTTGACAATGTTAAAAAATTTGGAATTGTGAGTATTGTTATCTTGCTAGAGTAAACATGAGTATGTGCACAAACATGAACCTGCCCTGACTTCTCTGGTTATAAACCTTTTGTTTTTGGGGCAAGGTGTTTTATTTTATATCTGCCACAATGCCATCAATGCAACTCAATATTTTATATTAGAGCTGCAAGAAGCAAGTTCTTAGCTGCTTTATATACATGTCCAACATGTTTATCTTCAGAGTTCTGTTTATCAATTATATATAATGTTTGAAAAAGATATCGTAAGTAATGTTGGCATATAGTGAAAAGATTTGTCTACCATATAGTGAGTAGGTGAAAGCCCTTTTTGTCTCAGGATACTACGTTTTTAGAGGCTTGTCTCGAAAATAATACGAAGTCAAATCTGTACATGGATCAAGTCGACTTTGAACCAGCTCAGAATTGGGGCGCTACGCTACTAAATGCAGATCATCACTCCTCAGAAAAAGGTGATAAAATCAGGTAGCAGACCAACCTATCAGAATGCACTTTCATTAGAAAATTACCTCTTGGTATGTTCAGATTCTTATGTCCTTATTTTGTTTTGCAGCGAGGTCTTCAAGCAGCCCACTCTTATCAGATCAGGAGGGGGAATTCATAATTACCTCTATCAACTGAAAATGGTATCACACGGTTCTCCACGTATGAGTGTAGAGGGAAGTAACATCCTTGGCAAACTCCAGATAACATGGCGTACAAATCTGGGTGAGCCTGGACGCCTGCAGACACAGCAGATTCTTGGTAGTGTAAGTTACTCTACTTCTAAACTTATCTAATGTTGATGATCTATGTATATGAGGTGTTGACATATGTACGATTCTCTTGTATTGCTTTGGATTCTGACATGTGTATACAATTTTTCCTCACTTTATATTTGGATTGGGGATCTGGTTATAATAATGCATTACCTGACTTATGGAATCACTTTCCTGTAGCCTATTAGGCACAAAGAGATCGATTTGCAAGCTATGGATGTACCATCTGTCATCAACTTGGAAAAACCATTTGAGGCAAGTATATTATTTGATGTCATTAATAAGCAAATGTTGCTGTTTATAGGATGACAAGTTTCCCTTGTTCATTCAATCTCCCTTTTAGTGATGTGCTTGTAAAGGTAACAGGAAAAAGGCCAACAAAGCTTTGTCTGCAAATTCTGTATAATTTAAATGAGTACCAAACCCTTCAATATATATATATAAAGGAGGATGCGGACGTCTCTAGAATTGCTCGATTCAGTCTTCTGATTTTTCTTAAATTTCGGAGAGAAAATATAATTATAATTCAAAAATAAGGTTCAAGAATTCTAAAAATAATACAACTCTTTTCTTATTGAATTCTAAAGATGATACCATTCTTTTTCTTTTGTTTACTACTTTTTATTGAATTCTAAAGATGATATAATTCTTTTCTCTTTGGGTTCTAAAGGTAATACAATTTTTTTCTTACTTAAGAATCCTAAAAGGAGTAGGATTATATTTATTGAAATTAACAATCATAGATAAAATACAATTTATATTTAGGATTTGTAGGGTAATACGTACGATTTTTATTTTCGATTTAGTCTTAAAATTTTATTTTTAATTTCGTATAGAAAATTAAGGATTGTAAAGATATTGATCATTAAAAAAACTAATAGCGAAAAAATTGGGTACATAAAAGAATAATAAATTTTAACTAATAAATAGGAATCATAAAATAAAAATAATTAACAAAAAAATAGGATATATAAAATAAGAATCATATATTAATTTTATAATAATGTAAATGATTCTTAATTAGTATTGTGTTTGACGGGCACGGGAGGCGGCCCAAACTAATTTTTATCTAAATAATAATAATTTTTTTATTAGTATTATGTTTGACGGGAAAGTGGCTAATATAATTTTTATCTATGTTATAATATTGTTTTTGTTAAACGGCGGTTCCAAATAATTACAAAAAAACTAGGATATATAAAATAGGAATCATATATTGATTTTATAATAATGTAAATGATTCTTGATTAGTATTGTGTTTGATGGGCACGGGAGGCGGCCCAAACTAATTTTTATCTAAATAATAATAAATTTTCTATTAGTATTATGTTTGACGGGAAAGTGGCTAATATAATTTTTATCTATGTTATAATATTTTTTTTTTGTTAAAACGGAGGCTCAAAATAATTTTTATCCAATTATAATTTTTAATTTTATCATAATTAGAATAATTTTTATTAGTATCGTGTTTGACAGTATGGCGACTCAAACTAATATCTAAATTATAATATTTTGTTATTGGTATTGTGTTTGACAAGAGAGCGGCTCAATTTAATTTTGATTTAAATTATAATATTTAATTTTATCATAAAAATAATAATTATGAATTAATATTGTCTTTCACGAGAGGCCGGTTCAAACTAATTTTATTATTAGTATTGTGTTTGACAAGATGACCACTTAAACAAATTTCTTTACTAATTATAATATTTTTTTTATTAGTGATATGTTTAACGGAAAGATGACTCAAATTTTTATGTTATTATTATAATATTAATTCGTATCAAAATTTATAACGCCGCCGCGAAGCGCGGCTTTATTCACTAGTTTATTATATAAAAGTGCTAAAGTCATTTCGTTTTACTTGTGGTTGTATTCTAATTTATGTGACACCACAACTATATTCTTATGTTGGGTTAAAACCGTACGCGTTAATATTCTTGGTTGTGAAAGTGTGGATGTGATATAGTTGCAAAAGAAAGGGAAAAATCTTGCAGTTGAAAATAGTAATTTGGCATCAAACGCATGATTAATGACAATTCTTACCTTGGGTTGATGCCTTTATAGGTACGTTTGAATCTCACGAACCAAACAGATAGGCTACTGGGTCCTTTTGAAGTTTGGTTATCTCAAAGTGGTCTAAGCAGCGAGCAAGTTGTGATGGTTAATGGCATTCAAACAATGGTAAGCCGTTTGCATGCTGTGTCAGTTATGCAAATACAGTATATATTATGCTATATTTGGGACTTGGAAAAAGCAAGACAGATGGGTTTGTCAGCAACAGAAATCAATAAAGGGATACATGTCTTTTTATTGAACGTTAATATCAAGTATTATATATATCATTTGTTACTTAGGGCAGCGGTCCACAGCAGCCGGCTGCTGTGGACGCGTTAAACAACAATCGGTTTCTGGGCCGTTGGATGCATATCCAGCGGCCAGGATCATATTAAAATTTTAATATGTCCAGCGCTTTTTTAGCGCTGGACAGGGATTCCCCCGTCCAGCGCTAAAAAAGCGCTGGACGGGGGAATCCCCATCCAGCGCTAAAAAAGCGCTGGACATATTAAAATTGTAGTATGATCCTGGCCGCTGGATATGCATCCAACGGCCGAGGATGTGGCTGTTGGGTAACCAGTCCCTGGCATACGGCTGCCAGGGACCTGGTCCCTGTTACTTATCAGCAAAAAAGAATATCAGCCGATTTAATAGGGGGGGGCCCTTCCTTGGTCTCCTCAGGAAGTGAAACGGTTGATTGTTTACTTGTATTTTCTGAGTATCAAGCAATGCCATGTCATTTCCCTAGAAGATGATACCAATACTATTAAGGGCTAGTAAGTGTTATAAGCCTCTTGGTACACTTAATTAATGATTGATCTAGTTTATGATACTAATATACTGTCATGACACATCACAGGCATTACCTCGGTTATACTCTTAATTAATGATTGCTCTAGTTGATTATACTAATATACTGTCTTGACACATCACAGGCATTACCTCGGTTACAGGCATTTGGGTCGTCAGATTTCCATTTGGTATGTACGGAAGTTCTATGTATTGACCCTTCTATTTTTCTTCTAGATAATTAAATAACATACACTTCTAGTATCATTTAATATTAAGTTATAAGTTTCAATATGAGATTGAATACTATATTCTAGCAAAGTGCCGGTTAGCTAGTAGGAAATCGAGATTTTGTTAAATTACAAAATTATTTATACTAATATTGAGTGTTGGTTGAATGTTTTGTTGCTCTGCAGCATTATACAATCTAAACTAATATTTCCTGCTTACACTACTTGTTTCTATAGTGCACCCTCAGTCCCTCCTGCAAAATGCAAATACCAACCAACTTACCATTTTGATTAGTCCCAAAAATAGACATTTTTCTAAATTAATGATTTCATGTATATTTACTAGGCAAATACGTAAAAATCCTTGTTAATGTTTGTATGACTTAATGAATGTTTATATATATGACTAGGCACTTGGAATTTTACCAATGAGGTTAGCACAAGAGCTTTATATGCTTTAATCTCTCTACTGTTCTGTCTATTAAAATTCGGTATACTTAACGCCACCAGCCACTCTAAAATGGAAAATGGGACAATCAGGTATTACATTTAGCTAATGAAGATATAATGCTGGTAATTTGCTAAAAGATAGAAAACGTAGATAGGGCAGGAAGTCCAATTCTGCAGGAGGAAATGACAATGTAGTATTCTGTTCTGAGCTAAGGGTGTGGTGTTGTCTAAAATTTCATATACCTTGCACCTTGCTGCATCTATATTGAGTAATCAGTACAAGCGCCTTTGCTTGTGCAGAACCTGATCGCTACTAAGCTGGGGGTTCAGAAAATCACAGGCATAATAGTGTTCGACACGAGTGAGAAAAAAACTTATGACCCTATGCTTAATTTAGAGGTTGGTGATTTAGCAGTATTTTAATCATCCCATGATGGAATTTCTCAAACAGAATCTAGAGTTCTTATGTTAACTGTTCTCAATGGATGCTGCAGATATTTGTTGATGCAAACTGATCATTGTGCACTTTTGCTGGGTTTCATAATTGCTGAGCAGCAGCTGCTTCTGTTTGAGATCTGCATACATGACATGATACTGCTTTTCCAAATCTAGCAAGTGCTTGACCGCTTGATTGAATGTATGCTGACGCTCTGCCATATCCTTTTGCAAGTGGAAGTCCTTGAAATTGATGGCAATTGGCTTATTATCTGCGTTTTGGGGCTAATTTTAGATTTGCAAGGTTAGGTTAATATCTGTGCAGAATCTTTTTAAATTACTAAAAATGATATGAAATATTTTAGATTGACAATATACGTTGTCTGTTTGATAGAAAATACCAAGAATAGTGTGATTTGTGGTTCTGCCTTTGTACTGGATATTTATCGAATATTGAAATGTTAAATTGCGCACAATGCAAATTTTTCAATTAAAGCGGTGTCGATTAAATGATTTATAGAAAGAAGTCATGTTAGATTTTACATAGCTCAACAAGAACCGGAGAAATTTAATTATTAGAGCAATTTTCTGATTGAATAATTTCAGAAAATATATTGCAATTTGCTCTTCATCTATATCCGAGATTCGACTCTCGCTCATTTCAAAAAGTATTAGAATGTAAAAAAAACCAAGGCACAAGTGCGGAAGACAGCGTCTGCAAAGCAAGCACATTGCCTAAATACGAACCCTCATTTCGTTTCTGCTCAAATTAAGCGTGTTGTCTCGCATTGTCATGTAAAATTCAGGGCTTCAGTAGACGCTGTTTCCCCAAGGCCTGCCCTTAAATACAGTATAGTTGTAAAATGGTGAAAAGTAGGGCTGGCAATTTCAGACACGACCCGATGACCCGACACGAATTCGACCCGCAAAATACGAATTCGGGTCAGGGTATTTCGGGTTCGGGTCGATTTCGGGTCGACCCAAAATTGACCCGAAAAAATCGGGTCATTTTCGGGTCGAGTTCGGGTAACCCGAAATCAACCCGCATATATTATATATTTAATATTTAGAAGTTTATATGTAAATGCAATACACGGAACCCCACACTCCACAGACACTGCTTATTCATTTTGTTTCATTTTACAGATCTGTCTTCAACTTCATGTCTCAACTCTTAAGACTCTCAACCTTCAAATCAAAGCCATCAGTTTCAATCTCCTCCCCTCTCAGTCTCTCACTCCGGTTCAAAATCACGCCGTCGACTCGACTGACTCTTGATCGCGCCGTCGTTTCTTCTTTCAGCCTTCAAATCAAAGCCATCAGTTCCAATCTTCTCCCCTCTCAGTCTCTCACTCCGGATCGAATCTTCACTCCCCAGTCTCCAGTCCAGTCCGATTCGTATGCGATTTAGTTTTTCAGTTTCGAAATTGGTAATTTCGGGTCGTGTCGGGTGACCCGAAATTAAATCGTGTCGGGTTCGGGTATGGCATCTGTACCCATTAAATTTTCGGGTCGGGTTCGGGTTGGGTTGAAAATACTGCCCGAGGATGTTGACCCGACAAGAACCCGACCCACGACCCGCAATCGCCAGCCCTAGTGAAAAGAGTAACATTAATAAAGTTTGACACCAAGATGCAAAAACTGTAACTATATGTACCCAAACCTCAAGGTTCAAAATTTAACAAATTTAAAGCAGCTGTGTGTGCCTGTGCTTATCAAAATAAGCATATCTCTCTCTCTCTCTCTCTGCCTCTCTCTCCCTCCCTGGTTTTTAGAAAAATGGCTTGGAACAGTACGACATCGTTTGATGATCTCTCTCAGGAAACTGCCACTAACATCCTCTCCAGGCTCCCAGTAAAAGCTCTAATCAGGTCAACAACAGTGAACAAGAAATGGTACTCTCTAATAACAAACCCTCATTTCATTTCTGCTCAAATCAAGCATGCTATTTCACAATCTGATGATAATGTTGTGTTAGTAATCCCTCCTGTTATCTCTCAAGAGAAGCATTGTTCGTTAGTCTCCATTGAAACTTCGAAAGTTCTCGAAAAATATGAGCTCCCCTTTACTACCAGGACTAAGAGCTTGAAACTCATTGATTCACTTGATGGGCTTATGTTGTTGACTGATTTACATGCCTTTTACGCTTCTCGGCATTTGTATCTGTGGAACCCTTGTGTTAAAACTCATCGACCCCTTGTTTCGTCTTGTTTCAAGAAACTTTTTGAGGACCCCTATATTAGCTATTTTATATCTGGGTTGGGTTTTAATCAAGCTAGTAATGATTATAGAGTGGTGAGGGTTGTTTATGATGTGATAAACAAGATGAATCCCGCTAAGGCGGAGGTTTATAGTCTGAGTAAACAGACGTGGAGGAAGATTAAAGACCCTGTGGTTCCAAGAATTGGTCAGAGTGATGGAGTGTATGTTGATGGTAGATTCTACTGGTTGGAAACGACACCACCTGACACTCGGGAAGATGGTCGTATTCATAAAATTAAAGACCTGTGGATTTTGTCATTTGACTTTGAAAATGAGGTGTTTGGGGAACTCAAAGTGCCGAAAATAGTTTCAAAGTGTATAGGAACAACTGCCTTGTCTAAGCTTGTGCAGTTCGAGGGTTCACTCGCTCTCTGTGTTTTTGATGCACAGAGCACTGACAGAGGGGTCACCTATCCTCTCCGTATATGGTTGTTGAGGAAGGAAAATGGTGTTGTCTCTTGGATTTTGCGTTTCACAGCTGCATTAAGAGAAGTTGGGTGGCCAATCAATATTACAAACAAGGGGACAATTCTAATAGAGACGCGTCCCTCAACGAGCCGTATTGATGTTACAAGCATAGTATCATGTAATCTGAAGTCCATGCATTACAAAAATCTTGGATTTGGTAAGCCTAAGGGTGTAGAGGATCCCATGTTAATTCCTGAGCCTTGTACTGTAGACACTTCCTTCACGGAGAGTTTGGTCATGTACGAGGGAGGGAAGTCCATTCTGAAGTTTTCAAAGTGATGAATCTTGTGTTGTGCAGGTAAGTAGATGTCAATCTATATTTACTAAGTACTGATATAATCATTGGTTTTTATATATCATATTCTCACTATTTAGAACATAGGTGTCAGGATAATTGTAATACAATTTTCTTTTACGCCTAAGCTGTGAGAATTTTTAACTTTTTATGCTTCTTTCCTTCTTTAATTTGTGCTAATAATTAATGTAGCTGAGTTGAGTAATATAACTTATGATGTACACTATCTCCCTTGCTCTTTCTGTGTTTAACTTCGAAAAGAATACCAGTTTTTATGAATTGTGGTTGTTAATTTGTTTGACTTGATAATCTACTGAGTTGTGTATGTTTACTTGTCCTATATATGTTAATAACAGTTTTTTTTTACCCTATTTATAGTTAAGTGGTTTTAATCAAGTTCTGTATCATTCTATGTTAGTTCTAGATAAATAATTTGTCATGTACTCACGCCTAGACAAAGTCAGTGATTTGTAGGAAGTCCTATGCTAATCGGCATAGTTACATGCCAATCTGCATATTTAACTACTGCAGTTCCCCCTGTTAAAGGTAACAAGAATGAGGTTTCTGGACAAGTTGCCAGATATTCACAATTGTCTAGTAGATAAGGTCCATGTTACTTGAATGAGGAGCTGCAACCTATATCAAATGTTTTAGAGTTATAATGAAGATATTTAGATGGACAATATTGCATGTAGTAAACGTTATAACATATATAGTGGAAGTGGATTATATTTTGAAGTTATATCACCTGTCGTCAGTACCTAAGGTTATCAAGTAGTCTTTGAACACAGAACTTAACAGTTGAAGTGTTTTATAATATTTTGGGAAGTCTGATACTTGTCCATTATTTGAAAGAAATTTTGTATGCTTTTACGGACATGTCTCTTACTGGATCCTTTGTTAGATAGACCTGAATGCCATTTTTAATTTTAGAGATGTTGAGAACTGTCAGGGTGTGACCTCTGCTGAGAGAAACATACAGGACATGTTAACTTTATGGTGCTAATCTGCATATATACTTACTGCAGTTTCTCACAATGAAAGTGATTATATTGTGATGTTCGGACAAACTGCCTGATACAGTTCACAACTTTAAAGCAAATGTCCCCGTAGGCTGTTTCTTTATTGGAGAGCTTTGCCTTATATCAATCATTTTAGCGTTATCATGATGAAATCAGATAGCCCTTTTCATATAACAAACATCAATTCCGATAGAGTTGAACTGGGGTGTAGAGATCTTTATACTACAAATCCATTTAATGATTTGTGTTTCTGTCGATTCTTGGAATTGTGACCTTAATGCAGTTTTTATTTTAGAAATCTAGGCAATTCTCATTTTTGTATGTAGACCAGTTCTGAGAGAAATATAGGACCTTGAACTTCAGGTGTAATGAATTATTCAAATTAAGATCAAGTCTTCTGCTGTATTCAATCATATTACTAACATATTCAAATCTCTTACAAGCAATATGTAATTGTTTGAGTATGGATTGATCATGTTTGTTGCTGTAACTCAGGTACTTGCATTGCAGATGTTGCCGATCTTGCTTTGGAAGCCGCGGCAATTCTATTACTATTAGGTGCAGAATATATATGAACTTTTTTTGAAAGTGCTATCTTTTGCTCTGAGGAATTCATCGAGTGACTTTTGAGCTCCACATAATGTAAACTCGAAGTAGTTATGTCTGGCAGATTATCTGCAGTATGTGTTCTTTGGATGGTTGCAATTATCATTCTCAATACCAAATTATTTACAGAAAGCTCAGGAACACGGGACATCTTACAAAGCAGAAAAAGAAAACCTTTATAAAAAAACAATAAGAACATAAGAGAAAGAAAAACAGGAGTAACTTGGTCAAGAATCAGTTTCTAATGCATTATCACAGCAAGATGATCTAGGCTTCTTGTCCCCAAACGGCTGCCCAATTGGCTTCACTACCGACCCTCGGCATGCTGCTTTTGGTCTTGGAGTAAACATCTACCTTAAAATTTGATCCACACAGGATCCCCTCGCTGTCTACCCTCGGCATTGCCATCAATTTGTTTGTAGGATGCTCGAAACTCATCAATCCTCCTTCACTATGATACATGCACCCTGATCAAACCAATCCAAATTAGTGAATCTTTCAAAGACAGACATCATAAATTGATAATAAAGATATCTGATTACTTACCGGTAGGGAATGGGGCGAAAGATTTAGCACAACTGGCTTTGATGAGCTCCAAATCATCCGAAATCATGACAGAACCATCAGAAGCTATGCCCCAGAAGAGCTTGACGCCTCCATCACCACTCAAAGAAACAAACACAGTATTGGCCATAGTGTCATACAGCACAAATCCAAAACTGCCCTCAAGATCCTTCAGAACCTGGTGCACAGGATATGGACCCCTATCGCGCAGAGTCTTGTAGGCCTCGATCACAAACAAGGCCTCATTCCCACACTTTGACAGACCATACTGCTTGTTAAGGCTACTCAAATTGTTCAAACTCCCCAAGAAAGAACAGTATATGTCATCCACTCCACTGAACAACCTACACCATCACACAAACAATACACCCTATCAGAACATGAATCAAACATGCATGATTTTCATTAAATGTTGGTAGAAACAAACCAACCTGTGATTAGGGTGAGCAGGAGGAGCAAAAGCAAGAGCAGCTGCATTGTCTGCAAAGGAAAGAGAGAAAGCATTCGAATGAGCTGACAAGAACCCCTTCAAAGACTCTTGAGGAGCCACTTGTTTGGGCTTGTGAATCACCCTCTTGGCAGAACCTTCCATTGGAGGAAGAGGGCTATTGAGCTCCTTTGGTGCTTTCACCAACTCCTTGTTGAATATTCCCAACATTTTTGTTACAATTTCAAGAAGAACACGCGGATTTGGGTGTGAAATATGAATGAGTAAATGAGATAAGAAAATGAATGAATGAATGAGATGAAGAAGGTGGGTAAAATATATAGGTATGCAGGGGAAGAAATTGAGATGTAGATTTGAGTTTATCTGCAACACGTGGAATAGTGTAGGAAAGAAGGTGAAATAATGTTAGATTAGTCAAAAAGAGAGAAAGTGTTTGTAAATCTTATCTGTATATGGTCCAGATAATCTTATCCAAAAACGGTAATTAATGTATATTCATATATTTAATAATAATTTGAAAGTTCAAAATAAAAAAGTTTCTAGAAAAATAATATTATTTTGATATTAAAATTTATTTCTCAAGGTAGATTTGAGAACCATGTTTTTACCAACAACAAAATCTTTACAAAGTGATTTTTAATCCGGGAAAAAAAATGGGAGAAGATAATCATAACTCATAAGAGATATTTATCAACAGGTAGAGTTAAATTGCTGGACAATGACACCGATCCTACTCTTTTTATTTCTATCCATTGGGTCATGGACTCATGGAACCTTCCCTTCTTTACACTATTTTCTGTACCAATCTCCCAATCCACCTCCATTACAGTACTATCTCAATTATCAAGTTAAAGGTCCGGCGGAAGAGTTTGACGTGTAAAATAATGTGATGTAGGAAAAAGTATTTATTAGTAATGTATAAAATATTATTTTAACTAATATATATTTATTCTAGATAATTGTGTATTGAATTCTTAATAAATTTATAAATTTCAATTATTTCTTCCACTTCATCTCCTTCTCTTATTTTCTTTCATTTTTCATTTTCCCTCCCTTTTTTATCTCCCCCATCATAATAGAAATTCTAATAAAATATTACTTTTTCCAGATATTGAGTTGATTATAAGGAATACCGTTGGAGTAAAACAACTTTTTACTTACCTATATTTTAAGTAACCATTAATATATTATATTTTAGGGGTTCAAAACAGGTAACACCATTGGGTTGCTCTAATAAACTACTCCCTCTATTTTTTTTATATAATGCTTTTACTTTTGGCACACACTTTTAAGTGCTTTAACCCGGTAGTTAAAAATATTATCTTTTGAATTTCCTTTTTTTGAATAAAAATTTTGATTATATATTATTATTCAGAAAAAAAATTTAAAGAATAATTTTTTTAACTACCCGGTCAAAGCACTTAAAAATGTGTGCCAAAAATTAAAGCGTCGTATAAAAAAAAATATAGGGAGCAGCTACAGACGTAGTTTATTGTCTGAAATAATTAATTTACCCACGTGATGTGTTGAATTCTCGAAACAATGCAAATTGCAAAGAGCTAGTCCAGAACATAGAGCTAGCATGTATTCGGAAAAAGTTGTCAGATCCTGTGAAATTTTTTAGAATAAGAAAATTTATGATATTTGTTACATAACCATACGCAGCAGTGTAAAAAACGGAAATTTGATGACGAAAATACAAAATAAAGATTAACCAAATATTAATTGAATTATTTTTCAAATTGATTAGTAATTAATCGAAAATTTAATCAGTTTAGAATTATAGAACAGGAATTAATCGGTATCATCAATGTTGTAAAAAGCGAGAATCAGACTTAATCGATGAAATCACGGAACAAAAATTAATTAAGAATTAATGGAATTTATCAGCGAATTACGAAATAAGAATTAATCGATAATTAACTGTGAATAATCATCGAGTTTGAGAAAGAGGGTATCACCGTTTATTAGAAAATATATCATGGGAAAGGACGCCCCAACAAAAGCAACATGATTCCGAAACTATGGCCATCTTGTATTTTTTCCATTCCGGGTAAAAAAACTGATCACAATTCTGCTCTGCACCCTGTCAACATACCCTCTTCAACAATCCCCTTGGAGCCGTTGGATCAAATTTACAAACCCCTTTTATATCTACACAGTAAACACACAAAAACAACAGCTGCATTCAAGAAAACAAAATATGAGTTCAAGAAAATTGCAAGAGAGTGATGAAACAGCAAATGTGAGAAGATCAGCCAGGCTTCGACAGAGTCCAGTGGTCACCACTTATGCCTCAGACTCTTCGGAAAGCCAAGAACAAGTCCCAAGAAAACATCCCATTGGAAGGTGCAGCAAGAAAAAGCTCAAGTCTTTTGCATTTCAACAAGACCAGCAGCTCCAAGAACCCACCCTGGTCACTAATGGTAACACCCCTTTTGTTTATTTTTTCCATCAGTTAATTTATTTTTTTTCGATGTTCGAAGTTTAGTTATTTTTTATATGTGCCTGTTTTTGTTGAATGCGGTGAGTAATAGACTATTACTAATAGTAATGTAACACATGGATTTTTATGATTTGGGTAAGATTCTGAGATGAATATTTGGGAGAAAAGTAATGTTTTCTAAGATGGTCAGGTGTGAAGATTGTGTGATGAACTATAAGAATTTAATAACAAAAGATATGATTGTGTTTGTCTGTTTGACAACAGATGTAGTTGCATATTATTATGCATTGCAAGTACTATTTTTTATCATGTTTTTCTTTGGTGTTGACAGACTTAGTAGCTGAAATCTTTGAGAGTTAGGATGGTTAAGACTTTAATTAGTTAGTAATATGCTAGTAGAATGAATGTATTGGCTTTTAGTTTCGGCCGTGTATATGATTTACAACCTTGAATTGCAAAGATGCAAAGTTAGTAGTGAAGTAGATCCTAGAAAACTACGAGGCTGAAATTTGGTACATGTTTGTGCTGACAATAAGAGTTCTAAGATCTCCTTGATGAATCTCTAATCCATTTAATGGGACTGAATAGATATCTGACAAACCGTATATTGTTTATGTTTACATATACGAATACGGTAGTTGCTTTCTTCTGTTTAGATGACTTGAGTATGTGCCATCATATGCTATCTACAATTAGGTTTTATATGGTTAAATAATGGTTTATAAGTTAGCCACTACGAGATGATTGATTGCCAGGTGAATCATATTGCAGTGAAATGATGTTGCAATAGCAATATGGTCATATAGTTTTGCTCATTATAGGTTGTGAAATGGCACTTGGCGAAACTAGGGATGGGATACCGGTGGTGGAGATTCCATCTTCACCGGAGGAAGAAAAGCCAAAATGTGACTTTCGTGTCCTGCGTAAACATGCATTGAAACCAAAGTCTCCAGAAGAAATTTTACCAGAGGATCGTCAACATCTGGTGAATGCAGCATCTGTATTAAAATCTCAGTTGGTGGCTCGCCTCACAAGTTCTGCTGACAATTTGAAGACTGAGGACATGGTTAATCTTGCTAGTAGGTGTTACATTGCATTGAGAGAATTAGGAGATGATTATATATCATTTAGCAGTCAAGTTAATAAACTAATTACACAACACCAAGAGGTAGAATCTGCTGCTAAAGATATTGAAAATCAGAACGACGGGGACTTGAAGGCTCGTTATATTCAACAAGTGCAGTTTCTGTCTGAAGTGACTGAGAAGTTGTTCAGTCTTCAAGACAAATTGTCTAGATCTAAGACTCAGGCAGAACTTTTGATGTTTAAAAAAGAGGAGCTGACAGCTCTGTTACTTATGCTTACAGAGGAGTTGTCTGAGGAAGAAGAGAGAGTTAAGACTCTGACAGAAGAGCGGGATCAATTCAAAGAGTCCCATTCTGAGATCAAATCTGGACTTGAAAAATTGGGCGCAGAGAAGAATGAGGCTTCTGTGGCATTTAAGGCAATCAATGCACGTTATAACACTGCCAAGGAAGAATTTGAGAGGATTTCTAAGCACTTGCTTTGCTCAATAAGGAGGTAATGGGATAACTTTACCTACCTTTTGAAATACTAATCATCACCAAGTTTTGGAAAGTGGAAACTGTGATCTGCCTTCTAATTGGTAAATTTTTTATTCTTATAGTTATTTTGGTTCAAATTTGTATCTTCGATACACAATAACTTTTGTTTGGTGTTTCTGGACACACCCTTCTTATATTCAGATCTTTGGATAGTGTCATAGCTTTACATGTTTTTGACAATCATAATGGTAGCACATGTTTGTTAGGTGGACAAATGTAGATGTTTTTGCATCTGGAATAGTAATGTATGAATTGAGGGTTCATTTCTAACATTTGGTGTAAGAGAAGATAGATAGACAATTTTTTGAGTTTTGTATAGTCTAGCATGATAACTACGAGTGTTATTTTAAGTAAGATAGTAATTCAATTTTGTAAATACTTTACCAGCAGTTTTATTCTTATTTTCTAGTATATCGTTAATTGTTTATTGTCAGAACACGTATGGGAGTGCTTCAAGTGCTTCAAGTTGGAGTGCGCTTATTGTTTATATTGAAATTTACTGAATCATTTATACATCATCTGCTTGTACCTTAGCATTTGCATTTGTTGTTGACTTTACTGTTAAAAAATAAAACATAGTAGTATAAGGTACAGTAATATTACGAGATAAGTTAGCCATTTGATATCGTAAATTTCTTTATGCACAACTGTACAAAAACATGTTTTATTTATATATATGTGCAGTGTACTATTTGGCTACTGAAATATTACTAGTTTTCATGTTTTTGTGATGATTTCTTCTTTGTCTTTGCTTCCTTTTTCCGGCTTTGCTTCATGTAATCTGGAAGATTTTGGTATATGCAGGCCATCTAGACCATCGCTTGTTGGTTTTTCTCGCTCTAGTCAGGCTACCAAACCATCAACCACTAGTTTCTTTGCTAAATTGGCAACTCCACCTTCCACAGGTTTGTTCCAAACTAACAAACACACAGAAAATCAGGCTTCTGCACCTGCAATTGGTGCCTCTTTTTAAATGACCTCCGCCTCACCATCTTAATCTTCTACACAGGTACCATTCTGGTGTTGTAGGTCATCTCTTATTATATTTGAAGTATTCAGCTGATGATCTGTTGCATGACTAAAAAGGTTCTATGTTATTTTTTACAGACTTATGGATTTTTGTTTGCTTTTCAGTCGCTCTATATGAATGGATCAACAATTCTATTGAGATGCTTTACATTCAGAGGAAGGCTTAAGGCATTAATGTTTTTGCTCATCAACTTGGTTGACACACTTTGAAGAAATTGCTGGGTTTTAATCCTATCCCAGAAGAAGATACTTAAAATTCATTTACAGAAGTCTTCCATGCTTAAGCTTCATGCAAAAGTTGTGTTAGGTTCAGAGATTTATTTATGCTGTCGCATTTTGATGATGGTTCGTGTTAGATTATAATACTCTAATTTGACATTAGCTGTAATCCGATTCAAAATCTGAAGTTCACTGAAACCACAAGATATGCATGACCAAACGAGATCTTAACTGATACTAGTTTTCATTCTCAAATGATCTGATTATGCTATGAAGTAAAATTTTGAAATGTAACTAGAAAACATTCTCCTGCAAAATTAAATCTATAGTTCCCGACTTCCCGGAAATATAGTGGGGCCGTTTGGGTTAGCTTAAAAGAAGTAACTTCTTGCTTATATTAAAGAAGTGGAGAAGTGGGGTAGAAGTGAGAAGTAAATAAGTTAATAAAGTGTTTGGGAAAGAAGCAGAAGCTGTGAGAGAGAAGCTAGCATTCTCAGCTTCTTAAAAGTGCTTCTACTTCTTTACACAAACGGGTCAAGAAAAGCAGAAGCCAGAAGCAGCTTCTGATTCTTGTTCCCAAACAGGCCCGCTTATGCAACTTAAATTTTCCCGGGACAGAACCAAATCGCAAAGTTCACATTCTATAGTTCCCGGAAATATACTTATGCAACTTAAACACCTGGGAAATGTTTATTCCGAGGCAAAGTTTCATGTACTGAGTAGACCAGATCGAACTACCATTATAATCCAAAAACAATAAATTAAATGTAACAGTTGAAATAAAATGAAAGAAAGACATTTGAAAAGACGGGAATCTTTTAGTCTTTCTATTCCTGGTATACATTCTGATTACATTTCTGCTGCACACCCTGTAAACATGCCCTTTCAAACAGCATGCAAATGTAATTATATTTCAGAGTAATGGCTGTCACTTGTACTGTTTTAAAGCAGCTCTGATCAGCAACTTCCCATTTCAAATTTATCAAACCCCAAAATATATATAATATATTACAATTTTCTTGTATTACAATATCTTTTTCAGGAAGAAAAAGATGAGCTTGAGAAAATGTGGAATGCAGCAGAGTGTAGACACATCAAAGCTAAGAAGATCAACCAGGATTCGCCAGAGTTCCGTTGCTTTCTCGCCGGAAAAGGAGGTCAAAGTGCAGGGAGAAATGGGCATTGCGAGATGTGGGTATAACAAGAGAAAGCAGAAAGCTTTAGCTGTTGAGGAGGATCAACATCAAACCCACCTAGCCCCTTCTGCTGGTAATCCCCCAAATGTGTGTGTTTCTGTGTGTGTGTGTGAAATGATGTTTTTCAGTTTGAGTGCAAGTAGCTAATAGCCTCATAGTAATGTAAAAGAAATTAGATTTCAAGATTAGGGCAAGATTCTGTGAAAAATATTTGTGTTAAGAAATAATGTTATAGGATGTTTTCATGATAAATCTCTCCTCTACCTAGTGGCAAAAGATGTACATTTCACGAAATATGTTTCGCATTGCTTTATTTTCAGTTGGTTCAGTTAATTTTGGAAGGGCAAAAAAGCAATGATTTTGTATGACTATTGATTTATATTCAATATTTGAATGAAATGAAGTGGTGGTATTTATAATATGTTATATAATAATGCCTCATATAGGTCAGAAAATGCAACCTGTAGAAACTAGGGATGAAGTACCAGTAGTGGAGCTTCCTGCTTCTCCGATTGAAGAGAAGCCAAAAGTTGACCTTCTTTTCCTGCTTGAACATGCAATGAAACCAAATTCTCGAGAAGAGGTTTTACCTGAGGATCGTAAACATCTGGAGAATGCAGCATTTGTATTGAAATCTCAGTTGGTGGCCCGTCTCACATGTTCTACTGAGAAATTGAAGACAGAGGACAAGATTGATCTTGCTAATAGGTGTTACAGGGCACTGAGAGAATTAGGGGATGATTATAGAACTTTCAACATGGAAGTTTACAAATTCATTGCACAGCAGCAAGAGCTGGAATTTGCTGCTAAAGACAAGGAAAATTGGAATGACGGGGACTTGAAGGCTCGTTATAATAAGCAACAGCAGGTTTTTTATGATGTGACCGGCAAGTTATTCAGTGCTCAAGACAAACTGTCGAGAACTACGAGTCATGTAGATCTTCTAAAGTTTAAAAAAGCTGAGCTGACATCTGTCTTACTTACGATTACAAAGGAGTTGTTTGAGGAGGAAAAGAAACTTGAGGCTTTGAAAGCGGAGAGAGATAAATGCAAAGAGGTTCATTTAAAAGCTGAAGCTGGAATCCAAAATTTGGACGCAGAGAAGAATGAGGCTTCTATGGCACTTGAGGCGATCAATGTTCAGTACGATGCTGCCAAAGAAGAATTTGAGAGGATGAGTAATCACTTGCTGCAGTTGGTGAGGAGGTAATGGGATAACTTTACTGAGTGTTACTAGCAATCAGTAAAAAACACTATTTTCTGCTTTTTGATTCTGTTTTGGGGATGAGGGAGGGGATTGTTGAAAGTTCTTCCTTTCGTTGAGATTTTGGGTACATATCTATATGCACAATACACATTATATTTTACATTGTTGTTTCTGAATATGCTGTTGTTATTGTGTGTGACATTCAGATCATTGGAGAGCACTGAAGTTTCTTTTTGTTTACTTTCATGATTTTTTTCGGCAATCCTTGTAATTTTTAGGGTATGGTTGAGTGGAGCATAAAAAAGGGAGCAATATATGACCCTTCATTTTATATAATTTATCATGGTAATGCTGACTGTTGTTTCGGTATGATAGTTACTTATAACTAAAACTTCATTATGACCTTAAGCCTGATATTTAATTTGTTATCCACATGTACAACAGGGTGCTTCAAATTGGAAAGAGCTAATTGTTTAGATTGGAATTTACTGAAACATATATTGGGTCATCTGTTTGTACATGAACATTTTCAGTTATTGTCAATTTAAGGTTGAAGGATAACTGGATAAGTTTTAATATCAATTTTCCAGTGTTATTAAACGGATAAGTTAATCTGTTTTACCAATGTAAAATAACATTCTAGTATTCCTTTCCACAAATGTAAGTATATAGTTGCAACTTGCAAGTTTCAACTTGGCGAAAGAAATCTTACCACTTTTCACCTTTCTACTGATAAATGATTTTTTGACTTTGCTTCTCTTTCTGGCTTGCCTCCTCTAATCTGAAAGATAAATTTATTTGTAGGTCACCTTCAAATCAGGCTGCTGCACCATCAACTACTAGTTTCTCTACTGCTGGATTGACTAAGGCACCTTCAACAGGTTTGTCCCAGCTAACAAAGCCATTAAAAAATGATCTTCCATTTGCTTTATGTTTTGTTTTTTGGTGTACATCCTTTGTACTTAAGAGTATACTTGAAAATTCCAAAGCTCAATATGAAACAATGTCTTCCTAGTTTGAAACATACAGCCTTCTCTTTTATTTCCTTTCTAGCTTGTTTTTTGTTACCATAATATTCAGGTCTGACTTTGAATTTGTCACACCACCAGTGTCACCTCAACCTATTGGAGTTTCTTCTGAAACTCAAGCTTGTGGACCTGCTATTGGTGCTTCTCCTGGAATGACCTCGCCGTCTGCAACACAACAATCCTGGTGTTGTGACCCGTCTCTTGATATGTTCTTGGTATATAGAAACTACTCCCATTTAAGAATGCATTATAATGATGAAATATGGTGTTTTGCATTAGTCATTAGCATTAAATAGTTTAGCTACGTTCATTCATATATGATATAACAAACATTTCCATTAAGGGACATGGAAATTCACTGGATTTACTCTATACTCAGTAGTTAGTTCTGGCTTACTACACAGACTTAAACTCAAAGGACTCTCGAGTTAATGAACTATATATACGACTCCATGCATACAGGTATTTATACATGTGTTGTGACCGATGGATTTTAAGGAATCCCAAGTGGTGTGTTTAATTCCATGGCTAAAGTGAATGTGCGAATTTTGTCACGACAACATTGACTGCTGTTTCTTGACAACCATTATATGTGCAGTGTATAGCTATTCTATTAAATCCTGATGCTAAATAATGTATTAATATATTACAACTTCTCTCTACTTGCAGTAGTAGAAGCACATAATCAAGCAGATTAGGCAGAGGTGGTGGAATGCTGATCTAGGTGGCATCACCGAGAAGTTTATGAGTAAATGTATGTTTCAAAGACAGTTGTTATCTGTAATAGATGTCAGTTTACCACTTTGATATATATGCCTTGTCTTGATTTTTAGTGATATATATGTCGGTTATCCTGTAATGGAACTTTTTTAACATTTTTAGTGCAAATGTAAACCATTATCTTATGCTATTACAGTGTCTGGGTCATTCACCCTGTCAAGTGACCTTAAGCTGTGACAAACTGTGTAAGGGAATTTGTAGTTGGGGAATATGGTTCCAGTATCTGGACATTCCTTCTTCTCAACAGGGCTTTTAGCCAGGGGAATCTATTTGAACTAGTAGTTTCTAGCAGAGTAAACTTCGTCGTAATTGCAGTCAGTCATTTTGCTGCTACTTTAGACAAGGATATAAGAATCATGAAATTTTGTTCATAAGTTGACATTTAAACCATATGATATTTCATTGTCTTTATTTAACTTGTAAGAATTTTCATTGTAATTACATGGTAACCACAAAAAACCAACAAAAGGTGGTCTAGATGGCCTGATCTTCTGTCGTGTGGTCATCTCAGATTAGTTACGTAGAGTGATTCAAAATGTTTGAAAACTGTAACATAAAAACACACCGTGCCAATTCAGCTGCAGCAAAGTATGACAATAGCCGCGCTTTTGTCAATAAACCTACTTAAATACTCCCTCCGTCCCTCCCATTTCTTATCAAATGGGTTGGGCACGGAGGTTAAAAAATATGTATAAAGTAGTGAAAAAGAGAACTACAAGGTTCAAAACTTTCGTAATTCTTTTTATAATTATTTTTAAAAAATTCAAAAATTAGCAATCTTGTAAAAATGAACAATCGTTTTTAAATAATTATTTAAATTTTGAACCTTATTGTTCTAAAAAGATCTTTTTATTCTCTACAACTTTCGTTCTTTAAGTTTTTCTGAAAAATATCGTTTAGATGGTCAGAAAATTTAAATAAAAGTCTGATTTTAATTAAATATAATTAAATTTCCCAAAATGCCCCTACAAAAGTTAACGGTAACGGCAGAAATTAACGGAAAGGGTGCAAAGTGTCTACGGGTTAAAAGTCTGGGGCTGCAAAGTGTATTTTTCAAAACTATTAGGTGCAATGTGTAATAAGCCGAAACCAAGGGGGTGCCAATTGCAATTAACTCTTTAATATATCATTACATATATATAATAAATATAATCTACAAATATTTCGTGTACTTTCGTGTATTTTGTGTACCCCAAATGAAAACCCATATCCGACACGAAATCTATCGTGTAATTTCGTGTTCGTGTACTTTCGTGTTTCGTGTATCGAAAATCAAAACCCATATCCATTTTTTTCGTGTCGTTTCGTTTCGTGTTAGCGTTTTACGTGTCAAATTGCCAGGCCTAATCTATACTATGAGAGGATGAAGTTTAATATGGCATGGCACACATTCATGCCCTTCAAACCCTCACGAAATGCAATATAAGCTGTGCCTACAGTACGAGAAGATGAAGTTTAATATGGTATAGGACCTTGAAAAATAAAATATAAATTTTTTATTTAGATATAAATATTTTTTGTTATTATAAAAATCTTAACCATTATATTCAAAGTTCAAACTAACATGATCATCCACGTACTACTCGTAAGTTTTAACTCATGCCAAAAACGGGCCTCATGTATACCTGAACGCAGGAAAGCAATTAGGGTTCGACAATGGCGAGCGGTGGCGAGAAGAGAATAAGGAAGATTAGTGAGCTGACGGACGAAGAACTCGAAGTGGAAATTTGGGGAAAGACGGGAACGAGGCCGCGCATCGACAGAGCAGCCATTGATTACAGGCGTAACTTTCCATTCGCCAAGGACTTCTTGGAAGAAAAAGGAAACCCCCCTGATCATGTACATGTTCCCCCGAGTCGCCAGATGTGGAGGAAGGACTTGTATCCCCAATTTCTCAGAGCAGTTAAGGTTCAAGAGGAAACATACGAGGAAAGATACAAATTTACTGGAGATTTTGAAAAAGATGATCAAGAAGCTCTTGTGTACCGCAGTATTGATGATTATATCAAACTTAGCGAGGACGAAAAAATCGCTACGAGAGAATATCAAAAAGATATGAGACGATACCACAGAGACGAAGCGAAAAGCCGTGTATGTATTAATCTCTTCCTAAATTCTTTATATTTTTGGCTCTGTGGATGTATGTTGAATTTTTTGTAATTTTTGTAATTAGGGTTTTGATGTTGGGTCGTATCCATACAGAGATTATTTTGGGCTCACTGGTATTGGTTACTTATACTGTTATTACAAACCACCCGAGGTGACGATCCCTAAAGCTCGTTTGATTACTCTGCTTCATCTCTCTCGGTGGGCTGTTGCGGTGTACAACAGTTATCAGGGAAAGCGTACGTGCTATGGTAATGTACGAGTGGTGAAGGCGATGAGTTTTGGTTGTTTTGGTACAGATTTGAATATCAGTTTTCAGGCTGCCTCCTCTTCTGGTGACTACCAATTCCAAGCAACTGTGTTAGATTGTGCTTTTCCACCAGATGTACCCTATTCATCCTTTAAGATTGTCCTTGTTAGGAAATTGATGTCAGGAGAAGAAATAGACCCTCCGGAAGAAATTGATTATGTGGGTGTGCGATTCCTCCCCGTATTTCCCTTTAGTATGGAAAAGCTCTCCGATTTTGATGAGAAAGAACCACAATCAGCTAATGTTCTCCACTTTGTACGTTCTCTCTCTCTCTCTCTCTCTCACACACACACACACACACACAAAAACATGTGATTTTATTTATCATGAGGGGCTTGTCTTCCGTTATTTGTCTATAATATTATCTTTATTGTGTGGCACTGTAGTATTGTGAACCCAAAGTACCATATCCCGATTGGCTGTCACTGATATCCGTTGATCTGCCCCTCAATCTCTGTGAGTTTGTTCTCCACCAGTATAACATTGCTCTCCACCGGTTTGACAGTGATAAGGTTTGTCTCAAGTGTTCTTCTACATTTCTTTTACTTTTTAAACCCCATATTACTATTGTTGTAATCTAATCATAATTAAACTATATATACATATGCAAATGCACAGGATGAAGATGATGAAATATATGACAAAGTTAAAGTTCTCCGTGTGATTGATGTATTGAGAACATTGGATGCTGAAAACGGGACAACTTACTATGTCACATTTGAAGCCTCCTTACTTGATGACGAAGGGAATCCTCAAGTCTTCGAAACAAAATTATTTATGTCTCCCCTGATCCCAACTACAAAGATAAGGATTAAATTTGTCAGGGTCAAGAGCAACTGACTAAAGGTAATTCAATCATGCAATCCACTGATTACCAACATTTTATTTTGCTGTAATTATTTAGCTCTTCCAATCAGTTCAGTTATTTAGTAGAATTAAGAATATAAAATGCTCCCTTCTACAATTTTTTGGATTCACAAATAAATTATATGCTACGATGGAATTAGGAATTTATGTTCAGGGTCAACATTAATTAGGTGAATTCAAATTTACCTTAGATTCAATCCCAGTGTCTTATTATTAGTTATTACACGTTGTTCTGTTTCTTTCAGTTTTGATTTTAGTTGTCGGATTGTCTGGTTACATATTTTTAAATACCTGCACACCAGTAATGAAGGATAAATAAATGACAAAATATACAGCTATACTAATTCATGTGGCTTGAAAATTACCTACTACGTCTGCAAAAGAAAATATAGAACAGAAGTTTGCACTACAAGAAAAGCTGCTATTTTCGACCGTCAAATTCTAGTCGAAAATGGCTATTTTCGACCGTTAACTTAAAATATGAGTGCATCCTGGGACTGTTGAAGAGTTGAGGCATCAAGGTTTGTCATTTTAATCCTGGGACTGTTCAATATGATATGTTTTGTTTTGGTTACATTTTAATCGAAAAGACCTATACTTTCCTTCTTTCCACGAATTTTTTATGCTGTTACACAATCTTTTAAAAATGTGGTATATTGTTAGCAAAGCAGTGTCTGTATATAATTGCTGACAGTGACGGATCCGGATTTGTAATATGGAACTAACTTGTGTTGATAATCAAAAAATTCTATTCATTGACGTTAATCTAGCTGCACTCTCGTATTTTGGGACTAAACCGGGTGCTTACGAGATATCTGTGTATCTTTGTGTTTGCAAAGAATCAAGTCAAAAGATTTAGTTCTAGTTTTGAGGACTATGACTTTTTTATATAGATATTTCGGGTGTTTGAGATAGAGTAGAAATAGGTGTTAAAGTTTGTAATAAGATAGATTTCATGTTTGATCAGTCGTTGGTGATTATTTAGAACTCGAGTAGTTATCTGTGAGACTGTGAATAAAAATCCATTTAGAATTCTAAGATTCTGGATCTTTTTATGAGACGCCAATTTAGACTAGGAATTTGAGGTATGGGCCTGACAGGGCTGGGATCGTGCCTTGAGGTTTCACAGCCCACGTATCTCAATCGTGGACGTCTACTGGGCTTTCATTAATCCTTATTAATTTATTACAAAAATGATTAATAAATTATAAACATGTACCTTAATAAGTGGGCTTGTTTTCTTGTGGGCCTTTATTGTTCATAATATTGTAGGGTGTAGGGCCGTATTGTAACCCATATCGTACATATTTACAAAATAATTGCTATCGAAGATCACATTAACCCATATCCAACCGTTATCCACGTAATATTGTGATAGGAATGAATAGTAACCCATATCATACACGTTTACAAAAGAGTTGCTATCGAAGATCACATTAACACATATCCAGCAGTTATCCACGTAATATTGTGATAAGAATGAATAGTAAAGATATGTGATAAGAACGAACTTCAAACATAGAAAGATAAGTAAAAGTAGCAAAAAGTATGAAGACGTAATGGATATGATAATATATCTTTACAAAGTGTAACTGAAATTTGGTGACCGAGTTTAATCTGACTGCATTGTCTGGCGCGTAGAATATAAGAGTATTTATTATAAAGTTATAATACATTTAGTTTTTAAACATGTATTACTTTATCATCCTTATTAATTAAATAAGTTTAGCAAAATAATAATTTATTTCTTGTGCTCTTTAGAAACCTTGCTTATGTATTAATCATGAAATTTTGAATTTCAATGATTTGTTATATAAAGACGCATTCATAATATACTGTTTTCAAATAAAATAATGTAAATTAATAAATTAAACTATTATAAAATCAAACAAAATCAACCAATTTAAAAGCGGATTCAATTATACAATCCTGATTAAATTAGTTAAATTGGTGAGAATAAATTATTTATCTATATATTAACCTTTTATATTATATGTCCAATTATGTTAGAGATATAGATATAGAGAATAGTGTTTTGTATATCAACTCATCATCTATATTTTAGATAATTAACTAAATTGATTAATTCAAATGAATTTTTAAGTAGTCACTGAAAATTTAATCTCATGAATATATCGCCTATTTTAATTTTAGTTTTATGTAAGATATAACATACTTAAGAGGATACACGAGTATCTCCATACATGTTTTTTGCATTTTTTTTGCACTTGTTGTCTAAAATTATATATATAATAACTATTCTTGAATTATAATATTGTTTTTATATATTATTCTTTATATTGGTTATCTAAAATTTAGATTTAACATATGAAATAAGGGAACTGAAAATTTGGAGAAAGAATGAGGGAAAATATGTCTAGAATTTTAAAATTTTATAAAAGGGATTAACAGTAATCAAGTTGATTTTTTACTCTTGTTACCGGAATAAAATTATTAAATCATTCTTTTATAGGAAAAATTATATACTAAGAGCGGCGAACGTTCACGCGCAAGATGTGAGACTAGAAGAGAACAATATCCGGGAACAACTATTATATAAAAACAGTGGGCTTCTCTTTATATAAAGCATCCGTTACTCAAGAACGGCCGAAATTTCATAATTACATACACCTCCACGTACACGTTTTACATAAATCAATTTTGTTATAAATAGTGATATCTTTGGGATAGAGATCATCACTAAATTTTATTATCCCCTTGGTATACTTGGCTTTATTTTCAACAAAGCTCAAAACCTCTGAATTCTTGTTTCTGTAACTCATATATTTCCTTCCAAAAGGTACACTTACTGAGTAGATTATGATTGTTATTACTGGTTTCGGTACTCGGTTCGATTTTTGTTCTATATTAGATGGCATCTAATTAATTATTTGTTTTTTAGGATACTCTTCTTGATTGGATTATGATTGTTATTGATACTGAATAGGTTTTGTGAGGCTGCAGGGTGTTTTTAACAAAGAAGAGGAGTATTAGGAGTAAAGTGTTAGGGATTTATTTTATTTCGTGGGGTTGATTGTTTTAAGGTGCATCTTTGAATCAATGTTGTAAATCAGTTGCTCCTGAGGTTGATCGTGACTAAAAGCCGGTGAAAAGTTTATCGATGCCTAGTGAAGGGAGGTCAAGGTATAATGATAAGCAGGCAATCACTCTGATCACTGTGCATGCTAGGAATATTGAGAATGAAAGGAATCAGGCACAGTGTGTTTTTCATGGGTACCATCGTAGCTTCGGAGGAATTTCTAAAAGTAGTAAATCAGGGTTGGTTGCAGTAGGGTGGGCTTCATGGGTGGTTAAAGATGTTGGTGAAGATCTCATGGGGTGGGTGCCAAGAAAAGAGAAGTCTTTTCACATTTTAGATAATGTATGCTCCTTTTCCATGTTGTCTCTCTTTGTTGTATTTTATCATGGGTCCTGTTCCCTGACAAGTGTGTCAGGGAACAGTTAACCAACACACTGCTTCCCAGGCGTTGGATCGTTGCTTTACTGTCATTATAGATTATCCTATTGTGCACAAATTTGTATTTGAATTATATATTTGATTTTCATGACTAACTGATTAAACATCTTATTTAAGCAACTTTATTTTCTTTTGCAGATAAGAGAAGACAATTATAACATAGTTTATCGGACTCTTGATCTGGAAAAAAAGAAGATTGTTGCTTTGAAGAAAATAACATTCAACAATCTTGCAGGAATTACATTTCGCCCTGGTCTAAAGTCTACAGAACCTCAGGTATTCCTGCAAAATATGTGCAATAGGCTATGCCAGAGTTTGTATGATAAACTATGCACGCATAATGCTCGTGTGTTTGTGGAAGTGGGTTCATCAATACAGTATATACATACCTCAATTTTCCCTTTTATCTGATTATGAAGGTGGTGGCTTAAACCAATTAGTTGTTGTTAATCCTTGATAATTTCTTCCACTTTTAGGTGTAAAATGATATTTAGAGAAAAAAGATATATCTCTATTTTTTTCTTATTGTGAAATTAGATTTTCTCGGATCTCTTCAGACTTGTTGAAACACAATTTGAGACAGGGTTGTGCCTTATTAGAGGTGTATTTGAGACTATGATTAATTAAAATATAAGTTTTAGAGCTTACATCGTCATATGTATAATTCATGAACTCAACTTTTGCAGATCAAATGATGCATGAGGCTATTTTGTGGACTTGACTATTGCCACAGTCAGGGCATTCTGCATCGTGACATTAAAGGCTCCAATTTTTGCTTGACAATAATGAAAATTTGAAGATAGCAGATTTTGGCTTGGCATACTATTACGATCCAGCACAAGTCTGGCAATTTACAAATCGTGTTGTTACTCTCTGGTACCTATCACCTGAGCTCTTGCTCGGTGCCAGTTCTTGTGATAGTGCCAGAGATTTATGGACCACTGGTTGCATTCTTGTTGAATTATATGAAGGACTCCTGGCAAATGACTTGTAAATAAGTTGTTGCAGACAATTATACATGTATGGCTACTAGAAAGATAAATAGCTGAAATTGCAGCAGTATCACATATATCATCTCTAATTTCACACATAATGTCGCATAAGCTGTCATGAATTTATGCATTACACAAATTCAAAATGAGGAAAAAAAAAAGCGACTAATTATAATATATTATAATCTTGATGTAAAAGAAACTAACATAAATAAATATAATAGAGAGGGAAAATATAACTTGGTTATAATTTTGGAGTTAGTAACATAAGATTACAGGTTCAATTACATACAATATAATCGCATTAATTACAAAATACAATCGCATTAATTACAAAATACAATCGCATACAATTACATACAATATGAACATGCTGTGACACACTGTGTAATGGAATTTGTAGTTTATGGGGAATATGGTACCAGTATCTGGACATCCCTTCGTCTCCATATGACTTTTAGCCAGGGGAATCTATTTGAACCAGTATATTCTAGCAGAGTAGATTTTCGTATTTCAGTCAGTCATTTTGCTGCTACTTTAGAGTTTAGACACACAAGTATGTAAGAATCAGAAAAGTTTGTTTATGAGTTGACCTTTAAACCATATTTTACATCAAAGATTTATATAGCATTGATATGCTATATAAACTTTTGCTTGCTGTTGGTTTATGTAGAGTGATTCAAAATGTTTGAAAACTGTAACACAAGGACACGACCGTGTCAATACATCTGCAGCAAAGTTTGACAATAGCCTACTTAAATATATTTGACAATAACTCAAATCAGTCACCTTTGCCAGATTGAGCAGGCAATTAGCCTTTCTCAATTTTGCTTCACTTGTAAAGTCATTCCGGGCCCAATTTTAACAGAAGTCGCGTACGGGAGTCTAGAGATAAGCAAGGCCACTACCGACACCAAAAATCTCCCACACTTACACCACAAAAGCTCTATCTGGGGTTCTGCACAACCAATACTTCATAATCGTCCCTGCAAGTAATCTTTCTTCTTCTTTTTATTGTTCAACCATGATTTTCAGCTTTCTCAAATTGAACATTCTCTTAATTTTGATATCAGCAACCTTAAGATTTGTATATTTAATATTCTTATTCAAACAATGTCACGGATCAACAAGCTTTGTATTCTTTCAAGTCTTCAGTAACAGCTGACCCGTTGGGTGTGCTATCCTCGTGGAACAATTCAATCCACTTCTGTCTGTGGAAAGGTGTTACATGCAGCAGCAGACGACAGAGGGTGACTGCACTTGATCAGTTGATCTCTCCTCGCGACACTTAGTGGGTACATTGTCTCCTCATATTGGAAACCTGTCCTTTCTCAGGGTAATTTACCTCCACGACAACTTCTTTCATGGCCCGATCCCAAATGAAATTGGTCAAGTGTTTCGCCTACAATATCTCTATCTAAAATACAACAATTTTGAAGGTGGATTTCCTGCCAATTTGAGTTACTGCGTAGATATCAGAAACATCAGCCTGTTCCACAACGATCTTAAAGGAAAGCTACCTACAGAGTTTGCTTCTTGGCCTAGGCTTAATTTGTTTAATCTTGGAAGCAATCATTTTACCGGATCAATTCCACCTTCCATTGGTAATGTATCGACTCTCCGCCTGCTTAGTCTGAGCAGTAACAACCTAGCAGGGGCGATACCTCTGGAAGTTGCTCATCTTACAAAATTAGGCTATCTTGACTTATCAACTAACAATTTGTCGGGTAGGGTTCCCCTGTGCCTTTACAACGTATCGTCCCTCTCTGTTGTTGGTTTAAACAGTAACGAGTTAGAAGACACGCTTCCTGCAGATTTGGGCTTCAACCTTCCCAAGCTGCAAGAGTTCTACATTGGAGATAACAGAATTTCTGGGCCGCTTCCTGCATCAATAATCAATGCATCCAACCTTGCCATCTTTGTCATAGATCATAACAATATTACGGGTCCTATACCGATGAATTTGGGAAGCTTATCTAATCTTCAAGTGCTAAACCTGGGTAACAATCCACTTGGAGACAGTCAGCGGTCCAATGACCTGACCTTCTTCAGTTCTCTGGTCAACTGTACCTATCTATATGAATTAATCTTATATAAGAATGGTTTAAGAGGGGAGCTCCCAAATTCCATCGTAAACCTCTCCACCTCAATAGAGAAACTGTACTTGTTCACAAACGACATCTATGGAGGCATACCCCGTGAAATTGGAAAACTTGTGAACTTGACGGTACTTCAGTTGGATGACAATCTACTGACAGGGACAATTCCAGCATCAATTGGAGATCTAACTAAGTTAGGCAATCTATATTTGAGTGGAAATAAAATTTCAGGAGCGATACCACCTTCCATCGGTAACGTTACTCAATTAATTGTTCTCCATTTGGAAGATAATATGCTCCAGGGGAGCATACCTACTGGATTGTTTAATATCTCGAGTTTACAGGAACTGTCAGTCACTAACAGACGCCTTGGAGGTGTAATACCTGAGCAAATTGTTGGACTTTCGTCGCACTGTGTTTTCCTATATTTGGACCAAAATCTATTCACAGGACGACTACCATCCAACATTGGGAGCTTCAAGCATTTAGTTGCACTAGATATCTCGTACAACAAATTCAGGGGGTGATATACCCTTTACTCTGGGTGATTGTATTATGTTGGAGGAGCTAGATATGGAAGGAAACCTTTTTCAAGGTAAAATACCATCTTCTTTCAAATCTTTAAGAAGTCTCGCACTTCTAGATCTTTCAAACAATAATATATCAGGGAGTGTTCCAAGTTTTTTTCAGAGGTTTCGTCTAATTCAATTCCTCAATCTGTCGAACAACAAGCTTCAAGGTGAAGTGACTAAAGAAGGTGTGTTCTCCAATGTTAGTGCTTTCTCAGTAGTTGGGAATTTGGGGCTTTGTGGAGGTATTCAAGCATTGCAATTGCCTGATTGTCCCTCGACAATATCAAGCGAAAAGAAAAGGACATTTACATGGAGATTAATACTTATAGTCTCTTTCCCTGTTGCTATCTTGTTAGCAAGTCTTGCCTACATTTTTTATCGATATAGGAAGTCTAAATTTATAAATATCCCTGTCCCAGTATTGTAAGATAACCAATACCCCAGGGTTTCATACCATGATCTGTTACTAGCTACAAATCAGTTTTCCCCAAACAATTTGCTCGGCAAAGGAAGATATGGTTCGGTTTACAAAGGAGTTCTCCAATCAACACCACAGACCGTTGCTGTAAAGGTACTAAATGTTGAAGTACGTGGAGCCAACAAAAGTTTTATTGCAGAGTGTGAGACTTTGAGAAATATTCGTCACCGGAATCTCATCAAGATCATTACAGCATGCTCTAGCACGGACTTTAAAGGCAATGACTTTAAGGCATTGGTTTTTGAGTTTATGATGAATGGGAGTCTGGACAGTTGGTTACATCCAAGTCCTTTTTATCAAACAAATGAAAGAAACTTGACTCTTCTCCAGAGACTTAATATTTGCATTGATGTTGCACTTGGAGTGGATTACCTGCATCATCACAGCTACACAAGTATTATTCACAGTGACATAAAGCCGAGCAATATTCTTCTTGATGAAGAATTTGTTGCTCGTGTAGGTGATTTTGGTTTGGCGAGGTTCTCCTTTGCTACTACAAGTGACCCCAATCAAGCACAACCGAGTTCAACCGGAGTCCACGGAACAGTTGGATATATTCCGCCAGGTAACAACCGACAATATTTTTCTTTTCATTATCTAGTACTGCTCTACATTAAAAATTTTCACTATTACTATATTCTACTTGAAATTAATTTATGTAACGGGTGCTTCTAATATAGGTGAACAATATAATACATATTGAGACACTGAGATATCATTTAGGCCACTATCTTAACCTTTTAGTTTTGCAGAATATGGAATGGGCTTGGAGATCTCTGCCGAGGGAGATGTATATAGCTACGGAATTCTCTTACTAGAAATGTTTTCGGGAAAACGACCTACATCTAGCAGCATATTGGTGGCCAATAGCAATAATCTTCACGAATATGTGAGGAATGCACTCCCACAAAGAGTGATGAACATTGTTGACCCGAGGATCATAATGGATCAAGAAGATCACAATTTGACATCAAATCAGTCATACAACAAAGCTACCTTGGAGGTTTGCCTGACATCAATATTTGAAGTGGGGATACTATGTTCAGCAGAAATGCCCAGAGAGCGCATTGACATCAGCGTTGCTATTAAGCAGCTACACGTGGCACGAGACAAATTACTGGAGCGCAGGCAGTAACCTATGTGAGTGTGCAAGTATGTATTAATGGCTTCTACTAATCACTTGTATAAATAAATAACTTAATATTTAAAAAATTGTAATTCATTTAGTCGGTAAGCTCTTTCTTTTGTATAAATGTGTTGATCACTTTTTATGCAATTTAAATAGTTTCAAAGTCAAATAGTTTTTGATTTTTAGTCGAAGACAATACAAACATATTTATGTTGCTTCAATGCAACGAACAGTTTCTAGCTAAAGCATCATATGGTTAGTAGATAAGCCAACATCAAAGGGAAGAACCCTGCGAAAAGATATTCGGTGGTAACGACTACTGATTCAGTAATACAAACACAGCCAAACCAACAACTCGGAAATCAGCTACGTAATTAAAATATGAGAGCGAATCAAAATCTTCCAAATCTATAAAATTCAACGCTTAATATATGCTCATGGGCAGATACTAGAAAAATAAGATCTTATATATGACAAACTTTTTTATTTTTTATTAGTATACACGATCTTAACCATTATTTTTAACTAACATAACCGTCCACAACGCACGTACTACTCGCAGGTTTTTAACTCATGCCAAAAACGGGCCTCATGTTACCTGAAGGCAGGAAAGCAAATTAGGGTTTCACAATGGCCAGCATTGGCGAGAAGAGAATAAGGAAGATTAGCGAGCTGACGGACGAAGAAGTCGAAGTGAAAATTTGGGGAAAGACGGGAACGAGGCCGCGCATCGACAGAGCAGCCATTGATTACAGGCGTAACTTTCCATTCGCCAAGGACTTCTTGGAAGAAAAAGGAAACCCCCCTGATCATGTACATGTTCCCCCGAGTCGCCAGATGTGGAGGAAGGACTTGTATCCCCAATTTCTCAGAGCAGTTAAGGTTCAAGAGGAAACATACGAGGAAAGATACAAATTTACTGGAGATTTTGAAAAAGATGATCAAGAAGCTCTTGTGTACCGCAGTATTGATGATTATATCAAACTTAGCGAGGACGAAAAAATCGCTACGAGAGAATATCAAAAAGATATGAGACGATACCACAGAGACGAAGCGAAAAGCCGTGTATGTATTAATCTCTTCCTAAATTCTTTATATTTTTGGCTCTGTGGATGTATGTTGAATTTTTTGTAATTTTTGTAATTAGGGTTTTGATGTTGGGTCGTATCCATACAGAGATTATTTTGGGCTCGTTGGTATTGGTTACTTATACTGTTATTACAAACCACCCGAGGTTACGATCCCTAAAGCTCGTTTGATTACTCTGCTTCATCTCTCTCGGTTGCGGTGTACAACAGTTATCAGGGAAAGCGTACGTGCTATGGTAATGTACGAGTGGTGAAGGCGATGAGTTTTGGTTGTATTGGTACAGATTTGAATATCAGTTTTCAGGCCGCCTCCTCTTCTGGTGACTACCAATTCCAAGCAACTGTGTTAGATTGTGCTTTTCCACCAGATGTACCCTATTCATCCTTTAAGATTGTCCTTGTTAGGAAATTGATGTCAGGAGAAGAAATAGACCCTCCGGAAGAAATTGATTATGTGGGTGTGCGATTCCTCCCCATATTTCCCTTTAGTATGGAAAAGCTCTCTGATTTCGATGAGAAAGAACCACAATCAGCTAATGTTCTCCACTTCGTACGGTACCCCCCTCTCTCTCTCTCTCACACACACACACACACACAACACACAAACATGTAATTTATTTGTCATGAGGGGCTTGTTCTCCGTTATTGGTCTATAAGATTATCTTTATTGTGTGGCACTGTAGTATTGTGAACCCAAAGTACCATATCCCGATTGGCTGTCACCGACATCCTTTGATCTGCCCCTCAATCTCTGTGAGTTTGTTCTCCACCAGTATAACATTGCTCTCCACCGGTTTGACAGTGATAAGGTTTGTCTCAAGTGTTCTTCTACATTTCTTTTACTTTTTAAACCCCATATTACTATTGTTGTAATCTGATCATATTTAAACTATATATACATATGCAAATGCACAGGATGAAGATGATGAAATATATGACAAAGTTAAAGTTCTCCGTGTGATTGATGTATTGAGAACATTGGATGCTGAAAACGGGACAACTTACTATGTCACATTTGAAGCCTCCTTACTTGATGATGAAGGGAATCCTCAAGTCTTCGAAACAAAATTATTTATGTCTCCTCTGATCCCAACTACAAAGATAAGGATTAAATTTGTCAGGGTCAAGAGCAACTGACTAAAGGTAATTCAATCATGCAATCCACTGATTACCAACATTTTATTTTGCTGTAATTATTTAGCTCTTCCAATCAGTTTAGTTATTTAGTAGAATTAAGAATATAAAATGCTCCCTTCTACTATTTTTTGGATTCACAAATAAATTATATGCTACGATGGAATTAGGAATTTGGGGTCAGGGTCAACATTAATTAGGGGAATTCAAATTTACCTTAGATTCAATCCCAGTGTCTTATTATTAGTTATTACACGTTCTGTTTCTTTGAGTTTTAATTTTAGTTGTCGGATTGTCTGGTTACATATTTTTAAATACCTGCACACCAGTAATAAAGGAGAAATAAATGACAAAATATACAGCTATACTAATTCATGTGGCTTGAAAATTACCTACTACGGCTGCAAATAAAAATATAGAACAGAAGTTTGCACTACAAGAAAAGCTGCTATTTTCGACCGTCAAATGTTGAAAATAGCTATTTTCGACCGTTAACTTAAAATGTGAGTGCATCCTGGGACTGTTGAAGAGTTGAGGCATCAAGGTTTGTCATTTTAATCCTGGGACTGTTCAATATGATATGTTTTTGGTTACATTTTAATCAGACCTATACTTTCCTTCTTTCCACAGATCTTTTATGCTGTTACACTATCTTTTGAAATGTGGTATATTGTTAGCAAAGCGGTGTCTGTATATAATTGCTGACAGTGACGGATCCGGATTTGTAATATGGAACTAACTTGTATTGAAAAAATTATTCACAGTTGATAATCAAAAAATTCTATTCATTGACGTTAATCTAGCTGCACTCTCGTATTTTGGGACTAAACCGGGTGCTTACGAGATATCTGTGTATCTTTGTGTTTGCAAAGAATCAAGTTAAAAATTTTAGTTCTAGTTTTGAGGACTACGACTTTTTATATAGATATTTCGGGTGTTTGAGATAGAGTAGAAATAGGTGTTAAAGTTTGTAATAAGATAGATTTCATCTTTGATCAGTCGTTGGTGATTATTTAAAACTCGGGTAGTTATCTGTGAGACTGTGAATAAAAATCCATTTAGAATTCTAAGATTCTGGATCTTTTTATGAGACGCCAATTTAGACTAAGAATTTGAGGTACGGGCCTGACAGGGCTGGGGATCGTGCCTTAAGGTTTCATAGCCCACGTATCTCAATCATGGACGTCTATTGGGCTTTCATTAATCCTTATTAATTTATTACAAAAATAATTAATAAATTATAAAATACCTTAATAAGTGGGATTTTTTTCTTGTGGGCCTTTATTGTTCATAATATTGTAGGGTGCAGGGCCGTATTGTAACCCATATCGTACATATTTACAAAAAAATTGCTATCGAAGATCACATTAACCCATATCCAACTGTTATCCACGTAATATTGTGATAAGAATGAATAGTAACCCATATCATACACGTTTACAAAAGAGTTGCTATCGAAGATCACATTAACACATATCCAGCAGTTATCCACGTAATATTGTGATAAGAATGAATAGTAAAGATATGTGATAAGAACGAACTCCAAACATAGAAAGTTAAGTAAAATAAAGCAAAAAGTATGAAGACGTAATGGATATGATAATATATCTTTACAAAGTGTAACTGAAATTTGGTGATCGAGTTTAATCTGACTGCATTGTCTGGCGCGTAGAATATAAGAGTATTTATTATAAAGTTATAATACATTTAGTTTTTAAACATGTATTACTTTATCATCCTTATTAATTAAATAAGTTTAGCAAAATAATAATTTATGTTTTGTGCTCTTTAGAAACCTTGCTTATGTATTAATCATGAAATTTTGAATTTCAATGATTTGTTATATAAAGACGCATTCATAATATACTATTTTCAAATAAAATAATGTAAATTAATAAATTAAACTATTATAAAATCAAACAAAATCAACCAATTTAAAAGCGGATTCAATTATACAATCCTGATTAAATTAGTTAAATTGGTGAGAATAAATTATTCATCTATATATTAACTCTTTATATTATATGTCCGATAATGTTGGAGATATAGATATAGAGAATAGTGTTTTGTATATCAACTCATCATCTATATTTTAGATAATTAACTAAATTGATTAATTCAAATGAATTTTTAAGTAATCACTGAAAATTTAATCTCATGAATATATCGTCTATTCTAATTTTAGTTTTATGTAAGATATAACATACTTAAGAAGATACACGAGTATCTCCATACATGTTTTTTGCATTTTTTTTGCATTTGTTGTCTAAAATTATATATATAATAACTATTCTTGAATTATAATATTATTTTTATATATTATTCTCTATATTGGTTATCTAAAATTTAGATTTAACATATGAAATAAGGGAACTGAAAATTTGGAGAAAGAATGAGAGAAAATATATATCTAGAATTTTAAAATTTTATAAAAGGGATTAACAATAATCAAGTTGATTTTTTACTCTTGTTACTGGAATAAAGATTATTAAATCATTCTTTTATAAGAAAAAATATATTCTAAGAGCGACGAACGTTCACGCGCGTGATGTGAGACTAGAAGAGAACAATATCCGGGAACAACTATTATATAAAAACAGTGGGCTTCTCTTTATATAAAGCATCCGTTACTCAAGAACGGCCGAAATTTCATAATTACATACACCTCCACGTACACGTTTTACATAGATCAATTTTGTTATAAATAGTGATATCTTTGGGAGAGAGATCATCAATAAATTTTATTATCCCTATGTATACTTGGTTTCTTCTCCAACAAAGCTCAAAAACTCTGAATTCTTGCTTCTATAACTCATATCTTTCCTTCCAAAAGGTACACTTACTGAGTAGATTTTGATTATTATTACTGGTTTCGGTACTCGGTTCGATTTTTGTTCTATAGATGGCATCTAATTAATTAGTTGTGTTTTAGGATACTCTTCTTGATTGGATTATGATTGTTATTGATACTGAATATGTTTTGTGAGGCTGTTGCAGGGTGTTTTTAACAAAGAAGAGGAGTATTAGGAGTAAAGTGTTAGGGACTTGTTTTTTTTCGTGGGGTTGATTGTTTCAAGGTGCATCTTTGAATAATTGTTGTAAATCATTTGCTCCTGAGGTTAATTGTGAATAAAAGCCGGTGGAAAGTTTACCGATGCCCAGTGAAGGGAGGTCAAGGTATAATGATAAGCAGGAAATCACTCCTATCACTGTGCATGCTAGGAATATTGAGAATGAAAGGAATCAGGCACAGTGTGTTTTTCATGGGTACCATTGTAGCTTCGGAGGAATTATTAAAAGTAGTAAAGCAGGGTTGGTTGCAGTAGGGTGGGTTTCATGGGTGGTTAAAGATGGTGGTGAAGATCTCATGGGATGGGTGCCAAGAAAAGAGAAGTCTTTTCACATTTTAGATAACGTATGCTCCTTTTCCATGGTGTTTCTCTTTGTTGCATTTTATCATTATGAAAAGTTTATTTGGTCATATGTAATGTTCTTACATCTGCAGGTTAAATGTGATATTATAGCCTAATGGATATTCGATGTCCCATCTGCAGGTTAAAATCTTATTTGAGTCTTGTGTTTTTGAGCAACTTTATTTTCTTTTGCAGATAAGAGAAGACGATTATAACATAGTTTATCGGACTCTTGATCTGGAAAAAAAGAAGATTGTTGCTTTGAAGAAAATAACATTCAACAATCTTGCAGGAATTACATTTCGCCCTGGTCTAAAGTCTACTGAACCTCAGGTATTCCTGCAAAATTTGTGCAATAGGCTATGCCAGAGTTTGTATGATAAACTATGCACGCATAATGCTCGTGTGTTTGTGGAAGTGGGTTCATCAATACAGTATATACATACCTCAATTTTCATTTCTTATATTGTACCCTTTTATCTGATTATGAAGGTGGTGGATTAAAACGAATTAGTTGTTGTTAATCCTTGATAATTTCTTCCACTTTTAGGTGTAAAATGATATTTAGGGAAAAAAGACATGTCACTATTTTTTCTTAGTGTGAAATTAGATTTTCTCGGATCTCTTCAGACTTGTTGAAACACAATTTGAGACAGAGTTGTGCCTTATTAGAGGTGTATTTGAGACTTTGATTAATTAAGATATAAGTTTTAGAGTTTACATCGTCATATCATGTATAATTGAACTCAACTTTTGCAGATCAAATGATGCATGAGGCTATTTTGTGGACTTGACTATTGCCACAGTCAGGGCATTCTGCATCGTGACATTAAAGGCTCCAATCTTTTGCTTGACAACAATGGAATTTGAAGATAGCAGACTTTGGTTTGGCAAACTATTACGATCCAGAACAAGTCTGGCATTTTGCAAATCGTGTTGGTACTCTTGCTTGGTGCCAGTTCTTATGGTAGTGGCGGAGATTTATGGACTACTAGTTGCATTCTTGCTGAATTATATGCAGGACTCCTGGCAAATGGTTTGTAAATAAGTTGTTGCAGACAACTATACATAATACATGTATCGCTACTAGAAAGACAAATAGCTGAAACCAGCAGTATCACATATATCATCTCTAGTTTCACACATAATGTCACCTAAGCTGTCATGTATTTATACATTACACAAATTCAAAAATTTGATAATCATAGTATTGAAAAGATTTCTTTTTGAACTCAGAGTCCTAGAAAAAAATTGTCCAAACAAATTATTCATCCGGGTTTGTAATATAAATTTTGTTGAGATTCTTTTACACACACACACATATATTTGTCTCATTGGTATAAAAAAGTAACTAATTACAATATATCATATTCTTGATGTAAAAAACTAATAATAAATATAATAAAGAGGAAAAATATAACTTTGGTTATAATTTTGGAGTTAGTACATAAGATTACCGGATCGATTTCATACAATCACAGTAATTACAAAATAACATTATTTTTACTATTTTGTAATGAACAAGGATATATAATCGGTTTTCAAAAATTCTCAGAATATAAATTATACTCCGTCCATCCCAAATTAGATGACCCATTTTGAGAAAAAAAATATATCCCAAAATAGTTGAGCCTCTCTCTTTTCTATGTACATTTATCAACAATCTTCCACTCTTGCCATTTCTTGTTTATCATTTTCAATGAACAATCAAGCTAATACTATGGAAAGTCAACATAATAAATATGGGTAGAGATGGAAAAAAGAACAATCATTTAATTCTCCTTAATATGTGTGAAATGAGCAAAAAACTCATCTAAATTGGGATGGAGAGAGTAATTAAAATTCTTCGAACATTTATAATTATGATTTTGAAGAAAGAAAAACTGTTGATATGAATGGCGAGAAGAACTCCAAAGGGTTATTAGTTACAAAATTGGAAAAAAACTTGGAGCATCTATAATGGAGTTGGTTTAATTGAACATTTTATGTAAAATTTGTTGAACATGCGTGAGTTTGATAAATATAATCGTATGATGGAGTATATGTTTTTAAGACATTAATTTGTCATATTCTACCATTTTCAAGACATAGTCAGATGTATTCAAGAAAAAAGATTATAGAATGTGTGTTTTTTTCCTCAAAATTTGACATGTAAAAGGGGTCTCGGAATCTTAAACGTCTGATGTACACTCTCCTGAACAAAAAGAACACTCAGTTAATTTCATTTTTTCTTTGTGCAATAAAATTCCCTACTAACAGCTTTAATAACACCCCTCCTCTCAAACTCAACCTTTGAGCTTCCTGATAAAGGTCTCTGAAGGTTTGACTCATTAACAATGGTGAAAAAAGAATCCGCTACATCTTTCAGTTCATCAGGGAAAGTGGAATACGCCTCCACAAACTATGTTGCTTTTATGGAGAAAGAATCAGTGCATAAAGACTTTCATCCCCTTATGGATTTCTTGAAGATCTCTCCAGTCACTTATGCTCTCACCGCAAGCCCAACAATCTATGCTGAAATAGTTCAAGAAATGTGGAACACTGCATGCTGCTCTGAGGCAGAAATAAAGCTCAAAATCAACGGTAAATCTTACACCATCACTCCCTCTCTGATAAATGAAGCACTTCATTTGCCTAATGCTAACTTCGAAACCCTGCCTACTGATGAGGAGATTATTTCCATGTTAAATTCTATTAAGTATGCTTCAGAAATCTCACATTTAGGCCAAGTAAGAAGACCATATCTTAGAAAGGAGTGGTCGTATTTTTTCGACACTCTGATAAAGGTCTTTACAGGGAAATGCAGTGGATTTGATTCCATAACTACGTATGTTCAAAAAATTGCATACAGCCTGATTTATGGGAGAGCAATTAACATTGGATCTTTACTGCTTAATGAATTCTCTTACAAATTAGGTGATATGGTGAAGAGAGGTAAAATCATATATTATGCTAGATTTTTTATGATTATTGCTAATCATTTACAAAAGGATCTTAGTATTAAGAATAAAGATGATCAATTACAAGTATGTGTGCAAGCTAAGCGTTTGTTCGCTCAGTTGGTCAAGAATAATTTAAATGGTAATGTTGATTTTGTGCTTCCACGGCACATTCAAATACAACTCTCTACTCTATCTCCTTCTCCTAAATCTAAATCTAGAACAAAAGGCACCTCCTCATCGGTATCTCAAAATGGTAAAAGAAAGAGAACTAATTTGCCTACTATAACCACATACTATGAGTCTATAACGGTGGAGGGGAGTGAGGAAATTGGAGCAGCAGCGGAGATAAATCCACCTCTGAAGAAAATGGCTGCAGATGTTGTAAAACCTGCAAGAAGGCTATTCAGTGTAGATCATGGAACACCTCGAGTAACTAGGAATAGGGTACCGGTAGTGGAACTCACTTCTTCGGAGGAAGAATATCCAAAATGTGACCTCCCTCCAGTCGAACCTTCACTGGAACAAAATTCTCAAGAAGTCTTGCCTGATGATCGTGAACAACTCATGAATGCAGCATCTGTATTAAAATGTCAGTTGGTGGCCCAGCTCACAAGTTCTGCTGAGAAATTGAGGACCGAGGACATGAATGATCTTGCTGATAGGTGTTACAATACACTGAGGGGATTAGGAGATGATTATACATCTATTAGAAGGAAAGTTCATAAACTCATTGGACAACACCAGAAGCTAGAAGATGCTGCTAGAAACAAGGACAACTGGAATGACCAGGACATAAAGGCTCGTTATAGTCAGCAAGTTGTGTCGCTATCTAATATGACAAAGAAGTTATCAGGCACTGAAGAGAAATTGTCAAGGGCTAAGAATAAAAAAGAAGAGATAAAAGCTGCATTACTGAGGCTTAGAGAGGAGTTGTCTGACGAAGAAGAGCGAGTTAAGACACTGACAGAAGAGAGGGATATATGCAAAGCGGATCATTCTGATGTTGAAGCTAAATTTGAGAAATTGGTCGCAGAGAAGAAGGAGGCTTACAAGGAATTTGAGGCAATCAATGGGCAATATAATAATGCCAAGAAAGAATACGAGAGAATGAGTAATCAGTTGATGCAGTCTGTTGGGAAGTGACGAGGTAAAGTTTACTTGGTGTTTAAAATTATAATAAGAGTTAACTCCGTTTTGCATCACACTGGTTTGAGCTAAATGCACTTTATTACTTATACTTTGTATAATTGCACTATGCATCCCTTTACTATTTTTGGCGCATCACTTTGCACCCTTTCCGTTAATTTTGACTGTTAAGGTTAAAAGTCTCAGGGTAGTTTGGGAAATTTTAAAATAATTATTTTATATGGGATTTACCATATTAAATGTGTCGTAATTACCTGTGACAGGTTATATTAAGGTTTCTGCTCTGTGTGTGTGTGTGTGTGATTTAAGGGGTTTCGGCAGGTGTGTGTATAGATTTGTGGTGGTTGGTAAAGTTATCACTTAGATGAGACTGTAACAAGTCTATATTAGCTAATTTAGCTGTCAATTGTTCAGTTATTCTTTTGAAGTATACATTATGTACTTCATAGTTTAAATATTTATGTCATTAATTGTCGTCATATATTTTATTGCATTGTTAAACTTTATAGATAACTTTTCTGATTATCAACAGCCAGTTTCCTTCCAAGTTTGTAGTTTTGTATTTTATAATTTTTAAGAATTCTGGTTTGACCTAAATGTTATTTCCCCCATTCGTGTCACCTGAACAGGTCTCTTTTGGAGTCCTGCCCCCCTGTGAAGATCAGGATTCTGGACCGCACTAGGCGTCTCTTCTGAAATGGCCTTTTCATCTGAAGTACCTTCCTGGTGTTGTTGGCCATCATCTTAGTATGTTCTTACTACATAGCAACTTGTCCACCGCAGAATTTCCTAGTAACGTAAAAGAAAGAAGATGTTTTGCACTTTATATCGGCTTTTAGTTGAATTACTTAGACTTAATGTGTGAAGTTCAGTACTGCATTGCTTAATATGCATTGGGTATTTTACATTGAGTAAATGTGAGGTTTATCTGGTGACATTGATCTTTGGCCAAGCCTTCACCACTTTAAGAAATCAGGTCTTTTGACTTCTGTATAATGTTAAACTTGATGGTGGAAGTGTTTAAGGAGGTAGACATGCAGTTATGAATGTCTAGGGTCTAATTGCACTATTACTGTTTGCTTAGTGGCTATATATTAATCCTGTTGTCAGTGTTGTCTAGGGTCCAAAATGGTTTATGGTTTTTAATAATTAGCTCAACTTGAAGATATTATCCAGGAGCACGTTTGTTTTTCATATTAATAGAATCATTTGTATAGTTTTTCATATTACTATAGTCATTTGTTTAGTTTTAACTTTCGTGTTTAGTGATCCCTTCTTGGTTGGAGAACATGGTCGATGCATCATATGAAACAATACAAGTTTCCATCTCTGGCTTCTGCTTGAGTTATGATGCTCACTTTTGCATTTTATCCTTAGTTCTGGCAGTATCACATTCACAACTTCTGCTCAGTTATGTGATACTCAGTATTAAATTATGTACTGAATATTGGTAGAGATACTTCCGGCTTTCGCTTGCTTTTGATTCTGAGATTGCAGTGTTCTGCTATCTGTGGATTGTAATCTTTTTAATGTTCCTAACATCAACTGGTTGTTTAAAATTCATCTGACAACTAAGAAGCAGCTCAAGAAACCAGAATGCTTATAATTGTAGTCTTGGCTTCCATACATTTAAGCCTCCTTTAAATAACCAACTTCGAAATAATGCTCAGATGTCAGTAGAGAAAAAATATCTTGATCTTTGTATCGGATAGCTAGCTTGCAAACACTTGAAGTATGAAATATTGATATGGCCAAGATCCCAGTTTTTACTGTGCATGTGCACATGTGGCTTTGTTTCTCTAAATTTTTGTAGTTTTTAAGTTTTAACCATTTTGTAGTGGGTTTTAAATAAATTAATAAGAAATTATCTTAAACCGCATGGTGCATACTCCTAAGAAAATTGATTTCGCCTTCTTAATATTGGATGAATTGGATGAATGACAACTTTTGGGTTTTTTTTCCAAAAAACTTATTAATATTTATATTACTTGATTTTTTTTTGTTTAAGGACTTTTAAGTTTAGAATAACCCCGACACAAAATAAAATTAATATTTTTAATTATAAATATAAATATAAATTGGTATTTTTATGATATATTTAAAAAATATTAAGAAAGTCATTGATCTACCTAGAACATTTTAAAAATCATAAAAAAATGTTCAAACAAATAAATTAACAACTAAACAATACTTTTCCTCGAGCACATTTTCGAAATGCCCATTGTTTGACGTACATTCGGATGTAGAATCTATCATCTTTAATGTCTATGTACTTGGAATTCTAAACGTCTAACAAAATGTCCTAGATTCTATACCCTCTCTCAAAATTAACCACTGAGCTTCTTGATCAAGCTTTTGAACATTTCGAATCACTAAACAATGGCGCCCAAACAATCAACCACATGTTCAAGTCCATCAGGCCGAGTAGAATATGCAGTCACTAATCATGTTGCATTTCTAGACAAAGAATCAGTCCATGCAGACTTCCACCCCCTCATGGATTTCTTGAAGATCTCTCCACTCAGTTATGCTCTCACCGCAAGCCCGACAATCTATGCTGAAATAGTTCAAGAAATGTGGAACACTGCATGCTGCTCTGTTAGTCAAATCAAACTTAAAATCAAGGGTAAATCTTATGTCATTACTCCCTCTGTGATTAATGAAGCACTTCATTTGCCTAATTCTTGCTTTGAAAATTTGCCTAGTGATGAGGAGCTTAGTATAATGTTGTATTCTATCAAGTATGCTTCGAAGACCTCTCAGTTGGGTCAGATTAGTAGGAAGTATCTTAGGAAGGAGTGGTCTTACTTTTTCGACACTCTGACAAGGGTCTTCACGGGGAAATCTGGTGGATTTGATGCGATTATTAAGTTTGTGCAGAAAATTGCGTACAGTTTGATGTATAATAGGACTATTGACATTGGATCTTTGTTGCTTTATGAATTCTGTTTCAAATTAGGCGAGATGGGAAAGAGAAGTAAAGTTATCTATTATGCTAGGTTTCTTATGATAATTGCTAATCATTTATGTAAGGAACTTAGTATAAAAGATAAAGATGATACATTGCAAGTGTTTGTGCAATCTAAGATGTTGTTTTCTCTCTTGTTAAAGAACAACAATAATGATAAAGTTCAATTTGTGCTTCCAAAGCACATCCGGCTTCAGCTCTCTACTCGATCTGCTTCTCCCTCACAAATAAATTCCCCATCAGTTCCTGTCGTTGAGGTGAAAATAGAATCTCAATGTGAAACAAAGACCTCCTCAGTCTATGGTAAAAGAAAGAAAACGGATTCAGATGCTACGATTGTGGATGGTGATGAGGGAAATGAAACGGGAATGGAGGGATATTCACCTCAGAAGAAGAATAATGCAAGCACTGTAAAATCTGAATTAAGGCGAATTAGTGAAGATCCTGAAATGCCACCTGGTTTCCTAAAAAATGGGGTATCAGCAGGGCTTCCTTCTTCTATGGAGGAAGGAAAGCCAAAAAGTGAGCTTCGTTTTGTGCTTGAACCTACAGTGGAACCATCTTCCCTAGAAACAATGCTACCAGAGGATCGCCAACATCTTGTCAATGCAGCATCTGTATTAAAATCTCGGTTGGTGGCCCGTCTCACAAATGAAGCTAACAACTTGAGCACCGATTGCAAGATTACTCTGGCTAATAGGTGTTACTATGCACTGCATGAATTAGGTGATGATTATACATTATTTAGGAGTAAAGTGGATAAACTAATTGAACAACAAGAAGAGCTTGAATCTTTTTTGAGAGAGAAGGAAAGTTGGAATGACATGGTCATAATGGATCGATATGATGAGCAAGTGATGAACGTGTCTGATGTAACGAAGAAAGTATCCAATGCAGAAGACAAATTGTCTAAAGCCAAGACTAATGTTGGTTCTATAAAGTGTAAAAGAGAAGAGCTGACAGTTGCATTACTAAAGCTACAGGAAGAGCTGCATGAGGAAGAAGAAAGAGTCAAGATTCTGACAGCAGAGTGGGATCGATACAAAGAGGCTCAATCTGATGCTGAAGCGGAACTCAGGAAATTGGACAGAGAAAAAGAGAAGGCTCGTGTAGCATTCAAGGCGATCAATGACCAATATAACACTGCCAAGGAAAAATGTGAAAAATTGTATAATAAGCTGCTGCAGTTATCAAGAAGCGACAAGGTAACTTTTCTTAATGTTGGAAAACTTAGCAATCATAACGTTTTTAAAGGATTTACCATATCAACAATGTTTTGAAATTCTTTTTAATGTGGAGATTTTCAGTGGATTTTGCAATGTATGACTTGAGGAATATTTTCACCTTGGTGGGTGACTATATGGCCTTCTGTTAATTTTGTTTTCTCCATTTATATTACACTAACAAGTCTATATTAGGGGTCACTTGCTCAAATTTCTATCCAGTTATATAACATTTGTACTTGATAGTAAAAATTAATGGCTTACTCCGCAAAAAGAAATATGTCATGCCCGTACCTTATATTATTAAAACGTATAACTTGAAATATGTTGTTGTCGTACCTTATATTATGAAAACATTTAACTTGAAAATAATACCTATCTGGTTAAATTACAGGAAGCATTCACTTTCTTTTTGACTACTTATCTTGCTTCTCATTATGTTGAGAATTCTGTTGTAACCTTTAATATTTCACTACCCCTCTGAACCAAGTCTGTAATGGAGTTAACCCTCGAAAATCAGGCTTGTGGCCTGCAATTGTTGTCTCTTACTATGGTTTTGCTCTGTAGCTACTTGCCCATTTGAGAATTTCTCAGTATATTAATGATATAAAATGATGCTATAGATTTGTCATTAGTGAGAAGTTCACTACATTAATTAGGATGTGTTGTTTTTGTGAAAGTCGGTTCTGGTTTACTAAATGACTCAAACTCAAAAGGACTCTCAACTTAGTGAACCACCAATATGTAACATGGGTATATAAAAGTCATCTATTGTGAATGATGAGATCGAACGGATTACAAGTGCTGATCTTGAGGTGATGATTTCACCACTGTTAAGTATTTGCAGAGTAGTGGCTCGTGTTGATGTTGAACATGGCAGTGAAACTGTTTAAATAAGGATGATGTAGTTAATAAGTTAAGGTACTCTGGACTCTTTTTTTATTCTGTTTAATTAGCGGTTATATTTTTTCTTTGGAGCTGAATCTGGTGGTTTTGTTTATAATCTTCAGTGATTTGCAGAGACTAAAGTTTCTTGCTTGGTGGACTTTCAGTGGTTCAGGAACATGGTTGATTTATAATATGAACCAATTTGTCTGTCCTCGGCATTCTTTTAAACATAAATTCTCATCCATTGTTTCTGCTTGAGTCATGATGCTTATATTATTAGCTTTGAAGCATGAGCCTAAAACTATAGAAATTCTCATTTTCAGCTTCTGCTTGTGTTTCTAAGATTGCAACACCTGGTATCTGTAATTTTTCCGTGTGCATTGATATAATTGCATAATTGCCTTGCACCAACCTAGAGTACTATAGTATTTATAATCCATTTGACTGCTAAGAACTAGCTTCATAGTCGATTCTTGGATACGTGTTACTGGAGTGTTAGTGCTTGTTTGGCTTCATAACCAAAGAACTATTTTCTGTCGTTTTCAGAAAACAGATGTGGTGTTTGGCCCTGTTTTTAATAAAAGTTTTCAGAAAATACATAACCAGAATCAGAAAACATGAAAATGTTGTTCCTGAAAACATAAAACAAATCCAAACTGCACCTTAGTTTCTTTACATGGTGGTATTTCCCGCTAGTCATTCAGGTCTCTTAAAGGGTTGCAAATGACATCAAATTAGTTGGGTTTGTCGTTGAAGCCTTGAGAAAATATGCAAGTCTTGTTAAACTCAAAGTAGTGTAGGTGCAAACATTAATAACTATGATATCGAACTGTTAGTTATGTAGACAAAGTTACCAATTCTTATATATAAACCAAAGCTGTTATATGTGAGGTAGAAGAGAAGCCAAATCCAAAGTAAAATCTTTAAATACAGTTCACCATTTTAAGTTGTCACCGTGTAACTGACATTGTTTAATTTGTTTTATAGTAAGAACAAGATGATCTAAAGCCTATTCCTGACATAAATTTTGTTTACCTTTCCTGCTTCAGATAATCGCTGCCACCGGTGAGGAGCTTGCCACAGGGGAGAGTGAAAGAGATAGCACATGAAATTGCCTTTGGATATGAAAATGGGTCAATTCTTGGTGTCTTGGTACAATATGTTTCATATTTTGTGTTGATCATTGATATACTAACCGTAAACTTTAAATTGTGATTATTATGACCTGTAGTGATAGTACCATCTACAACATTCCATGCTTTCTGAAACTCGTACTCAGCTGTTGCTTCATTGCATATTACCGTGCTCTTAAACCTCCTTTTACAATGAATGTGTGCTTAGAAATGATAGCTAATGAAAACAAATTCTTATGCTTTAAACCACTAATTAGCACTTCAGTTTACAAGCATGGTTAGAATCCCATGCATCACGATCATATAATTAAAAACGCATATTTTTGTGTATTATTCATTGATAATTACTTGATGGTAACATTTTCAAATTTTCTCACAGTGATTAATGTATTTTAGAACTGAGTTTTCTGTCGGAGTAACTAGCAAGTTCTCCCTGTTACCCAGATCTGGTGTTAGCATTATATCAGCAAGCATGAGTTAAAATGGCATGCAGTGCACATTGAACCAACTACAAATAGGATAGTTCGGGATGTCCTGACTATAGACGGATCATACTTCGGTCAAGGTCCCTTGAATCATTTATATATAAATGTATGAGATATATGGCCTCTCAAATCTACGAGCAGTCCCGGGAGGTTCCACAAAACCAGTCTAAACTCAGGTGTTTTTCTACCCATTTCCATGTTCTTGTTACACTAGTAAATTAATAATTCAGGAAGCACAATGTAAATGAAATCAAGTCGCTCAGTTTCACCGGGTGATAAACAGTGATTATAATCATGTTCAGTGGTGTTAACACAAGTCTGATAAAAAAAAAAAAATTATCTTGAAGACAGCTCTATAACGAGGTTTTTATAGGAGAAAAAAAATCTTAGCTACGATCTATGATGTTATCGAGTGTGTTGACTGTTGTATATCCAATGATAAAATGTAAAATTTGATTAATTATTTCTTTCGCTTTGCTTGAAAAGACTTGCAAGCAAACACATCTAATAATTTTCCTGTCCAAAGTAATTTATGAAGCCCACCACAAATGGGTAGGTCCACCGAACAAATATTCCCAATGTCTTAGTATTTAATATTTTTATTACATCTTTTCCTTGTTTGACACGCATTTTAATATTTTTATAAATTATTATTGTATAATTTAATTTACAATTTTTTTTCATGAATAAAATTTGATTTAATATTTATATTTTTATTTAAAAAATAAATTATAAAATTATATTTTACACGAACATTAAAATACATATCTCCCCAATACACAGAATTAGGAAGTATCCATCAAAGTGACCATCAATAAAGAAATACGAGTACTAACAAGAGTAGAATCTCATTGTTTCAACTCATGGGCTTTGTGATATAATACAGCAATTTAGTGATTAGAATTTGGCACTGTATAGAATCATAGGGCACATATAAATATAATGCATAGCATGACTCGGTAGATATTATTTTAAGGTGTCCTTATAGTAAGAAAATAAAGAAATGGGTATTTATTTGGGAGGAAGATAAGAATTGAATAGATAGAGATAAGGTTGGTGATGATGCTTTATGAGTTGGACACCACCACCACCTAAACAATAATCAACCTCCCGTGAGGCCGCGACTAGAGATGCACAAAAGATCTGTTCGGGCCAGATCCAGACCGGGCCAAAAAAATCCGGATTTTTTTCAAACCAGATCGGGCCGGGCTTTTTTAAAAATCGGGCCGGGCCGGGCCGGATTTTTCCAAAAATACTAGGCCCGGTTTAGTTATAAAAAGCCCGGATTTTTCAAAAATCCGGATTTTATCCGGGTTTTTTTGAAAATATTAGGCCTGTTTTAGGCCCTCGGGCCGGGCCGGGCCAGACCGGGTTTTTTTCGGATCGGATTTTTCAGATTTTTTTCCAGATCGGATCAGATCGGATTTCAGATTTCGGATTTTTTGAACATCTCTAGCCGCGACCTCTATATTTTTTGCATTTTCATTTCTTCGTCCCACTTCAATCAAAAGTTTTCTTCTGGACTTTTCCTTTTCTAACCTCGAGTCCGAGATGAACCGTGTACTCCCCGTCTCATACTATAAATCTCTTTTCAAACAATTTTTTTCTCATAATACTTGTTTATTTTATAATTTTCAGTATAAATAGTATATTAACATTATTTCATAATTATCTTTTTGTCAAAATTATATAATAATTAATGAGAATCTACATTTAGGATTAATATTTTTAAAATTTTTCTTTTAAAATAAAAATATATATCTTATATTTTAATTCAAGAAAAGAAAATTAGAAAAAATAATCTTAAGTAGGTAATCAAAGGACATTAGAATTATGTGCAAAAAATCTAAATGACTTATAAAAAGACAAGGAGGAATAATATTTTCTTAATATGCGTAACTTTTTGAAAAGAGATTTATATTGTGGGACGGAGGGAGTACTATGATGTGATTAAGGATGTAAATAGAAAAATTATATAAAATAATTTATAATTATAAAAAAAGTGGGAACTTGTAGCTTATTAATTTAAATTGATAAATTAAATTTCAACATCTTAAAAATTTTAAAATGTTTGAGATTTAAATATCATTCCTACACATCTCAATCTCATTTCATGTCATCTGCATCGAAATATGAAGAAATTTTGAATATATAGAATTAATTTATAAAATCCAAGATTTATACATACAGGATGATCAGGGTCTCCTGACCGGTCTTGAACATGTAGCACAACAAATTTTAATTTACGGATTTTTAGGACATACATTAACCATTTTCACAACTGTAAATTAGGACATGTTAATCATCCGCTAGCTGCTAATGTTTGCTGTTAAACAGAAGTGGTTGAGTGAAGGAACAGAGTTGAAAATACAAGGAGACAGGGAAGGGGTTGTTTGTTACGAAAATTTTGTGACATTATTCCGTGAAGGAAAGGCTGCGGCAAATAGGGGAGAAACGGACAGCTAAAAGGAGACAAATTACAATATTAAAGGAATGTGTATCTATGTATGTACGTGATACTATTATTTGTAGATAAGATAAGGCTCAACCAGCATTACTCAGTTCCGCTGTTTTGCTATACCATTGTTGTTTCCCGTGTTTTTTCTTATATTATTATTAGTTGATTCATTATTCATCAATAATATCATATCATTATCATTCTTTGCCTGTGGACTGTGGCCATGGACTTGACATTTAACAAATATCAAGGAGTTTTAAATTTATATATCAGTCTCACTCCAAAACTTTACTGATGTATATTCTGGCCATGCTAACTAAAATTATTATACTAACATTCAAGTTTTCTTTTTTACCCTAATCACGGAACCAAAAAATAAACTAGGAGGGATAAAAGGTTTAAGTAAATTGTAAGGACTTATATATATTTTTATTATTTTATTTTTTGAAACAAATTATTTATTGTATTAAATATATATATTATTTTTCTGAAATAACTATGTATCTTTTAAAATAGACTATAATAAACAAAAACCCAAGAATATTATTAAAAACATGTTAATACTTTTATCTCAAAAATATATAAATATAAATATAAACCTTTTTCCAAAATAAATCAAATCATTATTCAATGAAGAAATATGACCTTGTATGCTTATTATATATAAGGTTCATGTGCCGTATGACTCGTATATTATATCCTCCCGATTGTGTACATGGTTTTGGACAAGAAAATGAAGAAAAAATGTAAAAAATGAGTAAAATTAAGTAAAAAGTGAGTAAAGTGGTGGGTCTCATTTATATTTAATAAAAATTTGAGATATTGGAGAAAATTTGTGGGTGTAATAGTGTTTTATATCATTAAAAATTATTAATTTTAAGATATATAGAAATGATGGAACATCTAAAAAGAAAAATTTATATTATATAAAAATGAATGGCACAAGGAGTACAGTAGAATATGAACTATGAAGGGAGTAGAAAAATCCTATTAGTGATGAAACTTACTCTGCCAAACACTCTCACAATAATATAATAAAATTCAAACATGAATTAAAAAGTTATGTTTACTTTTAAATTTCCTAATTAATTATGCAAAACAATCATACTATCACACATATAATATTTTCTGGAAATGTCAACGTGTCACAAGACAATTTGGGCACGTGGCCTCTAGAAAACACCAGCCCTCATCCCTCTCACTAACTATACTTGCCCCACTTGTGTGAGTGTGTGTTTGTTTGCGAGTGGGTCTTCCCTTTAAACTATCATAAAGCTTCCATCTTTATATCTACACATACTTACAATCACTTTATACACACAGAGAGACCGAGTAAAATCAGGGGTTTTCATTTCTTTTATCAAATACATGTATCTAATGATCAGGGTTTGTGTGTATTGACAAGAAGAAGATACAAGATATTTAAAGTTTGAAACTTTGAGGCAAGAAACAAGAGGAGATGTATGTCTCAGGTGGTGGCTCTGGTGGGTCTATGAGGAAGTCCTTCAAAGATTCACTCAAAATCCTTGAAGCTGATATTCAACATGCCAATACTTTGTATGTCTTCAGAAACAACCCCTTTTTATTTCTTGTCTTTTACATGAGTATTTCATCTGCTTTTGTGTGTTTATGTTGGGAAATATGTGTATATGCGGTTAATAAGTTCAAAGATTTTAGCTTTTTCGCATACCCTTTGTTTAGTTTTACAAGAATCATCTCATAGATTATGGTGTTAGGGTTTCTTTTGTTCTTGGTAAGTGTTGAATTTACAGTGTTTGAGTCTGTAACTTGATGTTATTTCATTTGATTGTTATGTTATTCTGGTCTTTCCCTTATCTTCTTTTGATTATGTTGTCTGGTGTTAGGTTTTTGTAATTTTTATATTTAATATTTTATTGTTTGTATGTGCATATGCTCATTGCTTCAGTTTTGGGTAAAGGTATTACTTTTAGACTTCTAGAATAGTGTGAATATTATCTTGAGTAACTTAGATTTTTATTATATTGTTTTAATTTATATGTTCATTGTCATCATATCGGTGGTTATTAAATCTAAATTACCTACTTGATTGGTGTTTTGTTAAAAGAATTATGTGGTCCAGCTCTAGTTTAATCTATTTGAATGATGTCGTTTTTTCTTTTCGGCCTAATAAAGTGATATGGGGTGGGGTATTAAAGGGTGTTTTAGGTACTATCTTTGTATTGCCAATTATATTTTTGTATTTCAAGTTGTATGTATTAGGGATTGAATACGTTCCTTTACCTCCCAACAGATGAGATTTCTTGGTAAAGAATGATAGCATGACTAAGACTGTAGGCATTGCTTTGGTTGTATCGACATTTATCCTTTGTTGGATCAAATTATGATTTGAAATATTATCCTTTTCATAAAAGGGAGATATATTTTGCTACATTACCTTCTTCATCTGGAAGTACAAGTGGGTGTATATTTTTTCTTTGAATGTACACAAGGGTCCACAATTTGGTGGTTTTCTGTTGCCATATTAGATCAATGCTTTTGCGGTTCTACTGGTAAGTTTGTTGTTAAAATGACCCAGGTAATATTGAGTATTTATAAGGTCATCTATGTGTCATGCTTTGTACCTTTGAGTTTGTTATTCAATCCATCTTTGTTAAATGTAGACATGTGATAACAAATTATGGTAGGGTTGCCTTTAAGCTTGGGATATGCCTCATAAAAAGCCTAACTTCCATTTTGTATCTTTGTATAGTGCCAAAGATTAAGTATGAATAATTCAATATATAATTATACAACTGTCTGTGGTGGTTAAGTTTGTAAGTAATATTGGAGGCGTTGTACTCATACATACTGCACCTTGATGTTGTATGCACCTTGGTATAATTTTTGACTTGCTTTTTAGCTAGAGTAGAAACTGGTTCATGCACTTCTGCTGTTAAAATTTTGATGTTTTGTGTTGGTGATTCTTTGCATGTGGTCCATGTGGATTGGTTCTTCAATGATGTTTATAGTACTACCTTATAAATTAGTGCTGGTAATGACAAGCCAGCCAAGTTGCACTTGTCAAAAGTGTATCTGTTAATATATCTCAGCTTACAGACATCATTTATTTATATACGATGCAGTGGCATGTTAGTTGTATTATCTTCGAATAATATAATATAAATGTTTTTATATTGGTTGATCTGTTCCATACTTAACACCTTGGTTTGTAATGTGAGTACAGAGCGTCTGAATTTCCAAGAGAGTATGATGGTGCCTGTGTTCAGATGAGAATGTCATATAGCCCAGCTGCTCATTTGTTCCTTTTTCTGGTACAGTGGACAGATTGTCACCTTGCTGGTGCTCTTGGACTATTGAGAATCTTAATCTACAAGGTACGAACTTATTTAACATGTTTATCTATCTTTCTGAATAGATTGTACCTTGGGCTGTGACAATAACTAGTAAACCACAATACAGGTCTATGTAGATGGCACCACAACCATGTCAGCCCATGAAAGAAAAGCAAGTATTAGAGAGTTCTATGGTGAGATTGTCTATGTCTAACTAATCTAGTTCTGTTGCACGAACTTACAAAGTTTCTATTTCTTTCCACGTGGAGTTAATAATTGTGAGTTAATAATTGTGCCATGTGCAGCTGTTATCTATCCCTCTTTAGTGCAACTTGAAAGAGGAGTTACTGATACAGAAGATAAAAAGCAAAAAGCAGTATGCATGGAAAGGTACAAAAGACGGGATGACCAGGAGCACAGGTCAGATATAGACATTGAGAGGGAAGAAGAATGTGGAATTTGTATGGAGACAAATTGCAAGATCGTCTTGCCCAACTGTTACCATGCTATGTGCTTGAAATGCTACCATGAATGGTCCTTTCTCTTTCTCTCTACCCCCCCCCCCCCCAAACACACACACACACACACACACACTCTGCATCCTAAATATAGAGTTGTCATGATTTTTGGGTGAATATGTCACCATTGCAAAACATGACTTCATGGTTTTGGTATGTTTTTGATATCTAGGATATTGAGTCTGCTTAAATGCTATGGCATCCTTGTGCTGTGAGCAATTTCAAACTCAAATCAACAATTTGCTTCTGAATAATTTGATTGAATATCTCTATGCATATATAGAATGAGATCTGCCAATATTAGGCTCTGTTAGCTCAAGTTACATGCTAGTATGTTAATGTGCCCAAAAAAGGCACTGGAAGTGCAACTGCAGAGAAGTTTTATGTAAGGAATAAGGGCTAGGTGATAAATAATAGGACTGGACACAAAGTGATTCATACGCGATTTTGCTATTAGGTTTTCCTTATGTTTCTTGTAGGCTCATTGTTTGATTTAAGAAATAATATGAAGTTGCATGTTGGGTTTAAAACACTCGAGGAATGTCTATTAAATAATACATTTTGTTTTTACCTCTACTAAATATCTTTATGCAATCCCTAGCTTTGTAGCCTTGTAGATGCCCCTCTTCTTTGAAGGGCAGTTGATGGTTCAAGTCTTAGCAGAGGCATTTGCGTGCAAATAATGAGAAATATCTGCAATTGACCCTAATATAACATTTAAACAAAATTTGTTTTTTGCATATACTTTTTCAGCTACAGTATACTTCATCCTTTACATATGTTAGTGGATAGTGGATAGTTGTTGAGATTCTGTACACTTATTACTGGATTTGCAGCTTAGTATCTGTATTGGTCAATATTTTCATAATTGTGCTTTTACCATCTTATTATTCTGTTTGAGATTCAATCTACTTTATGGACGTTGAGAAATTTGGAGCTCTTGAAAGAGTTCTTGGTATTAACCTCTTGCCTCATATCTGACTTTATGGACTATATTCTTCCATTTGTTGGAATGATCTTAATGCCTTGGGTGTTCTGCATTGTTATATCTGAAAGTGGACATTCTGAATGAAATTATGGAAAATATTCAATGCCTGCCTGCCTGAATAAATCGTTTTACTATATTATATACTGTAATCCAGATGATATAAACTTATGAATCCCTATCTGAGAGTACCTGTCAGAGACTTCTGGAAATAGGCTTTTGTTTCAGCAGAACTCATAGTCAGTTATTTTTACCCACATCAATTAAAGCTAGCTATCTTTTGGATGATGCCTGCTTGACTTATGAAAGGACTTATAAGTTACGCAGCAGAACCTTGATAAATTAATAGTTTGTTCCAGTCCTGAGATAATAGATATATGGTATTATATATTAATTTAGGGCCTCTGGTAATGTGTGGAGGTTTTGCCGTAGTTATTATCTTGAAGACCCGAGTAGATCACCAAGATATGTGGAACTATACGCATAGTGTGGTCCCATGATGAATCATTGCATCCGTACTGGTTTAATGAATATCTCATATTAAGTTTGACTGCATTAACTTATGCAACTCTTAGGCTTTTCCTTGGGAGAATTGTAGAATAGTTTTGGGATAATATACTATCTTGTAGTATAGCACTATGCGTTAGAGCCTAAGAGGGTGCTTTGTTGCATATAATGTAGTACATTGGTGCAAGGTTGCTGTTATTGGTTTTGGTAGTAAAAACTGCCAAGATGACCTCGTCATAAAGAATTGAAGACAGATATTGAGGTTGTGTTCACTTCATGGAATGGAATGAGGGGAGAATGGAATGAAATTTGTATTATAAATTGTGAGTGATTAGTGAAATTGTTTATAATTTTCATTCCTTCAATCATTCCATTCTAACTATTTTAACTAAAAATCTAACCTACATGTTTTGAAAGGAATGTTGATTCCATTTGTTCATCATCTTTTCCTATCATCTTCTTCATGAAAATTTTTAACTCACTCATATTTAATCATTATTGCCTCAAACTTTCTCCAATCTTCATAAAACTTGTTCATATAGTTTCATTCCATTCTCCCCTCATTCCATTACATGAAGTGAACACAACCTAATTGTTTAATCAGCTCTGGTGCTGTCATATGAAAACCTTCTTGATTTGTTCTTTAGTCCTTCTAAATTATGTACATCAGGATGTAATTTTGCTTGTTAACTATTCTTTTTTTTTTTGGTTACAAAGTGATATTAATAAATTTTTAATTGCAGGCGCTCAAGATCACAGTCCTGCCCTTTTTGTCGTGACAGTCTAAAGAGAGTAAACTCGGGTGATCTCTGGGTATATATGGACAGCAGGGACATAATAGATCCGGTAACTCTGACAAGGGATAATCTTAGAAGGCTGTTCTTGTATATAGATAAATTACCGGTGATTGTTCCTGATCACCTTTTTGACACTTATGACTCCCACCTGAGGTAGGCTGTCGAAGGCATAGAAGACGTCAGCCATCATCACCTTCTACTCTCGCATATTTCGGATAAGTACCACCTTATTTCTCTGGTTTCCGTATGTTCAACAGGTCGAGTTAGGTAGATATGCATTGTTCTGTTCCTGGTTGTAATTAGAAAAACCCGGCCCGAGTTATTTTGTGGCATGGGGGTTGAAGCTAAGATAGTTTAACTATGTCGAAGTTTAAATTGTATCTTCCTATCATGTATATGCTTGTATAGTTCGATACATTTGTCATGAAGAATTTCTTCAAATTCGATGTTACCTATGGTTATTGTGTGAATCTCTTCAATGTTGAGCTTTGTGTTGAAGTATTCCTACTTGCCTCAGGTTTAAACAAAGTGCCTGTCCTTTAGACCTAGAAGCAGTTGGTTCAATTCACATGCAATTCGTTTTAGCAGTACCATTGTACCTTAACTGACGAAGCTGTTTCTTTGTGGAAATAATCTCCATAGCTTCATTTATTTCGATGAGATACCTCGGTAGTAAGGGCTTATATTTCTTAGGTTCTGGTTCTGGATTTGATTCTCATTTGAAGTTTTGGTTTGGTTAAAATTGATATTTATTTCTCAGTAAAAAAAATCTAGTTACTAAGAATTTTTTCTTCAAAAATTGGATTTTGATTCTCGTAAGAGATTTATTAAACTATATTTTTCTCTTCAAGTAATGGAAAAATATTAGAAAGAAATCAGAGACAGAGATATTTTGGTTGGTAAATTAAGCTGTGTTATAATTTTTAATCTACATATCATATTACTATAAAGTAAGCATTAAAATAAATATTACTGGAATTGACTTTTTTTTTTAATTCAATAAAATCGAAGGATAAAGATTTATTATACAAATATCGAAAAATATATAGCTTGCATGTTTATTTATTTTTCGAAAACTAACTTCGAATTCCATAAGAACTTACAAGAAGAAAATAAAGTGGATTCCAAAAATAGGGGACTTCAAATATGTTTGGACTCCTAGGACTATTTCCTGGATAATACAAGAAAAACAAAAGAATAAAAATAGACAGCTGAAACTCAACAGCTGTGTGCTGTGTGTGTGAAAAATATATGTGAAGTTTTTATACAGGGAAACAGAAGAGAAGATGGTTGAGATGGGTCAAGATTTTTACTGGTCACACACTGATGAGCCTCATGCTTCTCGTAGGAGACTCATCCTTTCCAAGTATCCTCAAATTAAAGATCTTTTTGGGCCTGATCCTTGGGCTTTTCTTAAGGTCTGCTTCTTACCCAGATCCTAGATTGGTCTTTTCTTGATTTTTCTGCTTGATTCTTGTAATGGGTTGTTTTTGAGATTACCCATTTGAGCCTGCATTGTTTGTTTGCTTAGGTTAATGCAAAGTTTGTATCTTTTGTTCATTGTGTGTAGTGGTTGTTGTATAATGTGTTGGTTATGAGTAACTGTTTGGTTTGTGATGTTGGTGATGATTCTTGATGGGTTTTGAGGAAAAAGTTTGGAACTTGATGTATGTTTTCGAGTAGAGTGTTCATGTGGTTGGTTTGTTTGCTTGTGATGTATGTGTTGATCTTGCTTAGGATTGGATTTGGATTGGTTTTTGGATGTGTTGAATGAGGGTGAGATTTATCTGATGTTACTTGGCAAAGAGAAAAAAGAAGATTTAGTGGATAGTGCTATGTTGCACTAGGGTACTTATATGTGAATTGATGCATTTATGAATTTGTCTACTTGTGGGAGTTCATCTTTATGAGTAGGAAAGTTGAGCCAGCTCAATGGCCTTACATGATGTCTTATTATTGACTTTTTTGTTGCTACATAAAAGTTATTCCACCTAATAACCTAAACATTTATAGGGGCATACCCCGCAGAGAGCAACAAAACTAAAGACCAACCCCATGAACTCGGCTAAGATTAAGCAATAAAGATACACAACAAACCAACTTGCAAGACCATTTAAGCTGCCAATTGGCACTAACTAGTAAAGTGAAAGAACTAGAGAAGCATCTCGAGATACTGCCTTCTGAAATGAAGGACAAGTGAAAACCTTTCCCTAATCATTCGCTTGACATGCTGAAGAATAACCAGGTTGATGCTACTGTTGCTGATTATGTAGTGTGTAATTTTGCTCCTTCCAAACTAAATGAACAGTAGTTTTATGAATTGATTCAATAGTTTTGCAAGTGCGAATTAGATACTGTGTCTTGTTTGGCCTATAATATGATGAAAGTTCTCTTATAAATAGGAGGGTATTTTAAGGATCATGTAAAAAGATCTGTGAGCAATGAGTAATTTGGAATTCCATTATCGTCTTTTTCTGTCTCTATATGTGAGTTGACACCAGATGCCTATGATCCATAATACAGAAGCTAGTACTAGGAAATTGCAGACCCAACTTAATCGACTGATGAGAGTACTTGGATTTCAACAACAAAAATAAGTACAGCTGATTTCCGACTTTTACATCTTATATACAGTATAACATAACATCCTCAGTACTTGGCATTTGGAGTTGTAATGAATTAATTGGTATATGAAGCTATGCCTAGCCTTTCTTTGTGGATTTGGATAAAGTTAACAATTTATAATATATACTGACACCTGGTTTGAAGCACACTTAACGATAATAAACAAACTATTGACTTTTATCGGTTCCATTGGTGGTTCGTGTCTTGTTGTGCTTTAACTGGTTAGATATTTTGCTATTGTTATTATGGGAGGTAGTTGATTTACTGAACAGTGCAGCAATTCGATAGTGATAAGAAACTATGTTTGTTTCATAAAAAGCATATATTGGAAGAAACAAGTGTATAAATTTACCAAGTGCACCAGATTAATAGAGGTACCAAGAGTCAAAATTGGTTTACTTTTACTTGTTACTTGTGATTGGTGACATTTCCCTAATGCACTGTGAGCACTACAAACTTGTTCATTTCTATATAAGAATTCTCTATCCTCGTCAAGAGGCTAATAGCATCTGTATTTACTCTCTGCCAGTGTTTTAACTAAATATATTTTACATGGAGTTGCAGATTACTTTGGTGGTTCTGATTCAGTTGTGGACTGCAACTTTCCTTTACGATGCTGGTTGGGTGAAGATCCTGATGATAGCATACTTCTTTGGTTCTTTCCTCAACCACAATCTATTCTTAGCCATTCATGAGCTCAGTCACAACCTTGCCTTCTCCACTCCAGTCTACAACCGTTGCCTAGGCATTTTTGCAAACCTACCAATTGGGGTACCCATGTCTGTCACCTTTCAAAAATATCATCTCGAACATCATCGCTTTCAAGGTGTTGATGGTGTTGATATGGACATTCCAACTCTCACTGAAGCTCATATTGTTACAAATGTTATTGCAAAATCCATATGGGTCATCTTTCAACTCTTCTTTTATGCTCTTCGTCCTTTATTTGTCAAACCAAAACCCCCTGGTATATGGGAGCTCATAAATTTTACCATCCAGCTAGCCCTTGATGCCTCTGTAGTTTACATCTGGGGTTGGAAGTCTTTTGGCTATATGATCCTGTCCACGTTTGTTGGAGGTGGTATGCATCCAATGGCTGGTCACTTCATCTCTGAACATTATGTCTTCAAAGAGGAACAAGAAACATACTCTTACTATGGTCCCTTAAATCTTATGACATGGAATGTAGGTTACCACAACGAACACCATGATTTTCCGAGAATCGCGGGTTACAAGCTTCACAAGGTGAAGGAGATTGCACCAGAATATTATGAGAATTTGGATTCATATAGATCTTGGAGCCAGGTAATTTACATGTATTTAATGGATTGCACCGTTGGGCCCTATAGTAGGATGAAGAGGAAATTGTCAACTAAAAGAGCAAACTGACTTCCCTGATAGTGATGATATATGTATAATCATTATTCTCATATTAATGTAACATGATATATGGAACCCCATATTAGGGTGAGGGCATTTACTGATAATGTAACATACATACGGAATTATGATGGATAAATGTTCCCACGATTTTGCTGAATGTTATGAGTCTTTATTACTCTTACAAAAAGTGATATTCCTGTACAGATTCTGCTGATTGTGCGTGAGATCATGAAATTGACATGCAACAGAAACCCCCTTTTCCTAACCTTGATGATCTAATCATTTTGTTTTATGTTTCCAGAATCAATATTCTTGATGCTGCTTTTATTTCGAAAGTCTCTTTCTCCCCTTTCTTTTTTCTAGCTTCTCCTTGCGTTTGAATACGATTTTAGATCTTTACAATGGTAACATGGGGATGGGGGAGTGCATGTCCGTGACGTGTGATTAGGTATTATAATGATCTAGTAAAGGAAGAAATTGACAGGATCATAACATTAGACTATCTCATAGCTCAAGTATCAGCTGGAACTGAAACTAACATATTGGTAGGAAATTCTTGCTACAGCATTATAATTTGCTTGTAGAATTTCATCTTATATCTTAAATTTAGATGATAATTCTTGCATCACTTGCTTGCTTCCCTTCCCTGCCCACTCGCATCCTGGTTCTGTCAGCTGAGAAAGCTACAACACTCAGACATAGTCGGCAAAGGCGAAGTACGGTCCACCGACTATGCTGGGAAGTTGCTGAACTGAAGAATATGGAAGAAGGTGAGGGACAGAATCTTCGTCGCAGCCATAGGACATTTCCAGGTCTGTTCTCAGTGCTTTAACAGCTGTGGCCAAAATGATTGATACTCCCTGTAAACAACAGAATATAATAACACTACAGATTCTTTGTTACAAGACAAGCAACAAATTTCAGGTTTCTTGATCATACATACCTGTGTTAGAACAATCAACACCGCAAGCCATTTGAACATACTCAACTCTGACTCCACATAATCTTTGAAATCATCAAATCTCACTGTTGGGTCCTCTGGTAAGTCCTGATATAGAATATGACACAGATTCATGACTGACAAGAACAATATATGCCAATTTTCGAGATTAATGATGAAGAATAAACATACCTTCTCCCATTCAAGACTGAGAAATAGGTGTGCCATCATGAGAGTCTCTACAAAGAGAAGAATAGACATAACAGATATATACTATGCTGTATTAAGGTCAATCATATACAAAGCTTCCAACAACTGAAGAAACATTTGAAAGCTGCTGTGACTTGGTTTGAAAAAGGATACACCAGAGAGGAAATGTGAGTAAGCAGTGTGAGCAGCAAAGTGGCCTAGGCATGTAATGGCACAGAAGCTGATTCCCAGGCCAATAAAAGCATGTACAAACCTGTATGTTTTTTACCAGAGAAAGCGCAAAAATTATCACCTGAGTACTACAGGGAACATAACAGAAAAATCTTCGTAGAAGCTTTCGTACCATGGAAATGAAGTTTGATCCTCAGAAGATGTTCCTTTCATGTCGGTCTGCCATACTCGAATCAACCATAAGCCATACATGATCATCGCGATCCCAGCCAGTCCCGCGACAGAGTTGAAAACCTTCAGCATTAGTTGAAGGGAGGTCTTTACTGTTTTCTCCATGGAAATTGTGCAAGTACTACTGAGCTTCACTTTCCCTTTCTTTCACTTGATTAGTAGAAGAAAAAAGGCTTGGAGTGGAAGCAATGCAAAGGGAAACAATATATAGAGGCACAGGGATGGAGGGTCCAATTGAAATAATTATGAGTGGTGTCAAATGCTGGTGTTTTTCATCTTCAAGTGATGTCATTCAGTGTTGCTTCTACACTTGAATTAATATCACCATTAGTGTCTTCTATAAGCAATGTTCTTGGAAAGATATGTGAGAGTTGCCTTTAATTAGCTTGCTTACTTAAGCCCAAAGCTACTAAGTAAAAATTAACCAATCATTAATCATTTCTTTGCTAAGACTTCCCTCACACTCTTCTCAAACAAAAGGGGTTAGGCTAAAATTAACCAAGAATAGAATCCAGATTCACTTACATTAATCTTTGCATTTGATATTACTCTTGTTCAGTAATTACAAGGCTTGCTTTTATGTGAGTTACTACACAAATAACAGTTACATCGTGCAAGAGTGACGTGTCCTTTATAAGTTAGTTTCCGATCAAATTATGTGGCTCTCACATAGTCACATATGAAGTGAAAAGCATAGACAGGAACCAAGCCGAGTTGACAGAAAGATTCCTGTCTCAATGTGTTTGGTTAATACTGTAGTATTTACTCCCTCCGTCCCGAAAAGATTGAACTGCTTTGATTTTCACGGAGATTAAGAAAAAAGTAGTAAAAGAAATTAAATTAGTTGAAAAGTTGGTAAAGTGGTGGGACCCATCAAAATTTTAATAATAGATTTGAGATAGTGGAGGATAGTAGTGGGTGTAATAGTGTTTATATTATTATAGAATAGAGATAGTGGAAGAAAGCACCGGGTGTAATAGTGAAAAGTAGAGTTCAAAAATAGTAAGTTTAATAGGTTCATTCTTTTTGAGACGTCCCAAAAAGGAATAAGTGTCAATTAAAATGGGACGGAGGGAGTATTTGTTAGTTGTTACATATAATTTACATTTTTTCATAAAATTTTATTTTTTTTATTTAAATAATTCTACGTATCCCAAATTCTATTCTAAATTTTATTTCTAATTTCATCAACCGAAATTCCAAACATTCAAATATTTATGCAACAAATGAAAAATTATTTTCGGTGATGTGAAAGAATTATCATAATAAATGCCTCGCAAAATCTGAAATTATAATATCCCCCAATTTAATATTATCAGATTCACTCCCAACATTTATTTTTTTTTCGGTTTTTTAAGAAGGAATGATATGATATAATAATATGATCGGACCGTGCATCAATGACACGATTCCATGTGTAGTGGGATAGTGTGATGTAAGATACCATGTTGATTCATTTATTATTGCTGAACCGGGATGGCTGCATCCCAAACCGCTTTCCATTGCCTTTCTCGTTGGTTTCCATATACATTGGACTGCCATCCCATTGGCTCTTCTTTTTTCTATGGCCCGCAATTATATATACAATAATCTTGCACAATCAAGGTCTCTCTGTGTATATATTGCTACTACTGTATTTTCACAGAGAGAGAGAGAGAGAGGGAGAGAGAGGGGAGAGAGTGTAGCAACAGGTAAAGATGGAGTTGAAGAAATGGAAGCTTTTGACTCTTTTGCTACCACTTGTTGCATATCTTCTCCTCTTTGCCATCAAGAACTTCTCCAAGGTTTTATTTTTATTGATTTTTCTGTTTTTTTCCTGCTACTTTTTCTAATTTTTGTTGATTGATGTACTAATTCATGTTTTTTAATCTGGCCCATTAATTTTTCTTGATCAATTTTGCAAGTGAATGTCCCAAATAGGACTAATGTGATTTTAGTCTCTCGACATTAACATTTGTTATGTTCTTCATGATTAATCTGTTGGTATTTGTTTATACAATTGAGTGCATGACTATTCATCAAAAAACTAATGACCAAGCCAAATTATGTCACTAGTTTTAGCTGATTAATAGTGGCAAAATCAGCCAAAATGCATACTTGGGTTGTTGTACATGATATTTCAAGTACATGTACATTTACATTTCGGAGTGTTGAGTCTGTTGTTGAGATGCAAATGCAATGTATATCTTTGCACTTTGTTGTCGAACAAGGAACAACATATTGTTTTACAGTTTGTTAGATTGTGCTGGAATAGTGAAGGTGCTGTTCTTGAGGTTTGTTTTTTGGTGGCAATGGCTGTTTTTGATCAAGTTGTGCATTGGTTATCTCATTTGACGATTAAGGGACTTCAAATTTATACTTTAAGTTAACGGCCCAAGACCAAGTAGACAGTAGATAAATTCAACTTGCTTGCTACTTTAAACACTAATTGCGTATAATATGTTAATGTTTAATTAGAATACCCTGCAAACTGTTTGTGTCAGCTTGGTGGATTATTTATTGGCCGAGTAGGCCTGACCATCCTTCCATGGTAGCAGTGTCGCTTAGCACTTGTAGTTTCTTTTCCTCTCAGTATAAACTATGCTAAAGATATTAACTTATTATCCAGCAGCCCTCTGTGAGAAGTTGCAGCCTCCTTCCTCATGACCACTACTGGATAGCTAGCAAGCGTATTGTAACGCCACAAGGGATCATTTCTGGCGCAGGTTAGTTTTGATGTTCTCCTTCTCGTTTGTTGTTATTCTACAAGTTAACATATACACAAACATTGAGAAATCATGCCTCGTCAAACTTGTCTACCTTGCAGTATACCAGCCAATATCGAAAGAGACTTTTTATGTTCTTGTTTCGTCAAAGAAAATAGTTTGGATCAGATAAATTTTGTTATTATATATGTTGATCAACTGATTGTTCTGACTAGATGCTTAAATGAGCAGTTGAGGTGAATGGAGGCCTTATCAAATCGTTGATCAAAGAAGGGGATTGGCAAGGAAGGGTCCATACTGAGCAAGTCATTGATTATGGGGAGGCTGTTATAATGCCTGGTTTGGTTGATGTGTAAGGAAATCTTAGTATTAGTACCTTTTTTTAATCTATGCTTTTATATCGTAAAGAGTTCATGGTAACTAAAAAATTGTTATCTTTACAAAATTAAGAATGACACAAGTCACGTACAATAGCGGAAAATGGCAATGTTCTTACAATCCTGTAACAGTTCTCAAGTTTTAACTATATGGAAAATAGAGTAATAATCCAAATAGTAGGGCTTCTGGGACCTGGGTGCAAGATTTTAACAAAATTAATGTTTCTAGAGTAACCTAGAATTACCTTTACTACTAGGATGAATATTGATCTAAATGATCAAAAATCATCTAGAAGTTCTCTTTCTGATCAAATAACTAAAATACAATTATACACACATAGATTCTATTCTAGTCTGCAAATAATTTTGGTACCCTTCAAATTAAGTATGCACTTCTCTCATGCCTTGACAATATACTTTTTGTCTCAACTAATGGCATTTCCTATGGATGAATCATACAATAGGTTCTCATTTGTGTTAGCAAATATATATCTACACACACACATATATGCGGCCCCACCCAAAGAAAATTGATAGATGCTACGTTCATGGCAGACATGCTCACCTCGATGATCCTGGAAGAACAGAGTGGGAAGGGTTTCCTTCAGGGACTAGAGCAGCTGCTGCTGGTATGTAAACCTGTGTTAAAGACAACAACTTTTTTAAAGGAGGTTTAAAAGATAGGATAAATTAAAAAGTCCTAATTGGAATGTAAAAGCAGAAAGAAGTAGCAACTGATAACATCTATGTAGAACCTTTTAGAAGGAAAATCATAGGAAAGATTTTATATAAAATTGTTATAAGGTTATTGCAACCGCATTGTACTATGTCTCATGTCTTCTTGTGTACTCCTTTTGTTTAATACTCATAAGTGTGTATCTTCTTGTACTATGTCCAGTGTCATAAATTATCACTCACTGGCTACTGTATCATCTTTTGCATACCTTTTATTTAATAATAAGTTGTATCTTCCTCTCCTTTATCACTTTGATACAAAATTTGTGGCTGCCACTTGTAGACAGTCAAGAAATTTCACCAAAACACAATTGCTACTTCAACAGGCAGAAAATATTAATCACACCTCTGTACATGCAGGTGGGATAACAACATTAATAGATATGCCTCTCAACAGTTTCCCGTCTACAGTTTCCGAAGAAACTTTAAAGCTTAAGGTATGGATCAATTGTATTTCACCTCTTGGATTTTTATTTTTCAGAAGTATAAAGTGCGAGTAATAATGACATTACAAAACCATATTTGGATATTTTCATCTAGTAGTGGGAAACAAAAGAAATAATAACTTAGTCTAAGACCTGGTTCTATTCTCATATTTCTATAGGATTTAGCCTACAATCTCATCCCACCAAAAAAATGTATTTATTTCTTTCATTTTACTGCTCGCTATTTCATCAATTAAGTACTGCTGAATTAAGATCTGTCATATGTTTGCTTGACAGATTGAGGCTGCAGAGGGAAATATCTTTGTAGATGTTGGTATGCCCTTAAATTTTACTAGATCAGGCTTTAGGCAAGCAAATAGTAATTGTACTCAATATTTCTGTGGACAGGTTTCTGGGGCGGTCTAGTTCCTGAAAATGCTTTCAATGCAAGTGCTCTTGAGGGTCTCCTGAATGCTGGTGTTCTTGGATTGAAGGTGTGTAATTGAGGCTTGAATTTGACTGATTTAGTGATGTAGGTGTACTCAGTCTTAATTACTGTAGATTATAAAAACGATAGTAATTTTGTTGGCTGTTATGAACAAGTATAACACTTTATGTTCTTTTTGTAGTCTTTCATGTGTCCTTCAGGAATCAACGACTTCCCAATGACCAATTCCACCCACATTAAGGTACTAAGAGTTGTGAACTGCAATTTCTTGGAAAGTCAGGTTACAAGTCAGCTTGGTATAACATCTTTTGAGTTTGCATCAATTTTTACATGTATGCTCTCTTTAACCTGATGCCATTGTTCTAAAATATATGCTGAAATGCATGTGCCTGTCCTTATATTGAATTCTTAAACTTGTCTTAAATTCCTTGTATGGTCTGCTTTTTAGTATGACAATGATCTTGTGTCTATAAACTTATAGGCCATGAATGTGAAATTGGTTTATTTATTTTTCTTTTAGGAGGGACTATCAGTACTTGCAAAGTACAGAAGACCTTTACTTGTACATGCAGAGATTGAGCAAGAATCTGAGGAATTGAAAAATGAGGTTGATGATCCTCGATCATATTCTACATATCTTAAGACCAGGCCTGCCTCATGGTAAATTTAAATTCTTTTTTTCTTTCAAAGGGAAGTTGGATTTGATAACTAGACATTAATAATAACAAGATTCATCACCTTGGAGATAAAAGAACTCCTAACTGTCTGCAACTATTTCTGATTAAATATTGTTTATGTGTGTTGCAAGAGCTGCCTCTTGTGTATGTCATTAGTTTTGATGCTTGAGATGCTCTATATCCGTTCCTAACTACATCAGTTGATACGTGTGAAAACATGATCACTATAATTGGGACTGGCCGCTCTTTCATATCGATATCACATCTTTTGGCACTGTAATGCTAGACTGTAGAAATAGTTCCTTTGTTCCTCTAATCCTACCCATTCTATAGTGCTATTTAATCATTAACTATAAGATAGGAATAAAAAGAGTTTAAATGCAGATATTCTAGTATTTTAACTCATAAATCTCGTTATTCAGGGAACAGGCAGCTATCAGGGAACTCTTGACAGTGACAAAAGATACGAGGGCTGGTGGCCCTTCAGAAGGAGCTCATCTTCACATTGTACATCTATCTGATTCAGGAGATTCCTTAGATCTTATCAAGGTAAGGTTCTCTGCATTTTGTCTGTGTTCAAACTGCAAGCATATGGTGCCATAGACAGAAAATGGATTTGTAGTTTTAAATTCGTTAGTGAAGGCTATAACTGTATATACGTAGAAATATCGTATATATGTAGTTATCAAGTGCATCACTGTAGAGGCCCACACAAGTAGAATGAAGGGAGAACATTCTAAGAGTGAGGATTCAGCAATATCAATAAATAAGCTTGATTGCAGTGGGGTCACAAACTGTGTCAATCAGGGAATATTGAATTATATAGTGTTGTCAGAAGGTTCAATATCTATAATACCTAGGAAGCTTATACTATCTTTACATGATGCCTTAAATCTTAATTGTGTTCGAATTGAATATTCTTTGTTGGTATCTATATCTATTGTAGGAAGCAAAACGTAGTGGTGATAGTTTAACTGTTGAAACTTGCCCTCATTACTTGGCATTTTCATCCGAAGAGATTCCTGATGGGGATACACGATTCAAATGTTCTCCACCTATTCGCGGTGCAGCAAATAAAGAAAAACTTTGGGAGGCCTTGATGGTATCTTGCTATTAAACATCCACCTAGCATTTGCAAACTATTCTCTTCATACTATGTGTACATACTTATTCACAAATAAATTTCAGGATGGATATATTGACATGTTAAGCTCTGATCATTCACCTTCTGTACCAGAACTCAAACTCTTTGATAGAGGGGATTTTCTAAGAGCTTGGGGTGGCATATCATCTTTGCAGGTTGGTTTTACCAGTTATTAGGAAATAATAGTGCCGCGCTACTTAAGAAAAATGGTTAATGTGGCCATTACAAATATTTCAATCGTAAATATTTATACTAGTTATACTACTTAAGAAAGATGTGATTCCTCATGGTTACATTAGTTTTTTTATTCATAATAGTTGACCATATTGGTATGGAATTAAAGAGTTTTAATTAGTATACGGTTTCTCTACCAGGACAGTCAAAACTAAGCAGCTACTCCCTCCGTGCCCAAGTAGTTGTCCAGTTTTGACTTTGAACTGTCAAATTGACCAAAATTTGATGAATATTTAGAAGTATTTTTTGTTATATTTAAAAACTAAAAATTATATTTTAAAATAGATTAAAGATACTTTACGATGATATATTTTTATTTTTATTAAATTATATAATATATATTAATTTCAGGCAAATTTGGTTAATTGGACCATTCAAAAGTCAAAGAGGACAACTAATTAGGGACAAAGGGAGTATTATACAAGTTCATTGTAGATCATAAACAACCATGCTCAACATCTCTTGCCGTCTTCGTGTTATTTCTTAATCCATATTAGTGGATGATTAATATCTGAATAAAATGGCATCTTTATGCCTTCCTAGCTACTTTGTTTCTCTGATCAGTTAGAGATGTTAATTTGTATTTTATTCTATTTTCGAGACTCCTGCAGTTTGTTCTTCCAGTAACATGGTCAATTGGGCGTAAACATGGAATAACTTTGGAACAAATAGCATTGTGGTGGAGTGCTAAGCCCTCGAAACTTGCTGGCCAGGATTTGAAGGTTGCGTATGGCAGTCACTTTTACATGTTGTAGAATTCACCTGTTCTTATCAAGCTAACTAAGAAAAACCCAAAGCTCTTTTGTTAAAAGATACCTTATGTAAATATTTTTGCATGTGTGGGCATGCAAACCCAAGTACTAAAACATTTTTCTTTAGGAGGTGGAAAAAATACGATATTTAACATATTGGTCGCTGATAGCAATTTGATCAACACATGCAGGGTGCCATTGCAATAGGGAACCATGCAGATATTGTTGTGTGGCAGCCGGAAATGGAATTTGAACTCAATGATGATCATCCTATATACCTTAAGCATCCTGTAAGTGTAAATCTGTGTAATTTAATGATTATAGAGTTATTGCATCACTCGATTTTTTCTAAATAAAATGCTTCTGAAATCTTAAATTTCTTTTACATAAATTAGATCAGGAAGAAACTATATATGTTATATTCACTCGCAGCTTGAATTTCCTTTGAAAATTTATCATGCGGAACTTTTGTATTTCTTAAATACAAGTTTTTGTTTTAAAGTTCAGAATGCCTTTTGATTTCTTTCTATTGTATGTCAATTTTGGTATTACATGATCTACAGAGTATCTCGGCCTACATGGGATCTAAACTCTTCGGAAAAGTGTTGGGAACTTTTGTGAGAGGAAACCTTGTCTTTGCAGAGGGAAAGCATGCTCCTGCTGCCTGTGGTTCTCCAATCCTAGCCAGATAACAAGTACGCCATATTGCTGGTAATTTTCTGGATATACCCGGTATGCTTTCTCAGAATCGGACTTTTAAGTACACAAGGTTTCTAGTAAAGAATTATCAGTATCATCCTTCAACATCAGAAGGAATCTGGGGTAAATGAAACTGCAGTCTGGTGCATTACCAAAGTACCATTAGAATTAGCTGTATACTGGATACCATAGTTTTATGATCGTAAACAGTGACATCCTTCAACTTGTTTTTATTGAACATTTATGTAATTCTACTTGAACATGAAAATATTTAATCAGACAATTACTCTTCACTCTTTCTACTCCTGCATATTGATTAATAGCTACCAGTGCCATTATTCTGTTGTATGCTTTGAACATGTGAACTGATTTTACAAGTTGTAGTTAGCTATACAATTCCAGCAGCACCAGTAAAAATTCCAACTTTCTACATAATAAGTACTCTTTATTGACTTAACAGTATCAGGAAATTAGGATTGAACAACAATTGTCCCTTGTTTGAACATTAGGGTGTGTTTATGGCCTCTCTAACTGTCATTGGTGCCGGGGCAATTGCTGTATTAGTTTTAGTTTCAGATGCAGCCTTGTTAGAATTATCTTTCAATGCAGCATAGCCACCCCAACCGCCGCCACCATAGCCGCCCCAGCCGCCACCACCATAGCCGCCCCAACCGCCCCAACTGCCACCACCATAGCCACCCCAACCACCACCACCATAGCCTCCTCCACCCCCACCACCGCCGCCTCCACCACCAAAACCACCACCGCCGCCTCCACCACCGCCACCCCCGCCCCAATAGCCGCCTCCTCCACCACCGCCGCCGCCACCCCCACCACCGTAGCCACCATATCCCCAATTGTAACCACGACGCCAGCCCCAACTACATAATACACTGCCACACTTCTCATCAGCAAAAGCACCATCAGTATTATCTATCTTCGCATTCTTTAAACCAGTCATAAGTTCATCCCAGTCCTTATCAGTTGGAAACCTAAGGGACTTGTACTTGTCATCCCCTTCTCCATCAACAGCTTTTTTCGCCCCAGCATCCTCGCCAGCCATCAATGCTTGATCCTTCTCAAACAGCCAGTCGTGATCATTAGGTAAATCTTGAATATGCTCTGTGTTAGCCATCGTCGTGGCTACAGAAGAATGATCATCCCTACGTCCAGCAGCTTGTGATGGATTAACAGCTAGTTTACGTTTAAAACCATCTATAGGAACATGGTCATCAGATTTAGAGTAAGCTTTCGCAGAATGATCATCACTGTAGAGTGAGAACATACGTGCAGAAGCTAGGCCGACGAGAGAAACTAGCAACAGCACGGGCAAGCAAGCCCATTTGCTCGATGCAGCCATGCGATATAACACCTGATCTAAGACTATAGAATACAGTGTCCCTGATCCCAGAGGTGTTTTATAACCCAAGTTTTGCTTGCCAAGGAATGAAGTTTGAGAACTATACGTAAATTATATGTCAAAAATGCAATACCATATCTATGAACAATGCATAATCTGTTATACATAGGCAGCACCATATGAAATCTGTGTTCAAGTAAACCTTACGTGCTAATAATTTGATGTAACTGCCATAGTGTGTCTCTGATTAATTTTCAGTAGAGCCGGATGAACAAAATTAGCAATGACACTACGATTTGGATATTTAGGCGTAACGCATAAGAGCATCTCTAAGTGGCTCTCTAAACGAGCTCTTAACAGCAAATTTAAAGAGCAAGACAAGAATTAGAGCTCCAATGGGCTCCAAAAAACTCTTTAAAAATTTAGGAGCTCATCATCTTTCCTCTCTTTTAAAGAGCATGTAGGAGCTCTTAACATATTTTTTTTCATGAATATAATATTACTTTTTCTCCAACTTTACCACCAACATATCTCTCTTTTTACTTTTCTCTTTCATTTATATGAATAAGGAGCAAATATAAAGAGGAGCATTGGAATCGCCATCTTTTTCAATGTCTTAACTTACTAGGAGCCAAATATTATATTATATTTTAAAGAGTGATCTAAGAGACCCATTGGAGATGCTTTGTATATCCCTTTTTAACAATTTTTGACCTTTTTTTTATGTATTTTAGAATTTTAAAAATAAAATAACATCTAAACATAATTATTTTCTATAAAATTTATACCAAATGAGAATTTAGAAACTAAACTTTAAATCTATATAAGAACTGAAATTTTATGTTGAGTATAATATAATTTTTATATATGCGTGCTACACCTACAAAGTCAAACATGAGACAGTGTTGTAAAAAACAGAAACCGAAATTAATCGGTGAAGGCACGGAACAAGGATTAATCGGAGATTAATTGAATTGATCGGAGATTAATCGGATTGATCGGTAATTAATCGAAGATTTAATCAGTTCGACGAGGTACGGAACATGGATTAATCAGTGATTAATCGTGAGAACAAAGACATCAGAGTATATTTGGCCCCAAAGCAAACTTATAAAAGATAGCTACAACGGTGAACAATCAAACTAGTAGATATAGATTATGTAATACCTGTATTTACAGTCAAATAAAACATGACTATTAATATAGCTAACTTGGACTGCAATATAGCTGGAAAATATAACTTTTCGGTTGTACATCTCACTATAATTATACATTAGAGAAAAGGAAAAAGGGAAAAAAAAATTGGCCTGAAACATCTATGGAGCGATTCTGCGTTTAATAGTTCTGCAGAAACTGCAACGAACAATTTTAAATCATTGAGTCAGTCTTTGCATCTCATTATCGTCATCGAGGGTTTCAAGGAGAAGAGGAGGAGCATATCGTGCATTCCCTTGATGCTCCTCCGAATCTTGGCAGTAGGATAGGATGATAGTGTCAATAGATACTTCCACCACTGCAAAGAAAAGTGTAGCAACAACATAACCAAGAGCTGAGCACACCTGCACATATTTGGAAGCGAGCAGTTAAATCCTCTTGCTTAAAATGGAGGAACAAGGGCGAAAATGGTTCAGCAACTGCAAATAATGTGGAACAGAAATCATTCCTAGATCATTTAAATGCACATGATTCTATTTCAAAGATCTAACAGCCCGGATTGTGTCAAACTGCTCAAAACTTAACTAAGTGGCAGAGTGTTAAATTTAGCTAATCCTAGTATTGTAATATCTTTTTAAGTTATAAAAGAATGTATGCGAGTAGATGAGGAAGTGCAAGCCTGCCGCTATTTGTACAGTCTTTGACTTGAAGAAGAGGATAATAACTTACTAGAACAGGAAACAATGGTGAGGAGACTTTGTTGTGGGAACTCTTGTATCTATGAGTGTCCAACATTAGGAATGCAAATAAGGCGCTTGCAAGGCTCATAGACAACTTCCCAAGGAAGAGAATAACATCACCAATAACATTAACCTTTCCTATTCTGAGAATGTTATTCCTGATTAGATCTGTTGCAATAGCAGAAGCACTGAAAAACGTTTCACCGGTGATTGCAATCTGTAAGCAACACATAACATTAACATAGATCATCAATAGTACTAAAGAGTTCCACATAGAAAATAAGGTGATAACACGCGTCCCTACGGATGCATTATTTCAGTTGCTTGGCTTCTACTTTCTAATAAATAATCATCGGATTATGAATTTACCATGATGTAAGCATTGCGGTTGACATGTCTAATGGTCCAACCAATAGATGCAAGAATATACTGGGTCGTATAGTATGCCACTTTTCCAAACCAGTTTTCAGGCCTCACATCAGCTACTTTTAATCTCTGGCGTACTGACTTGAGTATAGACCGAGTTGACCCAACGACGGAAACTATAAGGGAACCAATAGCTACAGATCCAAAGTTATATCTCAAAAGCCGTTTCATAGAAGAAAACACGGGAAGAAACAGAACTTGTTGCTGCAGGCAAATATAAATATCTTAAGTGAAACATTATATTTTGTTCGATTAAAGATAAAATATAAAAAAGGTATGTTGAGGTAAGGTAGAAAAGTAAGATTAAATGACCTATGCTAGCTCCCTCAAATCAACCTTAATATCAAAAACAGAAATTATAAATTCTTACAAGTGCTTCACCACGAGCCCAATAATAAGAAGCAACAGATCCAGCAATAACAGTTGAAGAAAATGCTTTCAGAAACTGAGTGGCCCAATAACACCCAAGGAGATGAAATGCTATTGCAAGACCAAGATGAGGAGTATATTTGATACTGTAGCCGCAGCAGTGGTCACAGCTCACTCGATTTGACCCAAGATCATAAGTACAACAGTTTGAGCTGCATGAGTTTTGTTCGATTTCACCAGAACTGAATAGATAGAGAGTTGCGGAGAACCAGATCATGTAGAAGACTGCTAATAATAAATATGGAATGACAGGAAATATTATAAGTGCCTGCACTTCTCCTATAACTTTGGAAGCAACCTGCAAAGAGATCAACTCATCGGTAACTTTATTACAAAACAAAAAAAATTATAGAAACATGTAACAAAACCTAATAAAAATGTATAGTGAACAACAGACACAAAGGTCACTAGGAACATTGAAGCAAACCAGTACAAAATTTAGGAGCTTTTATGTCAAAAAATTTCTTGTCGATAATTATTAAAGCAGTGAAATTAACAATATATATCAACTATATACAAGTGATAGCTTGGTTGGTAACATGCATCTTGGTAGGACTGAAGTATTTACTAGAACAATCATTCTTACTTGCCTTGAGAACAGATGTCGCCATAAGAATTCGGCGAACAATTGCTATTGTTGAGAGGATAGATACCAACACTGCAAAAGTCATAAGAACTGCTACAAAGCGAAGATCACCTTGCTCCTGAAGCAAAATATCAGAGAAACTGAATAAAAATGAAGCTCATGAATAGATTAGTTTAATTATTATTTCAGTGCTTACCCTTCCAGTTAAATGATAGTAAGGATCATGTTTACCGATGATTGGAGAGACCGCATCATTCCCAATCCATCCAGCTGAAAGAAGGAAAATTATAACAATTACGGACTTCAAAATAATCCTGCTAAGTCGAGTATCTTGAAGAAACATCTTCTTAAAACAATTTTACTTATTTTTAACAGAATTTTGGCAACATGCTTGTACATTTAATATTTGAAGGCTAAAAAAGATCGAGTCAAATATCTGGTAGAACAAATAGGTGATATTTATATATAATATACTCACTCCGACCCATTCATTTCTTAAAATTTTCTATCTTGAGATGTCCCACTCATTTCTTAACATTTCTTAAAATAGTATCTTTCTATTTACTAGTATTTCATAGATCCCGCCATCTTACCCCAACTTTCTCATCTTTCCTTTACATTTCTTCATTTCTCTTATATTCCCTGCCCAACATTAATGTTAAGAATCCATTGGGACGGCGGGAATATCTTTTAGCGGGTCGGTCATACTGAGGCCAACCATGCCTTTCTTTTTAGCCTGGTGATTAAGAACCAGGAGATAGTCAAATATAATTAGCCAAAACAGCTAATTCAATCCCTACATCTAACCGCTAACTGCTAGTTGCCAAATGGCCCAAAGATGAAACACTAATTCTCCTTACTAAATCTCTGTGATGGTGCTAAACTTTTTGAATAATTAATCTCGCTTCTGCAGTGTAGGTAATGCCAAAGTCAATCAGTGAAAAGTAAAATAAAAAAAACGGGCAGGAAATTAAACACTCTACGCTAACCTTTTAGGTAGTAAAAGATGGTGACTGATATTATAAGAATGTTAAAGGTGCAGACTGTTATCCACGTCATCGCAGCAGTAAAATATCGAATCAGTAGCAACCATATCACAGATAAGAATAATGGTATGAGTCCTCCGCAAACAATCAGAACTCCCCAGGCCCTCCCAATATCAGCTATGTATCTCTGCAGAAAAGTAGATATTGAAGTTAACATATAGAGATGTTAACTTCTGCATGTATGCAAAAACAGACTCCAAAACGTCTTCCAAAACATATATAGTTCGCAGTTGTGTTGTCAAATATAGGGTGTTGTTAGGCAGTTATGAGAAGTCAATGCTCAATGTTTTGGTATAGTAGTGCCAAGGTTTTACAGTCTTGGGGAGATACAAAGAAGTAACTATCAGAAGATATGAACCCCTAGTATTTGTTGGTTTTAAATTTTTAGACTGCTCATTATCTAAACAGCTGAGCCAAAAAATAAAATGATCTCTACATTTACATTATGGAGGACATAATTTAGTGTACATTGCAAATAAAACTTACATCAAACTTGGCTATACTTTTCAATAAAGATTTTATTCTAAGATTTCTATCATCACATATTACATCCATGTTTACAGACAGGAATGTGTTCAATGCATGAATTAAGCAAAAACATATAGAGGTAAGGTAGCATTATTTTCCTCCAACATTTAGAAACATGAGTTACATCAGGCATCACAAAGATAAAAACCATGAAACTTATCATATAAAACATTATCACCCTCATATGGCAGGGTAATTTACAAAGGCAATATGTTAAAAACACAAACATCCGTTGATCAATGCAAAAAAGTCATGCAGCACTGCCACATAATAACTTGTGCTGACATTCTTACCCATAAATTGATAACATGGGTTAAGTTCCTAACCTTTAAGACAGCTGATCTGGAATTAATGGACTTGTGAATAGTTTTATCTATCAACATATTTTCATCGATAGCCACGCCTCCAATCTGATGCCAGTGCTGCAAAGACGCATTTGACACACGTGCAACATATTGACAACTCCAATAAACTGAAAAGTTGAATTATTTAAAACAGTATGAAAACCTTAGAGTATACATTTGCACTGTCAATTTCATAGCACCAGATACAGCTGATAAAGCTTCCATCATGAGATTATAACATAGGAATATCTACAAACTTGTCACATTTTATAGCTCTCCACTAAAGATTATTTGAAGAATGTAAAAGAAATACAATATTCCTTACCATTTACACTTGGAAAAAGGAGAGGGTAACAGGGACCTAGGAGCTGTAGGGATGAGTTTCTCATCTCAGATGTAAGCATATCAAAATAGTCGTAATCTCTGTGAACCCACTCTTTCATTGACAGGTGAATTTCCCCCTCCGGATAGTTGCAGACCCATTTGAGTGAATCTTCTGAAGTAACAGGACAATTTTTCACACAAATACTTTTAGCATCTTCTAAATTATTTAGGCTATCCTTTACCCCACTTAGGTACACCTGATTGGGATTAAGCCAATATCTCAGATCAAATCCTCGAAGATTAGGTTTTGCATGTTTGTCACCGCAGACATTCCCCTTGAAGTCAAGACCATGGCTTAGCCTGTGAAAAGATAGATTTGAAGACATGGTGAACCTCTTTGATCACAAATAGCTACCAGTATAGAAATGTAAAATACCAAACTGCTAGCACAACTTAAAACCGTCTACATGCATATTTGACTGTCCTGTAAACTCCGTTATTATAATAAATTATCCTTTCATTTCATCAAACCGCTACCTTTTACGAGAAGCAACTACGTGGCCCAGGTAGCTAGTCCAATTCGATACAACTTATTGAAAAAGAGAACTACTAATTATAATGCATACTAGAATATAAATGTTATAACTATACAATCCTCCAACATCTCTAGGTGAACCTAGTTGCCAAGGAAGCTCCCAGGGAAATGTTTTTACATCAGACTTATATGTTCGAATCATACATTCTTGGCATCAAGAGTGCTAGGCATCCAGCAACTATTTGGCTTTCATACCGCCTGGGAATCAATGACTAAACAACACTAGGTAGCATACAAAGAACTATTCCCTCCAAAATGCAAGAAAGTAAAAAACTACTACTAAAGATAGACCATTCACTGCAAAAACAAAACTCACTGAAATCATCTGCAAACCACAAGACAAAGTAGCAATCTTTCACACACATACACATAAAACTTAAAAAAGTTTACAACTTTACCTCAATGGGTTCCCCTGATTAAACCCAAAACTAGAGTTAACAATCATAGCAACCCAAAAAGCAATAAAGAACACAAGAAACCCAATATCTCTACATTTTCTATTATGCCTTATAACACCACCACGATGGCCATGGCCATCACTGCTAATCTGCTCATCATTCCCATTTGTTGAAGAAGGGTGTCTTCCTATCACTGGACCCAATGGAACCCTCATCACTTTTTACCTCAATCACTTTATCAACACCAAATTTGAGCTAAACCCAGGAATTTCAAGAAGAGATTAATGATGGGTATTGTAAAGATTCAAACTTTACATCAAGAAAGAGTGAGTGTGAGCTCTAGGATGTGAGAGGAGAGAGGGTGAGTGAAAATGTTGGGGAGTTTTCTTTGTTTTGTTGCATAAATTATTCCCTTTTCTTCCTCGTGTTCTGTTTGTATACATACATACACTACAAGATACACATATACTATAGTTTATTACTGCTGTCATACTGTGTGTATGAAGAATTTGATGCCCACTCAGAGTTTATAAATATGTTATGCGTTTTTGTTGCTTTAAGCTTTTTAATCAAGCATCATCCCAGTTTTCAAATTTAGCTTTTCAACTTTTTGAAACTGGTTGAGCAAATTAATAATGGTGTTGTATTTGTTAACTCAATGAACTTAGAAATGCTGGTATAACACTTTGCTCCCGAATTTTAAACAGGGAGGAAAGCAAGTGAAGATAGGGGTGTGCATGGTGCGGTTTGGTGCGGTTCCGGACATTAATCGTTGCGGTTCGGTTCGGTTAATCATCATTAACCGTAACCACACCAATTAAAACGGTTTTTCGGTTGCGGTTAACCATTAGTCGGTTGCGGTTTTTTTTCGGTTTTGTCATTACTGTATTATTTGCTACTCTTGTGCATAATAATTTTTTTAAAAAATATAAATTTTTCATGAACATGTACAATATGTTCGGTTACTATTTACTATTATTTCTATATGAGGATATAGGAAACATTACATACTTTCATCTAAAAAACCTTAATACACAATAAAAACTAAAACATACATATTTTGACAAGAAATTAGATGATGTCAAGTCAATAAAATTACCCAAAATCAACTAATCATGAAATTCAAATAAAAAGTTTTCAAAAAGTACATAAATGAAAAAAGTAGAATAGATTTCATAATAAAATTTGATCAACAGATTAACAGCAGAAATATTTCTGCTTTGTGGCAAATCACAATAGCCCTAATTTTCGATCAAGCGCTTCTCCAAATATTTGGGTGCCCGATTATTTAAGTGACTCAGCAAGTATGGAAGAAGAACCTACCTATAAAATTAGATGTGAAGTCTAAAAATGACTAAGGTGCTTTATTACTATTATTAATATATATATATATATATACACACACATTTATATTTATATTTATATTTATATTTTTCGGTTCGGTTAATTTCGGTGCGGTTTTAGTATAAAACCGAAAATAAAACCGCACCACTAATTTCGGTTTTTTATCTCGGTTATTATCGGTTTTATTTGCGGTTTGGTTTTTTTCGGTGTGGTTTTTCGGGTTTTTTAGGTTTTTTTTGCGGTTTCGGTTTTTCCTGCTCGCCCCTAAGTGAAGATAAAGTAACATTCACTCTTATTTGTGTTTTTTTAAAAGAATGAAAACAAGTGAAAGTGAGTATAAATATAGCATAGTTTCACTCTAAAGATGAGAATGCAAGTGAAATTGTAAAAGCATATTCACTTGGTTTCTCTTCTAGAAAAATTAGGGAGCAAAGATGGAAGAAATTAACCTGCGGAAAGACTTTGTGAGTCGGACATTTCATAAGATGAATATAAAATAAAAAATTATAAAATAATTTCTTTTTAACTCTAACATGTTCTATTTTAATACAAACACAAACAATTACGTAACTCTTTCTAACCCTAATTCGTTAGACGACAAATATCTTTGTTTATTCATACACATGAAGATATACAAAATATGAAAATTTTGATTTAAAATCAACAAAATGACAAATTATCACATATTAATAAAAAAAATTATAAATAGATAATAAGTTATAAAAACTAAATTTTGGTGAAAAGATATAATCAATTGCTTAATATAATTTTATTAAAATTATATTTATTAATATTAAAATATTAATAAAATAATATTAAAATTTAAATTATAAATAATAAATTAGAAATTATATAGCCGTGTGCTTCTCGCCCGATTAAAAGGCTAGTATTACGTAAAAAAAAAGAAAGAAAAGGAGTTTTACAATTTGCAATTTACATATCCTGCCCTCACGGATGACGTAGCAAATTCACAATAGCCTTGCAACCTGGATTCTCGAAGCACTAATCAAGCCTAAATATTACGCAGCTTGCCTTTTTTTTTTTTCATCAACACATTCCAAAACGCCGAAACCACATAAAATAAAATAATTATAAAGAGTTGAGCTTTATAATAAATCTCAATCGAGTAAGAGTAATACACATTCATCTTCACATATAAAGATTTTAGGGTTTTCTGCAGCGCAAACAAGTAAGAAAATGGGTGGTGGGTCAGTGAAAGATTTGGTGTCAAAGGCAGAGCTTGATGAGAAAGTGAAGATAGGTGAACCTGTGATTATTCACTTCTGGGCTTCTTGGTGTGATGCTTCTAAGCAGATGGACCAAGTCTTTTCTCATCTCTCCATTGATTTCCCCCATGCCCTCTTTCTAAGGGTACTCTCCCCCCCTCTCTCTCCCTCCCTCCCTCTCTCTCCCTCCTCTATATTAATAGGCTTGATGGGTATTTTGTGATTGTTATTGTATTATGGTTACTTGTTTTGTTTGTAATAGACTGGGTTTATTGGTATAATAAGTTTATGGTCCTGGTTGGTGATTATTGTTTTCTTCATGTATTTTTAGTATGTTAGGAAGTAAAAAAGTCAAATCTTGAGTTAGCAAAAACGAAAAATTGAATCTTGAACTTAGATTGGCTACCGATTGTTTACAAACTTTACTTGGATGAAAAACAATAAGCAATTCATGATACGAGGCATGTTGTCTTTGCATATAAGAAAGTAATGTTATCAGGAGAATCATGTTAGTATACTTGGTGGGAAGAGGTGAAATTTGGATGTAGCACATTTAGAACGCCGTGGTAAGTTGTTCACATCCGCCTAATCTTTTTAGTATAACTAAATCAGATAGTTATATGTAGTAGCTCCTACATGCACATGAATGTAGGTTCCTGTTTTGTTTGTCAGGTTCAATTTTATGCCGTTATTTAGTACTGTAGTTATTGTGTCTCTACTCTAAAGACATTTTGACCTGTGAAATTTGAAACATACAGAGTCTACACTCTTCTTGAATGCAAAATCTTACGCTGTTCTTTTGCAAATGTTGTGGATGTGTTATGCTTGATATGGAAATATTATTATTATTTTCTCCCTGATTAAATGTTTCATCGGCTTATTCTCTTGTAACATTGCTGCACGAGACCAACTTTTGGGGCTTTCTCGTGATGTCTTCTTGGCCTGCCTGATACTTTCTCTAACCTCTGTGCGTATGATCTAGGCTGAAGCTGAAGAACTACCAGAGGTTTCAGAGGCATTTTCTGTTTCTGCTGTACCATATTTTGTCTTCTTTAAGGTAAACATCTGGTTTGATTTTGGAAGTTCTCTGTTTTATCAATTTGATGTGTATGTTGAACAATGAATTTTGAAAAAAGTGGTTTGCATTTGACTTGTTGGAGGAGTTGTATAAACAGCATATCATTGAGATTGTTTTAATGATCCAAACTATTTATGTGAAATCATCTCACAATGCTCGTGTGAATAGGATGTTTATATTTTTATTGACCTAGACGCATAAAGTGGTTGGTTGTTTTAACGAGTGACAATATTATTATTGTGGTTATGTAATTAATGTCTATGATATTACATGAAGTGATTCTTTTGAAATGAGTAAGACCTATTTTGCAACCAAAAGAAAGGAGAAGAATTAGTAAGACATATGACAAGACTAATAAAACGAGTCACTGAAGTCTTGGTATACACTTCTAAAGATGGACTTTTCAGAATCTTGGAAGTTTGATTTATATTGATGCCATTGGTCCAGGTAAATACAACTATATCCTTTTCCAATTTTGACAGGATGGCAAGGTTATTGATACTTTGGAAGGTGCAGATCCATCTGGTTTGGCTAATAAAGTTGCCAAAGTTGCTGGCTCTGTCAAATCTGGGGATCCTGCAGCTCCTGCTAGCCTAGGGTTGGCTGCGGGGCCTATGATTCTTGAAACTGTGAAGGACCTAGTTGCGGATAATGGTTCTACTAAAGCTGACAGCCAATTGATATCTGGGATTAGTGAAGGCCTTAAAAAGCGACTCCAGCAGATTATTAACTCACATGAAGTCATGCTTTTTATGAAAGGAAACCCTCAAGAGCCCCAATGCGGTTTTAGTCGCAAAGTCGTTGACATTTTGAAGGAATATGATGTAAAATTTGGAAGTTTTGATATTCTGACTGACAATGAGGTTCGTGAGGGTTTGAAGAAGTTCTCTAATTGGCCAACTTATCCTCAACTATACTGCAAAGGAGAGCTTATTGGTGGGTCTGATATTGTTATTGCTATGCATGAGGGTGGTGAGCTAACAGAAGTATTTGGGGATCATGGTATTAAAAGTTCACATTCAAGGGAGGCGAAAGTGACTGAAGCAGAGATCGGAAAGGGTGGCATCTCAGGTTCCTCTGGCCTGAGTGCTACCTTGACCTCTCGTTTGGAAGGTCTCATCAATTCAGGCTCCGTAATGTTATTTATGAAAGGGAAACCTGATGAACCAAAATGTGGTTTTAGCCGAAAGGTGGTCGATATTCTTCGAGAGGAGAAAGTGGAATTTGAAAGTTTTGATATTCTTTCTGATGAAGAAGTGAGACAAGGTCTTAAAGTTTACTCAAACTGGTCCAGTTATCCTCAGTTATACATAAAGGGTGAACTCATTGGTGGGTCTGACATTGTCTTGGAGATGCAGAAGAGCGGAGAGCTCAAAAACGTTTTAGCTGAGAAAGGGATCATTCAGAAGCAAACTCTTGAAGATCGTTTAAAGAAGTTGATTTCATCTTCTCCTGTAATGCTCTTCATGAAGGGCACCCCAGATGCCCCAAGGTGTGGTTTCAGCTCCAAGGTAGTCAATGCTCTGAACGAGGAAGGGGTGGAATTTGGGTCTTTTGATATTCTCTCTGACGAAGAAGTGAGACAGGGATTAAAGACTTTCTCAAACTGGCCAACATTTCCGCAGCTTTACTACAAAGGTGAACTGATGGGAGGTTGTGATATAGTGATGGAGCTGAAGGAAAACCATGAGCTCAAATCCACTCTATCTGAATAAGCAATGATATGTGGTTATCATGAACGACAGGGAACCCAATCTGAAATCAGCTCATCTTCATTGAATTATTTGCAGCAGTCTTGAGCATTACACTTTGTGTTGCATGTGAACTATAAAGTTTCATTACTAGTAATATAAATTTACCTGACAGTTTTTGTCTGAGTAATTTTTTTTTAGAAAAATTGCTGCGCAGGTTGTGGCATGAATTATCTTATTTGAATTCGTGATAATATAGGTACTTTTGGTGTCACTCGTTTGCTGTTGCATGTGTGCACACAGCAGAGTTGTCTGAGCTTAGATACTAAATAGTTTACATCCGCAGTTCTGTCATCTGTGCGATTTATTGGGGTTTGGAAGAAGTGTTGCTGGTATTCTCTGCATTTCTTCAGCTGTTGATTACTTGTATTTTCGGAATTTTTGGTTTTGGCTGCTATTAGTTGAACATACAAGCGGAAAGGTATTGTTTTCTTTGTATTTGCCTGCACAAGAATTTGAACCTTCCGTGGCTTATGCCTTTGGTAGAAGTATTTCAGGGCCGTCCCTGACACACCATTACAGCAAAACATTGATGTTCATGAAAAACTCCGGCACAATATTTATGCTCTTTTTGGTTGACTCGAATAGAATCATTTTTGGAGGATCCATTCAGCCCAGCAACAGAAATCTGTTGTTTGGGTGGGCGAAATGAATGGAACGGCTCATTCTTAAATCATTTCATTCTATCCTCTTGCTCTACAATCAAAATTGCGGGACAAGTCCATTCCATTCTCTCCTATCAACGGATAAATCAATTTAAAAAAAAAAAAAAAAACCTCTTGCAATCCTCATCTCTCTTCTGAATCTAAATAGGTCTCAGACTTCGGTTGATCTATGATTTTTTTCATCGATCAACGATTATCTTTACGATTAAACCAGATAATGATTCATGTAGGGTGGCTTTTGGTTCCGTAAAACTGGTTACAAAGATAAAATATCATAATAATTCGTACTTAAGTGGCTTTTGATTTTGTAAAACTGGTTACGAAGATAAAACATTATAAAAACTCAGTACTTAAATGTATAAGACTCCGTATAATTCTTCAATTCCTGGACGACTAACGAGTTGAGGTTGATACATTAGAGTATCCGAAAGCAGGTGGTTTTATGCTATATGTAAAACAGGACACCGGAGAAAAAAATAAGAAGATTATGCCAACACATTCCACAGCCATTAAATAACTTATAAGTTTGGTTCAACTTTCATGCCATGTACTAGTATTCATTATTCCCACCGAAAACAAAAAAGACAACTAATGCCATCAAGTTTAAAGTTTCTAAGTCGAAACTCAAATACATTAGGCACGTTACTAATAAGAGCAATTACTTAATTTCTTGTTACCAAAACACGACAAGCATCTTCTACATTACAAAGCCATAATCAAGTTTAAAACGAGCTGTTCTCACTTCCTCGAAATTGACATTGCCGTTCCATATCGCCTTCGCAAACTGTTAGCTTTTGGTCGTATGCGGTATGCATCAAAACCTGTTTGCAAAAAAACTAATGCAACAGCAATAATGGTGTTTCAAGAACACAAAAATAATGGAATTTGTAGCTAACAAGTCAGGATCATGGGCCATGAGGTTCGGGTGAAGATAAGGAATATATTAGCTGGTTTTGTCGGAGGGCCATCAGATCCTGTTTTTGATAAGACTCTGGGACATGCTTATTCGACGAAGCAATTATTACTAGTCTAGACTTTAGACTTGCATTCTGATCTAAATGTCGAGCTAGTCATGCAACAAGGTCTATGATACAATGACAAATATTACAGTAACAGATGTGTATATGTATATCAACTTAACAGTTATATCATTCAAGCCTCTAAGCAATGGCACATATACAACGGCGGATGATGAACAACAACAGAAAAGTGATATATAATTAGAAAAGGAATAGGCAGAGAAGAAAACAACAGAAGAGGAAGAGTGAAACTCTGCCCAGTGACTTGTCAGCCTGCATATGTTGCCTTCTTAATCTGGGGTGGCTGTTTGGGACTAGATGGTACGAGTTTGGATATGTGTAGAGGCTCTGTGAGTTCCCGAATACCCTTGCATACACCATTTCTCCAAACATTTGAACTGCTACGTTAGAAGGATCCATTCTTGTACTCAAGCGGGCTGATGAAGAATTGTTATCTTCTTCATAGTCATCATATGCTAGAGAGGAATGCTGCAGATTCTGATACGGATTCCTGTATGGGAGTCGTTGATGAGTATGATTAGACGCGGTAACAAGAGTTTCAGTGCCAAGAGCAGGTGGCCTTTGCGGTATATTTATACCGCGATTGGATGCTTTGCCTTGACTTTCAGTTTCAGAAAGGCTTTCTCCGCGGCCATAAAGTGGGACGACAGTGGTGTGGGATACTTCTGCCTTGCAAACTGGGCATTGCGGCTGCTCATCTGAGGCGAGGGAAGCGCTCTGGTAATAGAACCACTTATAGATACATGGCCAGCAATAGAGGTGGCCGCAGAGAGTAACCACTGGTTCATTTGCAAATTCTAAGCAGATGTTGCAGTCGAAGCATGGCAAAGTTTTTTCAGAATTTTGCGATGCAGCACCAGAAATGGGTTTCCGATCCTTGTTAAAACACTGCTCGATAGACATGGTGTATCACAATTTTTCCCAGCTAATAGTTCTTAAATCCTGAAAATACAAGGTTATAACAATTTAGAACCAAAGGTTAGAATGTTTTATCGGTTGTCAGAATAAAAGAAGGCGAATGTGAAAGTTCTATGCGACGAAAAACTCGTATGTATGCAGAAAAAATGGAAAAGAAAAAACAAGAGCACTTACTTGCAACAAAGAAATCATACAAGTACAACAAAATGGGGGGTGCTTGAGCATGTTGAGTTATATTAAAAACTAAGATATTTTTCATATAATTTGTACATAAGAAAATATATAAAGGTCCATTTTGTTAGGTCAATATGGGAAGGCGGGGCACGGGCACCTAAAGCATATTTAATGAATGAACCTGCATATAGTCTTCAATTATACTATGTTGACAAAGACAAACAAACAGCTCAGCATGTGCCTTGAAAGTAAGAACTACATCCTATGTAATGAGGATAAGTGTATACAGCAATGGACTGAACACAAAGCAAAACCAATAATGCAGAGTTTCCGAGAAAGTTCCAAATGTTTAAGCCTAACAACCATGATAAATTTTTGGGGAGAAGGGTTTTGTCTCTTAGAACGGAAAAGGATTATATAATAATATAGTAAATAGCAGTTCTTGATGCTTTTAAATGTGGACAATTATCCTTACAAAGAATCACTAAATCAGATATATCAATATCAATATCAATATCTAACAAGGGAAGAACTAGTATAACTAAGAACACAGCCTGCAAGTTCCAACCAATAAACAAACTTGCGAAGAGAAACATATATTTGATGACACGTCGTATGGAAAACTTATAATACTCCCTCCATTTTTTATATAGGTCCCAGGTCGACTATTTTTTGACACAAACTTCTAAAATTGCTTATTTCTTGACACAAAATTTTAAATACTTTGACCGCGTAGTTAATATCATTGTTTTTAAAATTTTCTTTTTTGGATTATAATATTACTTACACAATTTATTGGAAAAATCTTTTTCTTTTTTCTAAATAATGATAAAAGACTAGAAGTGTGTGACAAAAAGTATATAGAAATACCAAAGGGAGCATGTCACAAAAGACTCCAGTGTATAGGGCATAGGTTTGTTTTATGATTTCTAAAAATTATATTCGCTGATAATGCGCCACTATAAAATTAACGTTGAAGTGTTTAAGAAGGGACAGAAAACAAGTGGAATATATTGAACTTTGAAAAACAAAAATAAAATAACTTCGTAACATATAAACTTTTCCATTGTTACTTTGTAAAAGGGGTCCACGAATTCCATTAGGATGCTCAGATCCATTATCTATGAAAGGAGCCAACAATAAATAAAGGCACCTCCCCAATCCAAAATTCCTATCTAATATAATACTATTTCAGATGCCAAACATCTAAAGTTGAAACATGAGTGGCCTTGTTAGGTGATAGAAGTAAAGGTGACACTATATCTGCTTTTTCAATCACTTAATGTTTTGTAAAAAAAATCACCTCAAGTTACTTGCCAACAAACAAAAAGGTAAAAAAATCACCTAAAGTCAGCAGATAGTAGATATTGTCTTAAGAAGAAGAGAGGAACAGATCCTGGTTGGTAAGTTTTGCATGTTGCACATGGAACAACACGGGGTTAGAATAGCATAACGGTTTAGTTTCTAGTTTCTTACGAGATATTACATATTTATTTATATAAATTACCTTCTCCTCTGGTCAGAAGATCTATCAGTCAGTCAGAAGATATGATTTCTTAAAATTAGATGTTTCTTGGTAAATACTGAGACATTATCGGTCCATAAACTGGATATTGGGCATTTTGTAACAATGTCATGTTCCAGTCGCTTTATAACTGGATTTCGGGTTGACCAATCAAGTAAGGGAACTCGATGGAATTCATTTCGAAAGACAAGATGTACTATAGAAAGTTTCCAATGAAAAATCTAAAGTTTTATCAATATAAGTGTAGCAATTTTTTTTAAAGATGGTACTATAGAAACCCAGCAAAGCATATACTAATACTCCACAGTCTACAAGCCTTTATCGAAGTGGACATCATATATAAAGATGGTGCCTTAATTAAAAGTGAAGAAAGGACAATTTAGAACCTTAACAGTATATATAAACTAATTGTTTTGTCATTTGGGCCGGTTATAAAACTTGTAGTGTAAAATAAGAAAGTAAAGATAATTACAAGAAAGAATAAACAATATCATAGCGAAACAAGTTTAATAAGGTCTCATACAAAGTTAATTGCAGAGTAAATTACAAAGTGAACAAAGCTCATGCTTGAAGGTATAGAATCCAATGAAGCCATTAATTATACAACAAATATTAGCCTTTTGGGTTTTGGTAAAGTCTGTATCTTAATTTGGTATCAAAGTGAAACATAAGAGGTCTCAAGCATGAATTTGGGGACCTCTATATTCTGAAAATTTTAACTTGAACACCAAGCTTAATAGTTTCCCCAAAAAATCCAAACAAACCACTCTTCAATTTCCAAAACAATTTCAACTCAATAGGAAGTTTAATGACATATGATTCAAAGAAGCCACCATACTAACACCTTTATGTTGAAAAATATAGGCTCCACAAGACTCACCGCTCTTACATCACCAAAACATTGGGTTTCACCATTTCGACCGATGAAATTGATAGAGACAAATGATCAAAATATAGTCAATTTACCAGTACAAATTTCCTAACATAAACTAAACAAACTAGATTGTCAGAAAACTTAGGCAAATGCTAACACTAGAGGACCACATCCACATGTCTAGAACTTCAAACTTTACCATATAACACACAATCTCAAACATTGATACACAAAATTGAGATCAAATTTGTGGAAATCTGGGCAACAACTACAAAGAACCAAATTTCTAAAAAAGTACTAAATACCCATGTCATAGATTGGCTCAAGCATAAAATTTTACCCACAAAACAAACCAAATTAAACGAAACACATAACAAGATTACAAATTGTTCAAAACCCATATGAATGATCAAATAAAAAATCAAATTTCAAAGTGAACTCCAAGAAAATTGTAAGAACATGTAACGAGATTCGAGACATACCCATATACTGAAGAAGGGATTAGATCACGGCCTCCCGTTGTTTGGAGCTCCAGTTGGGTGTGTGTATATTAAGTTTGTGGAGAGATGACAAGACTCAAGATAACGTTTCGTGCATGCCTTCTTTGTATGTATACACTTATAAGCACTAGGCCAGGCAGACATGTCAATTGACGATTGTGATAGAATTTGTTTCTTCCATTTGACTTGTCATTTCTTACACCGATAATTATTTTTATTTAGATGTGAAATTTTAATTATATATAATGTATCACGTTGTGATTTTTGATATGTGTTGATGAACACACGGAAAAATGTGCTCTCTTTTAAATATCGTTTTGTTTTAAGTGTATTATAATCTGATTTTAACTTATAATTATAAATTTGATTAAACAACTAGTTTAGAAACAGTTGACTACATAACATATGGGGATATATATATAAGAAAATGGACTTGAAAATTATTTAAATCTTAATATAAATTTCATGACATTTATCGAAAAAAGTTATAATTCAAATCTTGACTTTTAAATCAAAACAAGAGAAGTTGCAAATCCTCATTTCGTTTAAAAATGATCTTTCTCTAAATTTGATTTTGCATAAATATATTAGATCATCTTAAAATATTTATATAATTATTATCCCTTTCCCACCCCTCCCCCCTCCGTCCATCCCCAAAAAATAAAAGTATTTTATATAAGAAAGATATTATTTTAAGCGAATTGAGCAATTATCATATGATGATAAACAAAATTAGCGTCCAATGAAGTTTGACATGCTAATTTTTTTTAATTTAATACTATTATAACTTGAATATAATTATATAATATATTTTGTCTTGATAATAAAAATATTATATAATGGATAGCATATTATCTATAATTAACTGAATATATATTTTATAATTATAGAAAAAGCACACATGCAAGTGTAGTTAATTTTTGAGAAAGATAATTTTGTTTGAATAATTATGTTTGTTGCATTTGGAATTATAGGAAGAAATTGACAGAGAAATTTAGGCCTGTACGCGGTTCGGATTGGTTCGGTTGGAGGGTAATAACCGAACCAAACCGCAACTTGCGGTTTTCTAAAATCTCAAACCGCGACGAAACCATTGGTTAAAAAAAACCAACCAAATCCACCCACATAATTGCGGTTGGTTGCGGTTTGAGTTGCGGTTCAACCGCTAAAATAGTTAGACAAAGAAGTTCTATCATACACTCTGATATAAGTTTCCATTTGGAGCATGAAATAAATTACAGTCATGAACACATTGACTAATTTATATTGGGCCTTGCTCAAAGAGTCCAAATTTCATTAATTTAGTAACTTTTTTTTATTTATGTGAATATCTATATGTAAATATATAAACATATATAATAAAAATATTTAAATTTATATAATGTGCGGTTGGCGGTTGCGGTTGGTTTTTTGCGGTTTTAAAAAAAATGAATCCGCAACCAAACCGCAAATTAATGGTTATTAAAAAATCCATCCGCGACCGCCCACATTGTGCGGTTATCCATAATACACGGATCGGTTGCGGGTGGTTGTTGCGGTTGATGCGGTTGAGCGGATTGAATGTACAGCCCTACAGATAATAATGGAAAGGGCCTGTTATCATGTACATGGCCCAATGGCGCAATCCGATTACACGTATCTTATCGCCCGTTATCGGAGCAAGAAGAATAATAAAAATTACTATTATCATCTTTCATCTTAATTCTGAGATGTAATCAAGTTCAATGGTTTCACGTTTTTCTAAATAAACAAAATATTTAATATCGGACTTAATCGACTGAACTACTGATTCAGGATTAATTGAAAATCGAGAATTAATCGGAGTGAAAATCGGATGTATTTAATCTTACAATATTATTTAATATTTAATTATTATTATATTAGTTATTTAATAACTAATATATTTACTATATTCATAAATTATATAATTATTCATATTTCAATTAATATAATATTTTAATTTTAATAATTTATTATATACATACTTCGATTAAGTAAAATTTGAAAAATTAATCAAACTTTAAAAATCAAACCGGACGATCACTTTATAAGAGATTAATAGATTGAATTCAATATTTTTAGAACGCTAGTCGCATGAGCATCTATTACATGCCAGAAATGGAGTGGGGATAAGTAGGGGAGAGCATGGCCGGTTTGATTCGGCTCGGTTTCGGGATAAAATCGGAACCGCAATTATATATCCCCGGTTTTTAAAATCGAAAACTGCAACTGTCGGTTCGGATTCGGTTTTTAAAATCCGTTTCGGTTTTAATCGGCTTGGTTTCGGTTACAAAACCGGTGATTACAAAATTGAAAAACAAATTGAAGTGCGAAATTCAGAAACAATAATTAATAAACAATGGATTTATAAATAACTTTCACTTGCGATTTGACTGCATTTTATAATCGATATTTGGAATCAAGAAGTGTTGGACAAAGTATATGCAGTAAAAAATAAGAAGAAAGCCAAGTAAATGAGAATACAGACTTCTCAAGTCCTTTTGATCTATCACAAGAATCTCAAGTCCTCCCAAGTTCTGTGTTTTTGTGTAGTTGTGCTCGTTTGCTCGAAGCCTTACAGCCTGCAGCTGAAATTGGGAAGTGTCGAAGTGTGTATTCAAGATTTGCATATATATTTTAAAAAAAAAATCAAATGTTTATATAGTTTGTTAATATCGATTATAAAAAATTATATTTAATTATTTATTTTAATAATCGGTTCGGTTCGATTTTCTCCGGTTCGGTTTTGCAATATAATCGGAACCAAACTAATTAAAACGGTTCGGTTTAAATTTTTCAGTTTCGGTTTCAGTTCCGATTTTTGACGATTCGGTTTTAACCAGTGTTTCCCGATTTCAGTTCGGTTTCAAATCGGTTTTTTGCTCCACCCTAAGGACAAGTGATAATGGTGTGTGATCATGGTTGTCTGATTAAAACTATGTAGACCAATTGCCATTTGATTAGACATATCTTTGATGAGTCAATACGATGTGAACTAAAATCAAATATGTGAGCTGTGAGAAGTGGGGTGGTGGTCCGTTCCTGCACCGGCCGGCCACTCAGCAATTATTGATCATGTTTGGAAGAGTTTTTTTTGAAAATTTCATTGTTCATATTCCAGGGTTTAAATTTTTGTATATGTGTGGCAAACCTTGTTTTTGACTCTTTTCAAGAAACCGATTTTTACTTTTCTTAACATATATTTATGTAAAAAATTAGAAGCATTTATAAAATGTTGAAAATGCTAGTTTTGGTTTCTGAATTTTTAATTTTTTTCCAAACAGTTTAATCACTTATAAAAAATTTATTTTTCACCGACAATTGTATTAGAACTACAAGTATCACATAGAGCAAGGAAGCAAAACCGGAACGTTCATGCAAGCGATATAATAAATTAATTTGGTTGATTTGTCTTTAAGAAGACAAAAGTGGTTTGATTGATGTTAAAACATATTAAAAATTGCTGTAAATTGATGTTGGTAGCCTAAGGATTACTATTAGATAAGTACTTATCGACTAATGATTTTTTAAATTAAGAAAATTGTGTCAAATGTTGTTCCAAGACGAGGTTGCTGGTCATTTGACGGAGTTCAAAATAAGTGTTTATTGCTTAACGTTAAAAAATGAAATACAAGTTATAAGCAAGTTAAGGCTTAGATTATTCCCAATGAGAGTGACAAGATGGGTGCTAATGTCATGTGGCATCGACATGGACCAGCACTCTCGTTGCCACTTCATTGGAGATGTTGATGTGCTATTGGGGTGCCAAGTGAGTAGGCATGGGGATGGGGTGCCACTTTGAGATGCCAAAAGTGGCAACTCATAAGTAGGATGCCAGCTTCATTTGTGGTCTCAATAATAGCCTAAAATATTATTTCTCCAATTAAAAAAATTGGCATATTGGGGTGTCAACCTTTGGAGTGTATTTTGAAAGAAAGGTGTTAAAAATGATTTGGAAGAGTGTGAATATAAAAAATAATATTTTGAGTTATGTGTCAAAATTGGCACTCCTGAAAGGGTGCCCCGTCATTGGACATGCTCTTATAAGTGATTAAAATGTTTGTGAAAGTAGTAGAACGCGTGAAATAAAAGTTAATATTCTCAATTTTCGTGTAAGTATTTCTTCTTAATTTTTTACACAAACGATATAAATAAGTGATTCTAACTTATAAATTCAGAATTTGTCAAAAAAAAAAACTTATATACTCACAAACCCAGCTTTAAAGTCCCGGCCAAACACCTTCTAAGTTTCTAACCGTCCGACAATTTCTAATTAATTGGCTATAATTTCTTGGATCGAAGCCCCCTGGTGTTACAACTCTTTCATACAGACATACACGATGGCCGATGCTATTAAAATCAGTTGACTAGAGGTCGCTGTATAGATAGTCGGACACCCGGACAATGTACATAATGAACTCCCACGATATATATTGTCTAATCACTCGACTTTATTCTTTAAGCTATATTTATGCTGAAGATAGTAGGACTGATTAACGTAACTGGAGCAATATTAAATGTTGCTGTGTAAAACCGACAAATGTTGACTTAACTTAATTCTATAAGGCATGCGGCATGCCGGTTGTTAAGTTGAACAATTAACTGTGCTCAATGTCCCTAGATGATTAATTTTAGTTAATTGAATTTTTGATATTATTAGAAAGATCCAACTATATACCTTAACATTAATTAAAAACAATATTGTATATATTAAATAACAATTAAAATAAACAGATAAACATGTAAGTGTATGGATAGCAAAGAGTACACCTTTTTTAATATAATAATTTGTCTACTGGTTGTTTTTAACAAAATTTAGAATTTTAGAAATCTTTCTTATTTATTACTATTCTATTCAAATCAATGAAGTACCATTGATTAAAACTCTCTCTAATTTATTATTCCATCAAGATCAATGAAGTAGACGGAAGTGAGAAAGTATTTTGAGGAGAGGGAGAGATAAGGAGGAATAGGGAGAGAGAGATTCTTCGGTCTCTGTAATTTTTATTCATAGTATCTTAAGTATTTTATTTAAAGAGTTATTTATAATTAAATATGATATTCGGTCGCTTAGTTTAAAAAGTTGGTATCCTCTATCCATCATATAAACTAAATTTATCACATCAGAGATACTTCAAGGTGCATATGACTAATATGCCATTAACGGGGACTGATAATGATTTATATGAAGATAACAAATTGACAATGATTAAAGGATGCTGTATTATTTATATATAAGTTTGTGTTTGATTTCTGCTTGATGCAAATCATGAGCTTCTATCGGTGATTTCTACTTTTTCTAAAGTTTATATGCAATTATGACGATCTAAGAAGAAGTCTAACAATGCCCTCTAAGATGTCTTATAAATATAATAAAATTAGCTTCAACAATATGTCTTATGATTATTATGATATTATATTTGAATTACAATTAGAGGAAAGTGAAAAAATAAGAAAGAAAAATTGTGTAAAAACATAAGAAAATAAATTTTTTATTGATAGAATTGAAGTAAGGCATGCCGGGTGATGTCTTGAAAACAAGGCACTTGGTGGATATGTTAGTGTTTCAATGTACCAGTAGAATATTGTTGGAGTACTTATTTGTATAAAATGCTCAAATTTTAAAGAGGACACTTTTGGACTTGCTCTTGGAGTTGGGGAAAAAAAAAAGCTGTTGGATTTATTAAAGAATACGAGTTAAGGAAATGCAATTGACAAGTAACTTGTAGGAAGCAGGCAATCAACTGAATAAATTCGTTCTGATTTCTCGGCTGGACAATTAAAACGAGCTGCTGCTGACCTCCCCCTAAGATCTCTGTTTTTCATGTAAAAATTGCAGTATTCTCCATGGATTTGGAGCTCATTTTACTTCTTTTCTCAATCACCAGCTCATACAATTGCATCCCTTCTTTTATCTTCCCATGAAATATCATTTGTACAGGTTGCCGTCGGCAAAAGTTCGGCCCTTGTCATTGCTTCACCTGACCATTAAATTAAATATGAGACGTGTTCTGATATTGATATCTATTTCGTCAGGGTTCAGCTTGCCTTTGTTCCTGGTGAACTGATATATTAGATGAAAGTAGCACAAAACCGTCTTATTAAAAAAAGTTCGTTAATTAAACGACATTGGTCCTCGGATATACATATTACGCATAATTGTCAACATAACTAAACTCATGTAAAAAAAATGTCAATTCAGCAAAGATTATAACTTAAAACGGCACAAAAACTAGGCAACTACAAGGTGGCTAGACAATCATTCATCTTTCTTCTCTTTACAAAATCCATTTCCCTGCCTTTTCCTATATCAACCTGCTACTCTCCCCACCACCAGGTGACTGCCATCCCTGCCGCACCAATTCATATGTTCTGAGGAACAAAATAGAAACAGCAACCAGGTCAATGCTTAGAACGGAACTAGCACTAGATGCCATTTTTGGGCTAGATTAACACTAGCACCAGCCTCACGTAACATAGATTGCCCCCAGCTTATGCTATAGGAATCCAATATTTAGTAGCCTAAAACCACATTTTGCACAATTGCAGATCCATATATTTTTTTACCCTTTGCACTTGGACTAAATTTAATGATTCTTTAGAAATTTCAGGCTCCCCTCTTCTTCAGGTCTTTTGCCAATTTCACATCTTTAGTAAGCATCCTGGGTGCAATCGCCATAGACATCAACTCTTGGAAAAGAAGCTTGCATGCATAAGGAATGTGAACCTGCATCAGAGAAAGATAATTAGGCAAAACACTAACACTGTTGAGCTCAATGATTCTATAAATAGTTGATCAAATCACCTGCACAATATCAGTCTTGTTCTTGCAACTCCTGCACTCAAATGAATTCTTCTTCAAGTTTGCAATTGCTACCAATCCACATTTCTCACAGACATGAACCCTGTAAGCATCACTCTGATCGAACAGCCTTTCTTTCAGGAAATGAGCAGCACCATGCGCAATCATGCAATCCCGTTCCATTTCTCCAAATCGAAGACCACCATCTCGTGATCGTCCCTCAGCAGGCTGCCTCGTGAGGATTTGTACAGGGCCTCGTCCACGGGAATGGATCTTATCATCAACCATATGCTTCAATCTTTGGTAGTAAGTAGGGCCCAGGAAAATCATGGCTGTTAGACGCCTCCCAGTGTGGCCATTATACATTGTTTCAAAGCCACGCATTTGATAGCCACACTTGTGAAGAGCTTTACTAATATTATCCACCTACAGTAAAATGCGACAAATTAATTAACCAGCTTGATCCCTTATAACAACTAAAAGATAGAGTTGCCAGCAATTTAGTATGTTAATATAGAGTCGTTAGTAATTTAGTAATTTTTAGTTTCGCTAAACATCTAAGGTTTGCAGTTAAACCAAGTCTAACAGAGTTAAAGTGTTGTCACATGCAGTTATATGGGCATCTAGCAATATAAAAATAAATTAGCTAGATTATCAAAAAGCGATCAACATATAGAGTCCAGCTCACCGTAACATCCGTAAATGGTGTGGCATCTCCTTCCTTCCCCATGTGAGCAGCAACTTTGCCCATGATGCACTCGATAAGCTGGCCAATTGTCATCCGAGACGGAATGGCATGTGGATTCACAATAATATCTGGGGTAATACCTTCTACAGTCCAAGGCATATCTTCTTGTGTGTAAGTCATGCCAACTGTTCCTTTCTGACCATGCCTACTGCTAAATTTATCTCCAATTTGAGGTATCCTCACTGATCTTACCCTTACTTTCACAAATCTTAAACCATCAGCATTCGTTGTAAGTAGTACCTACAAAAGCATTAAGCGGACAAAGATAACATCCTTTAAGAGTGGTCAAAAGCCACAAAGTAGCATCAAATATGCAATAAAATCAAAAAATCTTTACAGGACAAACTTCTTCTTAAATTAAATACACTTTTTTGTATTTTGTATAGACAAGTACTTTAAACGGTAAAAGACATTATATAAATGCCTACCTGATCAACCATCCCTGTTTCACTGTGACGTAAACTTGTGCTATGATCACGACGCGTGTACCTCGATGCAGCTTGCCCCTGAACAGCATCATCCTGAGCAATAGGAGTAGTCTTTCCTATAATAACATCCTCACCAGAACATCTTGTTCCCTGTAATCATAGTATATAAAGTACTATTAGTACTGAAGAAATTCAACATGGAATAACAAATCTACAACCATCATAAAGTCCAACATACTCACCGGAGGAGCAAGACCATCATCATCCAACTTATCATATGAGCCATGTCTCATCCCCTGTCATAAAAAGGGTCAAATAAAGGGAAAGACCTTTTCTAATACAAGGCCAGTTGCTAGAAATAAATCAATAATGCCACGCTTACCATGGTATTAGCTCTATCTGGTCGGCCAAAGTCTTCTTTAACAAGCGTTCCCATCTTCTTCTCCTCATCCCTATTTGAGCATGTTAATATTATGAATGAAAGGACTATATACAGGATTAGACAGTACACAGACCTCATGAGAAGATACGGAAAGTAAGAGTATATGTGACTAAAAGAAGCACAATACTGAATCAGCACCTGTATGACCGGAAGAATAGTGATCGGAAAAATCCACGATCTATTGATGATTGGTTCATAATGACAGAATCTTCTTGATTATACCCAGAGTAGCAGGCAATAGCAACAATGGCATTCTACACATGATTATAAAATGGTGTTACATCAAACTGCAAAGTATAACTCTTTTTCAATAATCCACCCAAGAGTATATGACTTACAATGCCAGCTGGAAGTTGCCTGAAGTGTAAATGCTCCATAGCTCTGGTTGTAACAAGAGGCTTCTGGGGATAGTATAGAACATAGGCCAATGTATCCTGAAAAAAAAGAAGCCGCAAAAGTGAAGTGAATCAGTGATCTGAAGTAAAGACATTACTAATTAAATAAGAACATCATTCTATGAGCTTCATACCATTCGGAACTGAAAATTTGTGACATAAATCCCCATTGCTTGTTTACCCATAGCTGACTGATATGTGTTACGTGGAGACTAACAACAGAAGGCCAGTGTCAGAAAAATGAGAAAATATATACGGAACAAATGACAAATAACTCGAAATTCCACCATCACCACAAGTTTTACCTGGTTATGATCCGGAAAGGGTATAATAGAAGCACAAACACCTAAAATCAATGATGGATGGATTTCACAGTGGGTATAAGTATCAGAATAAGCCTCCTCTGGATTTTCCCTTGCACTTCTAAGATCCTGCAATTCAAATTGGATAGAGCGATTAGATCTTTACAAACATCAAATACAATATAGGCAATTTTCTGAAACTAAGACTATGCAGGGTATACACACATTGATGGTCATGGAAATCATAGTAGTTTCTTCTTCTTCGGTGTCGATGTATTCTATAAATCCTTTGGCAACAAGATCATGCCATCCACCATCTTCTGGGCTTTCCTGGAAAAAAACAAACAAGTTATAATGATGCTACCATGATTATACTAAAAGAAACAGAATGTAATGAAATCAAAGTAATCGTACCTTCTGTTGCAATGCTTCAATGTCCTTTCTTCTAATAAGAAGCCTTTGCTTCTCCACAATGAATAGCGGACGACTGCAACGACCATAATCAGTATAAATGCGAAGTTCTTTTAAACGAATATCTCGAACTACTCCAACCTCGGTGTTGACATCAACCTGTTCATTTGAAAAAAAAAAAGGTCATGAGCAACTATCTTCTGTATGCTTAAAGCTGTTCTAGTAGATGATTGACCAACATCCATCACTATTCAGTGCCCTAACTTACAAAACAAATCATATATAAAAAATATGAAATGCATACCCGTCTCCTCAGTCGCCTTAGAGTTCTCACCAACATGTCAGGATCACGGTGAATACCCACCCAGCACCCGTTGACAAAAATCTTTGTGGCTTGGGTAATCACAGCAGGGGAAATTTCCTAGAGACAGAAAGATTAAGTAAAACTGGAAATGACACAAAAGCTTTTATCAACATAGTTAAAGGTGCTCACCTCAAAATTCTCTGTGCCCCATTCTTCTAAAAATTCTAGAATTGGATATGCTGCTGATCCAACTGTTACGTACACCATCAAAGCCAGATTTTTTACCAGTCCACATGCCTAAATAGAACAATGATAATCAGATAACAGCATTCAGAGTAAACAAATACATATTTGTGACTGCAATCTTTTAAGGTAACACAGCCTTCTTACTTGTCCTTCAGGTGTCTCTGCAGGGCACATCATTCCCCACTGTGAGTTGTGCAATTGCCGAGGTTTTGCAAGCTTCCCTGAAAGAATAAACAGTTCATTATCAGCCTGGATCTATAATGGTAAACAAAAATAAATAAATTATAGAAAATATTTAACCTTCACGTCCAATTGGAGAATTTAATCTTCTCAAATGCGATAAAGTTGATGCATAGGTCAGGCGATTCAACACCTACAAGATATGCACCAAAAGCATTTACATGAAATAGACAACAAATTCCATATCTGCACAAATAATCAAGATACACCATCTTTTTGTGGAATGCGTAACAACATATATGCTTCTAAAAGAACTAGTACTTTGCTTAAACTGATATTACACTGAGTGCTATAAACGAACCACACTAATAAAGAACACCAAAACAGACCTGAGACACACCAGCTCTTGTACCAGCTGCATTTGCCTGTCCCCAGTTCCCAGTAGCGAGTGAGTATTTAAGACCACTAGTAATTGTTTTTGCTTTGATGGCAAACTGCAGGTTCACGTCTTTCCCGTTATCAACGCACTACAAATTCACAAAAAGAGTTAGCTATAAAGGATGAATAGGAGAAACATATATGTAAACTGTATTGAATTTTAAGTATTGGTTCAACCTTTTGCACATAACCTCTAACATCCCTCGTCAACTTTCTGAACAACTGCATTACAACAATTATCACCAATTTAATGCCTTCCCAAAAAGAGAAATATCATAATACCGGGAGTTATCATCTACATAATAACCACAAACACACCATCCGGAAAAGACCACCCAGCAAAGGTCCAGCAAGATCCATCCTCTTATTGCCGTAATGATCCCTATCGTCCTCCGCTCTTCGGCCAAGGGCACAAAGTAGAAGGCGGTGAATAATATACCTGGCAGGACGGCAATAAGTTGTCTTGCAATATAATCAGATGACTGTAGCCATAACAGTACATAGAAAATAAGGGTAACATACCCAAAATAGTATGCTTTCTTTGTTTCACAATATTCTCCAACCCCAACATGAGGAAGCATCTCCTTTTGCAGGATTTCCTTAGCATACCTGTTAGGGGAAATAAGCATTAGATTTGTTTCCAATCAGGTATGCTCATGTAAAAAAACAGACATATACATACTTGATACGCTTTTCCCTAGTTACACCAACAGTAGCTCCTCTTTTCCCAATGTAATCGAGTGCCACCTAAAACAATTGTAGACAGAGAAGATTACACAAGTTTACAAGCATGCCCTTATACACAAAGAGACTTAGATACAAACTTGAGGAATGAAGAGGCGCCTACTCCTGTCCACAGGAGTAATGTTATTACAACTTTGTGTGACATGTCTGTAGTCTATTTTCAAGACGACAAGTCTTTATTGGTCAACAAATAATTCAAGCTAATTTTTTTAATAAAAATTTACTAGATCTAGTTTGGTCGTATTTTTGATAATTTAATTCAATATATTTGAACACTATTGCATTAATTGTAACATAATTTGAAAACACGTCTTAATTTAGTTTCTATTTATTATTCGAATAAATTCGTATGTACTGCTCTTGTTATCATTATTACGTGAACTTATCAATTCTCTGAGATTCCAGTTTCAAGAAAGAAAATAATTATCCAGACCCATACGAGAAGTGATTACTTAAACAAGGTCAAAAAAGTATATATCAATGTTACATATGCAAGTAGTCGAAACACTATTTTACTGCAGCCAATTCTAACTGCTGCTCCTACAAAATCTGACCCCAATCATCAACCTTTTCTTTAAAAATATCCCGTCCCATTGGAAAAGCTCACCCACTCACGTGAAATAGTTAAGAGGAAGAATATCCGCCAGCTGGCGGCTGCTAATCGACGTAAATAGATCTAGTGGGCAACCAGGATCCCTTTCCCCCAACACCCATTGAGATGAGAGAACGAGATTCACTTAATTGAGGGGAGAGCAATATACAAAGTAAGAAAGACGCGTAAGTTTTTATGTTTTAACACATTTTTAGATTTCAGATCCAATTTTGAGCAGAAAATTGGGTAAAAAGTTTAGCATTTGGACTCCACAAGTCTCCAAAGGATTTGTTACAAATTTGACCAGACTGCAAATTTAACAAGAGCTACTCTCATGCCTATACCTATACAGATTAACTTAAATGTTAATAGAATTACCAAGCACATACCTGTTGATTTTGAATAACAAAGGCTTCCTCCAAGGAAGGCCTCAATAATTCCATCATTTGGGTATCAGCAAAGTCATAACATATATGTTCTAATATATCTTTGTCCGCAACAAATCCTAATGCCCGAAAGACAATTATGATAGGAATCTCAGTACGAATGTATGGAAGTGTTGCACGAATATACTGTCCCGAGGAGCCCTGCATTTATGAATTTACAGTAAGTACATCACACAAATGTGAAACAACTAGTGAACCAGAAGGAAAAATTGTATAGTAATGCACATATAGACATGAATGCCCTATACCCCTTTCGCACTAGTCCTCGAAAGCATCCGAACAAACATTGTACTCGGAGGCCTATTCTGGGATTCTGCCATAGAGCGCACTTCTCCGACATAGGCATACTTGTTAGGTTGCCTTTTTTTAAATACATAGACATGATTGGTGCTCATCTTCTCCTGAGCAATCAAAACTTTCTCACTGCCATTGATGATGAAATAGCCACCCTGATCATAGGGGCACTCACCCAATTCAGTTAAATCCTTCTCGTTGTTCTGATACAGAGTACAGTAGCTAGACCTAAGCATTATAGGCACCTGAAAATCAGAAAAAGATCTTATGAAGTTCACAGTCAGGCTTCAAACTGCCATTTCAAATAGACATTTTAATAAATGCACCTTCCCAATAAAAACTTTGTTAAAGTCCTGTGTTTCAGTAACTTCTTCACCGTCATGTCCCTTTTTAATGACTCTCTTGGAGACATCGGCATATAAGGGAGCCGAGTATGTGAGATTCCTTAGTCTTGCAGCTTTCGGAAATAAAGTTGCTGTTTCTCCGTCAGATTCTGTCATCATCGGCTTACTGAGAAATATCTGACCAAAACTAATCTTATATATAGTCTGCATGAGAAGGACGAAAATTTTGTCAATATAATTCTGCTCTCAAGTCCTTACAGTCAAGAAAGTGAAAATTGACCTTAACATATTTGGATAACTTTGTAAAGAATCATATTGCACTAGGGACAGAAGTCACATGAACTGCCAAACAGAAAACGACACCAATTTTTGTTTCTATCAATAAAGGCCTACAAGTTTTACGCTCACACGCAATTAAGTCTACAGTTTTACCAAGCACATCAATATTCACTATTCATTAGGTAGATTTATAATTTTTAAAAGCATTAAACTCCTTAATCATGAAAGTGAAGGACCTGAACATATTTAAGAAATAAAGTACAAATCCGTTACGCGGCGCATAATACAAATCCGTTACGCGGCGCATAATACAATAGAGACAAAAGTCGTAAAACTGCTAAACAAAACATGACACAAGTCTTAGTTTCTTTCGATACAAGCCTACAAGTTTAAGTTTATAGCATCAGATAATATAAAATAAATGAAATACAGATGACCTGCCAAAAGAAGAACAAAATCCAATAAACTGTAATTCAGTGAACAAGAGTAACCAGAATAAACAATCCAAATCACAGGGAATGCCAGCTCATAGGTTTTCAATCTAGGACCATATAGCATGTCATATCTTATAATTATTCATTCATGGCATAGTAACATACAAGAATACTGAACACCCAGAAAATAGGGTTGATTTCTGTAAATCAAGAAAAAGGAAAAAAAGATACCGAACTTCATATAATTACATTACTGGATGTGTTAAGTTTTCTTCTCAATTTTTTACTTATGAACGACAAAAATTGCTGTAATGTAGCTATTATGAAATGGGTCTAAGCTCTCCGCGCCTCATAATATTTTAAGTTCAAAATTTAACTTTTAGTATACTCCAATAATCTTACATCTCACGCCAACTGAAACCACCTACGTCCATAACCACATTATATCGACTATCCCACTTGTCTCATTATACTTCGCCATTCACACAAACCCTAGAATCACACACACACGCACAAATATACAACCAGGCAAAAAAATAACGCAATTAATCAACAAAACCGATACACAAATTCAGGCACAATGAACATTAATACATTCGGAAGCGAATAATCAAAATGACCTCAGCGAAATCGTTCTGATGACCAGGATTATGCTGCGACTCGGGGCGAATCTCGATATCAGCCGACTCATCAACGATTTCCTGCATCGTGTTCTGAATAAACTCATCGAACGAGTCGAGTTGCTGTCGAACCAGGCCTTTCTCATCGAAATACGCGCTGATTACAGTCCACGCATCCTCCTGCGTTATGTCCTCGCCTTCGTCTTCGTTGTAAGCTGGATCATACTCTTCTTCCATGTCCATTTTTACTGAGTTGCGTTTGAATTGAGCTCACTCGACTGAGTAGGTTTGAAGTTTGTTATAGAGAGAGGGAGAGGAGAGAAACGAGAGAGGAGGAGGATTGGGGGAAATGAAAAATGAACCCCAGGGGGGCTAGGTGTGGTATTTATAGGCAAACGCGTGAAGGTAATGAGGCTTTTAGTATGGGCCTGTACTTGGAATCTTGGACTAGATTAGAGGTCCAGCTCCACTAACGGTTCAGCCTGCTGTCTAGTGTTTTAGTTGCCAGATTTTTTTTACTAATATTTTCTTTTTTAAAATCTTTTTTCGGATTTCTTTTCAGAAAATATTTTTAACCTACGAGAAATTTAACTAATATAAATATATATGTAAAATGGACGGAGAGACTACTATTTTTCCCCTGTTTGGTAAGGAGATAAGATTTAATTTTAAAAAATATAAGTGTTTGTATTTCTTCAAGTGACTTTATATAAGTGTTTAAACAAAAGATCAAGAGTATTAAAAGATTAAAGGTCATCCACTTAAATAGTTAAATTACACTCCCCCACAATATGATAGTAATAAAATCTTATTGATAAAAATTGGTGGAAAAAATCTGAAGATGAAAAAAAAAATACATGTATGTTATATTTAAAAAGTATCATATCTTCTTAAATTTAATATCACATATTCTTTACGCATCCAATTTTGGGCATTAAGTTCTCAAAAGATTATGCAGTGAGTATATTTTTGGTGAATAGTTTTGTTTGATTCTACACCAACGAATTTGATGGACACCGATTTCTTCTTTTGTTGAAGTTCATGAATGAAGAATAATTTGAAAATGAACATCAATTTTTTCTTTAATTGAAGTTCATGAATGAAGAATAACCTGAGATCAACGTATTTCATCCGGTTTCATATGGTCTCATGTAACTTTCTTTACTTTGAGTGGCAGAAGTAAAGTGGGCCAAAAGCACAGTTCATATCGTGCCGGGCCGGTTCACCTATGGGCCGTGCTCGTTCCTTCCAACACGAAACTGGCACCCTGCTTAGTATGGGTGAACATGGGCCGGATTGAACGGGTTTTTAGAAAAAAACGACCCAATCTAATTAGTTTTGGTTAATAAAAACTTAACCTATTAGTTAAAAAAAAATTATGCAACCTAACTTTATCCAACCTAATTAATTCGGGTTGGGTCGGATTGATTTGGGTTAAACTAGCGAAAACAATGATAAATAAAAATTTAGTCATTCATCGCGATTAAAAAAAAAAAACTCATCCGCACATCGATAGCTAGTAACAATCAACATACATATTTATAGTTAAAACTCTAACCCAACCCAACTTTATCGGGTTTTTTTAAAAATTAACCCATTTATTTTTCGATTTTGAACGGGTCGGGTTAATTAACCTAAAAAAAGTTAGTTTGGGTTGGGTTAACATGTTGAACGGGACAAGGGAGAAGTAAAATCATAACCACTATGTTGGGTTCGACGATTTTGCACAAAGTTTGACAGTTCGTAAAATACTTGAAATTTGATTTCAAGTAGAACATATAATATTTACTTATATTCGTTTTAGATTCCTACCTCAACATCCCAAATCAACTTGTATCGGAATAAAATAATTTTTGATTCATAGATAAACACTAAAAATGATCTCAAATTTAATAAAGAGATAAAAATGATCTCAAATAAAGAGATGTTTAAAACAAGTCCAAGAAAGTTATAACAAAAATCCCACAAATTTATTAAAAAAAAATAGTATCCTGATAATTATAGACATTATTTTAATTTATAAATTCCAACTGTTCTTATAATTGTGTCATATTATTATTAAAATAATAATATATTTAAATTATTATTTGGTGGGAGAAAATGAGAAGAAAGATGTTCTGAATGCAGAAAAACTAACTTTTTATATGATAAAATTATTTTTTTAAATATTTTTTTTAGTCTTAGAAACAAGACACGAAGTTAAAACGCCACTGAAACACTGTTAGGGGTCGTTTGTTTCGAACAATTCTGGAATGAGGAATCGGTTTAGATCATTCCAACCCCATACTCTGTGTTTGGTTGGGAAAAAAATAATTTCAAACCCATTCCTCAAACCCCCAAGGTATAGGTTTCTCATACCCAAGGGGGGAGGTGGGTATGAGGGAGGGGTATGAGGAATAAACTTTGTTGACACTATTTTCATTCCAATTTTAACAATTTAATGTAAAAATTTATACAAATATAATTCATTGAACTAAAAATATATTAAATTAATAATTAACTTAATATTTTAAAATTATTAAAATTAATAATGTAAAAATATTTTAAATCAAACATATACAATCCAGCGCTCAACCAAACACATGATATCAGAAATGATACCTCAACCCCATACCAACTTAACCCGATTCCTTAGAATGTTCATTTGTTCTAAGTATCTTAAATTTTTGTTCAGTATATTATTTCCTTATTTACACCAGCGACTTTGAACGACACAATCTCCCTGCTATACTGTAGCCAACCTTTTACTCGAACCAACACCAACCAGAATTTAAAGTTTGAAATTTAATAATATTATTGAATATGTTTTTTCTTGACAACATGATGACCTATGTAATGTCAATACTAATATTTATCATAGTCTAAAATTAAACCGTATTTTATATATTATATATACACCAAAAATTTGAGGAAGAGATAACTATATAAATTGGTGAAAAAATGAGGTATGACTGAAAGAAACTCACTCCCCTAACCCCGGGATCATTAAAGCAGGGAAGGAAAGAATGATATTTTTGAGCTAGACAAAATTTTGATCTCAACTGATGTTCCTACTACCAGCAGCAACTTTGCGATGACGTTTTGAACCAGATCTTCTGTCTGTACGATGCTTTGCTGGGACTTTGTTTTTTGGTACCACATTTCCTCTAGAACTTCCGGATGACATTTTGTCTGGTGTTCGAGGCAAAGGGGGAGGAGGGCGAGAAGTAACACGAGGTGGGGGAGGAGACAAGTGTTCAAGCACATCACGATGGTACGCCTGCACATAATCCGGTAGTCAAGATATATTTACTTGCATCTTCTATTATGTGTGCACGTGTGTGTTAGAAATGACATTGAAGTCAAAATGTTTGGCCAACTTAGCTGTAAGACAGTTCAATTTCAGATAAAAGCAGGGAGAACTACGAGTGGTTCAAAAAAAAAAGAGGAAAAACGCCATAAAATACTATCATCACTAAAAGTGACATAATGACCTCAATATCCATCATTTGTAGGCTTCAATTCATATAACTAAAAATTCTAATAAGAATCAGCCTTAAAAATTTTCTTTGAACACTTTGTGTTTTATGGGACCTCACAATGGTAAAATGCAGTGCGCCTCAGTTTGTAAATGTGAGGCTATGCCTGTGTGTGCATGATATCTAGTAGATATTTCAACTTAACTATAATGAAACGTTTCCAAACTACCCTATTTGTAAGCACTTCTATAGACCCAAAAATTGAAAATCAGTATCCATGGGTTAAGCTGGATGTAACTAGTAGAATATTTACCTGAACTACAAAGTTGCGTCTCTCACAATCCATGAACATATTAACAGTCCAATTTGTCTTCGACGTAATTTTGTTCCTTACAGTGGCAAAACTTATCTGGTCTCTAGATGTAAATCGATCAACTTCATTGAACCAAAGACAAGTAAATAGGTTGGTAATAGGAATATGCTCCCTTATAATTACGCATCCTTCCGGAACATCTGCACACCGAAATTGGAAGATTAATTTTCATTATCAGGTAATGCAACAATACACAATAGAGATCATGCTTTTACCACTTGTTATGGGAAGCTTTGCCTCTGAATATGGGGTTAAACCTTCCCTACGATAAAATTCCGTTTGGAAGTCAATGGAGGCATTATCATACTTAGCAGCAGCCTTGTTAGCCTCAGCCTCAATAAACACATCAAAGCGCTTATAATGCCTAGATATTGCAAAAGTTGAATTTTTTCTCCACAGAAACCTAGAATTAACAAAGAACACTTATGCTCAGCCAATGGTAAAACTTAAACTTCATGAAAAGTATGGAATCCGCCTTAATGTTGAAGATCACAACATATAAAACAAAAACAAGTCAATGAACCCAATTTTAGTTAGATATACACAGAGAGTTCTAAAAGGTGAGAGAATCATAACCTTATTTTATATTATTTTTTTAAACTAGGCATCGTACTCAAATTCTAGTAGGCCACCTACCAATGTGCAAATACATGATTTACTTACTGTCGGGTCTGCAAATGTTCACACCTAGAGTTTGCACTGCAGGGCTGAGTGCCTTAATAAGGTTCCTATAATATAACTGTAGAATATATATTTACATGCAAAAACCTCAATAGCCCATTAGGTATAAACCACTAATATTTACATGAATTTTAGTAAGATCAAGAAAACACACTGAAAAGAGGATGCTTTTAATTTTTATCAACAGAACAAAGTAGGCTTAGATTAATGTAAACAGTAATAAGTTACTTTTATTGTATACTCCCACCATGTCTGTATATATGTACTTCCTATTACCAAAAACAAAATATTTTCAATCTATCCAAAGAGGATCTATTATTATAAGGAAATTTCAATTATGTTGTACATGTCAGTTCAGAGAAAAAGAATTTCTAACATAGTAGGCCTTTAGATAAAAAGTTTATGAACAAACCAAGTAGATATATAATATAATAATATGTCCAACTGATATAGAATACAAGGTATTAATTTATACAGTAGTAATGATATTTCGTGAATCATTTAAAATTGCTAAGAAAAGTTTTAACTATGGAAAGTGCCCCATTGATGCGTCACACTTTACTAGTCAAGAGGTTATACGTAACAGGTGAAACATGATTCTGCAGGGAAAGCATGTATAAAAACGGCAAAAACAAAATTATAAATAAAGGAAAAACATGACTTCTAGTCCTGAGGCCAAGTTAATACCCGTCTTCTCTTGATAACAAGAGGTTGAGGTTCCGATTTTTGGTGGAGGAATGCGTATGTGAAAATGAGGGCAAGGGTGCCTTTCCTACCCAGTTATGCTTAAAGTGTGCAAGCACACCTACTGGACATTCTGATGTTATTATTGAAAGCAATAATACAGAATAGATTGGTTGAAAAACCTTCTTGTCCAAGGGATTAAACAGAAATTACAAGACTAATACTTTTAATCTTCAACCATTGAGCCAAAATTTTGAAAAAGAAACAACACATAATTATTTTTACCTTTCCAGAATTTGATAGGGATCCACAACAAGTTCAAGTTTTCCATCAAGCCATAATGAGTAGCGGGCATAGGGGAAAAGCCTGTGCAGCAGAAGCTTAGGAATCTGCCCAAAATATAATCAGCCTTTATTTAGTATGATATGCAGACACACAATTGCGGAGCAGAATCTAGTACATAAAATTCCATGCCGACTACATGGCAGCTGACCTTGGTCTTATAATATTATTCCCTTCACTATGCATAGTATCTTAAGTTGGATTCCCGATGACAAAGAAGACAATTTAGTACAATATCCAGCATACACCATATAATGTAGATATAATCTAGTAAAAATGTCAACCACAAAACAAATGAAAATGAAAGAGCTAGATGTATAATATGATCCCTTTCAAAGATAGAGACCGGAGATGCTGCTGCTTCATTAGGCTAGCCTAAAAGGCTAAAACTGACCGAATATCTAATCTACAGCATGTTTCTATTACTTGTCATAATATATCGTTAGTGTGAGGCTATACATGTTATACTTTGTGTGAGAATAACAATAGCCAACTTTTCACTTCACTTTGTATATTCTACCTGACGAGGAAATCTGGGGGGGGCGGCGGCTACAATTGTTCAATTCAGGTCTAAAGATACTTGCTCATAGGATTACATGATGAGATATTGGGGGGGGGGGGGGGGGGGGGGGGGGTACAATTGGTCAGATCAGGTCTACAGATGAATCACATAAAGGATTATATAATGAGATACAAATTTGATAAATGTATATATTAACGAGATTCCGACAATCAGTTAACATCCTTCATGTGAAAGCAAGGTTGTCTGATAGAGGTTCCTCATTCAGAAGCAAATAAGACATTATGTGTATAACAATACCCATCTTCATATGAATATAGTCAAATTATTGATATATATATATATATATATTAAACTACTTGAAATTACCTTTCCATTTCTTCTAGGGTCATTGTAAGGAAGGTTGCGGATAATAACTATCCTCCACAATCCCAGCTTATTTTCACTGTCCAACACAGTAGTTTTCCTTAAAAATTTATCTGTTTCTTCATCTAAGAACATAAAGAAACAAACATTTTCCTTCGCAGTTTCACTAATATTCCTCGGCTGTTGAATCAAGTCATATGCCCCTGATAGAATAATGGAAGTTATAAAGCCTAGCAATGCAATCATCAAACAAGAATGAAACTATAATATATTTGCCATACCAAATATAGCTGATGCAACCACCACTCCTTTACACTTCTCCATCTCATGGAGGTCAGAATCATCAATATCGAATCCTGTCTGATGTCCAGGTTGAGTTCCTCTAACAAATCTATTGATGTAAAGACAAGTCAAATGAAGGTCAGTAGCATTAATCAGCAAAAGAAAAGAAATTGGCTATATTTATCAGTAAACAGGGTGAATAAATGCCATATGTATGTCTATTATAACATCAACTTTAAAGTAGATAAGTTTGCTCTGAAAAGGTCATACCCGCAATGTACACTCATTGATTCTCTTACATTATAAGAATCATTTCTCTGCTCCAGTGACGGATATCCACCAAATTCTGAACCTCCAAACTCACTTCTTCTTAGTGAGTCTTCATGTATATAAGATATATTTTGAATTACAGGAGAAAATGATGGGGCCGTCGGCATCCGGGCAATAGCATCTTCAACGGGAAGATAACATACTGGACATGCTGTAAAAACATATTTTAAATGAAATTATAATAAACGTACAAAGCCACAAACCATGATTTGCATATCTAGAGCAAGTCAGACCACAGAAACTACAAAGGCAGATACTGTTATTAATATAAATATAATATAATATCTAGATTTAAGCAAGCTAAACTTACGCCGTGGTCCAGTCCGTTTCTTATCTGCTGGTGGTGGAGGTAATGTAAAACTTTCACACGGATTTCCAGGAGGCAGGGTGTACCCAGTAAAATACTTGGGAGGTGGAGGAACCTGTGCTACATTACTTTGTGGGTCTATAGAAGAATTAAAAATCCTAAACTTAATTTGATCTGCATTCGGTGAAAAATACCCAGAATGGATAAAATCTGAAGTATCATTCAGTGACATACTCGGTATATGAACACCTTCCTGGGTATCTCCACCTGGAAACAAAACCACAAAGCAGAATTCACAAACATGTTCAATCCAAATAAGAAACTAGGATATCATATTCATAATAGTCATGTAAAGCTTCTTATAGATGCAGATTGACGATGAGGAACATGCAATTAGTAATGCTTGGCAAGACTACCCACTAGGAAATATATATTAACACCCAAAACCAAATGTTGCTAACAGAAGATAACTAAAAAGCATACGACATGATAAGAATGGGCACTAGATACAATGATACTAATTCTGCAGTGACTACTATGTAGAGAAACACCATGACCTAAGCATCATAAAGTGCTCTCGTGCAGCAGACTTTTGAACTAAATAGTCCTCTTCAATAAAAAGAGTTGAATGAACTAAAATAGGAACAAAGTAACTAATATGCATGATTTCTCTAAGAAAATACACTTAAAAATTTAAATGGGAAAAAAAACCTTTGTCCTTCTCTTGACATTCAATAAACTAGCTGCTTCTAAAGATTTATATGTAACATATTTATTTATACTCTACTGCACAAAGCTTGATCATAATTACATTAGTAACTTCAGGTTCCATACAGAGCATGAGTAATGATACAAACAAGTGCAAGGACCGAAAATCGTACCTTTTCCCACATACAACACCCATCCAAACACTAACGCAGAAACAGCAAACAAGAGCAGCATTCCCACTTTCTTTCGAGGGGCAAATTTAAAGAACCACGTCACCATTCTTTCTTTCTCTTTATATATCTTAGGAGCCTTCCGGACAACAACTGGCGGAACTGTAGGAATCGTTCGAAACCCGTTCTGAAAGTGCTGTTGCAATGATCCATAACTTCCTGTACGGAGACCTAGTGACCCTGAAGTCATAGCTCTCCCTCCAATCCCTCAAACCCTTCTCTCATCTCCCCAATCCTATCATCCAAACCAAAATTATATCTCTGATCAATGCTAAAATCCACCACAAACAAACACCCAAGTCTCAAATTCCACTCACTAAACTCCACAAATCACTTCCCCAATGCAGACCCAAGTGCTGAAATCTCACTCCCTCCAAAACCAACTACACAATCACTGCAAAAAACCAAAATTCACAATCAAAACAACAAAATCACCAAAACAACCAACCCAAAATCCAAAATAATGCAAACCCCAAAAAAAACCCACAAAAACTAAAAAAAAATAAAAAAAATCAACTTCACAGCAACAAAACACAAATAAACACACAGCCCACTCGATAAATCAAAGCTGAGTATCAGAATTTACCTGCAGAACAGCAAACGAAACAGCCGGAGATCAAATTGAAGTAGAAAACAAAAAGCCCATAAAACAAATCTGAGATGACGCACGTTTCTACAGAGGAGTCGTTTTATTTGGGTAATTTGTAGTAACGTGAAACTCCCCTTGTTCTTAATACCGTTTATAGTTTACTGCCCAAATAAAATAATCGATGTACAATATGTGTTTGTGTGTAATGGCACAGATTATTATAAACACGCGTTAGTTACCGTATTTGTACAAGTAAATAAAGTAACGGTTTTTCTAGTGTATGCCCATGGGCATACTAAGCACTAGGGGTGAACACGGGTTGGGTCGGTCGGGTTGGAGGTAAAAAATGACCCAACCCAATTTAATCGGTTTATAAAAAATTTAACCCAATCATCTAAAAATATATGGCTAACCCAACCCTACAATTTATAGTTCGGGTTGGTTTGGGTTGGGTTGAAATATGATCCGTAGTCTATTATTATTCAGTTGCTAAAATAATTTTCAGGTATCTGCAGTTGGTTAGTCGAAGAATGCATCACCATATACAACTGGGACTAACATCTGATAGTGATCACTGATATAAAACTATATGAAGAATTGAAGATGAAAAAAATTAAAAGGCCAGGCAGTTTGCTCAGATACAAGTTAGAACACTGAAGCATGAGAGACTAAGAATTTTAGTCATATACTTACTGATGGTTACCAAAATAAAATTTTGAGGCACACTAGGACTAGGAGTGTAAAATGTGAACTCACACAAATACGAATACACATGCTATTATAAACCAATTCAAGTTAAATTCTGTCAAAACTGCAATGCTATTATATAAGTACAAGTTGAATATTTTACTTAATTGGCTTTTAATTATTATCGGGTTGGGTCGGGTTGGTTTAGGGTTAAAATTTGCCAAACTCTAACCCAACCCAATTTAATCGGGTTTTTTAAAATTCGAACCATTCAAGTTTCGGTTTTGATTGGGTCGGTTTAATCGGCCTAAAATAAGGTTGGTTTGGTTCGGTTTGAGCGGTTTGATCGGGTTATGTTCACCCCTACTAAGCACCAAAATTTATAAGTTTGGTGGATTTTGATTGGCTCATGCTTGATGGACCCCTTGCAATTCACCAACCACACCAATCAAAATCCACCAAAATTATAGATTTTGGTGCTTAGCATGTGCCCATGGGCACACACTAGACAAATCCATAAAGTAATATTTGCAGTAGTGGCCAATCAGGTAGTTGTGCACTTAATTTATTATTTTCCGAATTTTATAAGCGACGAGATGAATTATTTGTGTAACCGATGCATATTCTGTTTTGATGCACAAAACAAAACAGCTGGCGATAAAATAGGATCCATTTTTATAACTATGCATGCATATTTGATATTTGATGTTATTTGATGACAATTCAATAGTTTAAATAAAATTACATAGAAAATAGAGTATTAAAAAATATACAAATTAACTAATTCAATAGTTTAAATAAAATTCATATATGATTATATGTTCATATATATGGAAATTAACTAATTTAAATAATATTCAATAGTTTAAATATACAAATTAACTGATTCAATAGTTTAAATAAAATAATTTGTATATTTTACATAGAAATTAATTGAATTGTCATCAAATTAATTTAAATAGATTATATGTAATTTTTTAGTTAATTTATTTTCTATAGTAATTAAATATTATATAATATTAACTTTATTTTAAATTTTAATATTATTGAAATTATGAGAAACATAACATGAAAAATAAGAAAAGAAAATCATGCTTAATAGTAATAGTATGATTGAATATAAATATTTAATTTATTGTAGTCCTGTATAACTCCAAGTACAATATTTATTTTAGTTGAAGATATTTATATTTAATATAAAATTAAAAAATATAATTGTATTGATAATAACTGCTAAAATATAAAAAATTATCATAATGTTAAGTATGAATTATTACTACCCATTTGTAAATTTATTGTTGAAAAAAAGTTATATTATATAAACTAGCTGAAAACAACGTAATTATGTAAAGAAAATTAATGTTTTACACGCACAGTGAAATGTTATTTTCTCGAGAAAATACATTTTTATGAATTCATAAATCTTATATAAAAATTTCAATAATATATGTATATATATTTTAAAAATATACTCTCTATTTTCCGCTCACTATTCTTGAGATTATTACAAGGTATAATTTCATAAAAAAAAAATTTAAAAGAATTAATAAAAATTTAAACGTCCAACTATTATTATATTAGAAGAAATTTTTTTAACAAAATATTATTAAATTATATTTATAAAAGTATCAAAGTGCGTGTCAAAAATTAACATAAAAATCTGTGACAGATGGAGTAGTTTTTACCATTAACAATTAAACTAAATTTTATAATAAAAAGCATATTCATCATAACCAATAAATGACTAAAGAATTTATCAATCTTAAAGATTTAATATGTATGGATCATATGATTATGATTGTAGAATTCGGGACCGTCACAATTAATTAAAATATAATTTTTAATAAGTGGGGATTTGACATTTATTTTTTCCATAATTTTATATACTTTGAGATAACCATAATTTTATGTACTTTGAGATAACTAGGGAATCATAAAACCTTTGTGAATATTTAGTTAACTTTCAGGTGCAGAACTGAAAGGTAACAAACTAAAAATCATTAATTCTAGAATGCATCTGAAAATATATACACTCAGATTTACCGGCAGTCTAGGATAAACAATTGAGGTTTTAACTTTGTGCTGCCGCCTGAATAATAAACGAAAGAACTGGAATCTGTATGTTCATTGCCCCTATTTTCAGTCCATGGATTTGGAAACATATTTGTCAACTTTTGATTTTGCTTCTTGCTTTTGTTAGGTTTCGACCGGCTGACCAATAAGCATGTTACTATCTTCCTCTTCTTGTTTTTGTTTTTTATTAACTCTTCTTTGATTGTGTATTTAGCTGAGGAAATTTTATATATTTATATATTCAAATATAGTTGGCGTACTAATTTGTATCTTTAAAATTTGTTCACGTGATATTTCTGAAAATATAAAAAAAATCAAAAAAAAAAATAAAATTGAATCTGATGAGACCATGTGTATGACAAGGAATTGCAAATTCTTTCAGTTTTGATCAATATAAACACTTGTATCGCAAACGCGATACTATTAATATTACATTTCAATATATCATTTCGATAAATTTTGCCGCTTTCTTTACAACTAACAATATACCAAAAATATTCTTTATTAGTTATTTATATAATTTTTCTGTTTAAGCCGCCTGTTAATATGCTGCTTCACCTCCACAAATATATCAATATAAACTCAACAAATTTATATTATTTGCTATCCATTAATCGTAAATTTAAATAATTATCATAACTCTTATATAATTCTGTGGCAAGAATTACTCATAATTATTATTTGTATTATCGTACCCCACGTAAACCTTTTCTTTACGTACATAATTGCACGTCGTACATATCTTGAATTATTAATATAAATTTGAGAATAATGTCGGTCATGAATTATGATTAAACAAAAATTAAGTGGAATTCACATCTGTTGCGGAGGAGCAGCTGGTACCAGTTGGCAGGTCTTAAAAGTTCGTTAATATATCAATTTTTCTTGATCATAAAGTCACATGCTGTCATATATGCGTGTATTGCTCATTACCTTTCTTTTTTCTATTTTTTCTTTCAGGCTATAAAACATTCTACTCCTTTTGTCCCTCTCATTTCTCATTTCTTTACAGTTACTATTTTGCCTCTCATTTCTTTACGTTACTATAAATAGTAAGTTTTTTAAATTCATTACATCCATTATCCCATATTTAATAATAAAAACTATTACTCCATTACACCCACTACTTTCCTCCACTATCTCAAATCTATTATTAAATATTGATAGTTTTAATATCCCGTAATTTTTAGAATAATATTAATAGATTAGTATTAATTAAAAAAAAGGATTAAAATTGGATTATGAATAGGATTTAAAATTGAACTAGGATGATAGAGTTAGAATATGGATCAGACTTGTATTCGGATAATGGATAGTTTTACGATTAGGGTTTCAAGACTCTATATAATGATTGTGCTCCCTCATTCTTTTATATAAACTTTTGAGAGCCACCCAACCTTCTCTTCGTTTTTATTACAAAAATTCGCAGGGCTTTATTCTCATAAATCAGCTGTCTTGTAAAATTCGTAGTAAATTCAATTCTTATCGGATTTCGACGATTCTTGATGTTTCGGAAAGCTCTTTTAATCTCCTACAACTTTCGTTCGCAATGTTTTCTGAGATTATGTTTCGAACTGTTCTCAAAATCACAAAACTTAATCAGATCCTGTTTCTTCTTTGAGTTCTGAATCAGCGGACGTTTTATTTAATTTCCGATTCGTTATAACTCCGTTTTTGATGAGCCTTACCTTTTCGGAAAGTTCTTTTCGTTCTCTACGACTTTCGTGTTTTGAGTTTTTCCATAAAACATCGTTTAGAGGGTCAAAACAGTAGATTATTGATCTGGGCAGATTGGAACAATGGAGATATTTGGAGTTTAAGATAATGTCGGGGTTCGGGAGTTTGGATGGTCCCTTGTGAGGTTCGCTAGTGTTTGAATTTGCTATTTTCGAGGTACGGATTTCGTTCTCTTTTATTCAGCACCACTTCTATTAGTGTTAGGTAAATTTGATTACTCTGTTTTGATCCTTTCTGTTTGGTGTGTTTGTACGGATTCGACCCTGTTTAATTCAGCAATATTCATGTTACAACTTGTTATATTCGTTTCATCTTTACTCTGTTCCTTCCGCAAATATTTAACTGGTTTGATTTCTGAAAATTATCTCACAATCTGTTTCCAAATCGTTTTTTTCAGTTCTTCCAAATTATAAAAGAATCTGTTTTACTTCCGTTCCAACTTAATTCAGCTATTCCTCTTGGATATAAACTATTTTTGATTCGTACGGATTTTGTCCTTTTTATTCATCGCTATTCGTGCTAAACTGTTTTGGACTCCTTTCATGACTTCTAAAAATTATTTTAAAATCTGTTTTGAGATATTCAAATATTCGTTCTCCGATTTACAAAGAGTTTACAAAATTGTGATTTGTTCAGTTTATTTGAAATATCTGTATCGTATGATTTTTAAATTGTGAAAACTATTTTATTTATGTGAACCCTTAGAGATATAGGGTATACCGAGTTACCCAGCTGTAGGGGTACTACAGCCATGTCTTTGCGGCACCATTGACATGACACTTCCGTGGCAGTGTGATTGGTCACGGCGTATCCTTCTGTTAGCTCTTGGGAGGAGCTTTGGCCATTTTGATTATATGTTCAGGATACGTGGGTGCACCCAGTTCAGTTGATATGATTTGTGATTTCACGGTGACGTTGTATATGCCGTACACGTTATCCGGTTTGTTGCACACATTAGGTACCCTATGATGTGTGTATCTGTATATGTTCTGATATGATCTCGGTATGAAATATTATATAATATACGTAGTTTTAATTAATTAGTTATATGTCTTGATTTAAATGGGTTTGGAGAGTAGATTTGAGGGAATTTTGGGACCAAATTCTTTTTAAGGAGGGTAGTATTTAATATCCCGTAATTTTTAGAATAATATTAATAGATTAGTATTAATTAAAAAAAAGGATTAAAATTGGATTATGAATAGGATTTAAAATTGAACTAGGATGATAGAGTTAGAATATGGATCAGACTTGTATTCGGATAATGGATAGTTTTACGATTAGGGTTTCAAGACTCTATATAATGATTGTGCTCCCTCATTCTTTTATATAAACTTTTGAGAGCCACCCAACCTTCTCTTCGTTTTTATTACAAAAATTCGCAGGGCTTTATTCTCATAAATCAGCTGTCTTGTAAAATTCGTAGTAAATTCAATTCTTATCGGATTTCGACGATTCTTGATGTTTCGGAAAGCTCTTTTAATCTCCTACAACTTTCGTTCGCAATGTTTTCTGAGATTATGTTTCGAACTGTTCTCAAAATCACAAAACTTAATCAGATCCTGTTTCTTCTTTGAGTTCTGAATCAGCGGACGTTTTATTTAATTTCCGATTCGTTATAACTCCGTTTTTGATGAGCCTTACCTTTTCGGAAAGTTCTTTTCGTTCTCTACGACTTTCGTGTTTTGAGTTTTTCCATAAAACATCGTTTAGAGGGTCAAAACAGTAGATTATTGATCTGGGCAGATTGGAACAATGGAGATATTTGGAGTTTAAGATAATGTCGGGGTTCGGGAGTTTGGATGGTCCCTTGTGAGGTTCGCTAGTGTTTGAATTTGCTATTTTCGAGGTACGGATTTCGTTCTCTTTTATTCAGCACCACTTCTATTAGTGTTAGGTAAATTTGATTACTCTGTTTTGATCCTTTCTGTTTGGTGTGTTTGTACGGATTCGACCCTGTTTAATTCAGCAATATTCATGTTACAACTTGTTATATTCGTTTCATCTTTACTCTGTTCCTTCCGCAAATATTTAACTGGTTTGATTTCTGAAAATTATCTCACAATCTGTTTCCAAATCGTTTTTTTCAGTTCTTCCAAATTATAAAAGAATCTGTTTTACTTCCGTTCCAACTTAATTCAGCTATTCCTCTTGGATATAAACTATTTTTGATTCGTACGGATTTTGTCCTTTTTATTCATCGCTATTCGTGCTAAACTGTTTTGGACTCCTTTCATGACTTCTAAAAATTATTTTAAAATCTGTTTTGAGATATTCAAATATTCGTTCTCCGATTTACAAAGAGTTTACAAAATTGTGATTTGTTCAGTTTATTTGAAATATCTGTATCGTATGATTTTTAAATTGTGAAAACTATTTTATTTATGTGAACCCTTAGAGATATAGGGTATACCGAGTTACCCAGCTGTAGGGGTACTACAGCCATGTCTTTGCGGCACCATTGACATGACACTTCCGTGGCAGTGTGATTGGTCACGGCGTATCCTTCTGTTAGCTCTTGGGAGGAGCTTTGGCCATTTTGATTATTTGTTCAGGATACGTGGATGCATCCAGTTCAGTTTTGATATGATTTGTGATTTCACGGTGACGTTGTATATGCCGTACACGTTAACCGGTTTGTTGCACACATTAGGTACCCTATGATGTGTGTATTTGTATATGTTCTGATCTCGGTATGAAATATCCTAACCACTCGTTGTCTCAGCCTATTATTTTAAAATAACTGTTTTATATTATCGTCAAAATATTTTAAATGTTTCTTGTTTTCTAAATAATTCCAATCCGTACTGGGCGTTTGGCTCATGCCGTATTCTTCTTCTGGCAGGTTCTTAGGGGGATCCGAGAATGTGTGATGGAGAGCTACCCTCGGTTACAGTGATTTAGAATTATGGACTTTTAGTGTTATTAAGAATTTATGGTTAGTGATTCTATTTACTCAAGTTTGGAACATATTAGTACTCTGTTTGCAGATTTTGGATTTGTTGGTAACCTCTCGTCTTAATTTAAGATGGGGGTGTTACAAAGTTGGCGTCAGAGCTTAGGTTCTTTCCTGTAGAAAACCTATTTAGGTTGACCTGTGAGAGTGGGTAGACCCACATTAGGATGGGTATCTTGTTCAAATTTATTTTATTTCTTGTTTCGTTTATCAGAGTTTTATGGAAGGATTATCCGGAATAAGAGTCTACTTGGAAATGAGAGATTCAATTCATTGAGATGTCCGCACTTATTCGATTTAGGTACGTTGTTTAGTTTCGTTAGATTCCGGGGACGGAATCCTTTTTTAAGGGGGTATATATATAATATACGTAGTTTTAATTAATTAGTTATATGTCTTGATTTAAATGGGTTTGGAGAGTAGATTTGAGGGAATTTTGGGACCAAATTCTTTTTAAGGAGGGTAGTATTTAATATCCCGTAATTTTTAGAATAATATTAATAGATTAGTATTAATTAAAAAAAAGGATTAAAATTGGATTATGAATAGGATTTAAAATTGAACTAGGATGATAGAGTTAGAATATGGATCAGACTTGTATTCGGATAATGGATAGTTTTACGATTAGGGTTTCAAGACTCTATATAATGATTGTGCTCCCTCATTCTTTTATATAAACTTTTGAGAGCCACCCAACCTTCTCTTCGTTTTATTACAAAAATTCGCAGGGCTTTATTCTCATAAATCAGCTGTCTTGTAAAATTCGTAGTAAATTCAATTCTTATCGGATTTCGACGATTCTTGATGTTTCGGAAAGCTCTTTTAATCTCCTACAACTTTCGTTCGCAATGTTTTCTGAGATTATGTTTCGAACTGTTCTCAAAATCACAAAACTTAATCAGATCCTGTTTCTTCTTTGAGTTCTGAATCAGCGGACGTTTTATTTAATTTCCGATTCGTTATAACTCCGTTTTTGATGAGCCTTACCTTTTCGGAAAGTTCTTTTCGTTCTCTACGACTTTCGTGTTTTGAGTTTTTCCATAAAACATCGTTTAGAGGGTCAAAACAGTAGATTATTGATCTGGGCAGATTGGAACAATGGAGATATTTGGAGTTTAAGATAATGTCGGGGTTCGGGAGTTTGGATGGTCCCTTGTGAGGTTCGCTAGTGTTTGAATTTGCTATTTTCGAGGTACGGATTTCGTTCTCTTTTATTCAGCACCACTTCTATTAGTGTTAGGTAAATTTGATTACTCTGTTTTGATCCTTTCTGTTTGGTGTGTTTGTACGGATTCGACCCTGTTTAATTCAGCAATATTCATGTTACAACTTGTTATATTCGTTTCATCTTTACTCTGTTCCTTCCGCAAATATTTAACTGGTTTGATTTCTGAAAATTATCTCACAATCTGTTTCCAAATCGTTTTTTTCAGTTCTTCCAAATTATAAAAGAATCTGTTTTACTTCCGTTCCAACTTAATTCAGCTATTCCTCTTGGATATAAACTATTTTTGATTCGTACGGATTTTGTCCTTTTTATTCATCGCTATTCGTGCTAAACTGTTTTGGACTCCTTTCATGACTTCTAAAAATTATTTTAAAATCTGTTTTGAGATATTCAAATATTCGTTCTCCGATTTACAAAGAGTTTACAAAATTGTGATTTGTTCAGTTTATTTGAAATATCTGTATCGTATGATTTTTAAATTGTGAAAACTATTTTATTTATGTGAACCCTTAGAGATATAGGGTATACCGAGTTACCCAGCTGTAGGGGTACTACAGCCATGTCTTTGCGGCACCATTGACATGACACTTCCGTGGCAGTGTGATTGGTCACGGCGTATCCTTCTGTTAGCTCTTGGGAGGAGCTTTGGCCATTTTGATTATTTGTTCAGGATACGTGGATGCATCCAGTTCAGTTTTGATATGATTTGTGATTTCACGGTGACGTTGTATATGCCGTACACGTTAACCGGTTTGTTGCACACATTAGGTACCCTATGATGTGTGTATTTGTATATGTTCTGATCTCGGTATGAAATATCCTAACCACTCGTTGTCTCAGCCTATTATTTTAAAATAACTGTTTTATATTATCGTCAAAATATTTTAAATGTTTCTTGTTTTCTAAATAATTCCAATCCGTACTGGGCGTTTGGCTCATGCCGTATTCTTCTTCTGGCAGGTTCTTAGGGGGATCCGAGAATGTGTGATGGAGAGCTACCCTCGGTTACAGTGATTTAGAATTATGGACTTTTAGTGTTATTAAGAATTTATGGTTAGTGATTCTATTTACTCAAGTTTGGAACATATTAGTACTCTGTTTGCAGATTTTGGATTTGTTGGTAACCTCTCGTCTTAATTTAAGATGGGGGTGTTACAATAGTCCCACCACTTTACTCACTTTTCATCTAACGTTACTCATTTTTCATACATTATCTTGGTCTCCATATCCCGCTCCGATGTAAACAATTGAGGGGACGGAGTGAGTAACATATAGTTGACCAGAGAATAGAAGATGTCAAGTTACAAGTTTTAACGCGAATGCAAGCTACTGAAACTCAGAAACAATGCAATAGATTACAGCTTCACAGAGAGTCGAGCCAACAGAGGGCCGTCTCACATGCAATTGCTAAATTTCCGTTTTAAGATTTTATTTGGTTACTGATGATTCTTAATTACCTATACGGCAATACATAATTTCAGCTCCCGTTTATTCTACCAGGGGTTATAGTTCGAAGAGTAGTACGATGAGAAATCGAGTTGAGGGTTTCTAAGTATCATATCTAATATCGGTTGAGTGCTGAAATTAATATATTCAAATTTTGTAAAAATTTAGTTATTAATTTATATTAACTAAAAATATTAATAAAATTATTATTATTATTATATTATATATTTAGTGAAACTGATTGCAAAAGAAGAGAAATTATCATTGATTAAATATAAATTGAAGTATCTTAAATAGTCTATTCTGAAAATACGATCTTCATACTCCCTTTTTAAAGTATAGGTTCATAATATATATTTTTAAAATTTTTCGTCGAATAAAAATTTGATGTTTAAACTTTATTTATAAAAATTTTGAAAATATAATGAAATTATATTTTGTATAAGTTTCAAAATGCGTATAAATATTAAAACACGAGTTGGTGTTTATAAAAATAAACTCTAAATTAACTCTAATTCTAGAGCGCTGCTACGAATTAGATTTTTTTTTTTGACGGAAATAAAGAAAAATATTAATCAACCAAATCATGCATCATACAGTTCATCACCTCGGTAGGAATAGACTGCCTATCGAAATTAGATTTAATTTGGAATAATGTTATAAAATGATATTTAGTATCATATTTTTCAAATGTAATATTCGAGGTATTATTATTTAAAATTATGATAAATGAGGTAACACCCACCTTTAAACTTCGCATGGATGGAAATATAATTCAAAATTATTTATTTATAAATTAATTTTTTACGACAGCTTATTAATATTTAGTATTATTGGATGTTCATATTTTTTTAACGTGAAAAATTTTATAATAACATATTGAAATTTGATTTGATATTATTGACCGAATAATTATGTTTTGTTTTAGAGATTTAATTTTTACAAATTATAATTGGATGGCAGAAATAATATACATTTTATCATTTATTTACAAGTGCTTTTCTTAATATGTATTATTGGTGGTATTTTGTATTTTTTAAAACTAATTTAGAATCTTTTTTTATATTTCTTATCTATTCGTTTATAAAGAAAAAATATTATTGACCTGATCTTTACTTCGTGTTTGTATTGGACCTTCTGTTTTCTCATAAAATAGAAATTTATAGTTAACAACAAAAATTTATATTTCTTCTTTTTCTATTTAGATTTTAAAAAATGTAAAGAATGATAATCCAGGAATGACAAAATATATATAATCAAAATCTATGTATGGCATGCCGCCTCAAAATTGGTGAAAATTTTAATTATCCATGTGAAATTACATAACAATATCAGCCCGGGCCTGCAACAAAATACTTAACAAAAAAGAGTGGGTTTGGCCTGGAGCGGTTAAGAAAATGAGCAAAATAAGAACGAAAAGAATTTAAAAAATAAAAATAATGATGAAATTGATTGATATTTAATATATAAAAACAATATAGTGAAGAAAACCGGTGGGACTAGGCTCGGTTGGGCCGGAGGAGCCATGAGTTTCGTGTTAAATATAACATGAAATTGGCTAGAGAATGCATGCGTATATCCTTTGTTCTGTGCTGCCAAGTATCTATCAACTACTCATGTACTTCCTATTGGCTGTGTATACAAGAGCGCAAAACAAGAAGAAGAGTCGGGATTATAAATTTGAATGTAGTGTGGAACTTATTACATCAAAGTGTCAATTATAAGGTAGAACATCGTTCATAAAAGTTGGTAGTGATTTAGTTGAGAGAGCTAGGGGGTTGGGTAGAAACATAATTTATCTTGGAACCATATAATAAAAGCTTCTGTCTCTTTGCTTTCATATGAACTTGACTCATCACATTAACATCCATGTGGGCTATTTCACTTTTTTTGGACCATACATGCAATGCAGTCCATCAGAATTTCAGAATGGACAGAAAAGAAAGAAGAGTTGGTCATTTTTTCCTATTCTGCTTGAAAGGAAGAAACGAAATTTTTTTTTGTGCCTTGGCTTACTGTTCATTAACTTAAGAAATTCCCGTATGTGATCATTTCCATGTACCACTAAGATGGCTGATTTTATGAAGAGCCGAGGAGGAAGAATGATTTTATATGTTATATAAAAAAGAAAATTTATCGGTCATATTTTATAGAAAAAAATTTCTTAAAGTTACTTTGAGTAACTTGTTCTCGCCAAAATTAGTATGTACAACTTTGCCAATCATGAAAATGTAAACATACCGTAGAGAGGGGAGGGGAACTTTATGATCGGCGTAAGGTAGATTTATTCAATTCTTAAATAATATCTATTAATTTATAATTATTAATTCATGGCCGTTTTTTAAATATCATATATATACGTATATATTGATATTATAATACAAATTTTTAAGGAAAAAATTCAATATATTATGAAACTAAATTAAATTAAAATCAACAACACATTTGTTTGTATATTTAAAATTGATGATACATATGATTTGTTTTTATATATTAAAAATATAGGATATGTATTCAATTTTGAAGATGACTTATACCATTCAATCAGCTAAGAGCAACTCCACCAGCTTACCTATTTGGAGTCTTAAACCAAAATATGAGGAATATGGGAAAATAATCCACTCCAACAGTATCTTAGTCCAACAGTATCTTAGTGATTCCCTAAATCACTAAGATCCACTAGCCATGCCTTATCTTTAGGTAACCTCTCTCCTCTCATAAATCTTATTTTATAATAAATTTTGAATACAAACATGTTCTCTCTCTTCACCTATTGCAATAATGGTAACTTTTAATAATAAAATAGTATATAAGGAATGAATATAAGGAATATTGTTGGAGGTGAGAATAGCTATTATTATCTTAAGTCACTAGGTTTCAATATTTTATATTATATTTAAGGAATGAGCTAAGATGCTGCTGGAGATGCTCTAAATATATATGATTTTACTCTAAAAAATATATATGGCTTTACTCTAGAAAAACAATATATATTTGGTTTTATTTCAAAACAAGAATGTATTTACTTAAACACTATAAATATATATATATATATATATATATATATATAGGGTCTTACTCTGGTACAAACTTTCTTAGCGTACAAACTACAAACTAAAATAAAAAATCTCTAAATCGAATCGAAATATAGTACATATGGTATGCAAATTGATCGTTGGGATATGAATAAAAATTCAGTGAAGTCGGATTTTGAAAAAAGTTTACCAATTAACGGGAAAAATTAATTTAAAAACGGAGGGGATTAGGTGGGAGTGTGTGTGTGAGGGTGTATTTGAGTTGTGTGTGGTTGCCCCTGCGGGGCCGTTAGATTAAATGCATCCAATGGCTGAGATTAAGGTTTGTAATTTGTACACTAACTTAGTTTGTATTTGAGCACTTCCCTATATATATATATATAGGATTAAGATCCCGAGAGAACTTTTTTATCGAGAGAACCAAGAGAACTAACCAATCTACCGTAGATCAGCCATTCTAATCCAATGACTACTATAATTACATGATTTAGTAAATATATATATCAATAATTCAGTAAAGGGCATAATCGGATATCAATAAAAAATATCTTCAGAACAAGTATTCATTTATGACCATATAAACAGATGATTTGATTAACATATATAATAAGATATGTAATCAATTGATTTCCTTATTTATATTTTCCATATCTTAATCAATCAACGAGAGCATTTAATGTGTATTAACTTTGAATTTCAAATTTCAAATTTTCAAAAAATTTACCATGATGAAAATATTTATTCATCAGAGATTCTTTCTAATATTTAGTTTTCTAATAAAGATTCTTCAAAATATGGTATAAATATTTAGTTACGGAATTAACTTGCAAAATCTATTATAGCAAACAATCAAAATTAAGATTCTTTAAAATATTCACTTATATGTTTTCTTATTAGGAGTTTTTATAATGCTCTTTAAATATAAATTAAGTTAGTATTACATTTCAATAATAAAATTTTGAGATTTTTTAAAAAAACTTAAAATAAATATTCGTTCAATTACTTAAAATAGATGTTTTATGTCAATTTTATAAATAAACATTTTAAAATTCTACTATATATCATTCTCCGATATATGAACGAACATTTTAACAAATCTGAGAACATTTTAAAGAATCTCAATTTCATACCAATTATATTTTGTAATATATACTAGAATCTACTATTAAATGTTATTTTTATAATTAAAAAAAAATATAAATATAAAATATTCACAAGAATCTTTAAGTGTAAATATATAGAATCTTAGCATATTATAATATGTAGTAATTCAACTAAATGTTGAAATAAATAAATAACTTAATTTATTATATTATATTTTAATAATAAGAAATGAGTTAGTAATTAGATTCCACAACTCTTCTTTTACTGATAAAAAAATATAAATGCGACGGTAATTAGTAGATTCCTTAAGAGAATATATAATTTTATTAAAATTCAATAATTTAGAAAGATAAATATAACATTAAATTAATAGATTTTTTTGAAGGAATATAGTTGCAGTAAAATTAAATTATTTAAAGCTAAGAGAATATATTTGTGTATTAAAATAAATACACAAGTATTTACTATGAAAATATTATTTGTAGGGAGATTCTCTTAAGTGTTTTAAATAAATGAAAATTAAGATTCTTTAAAATATTCACTTATATGTTTTCTTATTAGGAGTTTTTATAATGCTCTTTAAATAAAAATTAAGTTAATATTACATTTCAATAATAAAATTTTGAGATTCCTTAAAAAAAATTTAAAATAGACATGCGTTCAATTTATTAAAATAGATGTTTTATGTCAATTTTATAAATAAACATTTTAAAATTCTACTATATATCATTCTTCGATATATGAACGAACATTTTAAAGAATCTTGGAACATTTTAAAGAATCTCAATTTCATACCAATTATATTTTGTAATATATATATTAGAATCTACTATTAAATGTTATTTTTATAATTGAAAGAAAAATATAAATATAAAATATTCACAAGAATCTTTAAGTGTAGATATATAGAATCTTAGCATATTATAATATGTAGTAATTCAACTAAATATTGAAATAAATAAATAACTTAATTTATTATATTATATTTTAATAATGAGAAATGAGTTAGTAATTAGATTCCACAACTCTTCTTTTACTGATAAAAAAATATAAATGTGACGGTCATTAGTAGATTCCTTAAGAGAATATAATTTTATTAAAATTCAATTATTTAGAAAGATAAATATAATGTTAATTAGTAGATTTTTTTGAAGGAATATAGTTGTAATAAAATTAAATTATTTAAAGTTATTGAGAGAATATATTTGTGTATTAAAATAAATACACAAGTATTGATTATAAAAATATTATTTTCTAGGAGATTCTCTTAAGTGTTATAAATAAATGAAAATTTTAATTTACTATATTCCCTTTTAATAATGGGAAACTAGTTATTAATTAGAATCTACAATTTTTCTTTTAGAGATAAAAAGATAAATATGACGGGAATTAGTAGATTCTTTAAGAGAATATAATTATATTAAAATTTAATTTTTAAAAAGATGGATATGACTGTAATTAATAGATTTTTTTAAAGAAATATAACTGTAGTAAAGTTCAATTATTTAAGACATTTGAGAGAATATATTTGTGTATTAAAACAAATACAGAAGTATTTTTTTGAGAAATATTATTTGTCGGGAGATTCTTTTTGGTGTTTTAAATAAATGAAAATCTTAATTTGATTCCACAACTTTTCTTATATAGACAAAAATGAAAAGTACAGTGGTAATCAAGTAGACTCCTTAAGAGAATATAATTGTATTAAAATTCAACTAAGTTCTCTAAAATAATCTTTAATGTAGTTTAAATTTTTCTTAAGTGTGCTATTAAGTATTATTGAATCTTACTTTTAAAATAATTAAAAAAATAGTTAATGTTATTGTTTTCAAAAAGTAATAATAATAGTTTAGTGAGCTAATAAGATTAAAATTATATTAAAGTGTTCTACCAATTATTTCATTAATTTATTGAAAAGATAAAACTAAAAAAATATTTATTGTATAATAATATTATAATTCTTTTAAGTGCTCTTTTAAAATATTAGTTAGTGTTCTTTAATATATTTTACAAAGAAATTTAAATTATATTAGTATAAGGATGATCATATTTACAAAAGTCAAAATCCAGCCAAATGCAACAAAAACATTTTTATAAAAGAATATTCTTTGTTAAGTGTTCTTTGAGTACACGTTAAACACAATGGTAGATAAAATTGTCACCATATCCAAACGTTTTTGAAAGATCAAGTACATTAATAAAGCCATATATCCACTTAGAGATTACAAAGAAAGGGCTTAATATTCTAGGAGAGTTAGTGATTTCTTTTTTGATCAAACAAAGCATTGCATTAATCCAAAAGATAAGTACAAGAAAATTATACACCCTGTGAAAGACTAGAAAAGAACATTGGTTCTACTGCTTGGCCATGCACAATAAAACAAACAAAAGACTTTTAGATAGCTAAATAACTAGTGAACTCAACCAACCCAACAATTCAAAAACTCTTCTGAAGGCAATGATCCCACTCAGCCAAAACTTGCGCCACATCCATGAGTTTCTATAACTTCTATCATGTCGATACTGTTCTCTCTCCCTTGTAAACGCTAAAGAATCTTCCAGGATTCGGGTCTGCATCTTGTTCTTTGGCTAAGTTCTCGCTCTATGAATGTACAGCTTGCTCGAGAATATTTTTAGCACAAATGCCTTCCCAAACTACTGCTTCTAGATCAATTACCTCAGCCTCAAAGAGTGAAGATAATTCCTTTAAAAAACCAGAATCCAGAACCTGCACTGCAACTTCCCGTGAATCACTACAAAAATTAGTGATTACAACGGAAGCAAAAGCCAAAAGAAACAAGTAAAGATTGAGCAAATTAGAGAAGGCTACCACTGCCTCGACTTAAACTAGATCAACAAAACCAACCACAAGATAAATCAAACTTAGAACTAGAACTGAATGAGACCGTAAAAGAAAATTGGAACAAATCCAAGAGACCTTAATCCTCTTCCAACTGATCCTCGGGGACAGTTTTTTTATTATCTGAGAGGGAAGATATCACATCAACAAGGATACCTGAATTCATGTTTATAACCAGTAGCTTTAAGCTTGAACTCAGTTTTGTATGTTCCTTTAGCTGTTCTTCTAAGTTTCGCTGCATAAAAAGAACATATGACGATCTGTTAAAAGAATTAACCTTGAATCTTTCCCATCATTGATCGTCTCCATCAGATATCTTCAACGTTTTGAAGTGCATGTATGTTTTATATTAATCATAAAAATGTAAAAGTCAATTAGTAATTGTTATTATTGGGAAGCTTTGATTAGTGATTACGTTACCATATATAAAGGATATCAATCACTGAATCGATTCCATATATATCAAAATCTGAGAGATTTCTTATTTAATAATTGAATACCCTTGTCTTTGAATCATCCAATAAATTTTAAGATTGCCATTGATATTTATAGTAATTAAATAATAAATGATAGAATTAATCAACGGTGTAAAATGTGGTCTCCCGGTTCTCTTGATAAAATAGTTTCCCTTGAACCTTACTCTATATATATATATGATTTTATTTCATATATTAAGAGTCCTCTAAATATATATTGGTTTTATTCCAATGATTTAAGTGTCCATATAAAATACTGATCAGATGCATCCATGATCCAACGATATTAATTACTCCACTAAATATATGGTTAGGTGCATATGAATATAGAGTAAGATCATTGTATTTATTGTTCGTTATTGATTATTGATATGGTATCTTCCCTATCATCGCCACTAATCTCGAAGTAGGATTCTACTTGTACTATAATGCCATTCACTCGGCGTTATTGAGTATTCTCCATGAACTATGAGTGTGTATACTCGTGAAGCTTTGCAGATTAGTTAACTAAAATTGTTCTTTCGTCCTTGGAAGAAACAGAAATGGTGAAAGTGGGGTGTCTTTTAACGATCTTCCTCCAAAAATGTTTTCTCATTTTTTTTACGAATCCTCGTGAAAATCCTAATTCGGTAAAAGTGAATGACCCTAACTTCGTGCCCTGCCATCCTCGTATCCTCGTATCTCATAATTTATCAAGTACACAGAATGTAAATTATGCCCGCGATCCATTCTCAAACTCAAAAGATGATTTTTGAGTGAAATGAATGTTAGAATATCGTATAATTTCAATCGGCCCATCTCCCATAACAGATTTTGAAAAATTGGTCACAAATATGTTAAAAGAGAAGAGAACTAAAAAAATAAGATGATATCTTGATAAATTATAAATTTCTTCTTTAACTATGTTTTATTATATAATATTTTGCATAGTGTACTCAAGTTCAGGTCAAGTCTCAAGTAATATAACAGAAAATATTTATTTTATTAGGAGGAGACCCAGGATGCTGTGTTGATAATTTCCTGACTTCAGCTCAAACAGGCCTTATGATCGATAAATATAAGATTTCGTTTACTAGTATCAGTGCTACTAATACGAAACTCTGGCTCAGTTAAGGGATTTCTTGTCTGCCTGATGATTGTAGTATTCCAAGACCCAATGCCAACGATCTCGGATCATATTTTATGTACCTCAGCCGACCTTTTCCAAAAGATCGCGAACCAGATTTGTATATTTGGAAACCATCTCGTCGAAAATACAAATGCATTGTTTCTTCTTCTTCTTTTAGAAAGCGTTATGTTGGATTTAAGGAACCTGCTGATATTTACAGAGTTGTAGGATCATGTATTTTAGTGATGAAAAAGGTAACCAGTTCGAAAAACTTACCCCTAGGGGTGAGGTTTTTAGCTTAAATATGAATCAGCGGAGGCCCTGGAGGGAGAAATTTTCATTTGATTTCAATGTTGAGGTGCTTAGAGCATCTCCAAGGGTAATCCTGTATTGGTTACCTAAAATATAATAAAATAAAGTTGTTTTACTCCAATGGTATTATCTATACCTGTTACCTATAATTTAAAAATTAGTATTTATTCAATATTTAAAATAATATATGTGAGAAGAGGTAGAGTTGTAGTAAATATATATTATATTATAGGTAATATTGATGATATGGCATTATAGGAGTTGGCTTTTTGCTCCCTCAAATAAGGGGATGAGTTTTCTCTCCCCTGAAATTTTTAGTGGATAGGGAGTTGTTTTGATCCCTGAATCTTGTCCACGACTAAATATGAGTAAGGAGAACTTGCATTCGAGTTGCTCTTAGGAGAAAATGCGGATCTTCAATCACTGAAGTTTGAGGGGTGACTTTGTGTTTATGTGCGTAAACGCCTTATTAATGTTAATCAGTTAATGCAATGCTAGGCCGACCCTTTTGTACACGGTTAATTAGCCATAAAAATGTTTTTGTCTCCTCCAATATTCGTTTTAGAGTTGTACTAAAAAATTCTGCGAAGCTGTTGGATATTACAAAGAGTGGAGCACTGTTAATGCATCAGTATCCCCGACGAGCACTTCTAATTTACAGTCATTTAATCTCATCAAGAGCATGGGTTATAGAAATATCAAATATCATAACTCAGTAGGCAATAGGCGTCCAAAAACACTTTCTTCACAGAGAGTTTTCGCGGAGATGAACTGTTGTACTTTTTCTGCTTCTATTGCTGCATAATCCTTATAGATAGTATGTGCTCTTTGAATAGTTAAATGTCTCCGACATCTAATACGAATCAGTTGAAGTGTGAAACAGTTTTGGACTAGGTGTTCTCTTAAGCTCTAAGGAATTACTTTGAACTCAGATGTGCAATGCAATGTTTAGTTTTGTATAGAAATTCATTTGAATGTTATTGCCTGAAATTTCAGAATATGCTCCGAATTCTATTACGTTTAAGCTCTTGCTACTTTTCATGTCTTTCATCTACTTCTTCCATCTCTAGTTTTTACTTTCCACGCGTTTTTTTGTTCAGTTTTGGTGAAATACTGGTCACCATTGATCTATAATATCTGAATGCCTATTATTTGTTAGAAGGGGTGCTATTAGAAGCTTGAAATTATGATGGGCATCCAGTTTGATATTTTGACATACTCTGCTTGCTTGGTGTGTATGTTGCGCCTGGGTCTCTTTATCTCAAGTGCTATTTTAACATAGATAAGCAAGTCTACTTTCTGAGGGAACAAGCCTTGGGGGCTGCTTGAGTAATCTAAGAAAAGTTACTTACGCTTAAAAACTCTATTCAGAATAATTTAATGGAATGATATATTACGTTTTGTCAAAAAAAATTAAAAAAAAATATATTATAAAAGTAAAGCATACGTAAAATCTTTTTTCTCTCAGCATCTTCTGTTAGAGTCAACATCCTGATTAATTAGAGTTTTAGTCGTCACTTTTTCTTCTTCTCCACAAAAAGCATCTTCAAAAGAGATAGTTATAATCGTTAGCTAAAAGTGTGAATATAGATGATCAGTTAAAAATTTGCTGTAAACTTTTTCCCGGTATTAACTATAATGGTTAGCTTATTTTAAAATTATGTTATTTTGTTGTTTTCAAATTTTAACAATTATATTTTTAAATAATAATTATTTATTGTGAATAAGTTTTTTAAATAACTTTCTTATAAATTCAATTTGATAAACATTTCATATAAATATATATTTTATTCAGTTTAGTTAAAATGATATTATTATTTAAAAATCTATTATTTCACTATTTTTAAATTTTAAATGACTAAATTTCACTTAGTAGTTATGCATTGTAAATAAAATTTACAAATAAATTATTTTTTAAATTTAATCAAATTAATTTTTATACAAGAATATATGTAATTTAATCAATTAAAATTTTATTTTATAATGCAAATGATATAATATTTTAAATTAATTCCCAAATTTTATTCAAATATTTTAAAATAAGATAATTTTTAAAACTAGAAACACTATTTTTATTATATTAATTTATCAATAGGTTTTAAATGTATAATCTAATACGAAATAATTATAAGTAATTAATAAATTTGTTAACAATAAATTTTTTTATATTTTTTATGATAAGATAATTTTACACTTAATATTACATAAAAGTAACAAATTGTAAATATTTAATATAGTTTTTAAATTTTAATAATACATACTTACATGTAAAATGAACAGGAGGAAACGGTAAAAGAGACAGAAAGCTGAGGTGGAGCTCATATAGATAACGGAGAGAGAATCAGCAAATTTGAAGGATGAAAACTTGATAGCTAAAATTTTAGCTGATCTCGTTGGAGTACTTAAAATTTTAAAAGATTTGTATAATGGGTGCCACTCACAATTTTAGCTAACAAGTGATTCCGTTGGAGTTACTCTTAACATTAGACAATAATCTCTAAATACTCTTTTAAAATAATTTCAACATGTTCTAACTAAAATCCTAAATATAGTATAGGTTATTATGTTCTAAACATTGAGAATATCTTCTAGATCGCATTTGATCACGAGAAGTGGTATATTTTTGACATTAAATTTAAACGCAAATATTTTGTTGATTTTATATATTATAGACGGTATTTTAAAATGTATAAATTCGACTTAATTGATGGAGTCATAGTTTAATGATGAGTCGGAACATTAATCGGATATATTAAATAATATTTAATTGATGGAGTCATAGTTTAGTGATGAGTTGGAATATTAATCGGATATATTAAATAATATTTGATATTTAATCTAATAAACAAGTTATATTAGTTTGACCAATATATGTTACTCCCTCCGTCCTATGGGATGTATACGTTTGGGATGGACACGGAGACTAGGAGAAGTGTATAAAGTAGTGTAAAGTAATGAGAAAGAGAAAGAAAAGTAGGTAAAGTGGTGGGACCCATGCATATTTAATTGATAGAATTGAAAAAGTAGATGGAAGTAGTGGGTGGGTGACATTTTTATATTATAAAAGTTTACTATTTTGGGAAAGTTTCTAAATGTATACAATTGAATGAGACATCCCAAAAAGGAAAGTGTATAGAAATCAGAGGGACGAAGATATTCCGTAAAAATTAATAGAATGATTAATCGATCAAATTGATTGAAGATATTTTGAACCTGGACTTTAACATTGCTTTCTCCGTCCTTTTCTAAATTAGGCTGACAGTTTCAAAAGCAGGTTGAAGACTGCTGCCTATGCGCGACTTTTCGGAGCTCGGTAATGCAGATTCTGGCGCCGACTTGCCCGGTAACCGGTGACTCTCCCTGTCAAGAGCAGCTCCAATAAGCTGTGATAAAATTTTTTTTTAATATTATGTGACATTTTTGTTATCATTTTATCGAAGTTATAAATGTCAAAATTATGACGTCGAATAATGTATTTAAGTATTTAATTTGGGATGTCAAAATTGACATCTCATAAAATCGGTGTGGCCTTTACTTCTAATTTCAATTTTAAATAAAATATATTTTATGGTTCCAATTACAAATAGACTATTTTGAATAAAATTGATGTCTAATAATATCAATTGTGGGAATATTTTTCACAAAATAGATAATGAAAATGATGTGAAAATTATAATATATACAAAAAATGATAATTTTGTTATATTGGCAACTACACGGTACCCGTAGGTGCGGGGCGGATCTAAGAAGAGAGACGGAGGACACGTGTACCCCAAAATTCATTTTTACAAATTTTCATCATTCTAAATTTTATAAAATTATAAAAATATCCTCACAAAATTTAAAAATATATATAATTTTTTCCGAAAAGTTGTTTAGTGCCCCCAGAAATTTACATCTTTGCAGGTGCCAGTGAGTTGCTCTTCTCATCGTTGAAATACTTCTGCTGGTGTGGTTTAACAAGAAAAAAGAGGGTGGTGCTCTGCATTTGTGTTACTGAAACGAGGCTGCAGCAGATGTATTCAACTAGTCGAGCTGGGACCAAACTTAACGAGTTTGGACACTTGCTTCATTAGTGCAAAAGATGCTTATTAGATTAATTTAACTCTAATCAATGTTGTTAGCGATAAATCACCGGCAAGCCACTTGCGAGGGAGTCACATCTTGTTTGATGGCCAATATAATATTTAAAACGTGGTTCTTTCGGAATACCACTTACAAATTATCCCGAATACAACGTTTATCTCGTCCACAATAATTAAACCACCGAAATGACCATCCTACCCATTTCCTCACCACAAATCTATCAATTTGTGAGGGGTATATTTGTAAAATTGACTCGATAAACATTCAACAAAAAAATCATAAACACTGCTGAACGCCGCGTCCTATTTTAAGATTTTAATCACACAACACAATTATTTTCGCGGGTCCCACGTGATCTAAAAATCTTGTAAATCAACGACCACGATGAAGCCAGGATGGAAACCGTGGCTGTAATCTGACTGTGTGGGCCCCACAAAGCCATGAGATTAAGATAGGATATGTAGCGAACTGAGAAAGAAGCGAAGCTAATGATTAAAAATGACAAAACGAAATAATAAAAAAATAAAATGGGTAATATTCGAGTATATCCTATTGCAAACATAAATGTAGATCAGAGGTGATCGAGATCAGACTTACGTGTATCCTAGCTGTTTCACCCACCATTTTAGACTGTCTAGATTTGTAACATCCACTCTACACCTGCCACATCAGCAACTGGGGTTTTTTTGGTTTATTGTGGAAGGTGCTAGGTGCATCTGTATTAGACCTGGCAATTTGGTACACGACACGAAAACACGACACGAACACGACACGAAAAGTTCGGGTTTGGTTTTCAATATTCGGTACACGAACACGAAAATACACGTTGAATTTAGTGTCGGGTTCGGGTTTTTATTTTATATACACGAATGTACACGATATATATATATATATATATATATATATATATATATATATTTTTAAAAAAATAAGTATATGTTCGTGTAAATATATATATATATATTTATATAGGCAAGTGCTCAAATGAGAATCTCAACTAATGTGAGATATGGGACCTAATCTCAGCCCCACATTTTTATCCCTAAATCAAATCACAACCACGCATTTATATTTTAACATTTTCTTTTATTACACTCTCCCTCTTCCCTCCCACCCCCCCACTGCCCACCTCCACCCTCTACTGCCATCCGACACTACCCATTGCTGCTGCTATGCAACCACCAGATCTACAACATCGTCGTAGTCGAGGCGACGACCTCGTCTCCAGCCACGCACACAAAAAACACAGATCTCTCTCTCCAGAAACACGACTACTTCCTCCCCTCTAAAAGCCCCATCCTTATTCTTTCATTTTGTTTCTTCTCTATTCATCGTCGATCCACATCATCTCCGATTTCGATACTCCGATCTAGAGATGGTATTGGCGGAGGTTCGGTGATTTTTGTTTTTACGGTGGTGATTTCATTTTGTCGATGGTGTTTGTTTGTGGTGCTTTACAATTAATATAGTAATTTTTGTTATGGTCGGAGTTAATGATGGATATGGGCAGAAATAGAGGTTGGATGTAGTGAATGAGAGAGAGCGTGTGGATGTGGAGAGAGAGAGAGGAGGTTGAGAGAGATAGTGAGGAAGCTGATGAATTGAAAATGATGATTTTCAGTTGTGTTTTTTATTTTTTGTGATGGTCATTTTGTTTTGTATTTGGTGATTTTTCGGATTTGGGGGGTGGCGGTGGTGGTTTGTAGCTGATGGTGGTGTGGTGATTTTAATTTTCTGGCGTTGATTTTTGATTTTTTGGCGGTGATTTTTGATTTTTTGGTGGTGATTTTATGTTTGCCGGCAGTGATTTTCTGGTGGTCGCCGGAGCTGGTGGTGGTGGTCAACGGTGGTTGAAGGTGATAGGTAGTTGAATTAGAAGATGGTGAAATATTAAAATATTAAATGAATGGTAAGAGATGAATATAATGTATTTAAATGAGTGGCTGAGATTAGATCTCATATCTCATCATAAGATTGGTTCTCACTGGAGTATGACTCTATTTATATATATAATATATATACATGTACAAATTTTTACACAATTGTATACATATATAAAGATTTAATATATATTTCACTATATAATACATAAAAATGCATATATTTCATTAAATAATACATAAAAAATGTATTTTTTTAAAATATATTTTAATTAAATTTAATTATTATATTTATATTAAATGTACACGAAAACTACACGAAAAGTGCACGACACGTTTCGAAACGGATACGGGTTTGAGATTAGGTACACGAATCCGAAACAGGTCGGGTACGAGTTTCACATTCAAGTACACGAAACGTGAAAGTACACGACACGGAAGTACACGACACGACACGATTGCCACGTCTAATCTGTATTAGTGTTCCTAATCGTAGAGTATTTCACTTGACAAGTCTCACATAAAAAGTGCAATGTAAAATGTAAAAACCAAGGTTTTGTATGACTAAGATTAAAACCCCAGTTTTGGGTGAGATTAGTAGTCAAAGTTTTTTCAGTTTTGGCTGAGATTTGTCCAATTTTTAGATTTAAAATCAGAACCGGCTTATTTATAATATTTTTGGTAAAAAGTTTATAAATAAATTTCCAACTCACATAGCAACTAAGTGATACTCTCTCCCGGAATTGTATAAATTGGGTGAATGGCGATATAGCACACACGTTAATACTCTCTTGTAAATTATACAATAATTTTTAACTTATATTTAAGATTTTTTTTTCTGAATAAAAATTTAAAATTGAAGTTAAATTCATAAAATGAAAATCTTATAATTAAGTTATAAAACTATATTACGAGAGAATTAAAAAACGTTCTGGGAAGTGAAAAAATAGTATAAAAAGAATGAGAACAATGAATTAAATTACATGTCAAATAAAAGAAACACATCTAAATGAGCGACAAACAAGAAATAATAACAGTAATGTGAGTAGAGTTGTAATTCGAGTCGACTCGCGAGCTCACCCAGCTCGAACTCATTTAACCGTGGTCGGCTTGACTCGTTAAACGAGCCGAATTCGGGCAAAAGTGCTGACCCGTTTTATTAAACGAGCCGACTCGACTCGACTCGACTTGTGAATTGAAACGAGCCGAGTTCGGGTAGAAGTTTAGACCCTACTAAGTGTAAAATTATACGAGCTGTCTCGCTCGACTCGTTAAAAACGGCTCGTTTAGCTAAACGAACCCGCTCGACTTGACTCGTAAAATTAAGCGAGTCGAGTTCGGGCAGAAGTTAAAACTCGATTAGTTAAATGAACCGGCTTGATTCGATTAAATTTAACTCGACTCGAAACTCAACTTGCTTGACTAGGATTACATCCCTAAACATGAGTCATTTAGACATCAAATATTTTGAATGTGTCGTAAAAGAATCAAGTGGCTTATGTTTTAAGACATAGCTAATCACATGAACATTCGTGATAAGAACCAGTAAGAATGTTTGCCTAGCAAACGGGCCCTTGACCCCTTCACGACACTACTATATAAACACCTCATACTCTACTTTATTATACACCACAACAAAAAATAGTCTTTCAAGTAAAACCCACAAGATTAAAACTCAAGGCATGGCCGGAGTTATGACCAGAATTCCGATGAGCCACCGCATTTTTACACCGTACAATAGCCGGGATATCGCGTTTCCCGGGGAACTTGCATTGAGCATGTCCGATACGGTTTTCGGGTTTTTGCATGAAGAAAGTGAAGGCTCACCCGAGAGCATTTTGTACGAGGAATATAATCGAAATGATCAAGAAGAAGATGAAGAAGCTGAAAATTCCACCAGCAATGCTGAAGATCACAAGAAATTTTGGGAGAATCAATACCAACTTCTACAGGTAACGTTTTTTTATACTGATTTAGAGGGGTGTATTGGATTGGGATTTTAAAGCATTTTTTTGCATTCATGAAATCCGAGGGTATTCGATTGGGATTGTTTGAAATCCATTAAAATCTCGAGGTATTCAATTGGGATTTTAAATTATGCTACAAAATCTGGTGGTATTCAATTGGGATTTTAAATTATGCTTTAAAATCCGATAGTATTCATTTGGGATTGTTTAAAATCCATTAAAATCTGATGGTATTCAAATGCTGATGGATTTTTTTTCATTTCATAAAATGATGGATTTTGTGGCATTCTTCAGTGTATTTTAAGTTTTTTGAAATCCCATCAAAATCAATGGGATTTTGAAGCATTGTACCTAAATCCCATCAACTCTGCGACATTTTATCAAGAATCCGCAAAAAATCAAAATCCCATACAATCCATTAAAATCCATAGACTAAAAACAATCCATTAAAATCTCAATCGAATACACTCCCGTTAGTATCTATTATTCTGTTTAACATAATTCGAGTGTTCGAATCTTATTAAAAATAGAATAAAATCAATATGTGAGTGTGTTTAATTATTAAAAAAAAATAGGTACTCCGGATAATTTTGATTGTGTTATAGGACTAATTGATGTGTATGTTGATGAAATTTCAGGCAACGTTGTACAGGACAAGTTCATTGGAATCAAAGATCAGAAATTGTACAAAAGAAGTACTAAGAGAAGCTCAAGCTGCCGGAAATGAATGTACTTGCCGAAATCCGGTGTTCGGCGGTTGCCGAATTTGTCTAATGAAACAAGTCAGTGCTAGTCTTCAAAATGCTGGCTTCAATGCAGCAATTTGCAATTCCAAGTGGAAGAATTTGCCAGATATGCCATCAGGTAACTTCTACTTTCTTACCTACCAAAATTTGCACTTTTCTTGCCCGTCAATAACAGAAATTTAAATACTCACGCACATGATATTTTCACCGGAATGTTTGGTTTTTGATTGAAAAGAGAAGAAGTTATCCACACATGCACCTTTATGTGGATACTAATTTCGAAGAGCTCTATTTTCCAACTAATTTTTTTTTTTGTGGTGAAGATTAATTGAATTATAAAAATTGACGAAATGTACATTGTCCAATTGCAGGCGAACACACGTTTGTAGATATATTGGACTCGAATACAAAGAAAGGGGAGGTGAGGGTGATTGTGGAATTGAACTTCAGGGGTGAATTTGAGATGGCCAGAGCAAGTGAAGAATACAACAGATTAGTTAGTAAGCTCCCAGAAGTGTTTGTGGGAAAAATCGAAAGGCTATTGTCAATAACCGCGATTTTGTGCGCGGCTGCTAAAAAATGTATGAAGGAAAAGAAAATGCATCTTGGGCCTTGGAGAAAAACTAGATACATGCAGGCTAAGTGGCTTAGGGTCACGGAACGGCAGACTGCCGTTCCGCGACTGATATCCACCACCGCAGGATATTCTATCCGGCCGCAGAGGCCGAGGGCTTCGATGCTTACGGTTGATTTACTGGAAAAGTTGCCCAGTGTGCAATGTGCATGTTAATAAGATTGTAAAGGGTGTTTTTGTTTGACAGTGAGGGAATTAGAGTTTGGTGATTGAGTACTTCATAGTCATTGTATTGTATAAATATATGATATGGTGTAATGGTGGGGAGATTGTATTATAAATTTGCCTGATATATAGGTGAAGAGATTATTATTTTAAACAGCTCATGTTGTTGGTTTATGATGGTTGATCGGTGTCTCAGTCAGAAAACGTGAAATTAAGCTCGTCTGTCTCAAAATCTTTCGCACCGGAGGAAGAATTCTCTTTGATCTGTTCAGAACTTCGGCTTTAATACACATGTACTGATGGCTGGTAATGTATCTTGAGTTTCTAACTAGCTAGCTGAGAAAGATTTCCGTAAAGATTCAAACTTCTTTCGCCATCAGTACATTATTTACGGCTAGTTAGTTAAAAACTCAAGGATGCATTACTGGCCACAACAAAAGAATGTGCAGAATAGTTAGACAGAACACACACCTGTTCTTATCATCTGCAGAACCCAATTTACTCAGAGCGCACTAACTGGTTACTGGTTTTAGCATTTTAGTAAATTCAGGTATCTATATAACAATATGTTGCAAAACAAACCGTTTGTATTGATAAACATATCTCAAACTTTTCGTTCCTAATTCCAGAGTGATTCTCATTTGTTGCTTTAAATTCATAATGCACTTCCATCTGTTTGAAAAATATCTAGGATACGAAGGCCCATACGAGATCGGGGATAAGCATTGAACTGTTTTAGAATGGTCAAGTTCTGACATAAAACTACTATATATCATCTGGCAATCTACTGGCAAGTAAATCAGATCATATCTAAAAGCAGGTGAAGGAGGTAATTTACTAAGGTCATAATTCAGATTCCGGACATGGTCTATTCCACGTTTAGCTTGTTACATTAAGCATAGGAAAATAAAGGGCATATAAGCAAGCTGGTAGAACAAACCACACCATAGTATAAAAGTCACAGAACACATTTTCTACGATAGAAGCAGAGAAGAACCGAGAATGTTCAAGCATGTTCAGCAGCTTATGCAGATGGTGCCTCCCCTTTTAGTATTAGTACTGCTTCCGTCACTGAAGGCCACTTCTCATAAATTTGATTCCCAAACGCAACTCAGAAGATCATTTTCTTCCGCGCACTATGAAAGCTCATCAGTGTAGGATCAGCACCAGCCATTAAATCATGCTTCCCCACAATTCCGGCATCCAATCAGTTCCATCTTCATTTACAGCCTCCTCATTGCTACCTCCAGAGTAACCAAGCTATATACATTGTTCTAGCAAATGAAATACCATAACATACTCGGGAGCAAGATATCCCATAGCTCGAGCAAGTATATTATTGAATAATATATGATACTGGTTTGACCTCAAACGCTTTAAGGCCTAAGATTTTGGATGAGTTGCTTAAGAATCTAGACAAGTTGGTTAGTTAACAGACATGAGGGATTTTTTGGCTAAAGAGCATTAGTGTAAAAGCTTATTAAGGCACCCTTTATGTATGTACTCTTAAACCATCACTAGTTCATCCCTCTTACAGCACCATCCTTACTATTCCTAAGGGCTCTGAACCAAGTTCTTCTGCCTCCTCATGTACCTCAACATTGTCCTGAATTCATTAGAGCATCTCAGAAAGGTTCCTCTTATTGGAAAACAAAGTGTCATGGTCAAATATAGCTATAACAGGCTCGCTTAAAAGTTCTCTATAAATCAAGGGGCTGTCTGACATAAGTGATTTTGGCTTCTTTTTGTGTTTTTAGTTGTTTGTACAGATCGCTTAACAGCATTTACATTGGGTTCCCCATACCCTATAATTTAGGGAAATTCTTAACTTTTAGTCTAAATTGTTGTTCCATCCGGAATCCTAAAATGAGGTTTAGTTTTAGGGACAAAAACTAAAACCCCATATTTGGGGGCTTAGAGCATTCACAATGGGTTCTCCATCCCTATCCCTATTTTCTTACTAAATTTAGTAATTCCCTAAAATTATGTTCATGAATTTAAAAATCTTCTGCATCTCATTCCCCATCCTATCTTACCCCATCCCTATATTCAATTTTATACTACTTCTTTCTCTCTCTCTCATCTATTATCTAATCAATAACACTTATAAACAAAAGTAAACAATGAAATGAAAAGAAATGGGGAATGAATAGTAAGCCCCCAAATATGGGGATTTAGTTTTTGTCCCTAAAACTAAACCCCATTTTAGGGGTCCGGATGAAACAACAATTTAGACTAAAAATTAAAAATTTCCTTAAATTATAGGGTATGGGGAACCCAATGAGAGAATGCTTACTATTCATTCCCCATAGATGGAAGAGAGAGAAAGAAATAATATAAAATTGAATATAGGGATGGGGTAAGATAGAATGGGGAATGAGATGCAGAAGATTTTTAAATTTATGAACATAATTTTAGGGAATTACTAAATTTAGTAAGTAAATAGGGATAGGGATCGAGAAACCCATCGTGAATGCTCTAAAAGTTGTCTACAGTATAAATCAAGAGCCTGTCTGGTATTGCATTTTTAATTGTTTCTGCTTTGCACGTGTTGTTTGGCAAAACAAGCAAAAGCGTCTCTTTTGTGTTTTTAAGTCAAAATCCAATGTAAGAAATGTTAGTTTTTTTGGCTTGCATTTTATTATGAAACTTTTAAATTTTAATAAATAATATAATTTTATTTATTAATAAAGTTTAGTAATTTTAATTTAGTTAAGCCCCTGATTTGATTGCCTAAAGTTTTTGGTTAAATAATTTTATCAATAACTAGTTACTACTTATAAAACTAGTGATATGATAATTAAACATTAAATAAATTTTTTTATATAGTTATTTACATTTATATGATATAGAAATCAAAATATATTTTACGGAAAATATAAGTAAAATTTTCAATTTCATAATTTTATCTTATAAAAGAGACGGCTTACAAATTTATCAAAAAATAATATAAATATCGCTTTGTCGACATCGCCATTGCAAAGGTTTTTGCTGAAAAATATTCTAGTTCACTGACTTTAAAAAAACAAATTCTCATATTTTTGAAAAAAAATCATCTTTTCAACTTTTACCGGAAGCCATCACAAATTTCATTCTCAACAAAAATATTATTAAATTATAAATGATTATCTGATTTTTATAATAATATTTTTTTACTATCAGCCGAAAGGACCCTGGGTGGATTTCCTCATAAGTGACTTACAAATCTAGCTAACCAAACAGGCACTAATTGTATGACAGATAAACCGATAGCAAATTTGACGTGTACGTAAGTTTCATGTTCAACTCTTAACGAGGAAACAAATATAATAGATGCACCAAAACCAAAATACAAAAACACAAGCACAAGGCCTTTGTGGAATAATAAAACATCCGTGCAAGCCCGTAATCCGTATCGCACAAACTAAACTACCCAACCCAGCATTTATTATCATTTTTTTATATTTAAGCTCGTACTGCTGCTTATTCTTTGAAAATGATTTTTCTATTCTCCTACCTTTTTTATTCGGAATAACTCTCTAAATATACATACACGTATACACACACCATCATCTCTCTTGGTTCTTGACTTTTGGGGACCTCTACCACCACCAGCACCGCCCCCTCGGCCCTACAGAATCATTTAAGGTGCTCATAGATCCCGTATTCATTACGTTTTTTATGCATATTTGTGTGATAAGTGTGTATAAGTGTTTTCTTGGGATTTTTATGTTTCTTTTTGAGAGATATTTAAAGGGTTGTTAAAAAAGATTGATTTGAGATGAGGGTTGTGATAAAGATTGAATCTTTGTTTAACAGGGAGATTTGCTGAAGAATTGGAGAAGTGCCCTTTTGGTGAGTTTGTTTATTTGAAGATTGTGTATGTGCATGACATGTGTTTTTAGTTAATGGGGTTTGTTTATTTTTGAATTATTTGAGGGGGCATGATTGATTTGGATACTTTGTTAATGGGGTTCAGAATTATTGGTGTTTATTTTCAATCCATGACTTTTCTTTTTTGTTATTTAATTGGTTTGTTGATTAACTGTGGTCTATTTTATTGTTTTTGTTTGTGTGTGTTTCCAGGCTTTGTAACAAGGTGATATTTGACTTTGAGGCTAAAAAGGGTTGTTGATTGGGATGAGGTTCGGTGAGAGCTCAATATTCAGTTTATACTGACTTTGGTAGCTCTTGCATGTTAATAACTTTTGTTGGATTCTTGGTGGTTTTTATTGGTTAGCTTTGAGTTTTTGTGGTGTATTTGGTAAACTTTTGAATTTTTGAGATTGGTATTATGGTTATGTTAGGGATTTGAGGTTTTTTCGTGGTATTATTTATGGGTTTGAAGGCTTCCGATATTTCCAGAAGTAGGGTTTTGGATTCCTTACCGTCTTCGTTTATTATGGTTTCGAACCAATTTTTTCTAATGAAGCATTGATGGGGGGAAAACGTTGATGTTCATACCTCTTTGTACTCTTGGAGGAGAATAAGAAAGGCTTATTTGTGTTACTAGTTCTCTTGGAAAAATGGAAGAAGAGTCTTCTTGGATTAGGAGAACCAAGTATTCTCACACCATCTATCATCGATTAGACTCTGGCAGATTGAGTGTAGACTCTAAACTGACCTCAATTCCTTTAACCTCTCAGTCAGACCGAATTGCGGGTCTCAAATCAAGGCCTGCAAAAGGATCAAGTGTTACTGAGATTCAGCTCAATCCTAAGACAAATAAGCCAAGGGCTGTGTCGCCTCACCCTGAAACCAAACTTTCGGATACATTTGAGGAAGCCAGGTCTGACAGGAGGCGATTTTCAACTCCACATCCAGTAAGAAAAGGATCGGGAAAGGGGCTCCATAAAGATCCTGTTGAAAAAAAGGCATCTCACACTAAGCATCATTCAAAGTCGCTAAAGATCTCTTCTATGAAATTTTATGATAAATCAAAGAGCACAAAAGAATCAGCATGGGCAAAATTTTTTGATCATGGGCAAGGTAAGGTTACCTCTGTTGAATCAGCTGACGAATGGATGCTTGATCTCTCTAAGCTTTTTATTGGGCTTAGATTTGCTCATGGAGCACATAGTCAACTTTACCATGGGTCTTATAAGGATGAACCTGTTGCTGTAAAAATGATCAGAGTACCAGATGATATCTACGATGGATCACTTGGAGCCAGCTTAGAGAAACAGTTCACAAGAGAAGTTACACTTTTGAGTCGTCTCCACCACCAAAATGTCATAAAGGTAATGGCTTATTTCTGCTCCCCTTGATGCTTTAAGGAGTCCATTGTCTTGTGCTCAATATAAGAGTGCCTCTGCTATTGATATGATTGTGCAACTCATTTGTGTCGATGTCGTTTCCGTATTGTGAGTTTATGAATGATCTAAAGATTTGGAGGGAAATCCCTTGTATATTTGTCCAACAAATTTTCTTCACATTTGAGAAGATTTGGAATTTGGAAAGGAAAGAAAATAGTTGATTTTCTGTTCTTTTCTTTTCTTTCTTGAACTAGGGAACACAGCGTTAATTATTGTACAAGGAAATAGGAAGTCTTATACTACTGTCCTCGAGTGGTATCCAGATTTTAGGTGTGTAGTCGAAGTGGTATAAAATATTGCTGTGTTACTGAGGTTTATTTTATATACCGTTCTTGCCTTTCTTCTCCCCTTGCAACCTTTTCAGTCTTTGTTTATCAATTTTGTTAAGAATTTGGTGAAATAATCAATTGTAACAATAATATTATGTAAAATGATTGTACCATCCAGTAATAAGAGAGATTTTTTCCTTTTATATTAGTTGTAGTTCCCTCTTTCTGGCAATATCCCATGACATAAAACTTGATATTTTTAGCATAAGTAGAACGAGATTATCTACTCCATAAAAAATCCAGTACTGGATATTGAATAGTGTAAGATATTATTGTGCATCCATCTGTTACAAGGGACTAAATTGCTACTTATATTGAAACGTAGATTAACAAATGTTGCTGAAATTGATTTTCTGCTCTTTTATTGCATGATAATGTAGTTCATAGGAGCATGTAGAAAGCCGCCAATCTTCTGCATCGTCACAGAATATCTATCAGAGGGTTCTTTAAGGGCATACCTACACAAGCTCGAGGAAAATCTTCCCTTACAGAAACTAATATCATTGGCATTGGATATTGGACGGGGCATGGAGTTTGTACATTCTCAGGGGGTAATACATAGGGACCTGAAGCCTGAGAATATACTTATTAATCAGGATTTTCAGCTAAAAATTGCAGATTTTGGAATAGCTTGTCGTGACACCTCTTGTGATTCTCTGGCTGATGACACTGGAACATACCGCTGGATGGCACCTGAAATGATAAAACGCAAATCATATAGCAGGAAGGTTGATGTTTATGGTTTTGGGCTCATTTTATGGGAAATGGTATCTGGAAGTATTCCTTACGAGGATATGACACCCATCCAAGCTGCTTTTGCTGTGGTGAATAAGGTACATTTATGATTCACGTTTTCATTGTTTTCTTTTCATAATTTATAAATATAAATGCTACACATTGAGGTGTTGTAAAATATCTTTACATGCCAATTCAGATCTGCGTGTTTTGTCATTAACTTCAGTATGCGTCTAGATTACTTGATGGGCACGGAATTGGAAACTGACTCTGTTTTTGGTATCTTGAAATCCATTATTTCTGTTTCTGGAAATCTCATCACATATCAATATCATGGCATTTGTCCTTGTTAGCAAACATCGATCTTTGATTGTAGATTATTAATATGCTATTCACGAGGGCTAAGAATCGTACTTTTGATTCGAAAACGTGAACTATTTTTGAAGAACTTCAATATGTATTTGACATGTATACCATGTATAGTATGATGACATCGTAGTCACCTGGCAACATATGCTAAAGAACTGCAGAAGTCGACAAACTTATGTTGATATCTGGTTAAGAACTGCGGAAGTCTGACAAACTTTTTTGTATTTATATTTGTTCTGTTCATCTGATTTTATTGTTATCTGTATATATGCTTGTGTTCATATGCAAACCATTCCTTCCACAAACTCTATGAACAGTAAAAATATGTAAATTTGTTCAAAATCTTTTCCATGTGTATTTTAGTGGATTGTATATATATGAATCTCAGTATTCATTTTATATTTAATACATGAGAAACTTAGTTCTTTTGTAAAATCCGTGAGGCTTGTGAGTTTGTAGTAGAACATGACTCCAGCTCTGTATATAATCAACCAGAGGAGCCTGTTCTTCGAATTCACCAACTGATAAACTTTTTCATTAATGCTTCTAAACTGTGATCTTTCAGAATTTAAGACCAGCTATCCCAGATACATGCCCCGCCGCAATGAAAGCATTAATCGAGCATTGTTGGTCTTCACATCCGGATAGAAGGCCAGAGTTCAGTCAAATTGTGAAAATACTAGAGCAGTTTGAGGCTTCACTTGCAAGTGATGGAAACCTAGATTCAGTACAGAACCTGACATATCATGATCATAAAAAAGGGATTCTTCATCTGATTCACAAGCTTGGGCCGGTGCATCATAGTCATCATAGCCCTCCACCTACGCCTAAGCCTAGGTTTTCATGATGTTCCTCTCGACCTGGATTTGGAGTTTGCAGATAGTATTGTGTATATCAACGTTTTTGTTTTGAAGTTCTCATGTCGTAACTTTGAACACAAATGGTATGTTTATATATATGAATTAACTAGAAATTTGCGGTAAATTTGCCACACTTAACACCACAGTTGTTAAAACCAGCCTGATTTATATGCTTTCTGGTTTCTTCCAAGCACTTCTTACAAGGCCTATTGTGTGGACTAGGGCTGTTATTCGGTCCGGGCGAGCCGAGTTTCGAGCCGGGCATAATTCGAGCCGAGTTTTATTTAGTCGAGCCGAGCCGGCTCGTTTAAGAAAACGAGCCTAAATCTTTGCCCGAACTCGACTCGTTTATTTTCACGAGTCGAGTCGAGCTGGCTCGTTTAGCTAAACGAGCCGAGTTTAACGAGTCGGGCGAGCCGGCTCGTTTAATTTAACACTAAATCGAGTCTAAAATGCTACCCGAATCCGACTCGTTAATTTTCACGAGTCGAACCGAGCCAGCTCGTTTAACAAAACGAGCCAAAATCTCTGCCCGAACTCGAGCTCGATTAACTAAACGAGCCGAGCCGATCCCATCAAAACGAGTTCGAGCCGGGCGAGCTCGCGAGCTGCCCGGATCGGATTACAGCATTAGTGTGGACAGTTCTTTTTCTACACTAAGAATCTATACTCAGTTTTTTCCTCAGACATCAACGAGCCTAGAAAATCTACCGCACAACTAGGCCTGACAATTTGACACGCTCACAAGAAATGAAACGACATGAAAAAAATGGATACGGGTTTTGATTTTCGATACACGAAACACGAAAGTACACGAACATGAAATTACACGATAGATTTCGTTATCGTGTCGGATATGGGTTTTCATTTGGGGTACACGAAATACACGAAAGTACACGAAATATTTGTAGATTATATTTATTATATAGAGTAAAGTTCAATGGAGTACACAATATATTGGAGTATTGGAGTACAGAATTGGATAAAATGTAATCTATTCATCTAAATTTCAATTTTTTTGTTCAATAATATTCGTAAACATTTAATAACATGCACATTATGTTCTACACAACATAAACATTGTAATCAAAAGGTAGAATAATGACTTTTATAAATTACAGGACTCTATGTTCTGCAATATAACTAATAAGCAGAACAATAATGTTAATACTTGTTAAAGTTGAAAAATATTAAAGATTGATAGACAATTATGTGCAAGACAACTTATAACTGATAGATTGTATATAAATTTGTATAATCAAATATATTATTTATGATTAAACTAAAAAATTAAGACTTGTACTCAAATACTCCAATGTTTTTGTGTACTCCATAAAACTTAACTCTCTATATATGTAATGATATATTAAATATATAATTGAGTATAAAGTATATATTTATATGTATGTGTGGATATATATTGTAGATACATTAACAAATTTATAAAGAATTGTATACAAGTATAATATATATCATTCACATTTAATAAATTTATAAAGGAAAATATATATTAAATCCGTTTTTTGATTAAAAATACATTAATATTTTTATATATAATATACACGAAAAGTACACGAAATATACACGAAACGATTCGAAACGGATATAAGTTTCAAATTAGGTACACGAAATTAATAACGGGTGGATACGGGTTTCAGCTTCGAGTACACGAAACATGAAAATACACGAAACGAAAGTATACGAAACGAAACGATTGCCACCCTGCGCACAACACATCAAAAATCTATTGCAAGGTGGGTGGTACATGTTCTTACTTTGATAAGTCTATACCATTGAGCCCTTTGTGATGTTGAAATCACACTAAATTGGAGGACCACAGGAGTAGTGCTGCTGAACTAAAAGCACAACACGTTATTGCAAATGTCCTAATCTCACTGCTACAAGACAACCAATTTTAGCAAAATTGAAGATTTTGTCAAAGTGGTTTGGAGTTTGGTGCCCAACAGAGAACCTAAATAGAATCGAATGTTTTTGTGCTCGAAACTTTTTGAGAGCGTTTGATCCAACGGTTACTGGATTCACTTCTATAAAACATTATCCTTTCAAAAAAAGAGTCCATTAGAAAACAAGTTTTGTACTCCCTCATGTGCTTGTTTATACCGTGCACTGGTACTTGACACACGTATTCTAAATCTTTTAAAAAAAGTATAATTTTATGAATTATATTAAATTTTTATTCTGAACAAAAATTTAATATTTAAATATTTATAAAATTATAAAAATAAATTTTAAAACTATATTTTATATACAATTTTTTTAATATGATTTTAGATATATCCTAAAATGTGTCCTAAGCAATTTTTAAAAAATGTAAAAAAATGAGAGAAACAGGAAAGTATTAAATTAATCTCGCTTGTGATTTCTAAACCAAAATTATATTTGTGCGGAATGAATAAAATTAACTTCATTTATTTAGTTAGCACTAAAAAATTATATATGCATAACATATATTTTTCATGCTTATGATAAAAAATTGAAAATAATGATGACATACACTTAGATTTTTATAACAAAATTATAGTAACTTAACATAAGGAATAGGCCTTAGGAATAAGTAGCACTTAGGGTAGGCACACAATTACTTGTGTTATTTCATGCTTTTAAATGTGCATTGAACATTTGAACTTGCGCATTAGCCAACCCCTCTTAGATGTTAATTTAGTCACAGCAAAGCTAGTAAACACTACTCTATAAAGTAACGTTGATCAAGTTGACAATGCATGAAACTCTCCGTGATCGAGTATAAGCCAATCATGTCATCATCACTCAAAGGTCAAGTACATAAATTAACTAAAGACGTTTTATTTTTTTTAATAATTAGTTCTGCATAATGTATATAAATGGTGTTGAAAGTAGCGTGAACGGGTCCGGGACATTCCTTCTATTAATGTAATAATCTCAAATATTTTATGATTAAAAACCTTTTGAATTCATCTCATCTTTATTGAAGTTTATATAGAACAATAACAATCTCTTGTGATAATTTTCCTAAAGATAAGTTATAATTGATTTTAATCTTCTCAAAAACCTAACAAAACTTGATTTCACGTTTAAGTATGATTATTTAGTTGATGAGATGTGGATTTGTTACCTACAAAATGAATTAATATTCAATAAATTACGATTTTGTGCCATAACTTATCCAAATTTAAATATTTATATTGTGCAATTTAATTATTGAAATAATAATAATAATAACGTGATGAAGAAAATGATTTCTTTTCCAATATATACTTTAATATTCATATTATCCTTTTATATCAAGTTGTACCTTTTTTTGACACAATATCAAGTTAGCACGTGATTTATAGACTTTTAACATTACTTAATATTTACCTAATTGAGTTTTTTTTTATCTCTGATAATATATTTTTTTTTATCAAAAAAATATTTCAAGTTTGGTGAATAAATCTTGTTATCGGTTTTAGTATCTTGAAATTTCATAAATTCTACATATATAGTTTGCTTATTTTAAAAATAATTTATAAAATGAAATAAAATTTGTAGCTCTCATAAAAGGTTTTTAGGGTTTTCTAGATATCAACTCAAAGTCTCAAGACTTGCCGTATAGGATGAGCCCAGCCAAAGTGATCCAGATTACCCAACCAACATATTAAAAGCCCACGTGAATGACAACTTCCAGATAACAATTTAACTAGCGCGGAATGATACACTTACAGCATCTCGGACTAGAGCCATAAAAAAAAACACAAAAATTATGTAAATAAAATTCAATTTTATGATACATTTTTCTTATTTATAAATATAGTCAACTCTATGTGTTAATTATGTTAATCCAATTTCTGCAGAGTTTGGTTGTGCGTAAGGAGTTCAGACATACTTTAAAACTTATCCAAATTGTTTGGCTGGTTATTTCATGCGCCTTAACAAGGAAATGATTAGCAATTGTTTGGTTGGTTATTTCATGCGCCTTAACAAGGAAATGATTAGCACATGCGGTTAAATTGTGCAAACTTTTACTTTTTTTAAAATGTGTGAATTATTTTTGAAAGTGTACGTCTAGTTTGAAACGGTGAGTGTACCATCTTTGCCGGAAGGCGGAAGCGAGTATCTCAACCTCGAAGGAATGATAATAACCTGAATGCGTGTGTTTGGGCATCTGAGGAAGAAACTTGAGTACTACTACTGCATCATCAAAACGCAGAAAGCAAGAAATGGAGTATCATGTAAAAAGAAAATGTGTAGGTAAAGTGAGTGGGCTTGGTGGCACTGTTCTGTCAGACACTCACACTACACTAGTGCTTGCGGGACGAGACACCTCGTTTGTCGTTTAGTCTTCCCAGACGACACTGTTCATCCAATGAATATCGCTTTTGGGAAGGACACAGATCAACACAAACTTCAAATTGGAGACCGGTAACAGACATATATGGATGAAACAGTGCTTACGAGACCATCTCTAATGCAATTTAAAGATTAATCTAAAAAAGTTTTAATTTCAAGTAGATCCAAGTAATTATAATGAACGTTATAAATCTCAAAGAAAAAGAACCCCGCCGCAGATTTGTGCATGAGATGTAAGCATCGGGCCATCTGCCGATCTGCGTACCCCGTTGCAAGTTGCAACAGAGAAATATATCCGGGACAATTGAAACCCCACCTGCTGAATAATCCAGAACCCTTTTATCATAAGCACAAATGATGATACACTACACCGTACACCCATCTGCTGCTTTGTTCTCTTTTGGCACTGATATTTATTCTCTTTCCTTTTGTGCCTTGAGCTTATATTTGGTGTTTAGACACAGGAGATATATCCTCCATCATATGACTCATAGCTTATAGCTGTTTACTAGATCTAATAATTCATGGAGCAGAACCCTATATCATTTGGAGCTGCTGATCGAAAGACTGTAGAGAAAAATAGAAGAAATTATATGAAAGACCTCTACTCCAAGCTCCATTCTCTTATCCCTCATGATAGCTCATCTCTGGTCTCTCTCTCTCCCTCCCTCCCTCTCTCTCTCTCTCCTTTTCTCTCTCTCTCTCCCCCCCCCCTCTCCCTCCCTCCCTCTCCCTCTCCCGCTCTCCCTCCCTCCCTCCCTCTCTCTCTCTCTCTCCTTCTCTCTCTCCCCCCCCCCTCTCTCTCCCCCTCTCCCCCTCCCTCCCCCCCTCTCCCTCTCTCTCTCTCTCTCTCTCTCTCATTATGTATTCATTTATGTCAAATAATTTCACCCTAGGTTTTGGGAGCCAATACATATATAATTCAGTTGAATTGCGTTAATTGCAGGGGGCAAAATCACTGACGGATCAGCTAGATGAAGCAGCAAATTACATTCGGAAGTTGAGAATAAAGCTGGACAAGTTGAAGCACAAGAGAGAAACATTAAAGGGTAGCCATCTGTCAAACAACATTCCAGAGGTCGAGGAAGCAATGTCAGAACTAGCTCCTGTACCACCACAAGTCGATATACATGTTTCAGGTTCTTCCGCAGAAATTCATCTCATAACTGCTACAGATGTGAGTTGCTTTATGATTACTGAGGTTATCCGGATGCTGCAAGAAGAAGGTTTTGAGATTCTTAATGTCAGTTGTGCTGTCAGCAACAATACTTGTTTTCAGATCATTCATTCGCAGTCACAGGTACACAAACGTAGTACAACATATATACGTGAGTAAAAGAAAATAGGGTTTTTTCCAGAAAAATATCCGATTTGCAAAAATTATTTTCAAAAATATCGTGCAACCACATTTGCAAGATCACTAATCTGAAAATCAATTGTTTTCCAATCTCAGTTGCAATTTTGACCGTATTTTGGAGAATAAATTTGAAAAAATGAGCATTTTTATAAACATCCCGGATTTGTATAGTAAAAACTAGTATTCGTTGTAGTGATTAGATATGCATGGTAGACAGAAATATATGTTTTCGCCCTGAATATTCATGATACAACAGGCTGGAGCCTGGGTTCCAAGTTGCGGAAGTGGCACAATATGGGAGAGAATCAAGAAATTTGTGAATGGGGATGATTGATCTATTGGTTTGATTTCCAACTATCTGTCTCATGTTGAAAAAGTACCAGTGTTTAGATGTTATCAGTTTCCTATTTGTTTTGTTTGGTCTGTGTTTTGTCGTAAAATGACCTAAATCTTTTCTGCTCCACAGCATATGAACATGTGCTTGGTTAACTTATAAAACGTTCTTACTGGTCGAGTGAAAGATATTTTCTCGACGTTGGCAGTGATCTATCACTTTCTTGTTGTACACCATAACACAAGTAGCATCCTATAAGCATAATCCCAACGTGCGTTTGCCCAAGGAGTAGGGACATCATTCATACATTTCATAGAAAAGGTTGGTGAATTAGTACAGCCTATTTGCTAAGTTTACTCAATAATTGGTTGCATCCTGTATATAGGGATTAGGGAGTGCTAGCTACTTTCTTGGTACTCTCTCCGTTTCATATTACTATGTTCACTATTGATAACTAAAAATTGTTTCAAATTAGTTGTCTCATTTCAACTTTCAATCAATAGTTGTATTTCCAAGATGAAGTTTATACCACATCTATGCCACATATTATACTTGGTCAATGCAATAAATACAATAATAAATGAATGTTTTATACAAAAGTTAGTTTTTCTTATTATATGTGTGATTTGTTCTAAAGTGGACATGTATTATGAAACGGAGGGAGTATTAAAATTCCACAGCAAGTACGAGATTATTCGGAACCTTACTCAACATCATAGACGGCCGTTTTCTATAGATGCCGAAATTATATATGTAGAGTCCGACGGCTAGATCACTAAATCAGTAAAGCATTGTATCTCATATTTGTCATGAAGACACACACCGGATGCATCCTCATTTTTGTATAGTTATCACATATATCCAATTTAGCAAAAATTCTTTGTCCTTGCTGATTCGTAAGAATATATTTTAACCGTTAATAGAATAGATTGGTAGAAAATGGGTTTGAGTCGTATTTTATATATTATTATTGAGTAGTAGATTATATCCAAAATAGATCATCTATCCTTCATTGCTGATCAAGAGGGAAGGGTATTTGAATCATTGATAGGAATTGATGCGAAAATGAGGAAATGGAAAGATAAATAATATGAAATCACGTATGAAGGGAATGATTTATCTACGTAACAAGAATGTGTTTCTCGGTATATAAATTATTAATTAAGTAACAATACATGAGATTTAGGTTTCGATTTATATCCCAATAGCTCTTCATGATGTGTATGTAAAGTGTCAGGTTCTTTTCGTACCCAGCTTCCTTTCCAACCAAGAAAAATTGAACACGCACTGAAGTTGCGAAAGGACTCGCACTACCGTGAAGAAACTCTGTACGTACGCTTGCTCATACGAGAATCCAAAGAAAGTGCATCGGAGTCGGATAATATGTTTTCATTAGCGCCAGACAATGTACTGAAGTCCATATAAAATGCTGGCGATAAGGACAAATTAAGTCGCCCTTTAATGAATGCTCCGCTGCTGAGTTTACTTGCTACCAATCTCCATAAATACACGCTCCTTACTTCCAAAATGTCAACGTCCCAAGACAATGGTCATTTTATACGTAGCATAAATAATACTACCACGGTAAAGATTCATGACATTCGTATGATGCGATATATAACCAGGAGTAGTTGTTTTTGTTGAAAGACACCGTGTTTGATGAAAATGTAGGAGATTACTGTACCTTTGATCCAAAAACATTCATTTTAGAGTTTTTATCATCCGTCAATATTTTTCCGTTAAATAAAGCCTATAATTGAATGCCGCATATAGCCGATCATTGTGGACGCCTATAATTGAATGCCGCATATAGCCGATCATTGTGGACCATTATCCATATATACTAGTATCACGAAAGGGATTATATAGTCCAAACTCGTACTACAAAGAAGAATTTTGTCATACATTTTGTAAAAAAGTAATAATACGAATTCAGTTATAATATATTTGCAAAAATCATTCAAGTTATATTTAGAATTTAATATACTGACTAAGAAGTATATAATAGAAAAATTCAAGTTATATTTAAAATCTGTCACCTATCAGGAATCAACAATGTCGCTGAAGTCGTTTCCAAGTTAGAACATAAGAAGCAGAAGTCAAATCCTGAAAATAAGCCAAGTTTTCTAGCTTTTTTTGCTGGATTAAGCGCTTCTTCAAGTTTGCTAAACGGACGGGCTAAAAAGAGAAGTGGGCTTTTCAGGCTTTTAAACCCATAAGCCACTCTCCCAAACACCCACTATATATCTTTTTCACAAATCGAATCTTTTTCACATAATCTTCATTTCAATATAATAAAAAAAAAAGAGTATTTATCAAGTCATTTTCGAGGGTTACCAAGGAGAATCTATTTAATCCGACTTTCTACTATTTTCAATAATAAGGTTTTTCAGCCTAGAACTAAAATATACTTTTATATTGTTTCCCATATTTAAAAAAAATTACGAACTTTTGAATTATTTCTTTAAAAACTATTTGTATTGTTTCTGTCCCTTGGAAAAAATTGTGGGAGCCAAAATAATTAATGCAACAATAAACCATGAGCCGGTCGGCAAAACAACCAGCTTCCATAAGTATGATCTAACTAATAACTCCACTTCTCCTTGTTTCTCCCGCACCAACTTTAGCATACAACTACAATCTACTCTTTATTAAAACCAGTGGGCTCGCTATGTATACAACACTCAACTCCCCAGCTATAAATAGCTTGTACAAATTTAACTAGCATCTTCATTGTCTCCACAGCTTCTCAACAATATTTATAGTCATACCACTTTTCTTTTAGCTAGAGTGTTTTTGTTTCTAATGGCATCTCTAGTTCTTCTTGTTTCTGAGCTTCTTAAACTCCAGAACTCTGGCCTAGTCTGCTCAACTTCAATACCTTTTCCTTTATATACTTGTGGTGCAACAAGTTCCACTGGAGTTCCTTGTTTTGTTGAGAATAGGGGTGCCAAGGTGCCCGGAGATACCGCGACGGATCAGTTTTGCGATGGGGAAGGTGATTTTGAAGAAGATTTAGATGATTTGAGGGTTTCTGTTGAAGATATCGTTTGGCCTTGATAGTTTGAGTAATTTTCCTTTTGCAATAGTATGAGCTCTGTAGTGCCGCGATATCTGCATGTATAGCCATTAGCCACCGTGAATTTAGAGCCTTGTCCATTTGATATTGTCATGCACGACTTATCTTAAAAAAAAGTATCTACTTATCCACTACCTGCCTGGTATCCTGAATCCTGCTGAATCTTCCTCCTTTTAGGAGGACCTCATCTCGGTGATTAATTTCAAATTTTATAAGTTAAACCAAAAGAAATAGATCATGTTTGGAAATTAGCAAGCGGACGGAATTAGATATTTTTATTAGCTAATTGAAGTAAATGTTTTGAGTAGCCGATTGAATTAGTAGTTTCTTGTAAAACTGTTTGGTAAATAGCTGATTCTGACATAAACCAATACCTCTAACTCAAAAACTCCTGAAAATAAATTTTTTTAATTTTATATCGTATATTTCAATCCGCTAACAACCAAATAAAACTAATGAATTCTAATGGTCAAATCCTTAAAAACTCTAATTTTGCCCGAAAGCCGTGGCTTCCAAATAGGGCTATATTATTACTTGTTGACGTTGATAATTTTAGACTTGATCTACTTCAACCCAGCGGCCCAGTTCAACTGTGTTGGGTACTAATTAGGGTCCAGGTAGGATTCAAGATGACTTGGGCAAAATCACGCGGGTGATAAATTTGGCCCAAAGAATCTGATTCAATAACAAAAGTTCTCTCTCTTTCGAAATAAATATTAAAATAGTTACTTTTTGAGGGCCGTATACTGTAGCTTTTAAATTGGTTCTTTTTACGCCTCCAGAGTCCAGGCCACGGGACATAACTTGAATAGGCTAGTTTAAATAAAGTAAATTCCATTTATACCCGATATTTTTTGTGAAATCGTTTTATTATTTAAACTATGATATATTGTATCATAAATTTTTGGTCCCTCGTGTTTTAAGGGGTTATCATTCAAATCGACGTTATAATTAACATATGAGAAGGGCATGGCTTAGAAATCTCATAAGGAAGAGATAAAGCTGTATCCTCTCGAATTAAAAATCTTAATTTTTTAGAAATTTAGAACAATCCTAATAAAGTACTTTCAAAAGTGTTCAATCTAATTATCTAATCCACACATTAAAAAAATAACGAAATTTTATAATGAATATAAACTATCAAAATATTAGATCAATGAGAAATCAACTAGTGTGACACGATTCATAAGTAACAGTAGAGCTGATGATTAATCAGTGATCGAAAACATCTGTAAGATTATTAAAATTTGTAGTCCAAATTTTCACTTTAAGAGATAAAAGTAGATTATTAAAATTTTATCCTCAATATACTTTTATCTCTTAAGGTGAAATTCGGCGAAAATTTCGGAAGATAACAAATACTTCATTCACTTGTTTGATTTTCTTAAAAATGATAATTATTTATTATAATAGAGTGGTTGTAGTTTTAATTTTATATTTTTTTTATCTTTTGATTATATATTTTATATAAATTTTATTTATACTTTTGTTAAAACCTTTCGAAAGATAAATTGAATGGGAACGAGAAATACGCGATAGCATTTTTTTTCCAAATAAAAACGATGAGAAGATAAAAGTATCAGTTATTCTAATACTCACCGTCATAAATTAAGTTGAGTAGCTGATCATTCACAATTTCTTTTTTGTTTTTTGGGTCGAATCCATCTGAAATTTCTTTACTAATGTAGGAATTGCTTGCGGCCGAGAAACTCTGCTATGGGCAAACTCTGCTACTGGGCAGCGTTACTCAGTCAATTTTGATTCGCCTTAGATGATTACGTAGAAATAATTCGTTTACATAAATAATCTGAACCTGCATAGATTAAAAGGAAAATGTGATCGGCAAGTTAAGCTGTGGAGAATCAACAAGTCAAAATCGAATTTGTCAGTGATGCAGATAATTAATGAGATCTAAGATTATCCGATATATATTTATAGATTTCATGAACTTGGCACGTGAAATTTTCTTACCGTGTCTCCATTTATGTTCCCGTCGGTCAACAGAAAACCTTTGTTTATTTTCTTTTTATTCTTTGAGAACTTTCATTCACCAGATATTAGTATTTCTTTTTCGGTGGATAACAAAATTGACAGACTCTTAACAAAATTTTAGAAGTTTCCGCAGACTGATTTGGCTGCGAGCCTCCTTATATGAATTTAACATAAGATGAGGATGAAAAATAATCTAATATTGTGCATAATTTATTTATTTAATTGCAAATATAGATTCATATCACTTAAGTTCTAAAAACAAATAAATTATTCCAAAAAATAACTATTATAAATAAGTATTAAACAAATAATTTAAAAAATAACTTTCATCTATTTTTTGAATTTAAATCGTTTTTTGACATTTGCTAGTTAAAAGTTATAAATTATTTTAGTAATTTTGATTGTTTGCACATAATTTGAGATATACTATAAAATATAACTTGGTTATTGTTTTGGATCCTTTTAATATAAATAAAATAAAATAAATATATAGAAGGTAAATAAAAATACTACTCTCTCGTTTTAATTTATATGTCCATTTTTAAAAAAAAACATTTGTTTCAAATTAGTTGTCCACCTTAACTTTCAATGCAAAATCATATTTCCAAAATCTATTATACTCCACACATCTTTTATTTATATTTTTTAGATCAATCTTATACCACATGTTATCGTCATTTAATGCAAATTAATTTGTAAAAAATCATTCTTCTTAAACTGAGTTATTTTTTAAAAGTGAAAATTTAATTTAAAACGGAGAGAATACTCCTGAAGAACGTGGCACGAGTGAAAATACTGGTAACAATTAGAGAGAGCGCGCATTAAGTCATTAACATGGTGACTTTGAATTTGAAATTTGTGAGGTAAATTGAAGCCGTTGGAATGAAATTACAGCGAAGAGAGAGATGCATCGAGACTTGGAGAAATGCCTAGCAAAGCGTGCAGATTCCCCATCATTTTTACATCACCCACTCTGCATCTGTTACTGTGCGCCACTTGTGCACCATAATTTCACACACATGCTTCCCTCCCTAAACATACTTTATTCTTCCTACTAATCCTACTTACACTAAATTATCTGCTGTAATTTCGAATTTGTTAGAGCAACTTCAATGCAATGCTATACTTGGTTCTATTGCTATATTATAGCATCAAAAGTAAAAAAAACTCAACTCCAAAGGGGTGCTATATTTGGATGCATCCATGCATAGATGCATCCTTGGTTCTATATTTGAAACCAAGGATGGATCCATCTATGTTGCCACATCATCAATAAATAGAAATTGAAAACTAGTTAATGAGTTAGATAAAAGTTAAAGAGTTGGTTCTATAATGAGTTGGTTAAATTTGAAACAAGTTATAGAATTTGGCATTGGAGTGCAAGTTTTATTTTAGCACCAAAAAACACTTTTTGGTGCTATATTATAGCAATAGCAATAGATATATAGCATCTAGCATTGGACTTGCTCTTAGTTTCGAAATTCCAAATAGTAATTCATGCAAATAATTTGAGCAAAATTTTTACAGCATTCGACCCCACAACTGATTTGTAAGTACTGCCTCACCAGCTCTGCAGCTCGTTTTGGTACTCCTTTGACTGAAATATAGTAGTAGCTTCCTTGTATTTATATCGAGTATTCGGAATAATTTTTAAACATATCGACTAATCATAAAAGTAAAAGCGACTAGTTTATAACAATAATTTACATGCACAGTCGCACACCGCAAATTATGGAAAATATTGTGTCAAGAAAAACAACACTCTCCATAATACAAGCAAATCTCACATACACAACCCTACAGGCTACAAGCTCACATCTCTTGCACCATATCCATAATTCTAGCCCATCTTCCACCGCTCCAAGCCCCTATAAATCACTTCACTTTTATCACACCTCTGCAACATTACATTATTTCTCCTCTCTCTCTCTCTCTCTAAAAACATGACTGCTCTCTCTCCAAAACCCATGGGCCTCCTCCACCTCGCACTCCTCTTCTCCACCTTTGTCTTTGCTCTCGGCACAGCCACAATAGCCCAGCCACCCACCGCCCTTGCACCAGCCCCAGCTCCTCACCACCACAAGCCCGGAGGTCACCACCACCACCACAAACACGCACCCACCCCAGCCCCCGCACCCCTCGCTAAACCACCCACCCACGCCCCCGCTCCTTCTCCTCTCAAGCCCCCAGTCAAACCTCCAGTTCAGCCAGTCAAACCACCAGTCAAAGCACCATCTCACGCCCCCACTCCCCTCCCAGCCAGGAAGCTCGTAGCTGTTCAAGGCGTTGTCTACTGCAAGCCCTGCAACTACACTGGCGTCGAAACTCTCTTGGGAGCCACTCCCCTTCTCGGTAAGCTCCACCTATTTTTTATCTTTTGCACGATAAATTTTAATTCTTCCGAAACTCGACACGAACCCGACATTTAATATATTTTGTATGGCAGGTGCTGTGGTGAAGCTACAATGTAACAACACAAAGTACCCACTAGTAGTCCAAGGCAAGACAGACAAGAATGGCTACTTCTCACTTAATGCCCCCAAGACAATCACCACCTATGGAGTCCACAAGTGCAGAGTGTTTGTGGTTTCTTCGCCTGAGAAGAAGTGTGACAAGCCCACCAATCTGCGTTACGGAGTGAAGGGTGCGATCTTGGAGAAATCAACAAAGCCACCAGTGTCTACAAAGACTCCTGCTACCTTTGAAATGTTCAGTGTGGGTCCATTTGCTTTTGAGCCTTCTACCAAGAAGCCATGCAGTCACTAGAGTGAATAGACAAAGGGGTGTGTTTTTGTGTCATCAAAATTTGCAAGGTTAAAGATTTTGAGTTGGTTTATTCAAGTGGTTGTTGTAATGGTGATGGTTGTGGAGTTTTTAATCTTACTAGTTAGGATCCAGTATGGTCTCTTGTTGCTTGTTTCATTAATGTATCCAAATCTTTGCTGGCAATAAAGACATTTGAGAGATCTTATATGAACTTCAAGCGACTGTTTACCATTATTTTTGTTAGTATTGTTAGTAACTTGTTGGATTTAGATAAAAAAAAATATGAATGTACTATGGAACTAAGGTACTTGTAATTTTATTTTTATTTCGGGACATACAAAAGCTAGTCAAATGAAGGTACCTAGGTTTAACTTGCTAATAGTGTGCGAATAAAAATGATCCAGGCTCATGTGGGCAAGAACGGTAGTAGAAATTAGCACCCAAAAATATGAAAAACAGAACGGAAGTACAGTTTGATAGAGGTTCCGAATTATTCTGAGACGTGTATTCGGTGTGCTAGCAATTTTTCAGATCAGTATAGGTGTGTGAGTAGTTCAGTGTGCTTGTAATTTTTCGAATCAATTGTCATATGCGAAAACGAAACCAGATTATAAAAAAGACCAACTTAATCCCTTTTCGATCCTTAATGTTTGTAGGTGCAACGATGCAATTTCAACATTTTTACTTGACCAATTGAACGCCTCCAGTTATCCTTAATTATTAATGATAAAGTTTACTCGTGCTTTTTAATCCATAAAACATATATTAGACGTTTTTTTTAATTCTAAAGAATATACTGCTGGATATTTGTAACTCTTTTAAACCTCAATATTTTTGTAAATATTACGAGTGCGAAATGTCATGATTATTCACTGATTATATATTTTGTTATAAAGATTAATTTGAACATATCTCATAGTTGAAGTGTTGAATCGATAATATAAAATATTCATATCATAACGATATACACTCTCAAATTAAACGTTAAAAAAAATATTCAGCCTAGTCTTTTAAATATGAAAAATGCGCGGCCTTATCCAATATGCTGGATTTCAGGCGTGTCTGGTTACGTGCTATCTGGCCTGGCCTTCTAGTTGTGTCTATTCTTCTGATTGTGTACAGTATAAAATACTATCATTTACTACAATATTAACGTAATTTTAAAGTTCCGCCCTCTTTTTTTTTTTATTATTGTTCAAAATTCCACGCACCTTATTATCTGGATCAGCTGGATATCAGTTCAGATAAATCTTTTATATCAACAAAATTTTACAACTAGAACACCCCCTCATTTTTTGCTTTTAACAGTGTTTGAACTCTCCGAGTCCTATAAAAAGACTAAAAAATATATTATCTAGGGGTGATCGCGGTGCGGGCGGTGCGGTTTTTCGCTAAAACCGCGAACCAAACCGCGCATGCGGTTTGGTTGAAAACTCAAACCGCAACCGCACCACGCTAGCATAAAAACCGCGTAAACCGCACCACAAAAATGCGGTGTGGTGCGGTGCGGTTTGTGCGGTTTGTATTCTTAAGAATAAATATTTTTAGTTGAAGTTAGAAATAAATTTAAATATACAATAATTAAGAACTTTGCATGTAATGAATTTATATGATATTTGTCATTTCAGAGCTACGAACAACTACTAAAATAACACAAACAAAAATGTAAACATGATAATAAATATGAGTACTAACTACTAAGAGACATATTATAATAATATAATCATTTCATACAAATTTGGTATAATAGTAATGCGAGATTGATTAAATAATAATTAACTATTATTTGAAGAGATTTAACAAACATATATAACATAATTATAAATAATATATATGTATAATATAATTTTATTTGAGAATCACTAATATATATATATATATATATATATATATATATATATATATATAATATTGCGGTGCGGTGCGGTTTGAACCACACTACCAATATGTCAAACCGCAATCCGCACCGCACCGCGCGGTTTGTGAAAAATTCAAACCGCAACCGCACCACGAAAATTAAAAACCGCGTTTTGTGGTGCGGTTTGATGCGGTGCGGGCGGTTTATGCGGTGTGGGCGGTTTTTTGATCACCCCTAAATTATTATCGAATTAAGAGTTCGAAAATTGTTCTCATCTTTCGCTTCACAATATCATATCTATACAGAATTATAGAAATGCCTTTGATTAATACAGTAAATTTTAAGTGTGAAGAAAAACGTCCCGTTACGCGGGTGTACATATTGGTGAAGTAACGGTCAAAAAATTTATAAACAGGATAAAAACGAAATGAATGAGCAGAGGAGGACGATGAGTGTGTTTTCAACATGGAAGACATTTGTTACTCTTTTTAGGGAACAAGTCTGCTTTCTTTTGCTCACGCCTTCCCATGTAGAGTACGAATATGAAGAAAATTGAGAAGAAAACAAACAGTGCTGCTTTTTTTTATTTTTTTATAGTCACTGCCATTTCTTTCTTTCTAACTGAGCAGACCTGCTCTCTCTCTTTCTTCTCATTATGAATTTTAAGAGTATCCTATGCTTGAAATTCTGTTTTGCTTTGTTTTATCCTCCGTTTTCTGTTCGTATTTCAAAAGCATATATATGGGAAATATTTCAAAAAATATAAGAATAACAATGAACAGACTATGAATGATGATGCTATTAAAAAAAATAGCCATTCATTGAATAAAATTAAGCATAGAATGATGTAGCAACTGTCCATTTGTTTTCGAATGTAGTAATGAGTGGGTTCAAGTCAAGCCTCAAATTGGAATGATAAGAAAGATATATCTTGAATATAAACAATCAAAAATTTTTGTTAGTGTAAGATCTTTTGGTAAGAGTCCGAAAACAAATTCGTGCGGGTTTGACCACACCACGGTATATAGCAGATAATATCATATTATTGCGGAACTAACGAATGTTGCGCAGCACAACAAGTGGCGTTAGAATCGATGATTAAGAAGTTTATCCCGGGACCGCAGGTCCTTGAAAGATAATCTAAGTAATTTATTATTATATTAATAAATTTTGTACCAAATAAGTTGTAAACATCAAAATTTTATCTAAATATATAATATATAAATTATTACTTATTAAACCTTTATTTTAATTCACGCTAAACAATCAAATTGTTTCATTTCATCCTCAAAAAGTATAAAGAGAGTCCAGACTTTAAACAGCGCAATTTCTATATGCAATGGGAATGACCGGTACATAGAGACGTGTGGGCTAATATTAGTTGGGCCGACTTATGATCCTTGATTGGGTAGAGCATTGGGAAGTTCCTCTACGTCACTTGTGCACGCTTCTCGGCTTCTGTATGCCACCCGCATATTTTATTCTCTCTTTGTTACTCCGTCTATCCCTCTCATTTCTTTACGGTTATTCATTTCTTTACGGTTATTATTTTAGGATGTCCCTCTCATTTCTTTACGTTACTATAAATAGTAAGTTTTTCCCATCATTACATTCACTATCTTCTCCTACTATCTCATAGTATTTAACAATAAAAATTACCATTACACTCACCACTTTCCTCCATTATCTCAAATCTATTATTAAATATTGATAGGTCCCACCACTTTACCCACTTTTCATCTAACTTTACTCATTTTTCATACATTGTCTTGGTCTCCGTGTCCCCTTCCAATGTAAACAATTGAGGGGGACGGAGGGAGTATTAAACATGAGTGAATTTATTCAAATACGCAAGTCCACAGTTTTAAAAATTAAAAACGGTAACCGCTACCGAATCGTCGATTTCAGTTTCGGTTTTAAAATGCCGATTTGGTTTTCACTTAAAATCGGGACCGCACCCATTAGTACTAGTTCAATTTTGAAATTTTCGGTTTCGATTCGCCTCGATTTTATGCGGTTTGGTTTTATCGGTTTCAATTTGAATTTAGTTTTTGGTCACCCCAAGTTCAGGATAATATCCAAATTGAATCCATTTTATTTTTCAAAACAGCCCCGCATCTCTTTTTATCAATTGAAAAAATAAAAAATTATCATCAGAAATATCTTTTAATCTATTTTAAGATGTAATTTTCAGTTTTTGAAAAAAATAAAGGAGTGGCTTAGGGGCCGTTTGGGTGGGCTTAAAATAAGTGCTTTTGGCTTAAAAAAATAAGTGGAGTAAAAGTTAGAAGTAAATTAAGACTTATGAGTGATTAAAGTGTTTGGCAAATAAATAGAAGTCCTGAAACAAAAGCCAGCATTCCTAACTTTTTATAAGTGGTTCTTGACTTTTTACACAAACGGTATGAATAAGTGCTTCTAACTTAGAAACTCAGAAGTTGGGCTTTTAAGTCGTATACAAACACCAACTTATACTCATTGGTAAAAAAATAGTTAAATTAGTAAAAAATTAGTCAATTTGATTTTCAAAAATAGAAGTAACAACTAATAAGGGATGGAGAGAGTATTAAAAAAGTTGCTATACTAACAAATTTATACAAATTCTAAAAACTTAGGGGCGCCTTTAATTTTTTCTAAACTAATTACTAGTTGACTTTAACAATGAAATTCATAACTTATGTAGTTATGTATGTCAAGTCAAAGTTTAAAAGAACATGAAAGAGGTACGCATGTCTTTTTTCTTTAATACAAATCACTTCTATCTTTTCAAATAAATTGTGGTTCAACTTTTTTGACGCTAATTTTGAAAACACTGATATATATTAAAAATTCATTTAAAACTTTTTATGAATAAAAATGTTAAATTTATAATTTATCAACAAAATAAAAAATAATAATTTCAATTATAATATCAATACATTTAAAATGGGAATCAAAAATCAAATATTTTTTTGAGAATTAAAGAAATAGAATTTTATTAATGGGAGACATTTGAAGTTATAACTTATAAAAAGTTTTAGGCTTGCTCTTAACTAGTTAATTTTTTTTCTTAACTGATCACTAAATGAATATTTTATTTACAATAATATCTTTAGTCAATATTATAATTCATATAAGTCTAAATTCATTTAATAAAAATAATTATTTTAGCTGTACAATCTAATAATGTACAGATGTGTATGAAAATAAAAATAACACATGTAAATAAAGGTAATAACATATACTACAAGAAATCTATTTCTTATTAAATATTTATTAATTTGAAATTTCGTACTCTTCAATTTACAATATATAATAACAAATATCTTTTTTCAATTTTTTTACATGTATATGCATTTATAATAATGTGTTAAATTTAAATTTTTTATTTGACTGACTTCTGCAATGATATTGAAACCCTTCAATTTTGCATTTCCAAAAGTGTAAAATTATTTGAACAGAGTCAAAAGATTCTTTCAAAATCAGAAATGAAGATCTCATAAAATTGTAAAATTGACTTGAAAACTCATCTTAAAAAGTTTGATGCCTTTTAAGTTTGTTATAATAAAAAAATATTAATATCTGCATAACCCACTATCGTCTAAATAAAAAATACAAGATATTATTTATTATTAAAAATATTCAAACTACTAATTATAGAAGCCATTATTATCAAGATTATTCAAACAGGGTGTTTAATATAGGTACTATATTTATTCAAAAAAAAATATAGGTACTATATTAGTCAAGTAGTCAGTTTTCAAAGGGGCCAACCAAGTCAATGAATCACAGTGAGCAAAATTGAATCTTGTTTGACTATTTCCTCTCTTTATCAAGTCCCACAACCCCTCCCCATCTCCGCCTGAAATTCCAAACACAGCCAATAGCCTGTTACCAGTTGGTCCATCTATATCTATCCCCACGCGCCTACCCAGCGCGTGTGGGTCACCACCGAATACCATTAGCCTGTGCCTTGCACTCTCTCCATGATTACCTCTTCTATTGTGCCACAACAAACACAAAGACCTTTGAACAGAAAATAATCTTAAACAAACATATCTTTCTCTTCTGGTTATGTTTCATTTCTTTCACTTGTTTGGTCCTTGCTCTCTCTCTAAAAGAGCTTCTCTCACTTGAAATTTCTCAAATTTGACCCATCAATGGAAACATCAATGAAACTCCAAGAAAATCAAAACCCATCTCTAGTTTCATCACCAAATAGCAATAGCACCAACAGTTCAAGCTCTAGTAACACAACCCACCAGAAAAGCATGACCCACCCATGTACGCCCAGAGCTCCGGCTCCGCCACCGGTCATCAGATCCGAACCTAACAACCCGAACCCGACAACTTTTGTTCAAGCTGACTCGTCTTCATTCAAGCAAGTAGTTCAGATGCTCACCGGATCTTCAGATACAGCGAAAATTGCTGCTAATGCTTCTAACCGACCCGACCCGATTAAGAATCCCATACCAATTGTGAAAACCGGGTCAAAGAAAGAGAAGGCGTCTAAGCTTTATGAGAGGCGAAACAGCATGAAGAACTTCAAAATCAGCCCATTGATTCCGGGTCTTGTGAATGGGTATTCGGGTTCGCCCCGAAAACCCAGCCCGGCCGAAATTCTGTCACCCAGTATGCTGAATTTCCCATCACTAGTTCTTAGCCCGGTGACACCTTTGATACCCGACCCGTTTAACAGGTCTCAGCAAAATGGGCTGGGTCCGAATATTAACATGGACGCCGAAAACAAAGCAATTGCTCACAAGGGATTTTATTTGCATCCATCTCCATCAAATACTCCAAGAGGTTCGGAGCCCCGGCTTTTGCCTTTGTTTCCTGTCACATCTCCTAGAGCTTCAGGTTCTTCTAATTCATCATGAATTGATACACGAGATTGATGTATGATTTTTATGTATAAGCATTTATATGTAATTCCAATTGTTGAGCTAAATGTTGTGATATAATAATCCAGAGTTGAAAAAGAAACAAGCTTTTGTTTCAATTGTAAAATTTGAGTTCCCCATGTGTCTTGTACTTCTTTTTTTGGATTTAATTGCAGCTAAGTTGTCTTCAAATTTGTTTGCTATTGATGGGCATAATTGCACCACTCTGTGCACTGTAATCATGGTGGTAGAAATTGGATATTGAAACTAATCGATTGACCTACCGACTCAAGGATTTATTAGTGATTTTTTAGATTAATTGGAGATTTTTAGTCAAATTGTAGCGTAATTGATATTTTTTATAAGAATTGAGATTTTTTTAATAAATCGCAGATTTTTAGAAAATCGATAATAATTAGATGTTTTACTGTATATTATATAATTTCATGATTAGCCAATTTACACTGTGATTTTGGGTGTTTAGCTTTATTTTGAGCAATGCAGTGGTTATTGTATACTTGTTCACTATCTAATTAGAAGACTTGTGCAGAACAGATAGAAGTAATTTTTTGTGTTTACTATAGAAAAAGGCACTAAAAGAAATTGTTGTAGTATTATATGTGACCCTTTGTACCTGTATTGACTCTAAGATTGGAACTTTTAGGTTTTGGAGGGGTCAATGGAAATTAAGAAAAGAGTGAGGTTTGATGGAGAATGTGAGTGGAGGGGTTAAGCTGTCTGGAAAAGAGTAGATCAAAGGATAGCTTATGTAATGTGAGTAGTAGAATGAGTAGATCAAAGGATAGCTTATGTAATGTGAGTAGTAGAATTTATGTGTCTTAGGCTTGATCCTTATTTTGTTTTTACTTGTACTAGCCTTTAACCCGTGCAAAGCACGGGCGGATATATAATTCGTAATTTATTAATTATAATTTAAATTTTAACACTATTTTATTAGTATTTTAGTATTAATGAATTGGATTTTAGTTAAATTATATTAACCAACTGATTATATCTTCTAACGGAAATTTAGCTTTCACAATTTATATTATTCAATTAATTTTAAATCAAAATTTTCATATTTCATATATCTTCATATGTTATGTGATGGTTCGTGTTTGTAACGAAATAGAACACGTTAGAGTTAAATTTCGAGTAAAATACGTTATAATTAAAAAGTAGCGTCTCTAATTATTTATATGTATTTTAGACAAAAGATATTAAAAATTGTATATTTATAATTACTTATACATTTGTCTATAAGTATTTTTTAATATTAATATATGTTATTAACAGTAGTTTCACCTTTTTCAACTAATTATAAATTATATTTAATAAGATATTAATATACATAAGGAGTGTTTTTAGTATATAAAACTGTTTAATAGATATCTGCATGTTGTAGACTTTTAGTTTTATAGGAGAGTACCAAACCAAAATTTTGTACGACTACAAATTATACCCATGTTGGCTTTTTATAGTATAGTATAGTATAGATAATTGTGTTAGATCAGCAGAGAAAAGGTTGGAAGAGAATCGAGAAAACCTTTATTTTTAGTATTCTTTTTCCGTGAATGATCTTGAATTAAAAATTACGGTAGGATCAAGGATGTGCATTTTTCCTTATTTATATTTGTGTAAATGGCATAAAGACTAAACATTTATGAATAGAAAACAAAGGAAAACATGTAGGTCATGATCATGAGGCATCATGGCTCTGCGTTTAGAAGTTGCAGTATTTTTGGGCTGTGTAGAGATGTTGAACATTTGGGTAGGTGGGTCTTTAGTTCAAAGTTTGAAACTTTCATGTGCATTGTTAATGTTTGGTCCTCATCAACTTCACAATCATCAGTGCTGGTGGTCCTTGTATTTCCATTTATCTGCTAGTACTCCCTCCATCCTAAATTAGATGGCCCCGTTGACTTCGGGCACACAATTTAAGGTTCATTGACCGCATAGATACGTGACTTATTTTTAAAATTTTATTTTTGCAAATAAAAATTAAAATATGAAATTTTCATTTATAAAAGAAAAAATAAAAAAATAAATTTCGGAAGTAGACGGTCAATGCATCTAAAGTTACGTGCCCAAAGTCAACGGGGACATCTAATTTGAGATGGAGGTAGTAATGAACAGTTGACTACTAATGAAGCAATTTACCAGGGACTACTATCACCGGCCTTCCAGAATCCTAGTTCTAAAATATCTGCATCCGAATTGTATAGTAGTATGCATTTATAGGTCAAAATCCTAATTTTAAAATATCTGCGGCCAAAATCAATAGTAGTATTTATTTATTGGCAATGATCAGAAGATAGTACATACGTTATTGATGGATATCAAAAAATCTAAAATAAGATAGTCTTTTGTTGAATGATATTATTAAACTCCTGTATATTTTATAAAAATTTTAGAGTTAAGTTGTCTAGCACTTTTTCGCTGATAGTATGTTATTAAATAATATATGATCAGATCTTAGTTTATTTATTTATCTATTATTTGTTTCTATCTATGTGTTCTTGGTACATTAGAAATCGATAAAGACAATAATATACTCAAAAGATTTTAATATGTAATTTAACACTAAGATATAACTATGAAATTTGTGAGTACAAAATTCTTAATTAAATTAGTCTACATGTCGTTGTGATTATTCAGAGAATATGTAAAAAAATATATATACAGCATTCCAACCTTGCAATCCCATTGATATAGACGATCTGATTTTTGCGAACCATCAAAACATTTAGATATAATTTTACTTTACGATAATTATGGACAATACAATTGGAGTACATGCTATTATTTTTAGTCAGATTTTACATTTTAGTTTTAAATAACTATTCAACCAATTATTTTAACTTTCAACAATGAAATGAAGATCATCTAAGGCTCTAAGCAATATATAATAGAGATGCTCTAAATGTTATATACACAATTAACCTATTAAGCCAAATAAGCAAATTAATGATAGCCGAAGAGCATTTAAAGAAAAAAAGAGAAAGAAATGAAGTAGTCATTACATACAAAGAGAAGGAAATGAAGTAGTCATTACATACATGATACAACCAGTTAATGCTTGAACTCATTACTCCTGTACATTGGACCAACATTTTATTCTTCTTTCTCTGTGTGGTGGGATAGAAAGTAAGATATATCAGCAATTCATGTTCGGGACCAAATTATGATTGTTCTTTCTTTTTCTTCTTAATTACACATAATATCATATGTTCTCATATTCCATAATGCCGATTTTGTTGTTTTTGGTTGAGAAGAATAGATTGAAATGGAATAAAACTAAAGTAAATACATAAATATGAGAAAGGTTTTAAAATATACCAGCGTTGTTCATGTGATAAGCACTACCTCTCATTTAGCTTCATTTATTTTTGGTGCAGACTTTAAATTTTGAGCTGTTTGAGACTCAAACATTCTCCTGAAAATTAACCAATATTGTAAAAAGCGAGAATTGGACTTAATCGGTGAAATCACGGAACAAGGATTAATCGGAGATTAATTGAATTGATCGGAGAGATTAATCGGATTGATCGATGATTAACCGGAGATTTAATCAGTTCGGCGAGTTACAGTTCACGACTAATCGTGATTGAGTCGAAGCAATAACAAGAATATTTCTAGTGGAACACCTTTCACAATCCGTGGAGAGATGATTCACTGATAGACCGAAGGAGAAGTTATTTGACTCATTCACATCCGGATCATGAATGTTTGGAATCCATATTATGCGAGGAGACATTGCTTTTGCTAATTCGAATTGAAGGGTGATATAAAATCGATCTTTTTCCGACATCATATCCATAGTTAGCAATTCCAATTAATCACCGATTTTTAGAACAGAGGAAGTAACAAAGAAAAGAAAAACAGGAGTAAACTATATTGCTGTTCAATGTACATATAATACCATGCCCTGAGAACAAAGTTGGTTACATCCCATAACTATGAAATTCAATTTACAAATTCTAGCATTCTGTTACTTCTATATAATGTGTACAAAAAACCAATATTTGGGAAAGGGGAAGAAAAAATTATTGATCTAGGAGGACACTGAGGCCTCGATTTTATTCACCATGTCGTATGGCATGCATAATAAGATTAGAGTAAATTTTCTAATGACGAGCGCATCGTGTTGCAGCAGTGCAGCTACGTTGATACGGGTTGGCCTTTCCAGTTGCTCCGCAGTTGTAGTAGGATTGGCCACGGTTATTGCAAGGTACCTTGTTCGCGCTAAGTGCACTATAGCTTATGTGACTTGACCCTGCCAGCACTCTGCGGTGGCGTTCTGTTATCTCGTGTACTTTCCCCATGCCATGGGCTTCTGGTGTCGCGAGCTTGTGTGGTAAGATGACACTGTTTTTCCTGAAATAGGATGATTCCGCGACAGCCAGTGCTGAGAAAGCCACAAGGAAGAACAAGAGAACATAGTTAGAGCTCATCTTGTTTGGTGATGACATATTTTGAGAATGGCCTGAATGTGTTTATATTGAAGATTGATCTTCTTTTAATTATCTGAATTTTAGGATCGGTGAAAGAATGATATGGGGAAGGGTGTGCTAAAAATTGACAGTCTATTTGGAGCAGATATTTCTGTGGTTTGCAGACAACACTCATTATTGCCTGTTCATTTTAATTCTCATTTGGGAAAATTTATCTGCCACCGTTGTTGCTCCTTGTTTGTCGATGAATTGCATGTTAATGAAGCTGTTTGGCTCATGTCCTTCCATTATTACCAAGAACAATCAACGGTTGGTAAATATGTTTTCTTGTCATTGTAAACTGACCTCTTATATCTATTTTCCCTTCTTTTTTCCTGAATTTGTAAAAATATTGGCAACATAGTATTACAAATGTAATTCTCACGAGGGTTTCAGTCTCTGAGACCGGACCTTGAGTTAGCACTCAACAAGCTGAAAATATACAAATATTAGCAAGAAGGTTAGGTAGTCGTGCTGTGTCCGACATGGACACGACACTGATTCATATCGGATTCTTTGATTGAAATGTGAACCGACTTAAAAACTCACATATAAGTTGAATATATAACACAAATCTGCAAAAATAAAAGCAAAAAGAAAGAAATAAAAGTAAAAAAACAAGTTGAAGAGATCCCTGATTTACAAAATTTCTTATAAAATTGTGTTTAATCAGAATTCATAGTTATTTTTATTAAGAAATCTACTTATCATGGTTACATATTAATGTGTTATGTTGTGTCCCCGTTCTCTGTGTTCAAGAAATAGGACGGTGTCTCCAAATTTTAAATTTTGAGTATGATACTCGAATATGTGTCATGTCTGACGCTACCCGAGTGAGCCAAAATAATATAACACAACATGCTTGATATTGTTGTTTATTCGCTGCTTATTTTAAATGTATGTCAACCTTCCTGAATTCTTACCTGAAACACCAGTGGCCCTCAAAATTCATCAATATGAGCGTGTCAATCAACATTGAGCTAACATTAAAAACTTGTGTGTTGTGTTAATGGCTAAGTTGCTCTAGTTTTAACTGTGTTCTTATGGATTTAAATCATCCATGTTCTAGCTTTTGTGTTTGCCTTATTTTAAGCTCCTTAACATCAAATACACATATATGCAACGAGAAATGTACTCCACCTATTCCCTCTTACATGTTTTTTTGACTTTTTTCTGTAATTTCAGATGCATAAAAAAATAATTCTGATCATTATTTTTTGAATTTTCTTTTACCACATAAAAATTTATACTTTATACTACGTGTAAAAGAGAACTGAGAGTGCATATTGAAGTATCCATAACAGATCTAATGTGCAGAAGTTATTAAGCTTTATATTCTGCGTGCTGATTCTGCTGAACATGTTCTATAAAGTCGGCAATGAAATTTGGTAACTAGATTGTAAAGGCCTCAAATGTAGATTTTGATGATAATGGCATGGTTCTAAGATTTTATCTATCATTGACATCAATGCTGTACAAAAATTACAGAGGAGAAGAAGAAATACAAATTTTTTTATGATACAAATATATACTGCAACTGCATCACACTCGAGAATTCCGCTGCTTGAAGGTATGGCAACTATAATAGGACTGGCCACGTTGACTGCAAGGTACATGTTCCTTATCGAAAAACTTATACACAATAAACTTCTGTTCTAGAGCTAGCACATTTTTACTGGCCTCGGAATCCAACATCATTTCTTCTGATTGATCTATACAGTCGCCAATTCTACCATTACAACTGTAAATAGTACTCTTTGTTGGTGGATATGGCACTACCGCGACTTTGTTCCATCCAATTCCCTTGTATCTCGACGATGAATTTGTGGTTATGACTAATGATAGGAAGAGGATCATCCTAAGTAAAGCACCCATGCGATGATCCAGTGTCGGGAACTTCATGTGTGATTAATTGCTGGATGCTCAAGATTGATCCTATGCCACCCTTTCGGGCATTTTGACTCATTTGCTAACAATGCAGAATGTGTTAAGGCCTCGTGAACAAACTTTAGAGATACGCAGATGTCTGATATGGAATCAGAAAAACTGATGCTCTGTGATTCAGCTTCTCTTTTGTATATAATGTGCTGGTGAATTTCGAAACTTAATTATTTTCTTGTGCCAATAAAACCTTGAAAAAGATTGTATGTGTTGGATTCTTCGGATTTACTGGTTGTAATGTTGTTAACTAATTTTCTACTTTGGGGTCACAAGCTTTTGATAATTCCTTACAATCAGGATAGCCAGCAATTGTCTGATCACCAAACGCAATATTGTTTTTTTAAGACAGGATTATTTATAGTAAAATAAAATCTAGTAAATTTGTACGAAGGAGGGAAAAACACCTGTCAAAGGAATATTGTTTTTTTAAGACAGGATTATTTATAGTAAAATAAAATCTAGTAAATTTGTACGAAGGAGGGAAAAACACCTGTCAAAGGGGTCAAGATGACAGAATGCGAGAAATGGATGGATGAACATCAAACTAACGGCTTGTTCTTGAGCTCTTGTGATCGTAAAACAAATAAATCTACCAGAAGCAAGTGAAATTGTGATGAAAAACAAATATATCTAAGTAAAGTAGGTGAAACAGGATGTTACCAGTATTACTCGTGAGTTAAAAAGTTTGAAAGAGTGGTTAATTTTATTATTACTTTATTAGTGCTTTTGAGTAGGAAGTAAAATTACAAGTTCATCCTTTTATTAAACTAGTTAGTCACTTGGTCCCCATCTTCTAATTCTCTTTTAGTTGTTCCTTTATCCCGAAATAAATGTTCACATGATTTTAATATTACAATTTTATGTGACAAAAAAATTATAATTTTCATATTAAATATATTAACTTCTTCTTAAATAATATATTTTTATAATATATAACCGATTATTATTATAATGAGCGAGAGAAAGATAAGAAAATTGGATGAATGATGTATACTTTATATAATAAGAACATATATACCATTTTAACAAGTTTTTGAAGCCGTTCCCAATCTTTATTTTTCTCTTAGCTATTCTAGAGTAAAATTTTGGAATAAAATTGTAATAAATTAAATTTTTGTTGGACAAGAAAAGATAACATTATTGGATTGGTTAGGATATATTTGATTTCATTTTTAATTTTAGGATTTTTAAATCATATATATATGTATATATTTAATAAATGATCATGAAACAAATCAGCTAATTATGTTCAATATATTATTTATTTTCCAAATCTGGTTGGATTGGGAGATTGTCTTGGCTATGTTATGTTGTGATAAATGAAAGTGTTTTTCTTTTTGGGGAAAAAAACTAACCAACAAACAATGATTTAAGACTAAAGTTCAAATATACAACTACTATAAAATATTGAGTATAATTGTCAGAAACAACAGGAACTAATTGGTTTATCTACCGTTTCAGGATTTATTATGGATTTATCATAATCTTTCTTGATAAATCAGGTAAATACAGTTAAATCAAGTGTGTAATCGGTAATTCGATAAAATATTTTTATAAAGATTAATCAGAAATTTTTAATTAAATCGATGATCTTTATAACACTGATTCGAACCCCAAACCAAGACCTAGAATCATATTTATTATTATTTTTTTATGTATTTCCATTTAATTAAATTAGAGAATACAAATGCTGTGGCAAATTACAGTTTTTAAAACTTAAATTATATAAAAATTTCAAGATTTAGGATTTAAGTTCAATTTAATTTAAGTAAAATTATTATCGTATTGCATCTTAGTCCAATCTTACGGAGAAAGTCAAATTGTAAGCAGTTCTATTTTTTTTTCTGAATATTGACTGAGTAATCCGTCCCTCCCTGATTTCATAACCAGTTTTCCCCAATTTTTCAGTCAGTATTGTTCAAATCAAGAAGCTGTAATTGCAAAAGAATCTCATCACAAAATGGAGACCAAAGCATCTGAAGCAGAATCACAAGTCTCAGCAGCAACTGCAGTACTACTTGGCGCCTTGGCTCCTGGTGTTAATGTCCGTACGATTCCCCCCATTAAAATCACCTTCCCATTTTGTGTATTTTTGCTGCAAGTTTTAATCTGTTGTTGTTTTGAAATCAGGGTCAAACTTGGAATACGCTAAAAGTTGCATTCTTGATGTTGGGTCTGTGCCTTACTGCAATGTTGGCTTTAGCATTTTCTGCAAGTGATTTATCATTGATTATTCATGTCACTTTTCTTGTTCTTATTACTGGGATCCTCTTCTTTCTTTTAACCAGGTATCTCTAAGTTTTGTTATATGCAAGTTAATTTTATGATTATTGTGATATTGATGATTAAGGATGGAAGTATATGCCAGATCACTGGATCTACCTTTGAGTTTACTACCTGATTGTTAAAAGGTTATATGACCCATAGTATTGTAACTTAGCCGATATCTCTCTTCTCTTTGTAATAAGAGGTTATGGTTCAAGTCTTCGAGCTTAGTGCAGGCATTTGTGCGTGGGAACTAAAATGTGTGATTGACCAATACCCCAAAAATATGATAATTTTCAGTTTCTTGGTTGTGTTGCTTTCATCACTGATGTGACGCCCCCAGATCCGCATCCCACAGGTCTGGTCCGTCACCACGCATCTGGCTCGATAACACTTTGTAAAATATACTAATATTATACAAACGAAGGTCTCGCCCCACAAGTCCAGGGTCGATCGTCTTACAACATAACTACCAAGTCTAATGTTATCACATAATAGTAAGTCTGATCACAGACTATAATTATTATAACTATAGCTTGTACTACCACACAATGTTGCCTAGCAGCTTCAGCTCGTGTGATGCGCCTTCTTCTTTCCTTTGCCAAAACCCGTTTCCGGGTGGTTTTCTTGAGTCGTGTCATACTCGTTCTTTACTGCTTAAAACAATATAAATTAGATGCAAGAATGAGCAAACGAATTGCTCAGCAAGTCCACATAGCATAGAACAACAAATAATAAGATATGCGAAGAAAACTTCGATAGCATATTAGATCAAAACAGCAAAGTAGGTAACAACAAAAGGTGTAACAAATTTCAAAAAGAAATCGCTGGTCTTCCACTTTCGGTAACACTACATGGTTCGATCAAACACCATTTCGTGCTTCCCGTTCTCCTGTGTAATTTTTGCAGTCTGATCGTCACTGCATAAGATACACCTCACACTCTCAATTTTTGCTAGCATAAGGGTTATCATTTGTAACCCTAGACTATCCACACACAGCCGATAGTCGAAGAAATTTCATCTCTTCCACGAATTTAATAAATTCGTGTTGACCAGCTTAAACAGAACACCTCCAATTAATCATTTCCTAGCACACTCCTTCCAAAGAATGCGAATAATGCATCCTTTCAATCATAACTCAAAGATTCCCAGTGGATAGAATTGAAGATAGAATCAAATATAGGATGATCTCTCATTTTTTATTGGATTGAGATCATTATTTTTATGTTCAATCAAATTCTTGAATGAATTACAAAAGATTTGTAAATTTGAGAAAATATTGATTATTAGGGACAGTCAATTCTGAACAAAGGAAGGACTCAAGATAAAAAATAGACCTCTCAACTTTCCAACTATTATTTGATGTCAACTCGAACCAAAGCAATATTAATCAACATATTATGACAGCCAACACATCTTCAAATATTAATAAATAGAAAGGTGTGACATCAAGGAAGGGGTAGTGAACTTGCCTGACGTCCTTAGCTTGTAATATTTCGTATTTATCACGTGTAATTCGGCTACCTCCTTCCGGATATCAGATATTCTAAGTCACGCAGAATTATAATTACTTAGTAATTTCTTCATCTGGTAAATAATGATTTAAAAGAATTAAATATAACACCTATACCTTTAAGTCGAAATAATATTTTAATTCTTTTAATCAATTAGCTAACCTTCTATTAATCTCTCGACTAAATTTCATATTGGTAGTTTCTCTTTTCTACACTTGTACGTTTTTTAAATTATAAAATATATTAATTCTTTTCTCGGTCCACTAACTAATGATCCCAAATCACTTTTCTATTTTTTACTAATAATCTGAATTAATCCCGACACCTAATCCCATTTCTATTGATCATCACCATGATTTCTATTAATAATGAGGTATTATCTTACTGATATTTGTTTAATTTATTTGATATATTCTTCTTTCTATTACCAGAGACCCAAGCAATCCATTATATATTACAAGCTATTCTCATTAATTGTTTAAACGATGATTAATCCTACTTGGCCAAGATTCCAGCTTCTAGTTTCGTTCTCCGATCAATAATAATTAATAATTATTCATCAACTTATTAAATAACTCGAACTACTAATTATTTCCAAATTTCAAATTTTACTTAAATATCCCACCCAATACGATTATTATTAATAATTAAACTTACTTTATTTACACTACCCATCTTGAGATTTAAATCTTTAAATCCAAATATTATTTTAATATCTCACCAAATTTATTATTCTTATTTTAAAATATTTACTCCCAAATATTATTAAATCTTGTTGTTACTACACTAATCACTATGTCATTTATATACTACCTTTTATATTAAAATATTATCATTATTCCCAATTAATCCAAATATACTATTTCTTAATTTTTATTTAAAAATTTTAGCTTGTGAAAGGTCCAATTTACCCCTACATCATCTCCCCCAATTCATCCCCCCCTTCCTTCTTTCTTCTCCACTGCTTACCATCGTCGCCGACCGGAGAAACTTCGACAGCCACCCCCTGTCTCCGCTCCATCCTTGTCCCCCCCCGCTCTCTCTCTCTCTCTCTCTCTCTCTCTATATATATATATATATATATATATATTTATTATGGATTAGTTACCTTGTTGACTAGATTTTTGGACAAAGAAATCCCCATTCTTCTTCTAACTTCATGGCTACCTACTTTTCCCTTGATTTTCACAGCCTCTTTCCTTAGTTGAATATATTGATAATGAGCCAATTGCTTTTTAGCCCCTTTTTATAGGTGTAGCTAACCACAATTAATCACTTAATGATCAATTAACTTATTCTTAATTATTACATTACTTGGGCATTACTCAAAATTCTTGGGCTCCAAGAATACTTGGGGCTCAAGTTCCGCTTCGTTAATTTTTAAAAAATTATTCGCTTGGCTCGTTTATTCTCGTTTCGGTTTTTGTTTGATAAATATTTATATAATTAAATATTATACAAAATGAATAAATAAATTAACTATTAATTATTTTAATATTTCTGATAAATCCCAAATTAATAAAATAGTACAAATAAATTAATTATTACGACTAGAATGTAATATCTATTCATCGGTCTCCATTGTAACACATTCGCACTTTGTGCAGTCCTAAACCTTTGACTTCCCTCTCGATTTCGTGGCCCTTCTCTCTTTACAAAAGGTTTCTTCACACTCGGGTTCCAAGGTTTCTTTCCAGAGTTCTAACTATTCAGCGGAGTCTTTCGCTTTCTATCGCCCTTTTCTTTGTTATACAACTCACTCCCCGACTCAACAATACATGCCTTATGTACTAGTGTTGCGTAACTAGTGATCTCGAAAACAACGACTCTATTTTGGATCCAGGGTTTTAAGACCGGCTGGAAACGTCTAGCCGTCATTTCATCCATATCTACCTGACGCGGGACGAATCTAGAAAGCTCAGTGTACTTAGCCTCATACTCTGCTACATACATATTCTCCTTTTTGAGCTCTAGAAACTTGAGCTCCATTTGATTCACTAGATGCTTAGGATAGTATTTTTCTAGAAAATAACTTAGTAAACCTAGCCAAGATATAATACTAGATCCCTCTAGTACTCGCTTAGCTTCCCACCTATAGTTAGCCTCACCTTTAACTTTAAGCATAAAAGCAGCAAAAATAGTTTTCTTATCTTCTTCTACACCCGACTATCTCAAAAGTCTTCTCTATTTCTCGTAGCCATATCTTGGCTTCAACTGGATCTACAGTCCCTTTAAATTCTGGGGGTTGCAAAGATTTGAAAGAAATAGTGGGTTTAGTAAGCTGACTTGAAGAATTTCTTTCAGGATTAGCTTGAAGATTTTGTTGAAGAAGATCGATAAACATTTGAAAAGGATTGGGATGGGGTTGAAATTCGGGTGGAACTTCAGGGGTTGACTCATCAACTGGGGTGTCATTTGGGTTTAAACTTATCTTGATTCTATCAAGAAGGGACACGGTTAATAGTTCTCATCAGAATGTATATAAAACATGGTTTACTTGACGATAAAAACAGGGTGCAAATTCTTTAAAACTCAGTACAGAAGTTGAAAGCAACTTGAATGTCTAATTTGAAAAGAGATATTGTATCAAAGTTGCATATTTTTGAAAACTTTTAAAGAAAGCTGTAAAAGTTAAGTATTGTTGAAAACCCTTTTTAAAACCTTTATAAAAGTTGATCATTTTAAAAACATTTTTCTCTCTCCTTTTATTTTGATTTTTTTTTTTCACATTGGATCATTGATATAATACATGCAAAATATCTAACAATAATGGAACATGTTGAAAGTAAATGACAAGTTGAGGGAACAGATATACCGAAAGGAAATAATAACACAGCTCAACAGTAGGACATCATAAAAGTGGTCATAATATCCGAAGTTTTAAGGGTACAAGTCGTGATAGATCAAAAATACATCAAAACATGTCATCCCTACTACATCATATCTAATCTGGCCATAACTATACAAAAGAGTCCTAACTACAATACTACTGCCAGAGTGTCTACGGATCGGAGCTACAGAATCGGCATCAAAATAAAAGATAGTGCATGATCCTCTAGTCGATACTGTGCAATGTCTACATGTCTACTACATACATCAAAAGCTATATCTGAGATACACACAGCTATGTGTGTTATCTCCCAAAAGTAAAACTATACATATATAACTAACCACTAGTAGAAGATCTCTGATACCCTGTGTGGGAACTCAGAAAAAGCTTTATCAACCATCATCGAAACCATGGGGCAATCAACAAGCCCGGAACTGGTGGAGGGCACTCCACGGAGATCAGATCGGAGTCCCTGGAATACTGACACGGCAATCTGATGCATAATCTCTGAACTAATATCTCGAGCCAAGAAGCAATCTGATATCAGACCAGGCTTCTTAGCGGCTCGAGATATTAGTTCAGAGATTATGCATCAAATTGCTGTGTCAGTATTCCAGGGACTCTGATCTGATATCCGTGGAGTGCCCTCCACCAGTTCCGGGCTTGTTGATGGCCCCATGGTTTCGATGATGGTTGGTAAAGCTTTTTCAGAGTTCCTACGCAGGGTATCAGAGATCTTCTACTAGTGGCTAGTTATATATGTATAGTTTTACTTTTGGGAGATAACACACGTAGCTGTGTGTATCTCAGATATAGCTTTTGATGTATGTAGTAGACATTGTACAGTATCGACTAGAGCATCATGCACTATCTTTTATTTTGATGCAGATTTTGTAGCTCCGATCCATAGACACTCTGGCAGTAGTATTGTAGTTAGGACTCTTTGTATAGTTATGGCCAGATTAGATATGATGTAGTAGGGATGACATGTTTTGATGTATTTTTGATCTATCATGACTTGTACCCTTAAAACTTCGGATATTATGACCACTTTTATGATGTCTAACTGTTGATCTGTGTTATTATTTCCTTTCTGTATATGTGTTCCCTCAACTTGTCATTTACTTTCAACCTGTTCCATTATTGTCAGATAACTTGCATGTGTTCTATCAATGATCCAATGTGAAATTTTTTTCAAAATAAAGAGAAGGAAAAATGTTTTTAAAAATTGACATGAATAGTAAAATTGTATCGACCTCCTGGTGCCTTCAGCTTATGATTAGTATACATAAGCATGTATTTGTAAGGTTTAATTTACAGGCAAGATGGTTTTTCATTCAAGTTTGTAACTCTCATATATGGTGTTATCCATCTTCATCCATAACAACAAAAATACTGATTATCTAAATGCTACTTACAGTCATAATTCAAGAAGTAATGTACTTGAAAGATAATTGATTCATTATATAAAAAATATTAATTAATACAAGTCAATAGTTCCTCACACAAATCAGCAAATAAGCAACAAAATTTTAATTCAAGAATGTGTGCACATAGACAGTACATCCGCTGTATCTTAAATCAATAACTGCACCTATGAATAAAAACTACAACAACTAATAACTGCATAAACTATAAAACTGCAAGTCCAATACAAAACACATGATCACTGATTCAACGAAGAGAGTTATAAGATCCAGAATACCTTGATAGATGACAGAGAGCCGCCTGAAAGGATGTGCTGGAATAGTTCTCTCACAATATGGACTGTATTCTTTTATGATAGCACAGATGTTACGCGCGAAGGGGGAACAATAGATACGTGGGAAAAGATAACGAGGTATTGATATACATTAATACACGGGAAAAGATGTACTAAAGATGTTTGGTCATTATCCCATCTTAAACTGTTTTTACTTCCCTCTCAATCTTCCCAGTTTTGGAAAGAAAATATTATGAAGAAATTGATCGTTATTTTCCTTAACTTCCTTTACCTTTCTCTCCACCCAAAAACTCGGGAACATTTTGCAGAAAATATTTTCCTCACTTTCTTTTCTTCTCTCTCACAAAAATTTTCGGGAACACAGTGCTAGTGTGATTCTGAATATGCAAATGTGGTCTTTTTCCTGTATAAAGAAGGCATTGATTGGTCGAACCTCTTATTCATTTGGCTGTATATCTACTCTGATTGCTCTTGATTTCTTCATTTAGATGTGTTGTCCTTCTATGGTTTGGGAATGTGATATGCTAGTATAACTGGATCAGACTGTGTTGCTTTAAATTTGCTGAAAATGATCAGCTTGTTGAGATATATCTCATTCCTTTGTAAGGACTAAGGATTAACTCAGTTTGAACTTATGAAATATGTACCGGAGTCTATAAAAATTTATACATTACCAGAAAATTATCTCTAATGCATAAGACACCAGATCATATACCATTTCTAGGCTTTGAGCTTACATTAAGATGCACCATTTCTGATGTTTATCATCATCTGAGGCCCAGCATTGTTTTATAGAAGGCTAATTTGATTTGATGTTGTCCATGTGTTTACTTTCTCTGCCTCTATTACATGCCTTGTCTTAGAAGTTATAATTTTGCAGATATGTAATTTATTGACCTTTTATCGTAGCTATGACCCTGAACGATTCATGATATTTGGTGTGTGCTCGCACTGAAGCCACGCCATGGTTATGCTCTCTTCATAACAGCTTAAAGCTTATGATGTTGAGATACAAGACCATTTTCTTAAGTATAGCATGCAGAGTTTTTTGGGTAGAACTTAACAAGAAGAAAGACCATTTAGTTTTTAAAATCGAAAGTTTGGTTCCCAGCTTCTTAATCTAGCAGTAATAGTTTACATGAAATTGGGGAACTCTCCAGTGGTTTTAAATTATAGAGTTTCAGGGATTGCTCAATTGATTTTCTAGCATTGGGTTCACAAGATGCAAAATCATTGTTCATCACCAGAAACCTAATTGGGAATATTAATTTTAAGTTTCCTCCAGTGTAATAATAAGGAAACTAGAAAAAAAAGTAATAGAAAGGTCTTGGAATTAACTATATGATTTCAAAGTAAAGTTTTATATATTTGTATATTAGCTTTTATATTTGAGATCCAGATCACTGATTTCGATTTCATCTGCAGCTTTCTTTCACAAACTGGCCTAGTTTCAGTCGAAAATCAAATGAAGGAAATGGGCTTAGCTCCTGAAATTTCTATAAGCAAAAGTGAATAGAACAAGCGTGGAAGACTTCTCTTTTATTGTAAAATTTTAATATGAGTTGACCATTACAGTCTAAAGATTATAGAAGCAAACAACTCTAGATGGGATTACAATTACAGTCTTGATGCCGTTTCAGATGAAAAGAGATAAACAAGATTTAGAATCTTTAGCACTGTGTCACAGTTCTGCTCGTCTTCTCATAAAAAAAAAAGAGAAGCAATTTAATATTTCAATCCCCTGGCCTCCTTGTTTGGTTTCCTGCCCTTGTATTTATGATGCAGTAACAAGAGGAGCAAGGTACTGAAACAGGAACTTCATGTTCTTTTGATTTATATGCAATTTTAAGATTTCAATTAAACTGATATTTAAAGATAGCCGTGTCTGGTGTGTACCCCTTGCTTTTTGCCATATATTTATAGGATTCTATTCATATCTTTTGCAGATAAAAAGATGCTCAGCTTGTTTGTGTGGATGATCAGTGCCACTAGTGTTAAAAACAAAATCAAAAGGTAATTAGGTATGGTTATTTTTGTGTACATCTTCTAGTACAAATTACATCCTCCCCGTATATATTTTTTGATGGGAAATTTTATCGGCCTGTGCAGCACCTAAAAGGTGAGATTTTCTAGTGGTGCCAAGGACACGTTTGTTTATTATTTAGTGAAAAAACAAAGACATGTTTGTTTGTTACTACTGTTTATCAAAAATCTTCATGTTTGCTCATAGCACAAGTGATCAATATAGTTATAGATGCTTCGTACATCATAAAGGAATCCTAATACATCAGAAAGGAAGTTTAAACAGGCAGAATCCTTTCTACCTATTCCCAATAAAATTTTATTGGCTTTGTGACTTTACCAAGGACGGGGAAACTCGTCTCACTTAAATCAAGTGCAGGCCCTGCTGCTCCCACCTTCATAGTATTATCCTCATCAGTAAAGAATCCCGCAATGTTCACTTTTTTATGAGCCTTCCAATACTTTTCATCCTTGGATTTTTCATTCTTGTCAAGATAGCTATCCTTCTTGACAGTTACATTCTTGGAATTCTGCGTTGTGTTGGTATTGTCGAGTGTTGCTTCGCTCACAGAAACACTCAAATTCGTCTTCTCAGCCTTCTGCTTCTCATAGGCCTTCTGTTCCTCGTATTCTTTTAAAGTCATCATTGCCATATCTTTCCTATTCTCCTCCTCTCTAGCAAGCCATCGTTCACGTGACTCTTCCCTTGACAGAGGAACAGTCCTAACAGAAACTTTTCTTTGATTCTCATTACCATGATGGCCAACTGCCTTGCAGCTTTTCATGTACACAGGTCCATCACCCCGGCCATTACGATTGCTGCTGCCATCAGAGGGTCCGTTATGCTGACGACCATCCAAACTCCTTTGGCCCTCTTCCCCCCCCGCCTCCTCCATTCTTCACTGAACTTTTCTTTGGCTTCTTGTTCTTGGCCTTGGCTTTTTCCTTTTCCGCGGTGATCTTCTTCTTCACCGCAATTAACTCTGCAGACTTTAGTGCTATAATGGTAGAAGCTTCTTCGCCTTCTTGATCGGCCAGGAGAACGAAAGCATTAGCCAGAGTACCCATAGTGAATAAGAATAACTTGTGTTTATGAAGAGCGTAATGGGACAATGGTACGTGTATATATAGGCGCGAAACGTGTTTACCACTCGATAACCCTATGTAAGATGAAAGGCGGTTTATGGAGGAATCAACAACTTTGTAAATCAAATCCTAACTCGGTAATGTAACAAAATCCGGGGACGTATTTGATTAGAATTTTATAGGATTTTTTTTCCATTTATAAAATTTAGGTGATTAACTCAGATTTAAAAAATATATCAGAATTTTAAAGTATTTTATTAAAAAATTTAATTTCATCAAAATCTGCTGGGGTTTGAGTTTTAAATTATGGTTAAAAGGGATGGTGTTCAATTAAGTTTTTTTAAAATTCATTTAAATATATATAATATTATTCAAATACTGAAAGATTTTATTATACTTCGTAAAAGGATGTTTTCAGGATTGTCCGGTGATTTTTAGTTTGTGAAATCTCATTAATTCAATAAAACATTAAAGTATTGTGTTTAAATGTCAAAGACTCTACATCAATTCTGTCGTGACATTTTATCAATTATCCGCATAAAATCAAGTACAATTCATTAAAATCTTTACATTATTATCAGTGCATTAAAATTCTAATTAAATACCTCATTTCTTAATTATACTTATCAATTTAAAAAGATTAATGCTGATATACTTCTACATAAATAATTTATTATTAAAACAATATTATCACGAATATTTAAAGAGATATGCATTATATGAAACTTTTAGCTATTATTTTTATATTTAACTTTTCACTGTTATAAAATTTTAATAAACAAATAAAATATATTCAGATCATAAATTGAATAAATTGAATCAAGGACATAACTAAATATGATAAATTAAACTGTTAATCTATCTCATTTAGGGACAATTTTCAAACAAAATTAAAATCTTAATCTGTTTTAATAACATATAATACAATTTATTAAAATCTAAATTGAAAAGAATAAATCATCAAAATATATGAAAATGCTTCTCATGTGGGTTGAACAGTGATGAGCGGATGAAATTAGAAGAACTGTGAAAATGAGAAGGGTCACCTGCATATTCCACGGAGACTGAAACAGAATGGGACTGAAACAGGAATGGGGCGAGTGATGCTAATTCAAAAATTACCAACTGCTTCTCAGCTTTTCAAGGCTTTCTTCAGCAAGAGGACCCTCAATTCTAGGTAATTTCTCTGTACACTTAAGATCATTCTATTCGAGTATAGGTAAATTCTATAGGAAACAATGAACAATTAACATCAATTATGTGCGAATACAATACTTGGTAGAATATCGGACAATTGTCTTCGAGAATAATTCATGAATATTGCCCATTCTTTGTTAACTTGTAAATATTGAGTTTTAAAATTTGTTTAAACTGAGTGGGTTATTTGATTAAAGCAGTCAGTTATGTTTTTCGGGGGTGATGGCTCGTTGAGGCAATTTGAGGGAAAAAAAGCCCAAAACAACACAATCCGTGAAAATGGTAATATGCCTTGGTGTGAAAACACAAGACAAACATGCTTTATCCATGCAAAACATATGCATTTGAAGTAGGCGTTTCTTACCCATAGAAAGCATTAACATATGTTTATGCTGAAATTGGTTGGGTTTCTGAAATAAAGTATAACTATGTTTCCACTCTTCACTACTTTTAAGAATGAGACCCACACACGACACACGTGGGTTGTTTATTAGCTAGCCGTGCTTAATAATCTCCACACCATCACTCAAAACAAATGTATACTTTGTAATGGATAGTAAACATAAGAGTCAGTAGCCTTTTTATGTGCCATAGAGGGCCTTTATTTTGTTCTGTGCTCTTTTGGGGCCAAATGGGGCCTTTTCAAAGCTATTTACTTTGTAATACTTTGTAATGGATAGGAAACTAGTAACGTTTTTATGTGCCCCAAAGCTATGTTACCCAGACTCTTCATTTTGCTTCGAGGACCCGTGTTGGACACTCGACACTCGGACATGGGTATGGACATTCCGACACTTACTTCAGGCCAAAAACATGTAAAATTTTCAAATTATTGTCGAGTCTGACACTCAGACACGTCTTCATGTTGGACACTTTTTGCTGAGTCCGGGTAACATAGCCCCAAAGGGCCTTTTCATATGTTATATATATATATTCTTAGAGCAACTCCAATGGGCTCTCTAAACAAGCTCCTAAGTCCAAATTTTAGGAGCAAATCAAAATCTAGTGCTCCAATGGGCTCCTAGATACTCTTTAAAAATTTAGGAGCCTACTCTCTCTCCATTCTTTTAAAGAGCATCTAGTAGCTCTTAATTCAATATAATATTATTTTCTTTCCAATCTTCTCTCTCTTTTAGTTAATTTTTTCCTCCCACTTATATAAAATAAATATAAAATGTGAATTAGGAGCTAACTATAAAGAGTAGCATTGGAGTTCTCACGTTCTCTGATGTATTAACTTACTAGGAGCCACATTTTATATTATTTTTTAAAGAATGATTTAGGAGCAACGTTGGAGATGCTCTTAGTAAGTAATAGTTACTTAATAACGCAACGATTGCATTATAAGTTAGTTAGGTGATTAAGTAGTTTATAGCTTAGAAGAATCCTCGAGAATTGCCTCACCCCAATAATCGAAAAATACCTCTTTCTAGATTACCATTTATATTTAGAAAAGTCAACATCCAATATATTAATATCTAAAAATTAAAAAAAAACAGAGATGAAATACAACATAAGCTCAATGCTATAAAGAATAATGGAATAAGAATATTCAGAAGTATTAAACAAAAGTTATATGAATCAAAAATACTTTTTGATTTTGAATGAGACTCCGTGGTTGCAAATTGAAAAGAATAAATAAAATAATAAGTATTGTTCAATTTCTCTTTGACAACTTGGGCTAAATATTATTAGAAATTCTTTTTAAGATTAAATGTTAAATGTTGTACAGAAGAATGAACTCGATACGAATCCGAGTTCTTAATTTTATTGAAAGGATAAAGAAACAGTATAATCATGTTAAAATTATAATTAACAAAATTTAAAACTAAAATGATCAGGGCCTATATATTTATATCACTTCTCATTAAATTTTCATTTTTGTTTACACTTACAAAATTCTCTTCAAAGAATAACAATATTTTTTGGTTTGGTAGTATACGTAATTTATTTGAGTATGAGGTGAGTGAGGTTTGAAAACATTACCTTTTGTTATTAAAGATGGGTTGAGAGATGAGATTTGTGACATGATTATCCCTGAATCTTAAAATTGTGATACTTGTGGAAAAAGTCAACAATTTCCAAGTTCCCTTAACATTCAATACTATAGACAAATCATACATTCCTTTTAAAAAAATTAAAAAATATTTTGGGCCCAATATAATTAATTTCGTGTTGGTGTCTTTTTTTTCCTCTTGGATTTTTGAATGGGAATCTAAATCTTGTCAAGAGCAAGCTGTTACCCACTGAAATATAGCAAAAAAAGAATAAAAGATTCATATACCATTTCATATTCTTTTATATAAAACTTTTTTTCCCCAATCCTTTGACTTAATCCAGTACCTCTGTTTCTCTCTGCAGGCCTCTGTTTTTCTCGTCTCTCAATTGTGAAGGTACGAATGATTTTTTTTCACCCCCATGAAAATTCTAAAATTTGTCATCTCTTTGCTGTGAAAGTTAGTTTTATCTTTTTTTGTTTTGTTTAATCTGTGCACCTTTGTAATTCAAATATCTGTGATTTCCAGACTATTTGATTGAAGATAATGGCATCTGGGGATTCTAAAAAGATGTGGGTTATTTCATGACAGGATTTCTTTGATACGGGCATTTGACTTGTTGATTGTTCTTTTTTCAAATGGATCAGCTTTTAATTCATTAATGTTATTTTTTCTCTTTTTGGATACGAAAATTCTTAGGCTGAACCACTGCATATACAATTATATGAAAGAAAAGGGACTTCACGTTGCTGCTGACGTATTCGCTGTAGAAGCCAACCTTGACTTGGGTGAATGTAAGTAATTAAAAACTCACATCATATGTCTTATTATTTGGTATTACTTCATTTTTTTTCTTATTTGATCTTTGCATGTAGTTTTTCATATGAATTACATAATTAAGGAACATAATAGTATTATTTGATTTAGGGGTGATTTCATAATATTGTTTTAGTGGAGCACGTTCTTTATGTTGTCCCAAGTGAATGTGGTTAATATTTTTTATTCATGAATTGTTTTACATTATACAAAAATGAGACTATTTTTGACAACTAAAAGATTCTTGTTGAATGTAACTTTTTAATGTGTTCACCGACTCTAAACCAAAAATTAGAGAAGAGAAAAAAGAAGGAATCAACAAAATAGAACTTTTTGAAATTTATTTGCACTCCTACTTCTCACACCCTGAAAATAAAATATCTGCAGAGCTGTAACCAATTGCATCCGAATTACTATTTTTTAGCTTTTTATGGATTAGTTGCATTTGGTTGATTGTGGTTGCAACTTTATTGTATGCTTTAGTTGCATTGGGTTGCAAAGTTGTATTTGTGCAATAATATTTGCGAAGGAGTTTTGAATCCGTGTAGTTCAAAAATGCCTGAAAAAAGTATAATTTTACAAACTACCTAGCCAATTATGCTCATTTGTGAGGCACCGACATCCTTTTCACTTGAGAAGATTTATATGAAACAGAAATATATATTACTTAAAACTTGCGGCCCCATTTTATCATCATCATATCCAGACTTCAGTTTAAAATTCATAGTTCTAAATTTCTATTCTTAATTGCAACATGAATAAGTTTTAGAGTAATGTCTGTTTCTTTTCCTTGAGGGCCAATAGCAGAAGCATTCGGTGACATACCAAATAGATCTTTTGTTTTATAACTTGTCTCTCTTTCCAACTCTCCTTAAATTGTGTTGGCTATGTACAGGGGTTTTATAAAGTTTTTTCTGTGGATGCTATCCATATAGTTTGTGTACACAGTCTACCCACATACACACAATCTTTATATAGGCCGTGATTCAATTGAAAATATCTTTTTCCATGAGAACAGGGTGACCAATTGTTCTGAGTGCAGAACTATATAACATAAAAAATGTAGAAAATATGCAAAATAATTGGTCTGCATTGCTCAGGCTAAAACCTGTTCTCAATATATTTATACTCATATTTATATATATCTTGTTTTCTTGTTTTCAATTACATTTTCTTACTTAGTACTGGATTCGGACAAAGACATGCTAAAGGATTGGTGGAGGCTATTCTGGCCTCAATTCTCCTCCAGACTAGCAAACAAAGCTAGAGGAAACTCACGACCCTCCGTACAGGTATCTTTAGTGTTTGATTAACTTCAAATAATATCTTAGTTAAACATCTCAATAATATGTCTATATAATATCCCTAAATTTTATTAAATTGATTCTCAGCCTTCCATGGATGATGTTATAGCGATGCTAGCTTCATCAGAAAAGCAAGGGGCTATTGGTTCCCAACAAGCTCTAGGTGGGAATCCACCACAAAATGTGATTCCCATTCCTGTGACTAACCAGCTGATGATTGCTAATAGCGGTCCAGCTATGGACAATTTTATGGAAAACCCACCAGTGAGTTCTAGGGCTGTTATTCGGTCCGGGCGAGCCGAGCATAATTCGAGCCGAGTTTTATCTAGTCGAGCCGAGCCGGCTCGTTTAAGAAAACGGGCCTAAATCTTTGCCCGAACTCGACTCGTTTATTTTCACGAGTCGAGTCGAGCTAGCTCGTTTAGCTAAACGAGCCGAGTTTAACGAGTCGGGCGAGCCGACTCGTTTAATTTAACACTAAATCGAGCCTAAAATGCTACCCGAATCCGACTCGTTAATTTTCACGAGTCGAGCCGAGCCAGCTCGTTTAACAAAACGAGCCAAAACCTCTGCCCGAACTCGAGCTCGATTAACTAAACGAGCCGAGCCGAGCCCATCAAAACGAGTTCGAGCCGGGCGAGCTCGCGAGCTGCCCGGATCGGATTACAGCACTAGTGAGTTCGTTGCTAACTCCTCCTATGACTAGCCTACACAGAGCTGGTAAGCATCCTGTGGATACTGACACTGTTGGTATTCTCGGGAGACCGTCTGCGCCTTTCGGTAATCCCAGGTAGTCTACTTATGTGTGATTGTAATTTATGTTTATATAGCGAAGCGAAATTGTATGTTACATATTTGAATTAAGGTGAATCTTTTTTATATTACAGCTAATACATTATACTCAATACTTCTTGTAACCTATATTATTAATTATATTGTATTCTTATTTTGAGATTTAGTTGCGGATCTGATAGGCTGATAGCATGGCTTTTATTTGTACAAATGAATTGCACCTTAATGATTTCAATTTGACCATTGACGTCATCATTTGGCATGAAGGGACTATAATTGAAGAATCTGGAAAATGTATTCCAAATTTGAATGTACATTATCTATATATTCCTTTGGAACTTACAGATAACAATTTCTGATCTTTTTGTGTCACAGCAACCAACATTTTCCAGTTACTATTCAGTCTCCAATGCAAGTTACCGAGGTATATATACACTAAAATAAAAACCCTTTGGGCAACATTTTGTAAAAGCTGCATGGAGATTGTGATTCTTTTATTCTTCTGCAGGGTCCTAGAAATGATGTGGTTGCTGAAAGGTCTGATCAAATTGAATCAAATCGGCTTGGACAGAATTCAACGTATCCACCATCATGATTTCATAGGGGGTTATCTAAGTTGTTGAGAAAATAGTTTTGAAGGTAAATCCATTAGCCGCAATCTTGTTTTATCAAACTATATAGCGGTTATTAGTACTCCAGAGTCAAATACAACTCATTTTCACAATTTGGTATTTTGCTTGTGGTTTTCGCACTATGTTAAATCTTAAAATATTTGGTGGTAGCAGTAGATTTTTTTTCTAGTTTACTATTTATTTAAATGCAAGAATTATGTATGTTACTAATTGCATATCTTTTATTTGCTATAAGTATTTACTATAGTTGTATTAAAGAGTTGCAATTAGTAACATACTATACTATAGTAAATACTTATAGCAAATACTTATAGCAAATAAAAGATATGCAATTAGTAACATAATTCTTGCATTTAAATGAATAGTAAACTAGAAAAAAAATCTACTACTACCACTAAATATTTTAATATTTAACATAGTGCGGAAACCACAAGTAAAATACCAAATTGTGAAAATGAGTTGTATTTGACTCTGGGGTACTAATAACCGCTATATAGTTTGATAAAACAAGATTGCGACTAACGGATTTACCTTCAAAACTATTTCCTCAACAACTTAGACAACCCCCCATGAAATCATGATGGTGGATACGCTGAATTCTGTCCAAGCCGATTTGATTCAATTTGATCAGACCTTTCAGCAACCACATCATTTCTAGGACCCTGCACAAGAATAAAAGAGTCACAATCTCCATTCAGCTTTCACAAAATGTTACCCAAAGGGTTTTTATTTTAGTGTATATATTCCTCGGCAACTTGCATTGGAGACTGAATAGTAACTGGAAAATGTTGGTTGCTGTGACACAGAAAGATCAGAAATTGTTATCTGTAAGTTCCAAAGGAATATATAGATAATGTCCATTCAAATTTGGAATACATTTTCCAGATTCTTCAATTATAGTCCCTTCATGCCAAATGATGACGTCACTGGTCAAATTGAAATCATTAAGGTGCAATTCATTTGTACAAATAAAAGCCATGCTATCAGCCTATCAGGTCCGCAACTAAATCTCAAAATAAGAATACAATATAATTAATTATATAGGTTACGAGAAGTATTGAGTATAATCTATTAGCTGCAATATAAAAAAAATTTACCTTAATTCAAATATGTAACATACAATTTCGCTTCGCTATATAAACAGAAATTACAATCACACATAAGTAAACTACGTGGGATTACCGAAAGGCGCAGACGGTCTCCCGAGAATACCAACAGTGTCAGTATCCACAGGATGCTTACCAGCTCTATGTAGGCTAGTCATAGGAGGAGTTAGCAACGAACTCACTGGTGGGTTTTCCATAAAATTGTCCATAGCTGGACCGCTATTAGCAATCATCAGCTGGTTAGTTAGTCACAGGAATGGGAATCACATTTTGTGGTGGATTCCCACGTAGAGCTTGTCTGGAACCAATAGCCCCTTGCTTTTCTGATGAAGCTAGCATCGCTATAACATCATCCATGGAAGGCTGAGAATCAATTTAATAAAATTTAGGGATATTATACAGACATATTATTAAGATGTTAAACTAAGATATTATTTGAAGTTAATCAAACAGTAAAGATAAATTGTTGCTATAATATGCATTAATAAATTGTATACGTTTTTGACATTTGGAGCGGTGAACATTCTATACCCTTTATAAAAAGCATTAATGCTTTATAAAATAGCGTAATCCCGTCTATTGGTTTAGTTTAGGCCATTTATCTTGTTTACCTATGGTATGAGATATGTTGGTACAGTTTGTAGGAAATCCACAATGGCACCTGAACGGTCTCTATTGGCCATTACATTGTTTTTTATTCTTAGACTCGGTTCAATATATACAGTGTTGCTGTAATGCTAATAAAATAGTTGGGCTCATTTCAGATATCAAGTATTTTGTCGTTTTTTTGTATATCATTAAGAACGATTTAGTCCATACAAATTTCGTGAGTTTACAAGTGTCTAAGGTGCTTAATTGTCAATATGAAACTCGGGGAAGATCACAACTTTCCTCCTCATGACTCGCAAAATGCGCTAGTAACTGCCGGTTAGGCTGGGACCCCACTCTGTTATGGATGTTCGTTATGGTAATAAGGAATACCGGTAACAATATTTTTTAGTGGAAGTAGTAGGGAAAATTGCTAGCCCCGTATCTCTTTGCTACAAAATTCAATGTATAGTCCATAGGGATTCATGAGAGTGCCCATGGTTTATGAACTAGTAGGATGCGACATTGAATGTGCAAGGCTTGCACATTAGCAGCTAGTCAGCTAAATACATTTGCTGCAAATTCAGCATGGTGCGCAATGTTGATGAGATACAAGTCAACATTAGTGAGTAAAAGGTACTCTAAAGGGACATCAAATGTTTTACGAATTTAGCTATCAAAAGGGTTAGATCAACAATGTCACACGTATGAAGGCAGTGGGCATGAACAATTATAAGGTATACTGTACTATTCTATTAAGTATTTTGATTAATATATTAAGAAAAAGGATTAGGCCCATATTTATGTTGTAACACTAATTGTTTAGAAGCTAAAAGTTTCACCGGTGTTTGTATTGCAGCACTAATCCAATATTCTTTGTCACACTTTTAAATATATCATTTTCTAAATTTCATCTAAGTGCTTCTGTGCTCTCTCTGGATGCAAAGTTAAAAACCGTCTTGATTTTGGACCGTAAACCCCTGCGCTGGAAATTTCTTCAATTTATGCTTAAATACTACTTTTTTTCGTTATTTTCTCGGGTCCTGTGCTTTCTTATTCTGTACCTCTATGGATTGTTTTAATTAAGGGAGATGTCTTTTGGAAAAGGCTGGGATGAAAGGACATGGACTTTGGGAATAGCTGGGATCATGGAAAAATGTGAGCCAATCGTGAATGTTTTTCCTGGACTTATGCATATGACTTGTTAATTAATTTTTCATAATATTCTTTCTAAAATTATTCGATTTGAATTTATAGGTTGCCGTTATACATCTAATATAACTTGTAAAAAGTACTTCACATCGTTGATGATCTTTTTGCAGAAGAAGAAAAACTTGAGCTGTTTGATTGCAAGGGATTATTTCTTCACATCGTGAATTTAACTTCTAGATATCTCTGTGGCAAAGGGTAGCATTCCTCCTCTTGGTTTGTTGGTATTGACTCGGTGTGAAAAGGTTAGCTTGGCTTATTATTTTTTATTTTTTTGAACAAAAAAAGTTTGAACCAATATATTAGAAGTAAATGTACTTGGGAGTACTTCTAATTTTGTTAGTAGCTTAACAGTTTTGCTTATTGATAATTTTAATAGGCACATAATTGTATTTGTTGATTGTAGTAATATAACAAGAATATGGATATCAGGTTTTAGTGTAATTGGCCCAAAAAGAACTTGTTCCATAGTCTATACTCTATACAGTAGTGATATGTCATAAAATGAAGCATGATGTACCAATAGAAAATTATCTTGTGAATTGTAACAGTAGATTGATCAATTTGAGCCCTCTTTTCTACATTTAAAACAGTGTTATATTAAATGACAACTCATTACTTACATGCAGTCCCATTAATATCAGAATGATTCTACTAGTTTATACTGTATTAATCACTAGTTTATACTGTATTAATCAATGATTTATACAGTAAAATCTGCAATTTTTATTTTTCATAATTTAGAAAATCTACTTATCTTAACTATTAGTTGTCAATTATTGATGATCAATTGTGGTTATAGGAGGTCCATAATAGTCGCTAATTGTGGTAAGATATGGTTGCTAGCGGCGGTGCTATTAGTGATTGTAGCAGTTGGTGTCAAGTCAGATGGTAGTAATGGTGGTGGAAGGTCCATTATTTCAGTACGTGTGAAGATGATGATCATATACGCTGTATATATGTGTATGTATATATTTATATTCGTGAGATATGTTATATGTAAAATAGTGATTTGTGATGTACAAATTATTGATTTCTGTAGTTAAAAATAGTGATTAAAAATTGGCCAGAGACCGGTTTTTAGTTTGTAGGCTAATTTGGTTTGTATTGGAGTAAGACTCTCTCTCTCTCTCTCTATATATATATTATAATTTATCAAATTCTTTTTAAAAAATTCAACAAATATTAAACATTTAATAATAATTTTAGTATGAAATTTGTTAATAGTTTGAAGACAGTGCCTTGCATGGATTTATTATTTGCATTCCTAAGTTGCAAGATAAATACAAATCATAATTTTATTCTCTTTTCAGTTCTGGGCTCCTCGCTAATAGACACAACTCTTGTGACATGTGATGCATGATAGATCTTTCTCTTATTCCTACGTTCTCTCTTTACTTCTCTCAGATAACTGTTTAGCTATTTAGAGAATTTAAATAATTTCATTTTCTGTAGATGCTATACATATGATTGTATCTTTACAGTTACTTGATTACAAATGTTAGATATTCACATTTTTTACTTGGTGGTGGAAATAGATAAAAATTTGCTAGCTCAATGTGGGAGTCATTCTGGCCTCGTTTCTGCTCTGCAAAGGTTGTTTCATTATTAATAATTAACAAAATTGTTTTGCAGTTAACTCCCTAAACACATGTGTATTCCAATATCACTTATCTGACATTTGGTTCGATTGATACTCAGCCAACTATAGATGATGCCATGGCCACGCTAGCTTCAGTGAAAGAACAAGGGGCTACTAGTTCCCAACGAACACCTCCCGAAACCAGCCAGTGGAAAGATGGTAATCAACCCATGAATGTAACACTGAAGATATTTCCCTTGTGCCAGCTGCATTTGCATTGGTCATAGCGGAAGCATGGACACGTAAAATTTCTGTTCAAGTAAGGGCCTGTCCACTTATTCAGATCACCAGCATCTATATACATGGGCGACAAGGCCTGTAAGGGTCTATGCCATCACTAGTTAAGTCAATCACCAGTTGTTGCTGATATCATTTCTGTTAATAACAAGCTCACACATTGTTAATCTGTTCACCTGTCGCATACTACATGCAAGTGATACAGCATGTGCTTATTGTGACACTGTTTTAATTTGTACACCTCATTTGTAGGGATGGGCTTCAGATATATCATTTGTGCATCGTATTTAAGGTGGTAATGTAAAGGTTTACCAGCTTTCTGTGAATAACAGTCCTTATCTTGATTTTTTGTAGTCATTTCTCCTGTAATAAAACACCATAAATAACCTCAAAGTTTGTTAAATACTTTGAATTTTGCTCTAATATCCTCAAACAGAAAAATGAAATTAAAGCCAGTATCTTGATTTCACTTATTTGTATTTACCTTGGTCAGTTGCAGTGATCAAGCAGTTGTACTTTGCCTGCAGCAGAATTTGATCATATCTTCTGAGTATCATGCGTATTTCTAGTTAGTTTTCAAGTTCATTAACAGCACAAGTCAAATGAACTTTGTTGTTTCATATTTTTCCGTTTATAAGTTTCAAGGTACATCCATCTGTGCTACCTCAAATATTTCATAAATAGTTACCTGATAGTTTAATTGAGAAAAATAGTTGCTCAGGAGTTTAATTTGGAAAAAATTCTGGCCTGAATATTCGAGAAATTGAAGCATACATAGTGATAGGACTACTCCAGTTACTTGTTTGTTACAAGTTTGAAGAAATGCAGGCAACTGTAAAGAGCTACATTAAAAAACTCAAGGAGATGTCTGCTAGTCCCTGAATAGTCCCTCAACATGCTTGTATTTAGAGTACGTTTCGATCTAGTAATTTAGGCTTGCAGTGATAAACCTGTTTAAGTTACACATTTGAGCCAGTGACAGTATTTGTTCTTATACGCTCTTGCTAGTCATCTCTCTTACAATACCAATTTCACTTTGGCTACCTTGTGTAATTTTTCAATTGTCTCCTTGAAGTGATTCATATGTTTGTGATTTATTTTCTTCAGAAAAGTGTAAAACTAAACCTACTTTTCTAGATATCAAGTATGATCCAAAAGAAGTTCCTTGTTTAATTTGTTTTTTTGACTCTAAATAAAACTCCTCGAATTCCGGTGGGAACCCCATTCCCCCATTCGGCACTGGGGGCGAAGGGTGTCAGACAATAATTCCCTTTGGGATTGGGGCGGGGGGCGGGGGTGTATCATGCAAGGGAGGGGATAGCACTACAACTCTGCACTCATTGATCTTGTGAAGGAGGTACAAGAAGGCAGGGAAACTGCCGCAATTAGATTTAGATTGACAGTATGAGAGTGGAGCTCCCAGGGGAGGGGCATAGTGGATGAAATGGCCCAAATTCATCATCCGTACAATTATGTGGATGGCATTGCTCAATTAATAGTGTTCCTGCTTCTTCTTTGCCGTTTAATGTTCAGATGGCTGATCTAAATAGTAAAAATCATGCTTATAGAAATTTTTAGAGTAGAAAAAAAAGCAGGCTCTGCTCTAAAATGATTAGCTGAGATGGTTCAGGCCACAATGTAATTACCGTCTGTAGCTTTTGCGTACAGGTTAGAAAGCAAAGTGTAAGTTGCTGCTTCTTTGATACTCCTGACATCCTCAATATAATTCCTGGAAGAGGTTATGTGCGTGGATAATAAATGAGTTTTATGGTTTTAGAAATTGTGGTCTATGATCTTATTTGATGCTGCTGATAGTTGCTCTAGGAACAACAATATTCTGATGGCTTTGAGATAGAGTTCTACTAGCAATTTGAATGAGGTTAAAGATATGAGTGCTGCTATATAGTTTTGGAGAATATACTCATGCCATGTTATTTGGTAGTCAGTTCAGTATTATTTGATCATATTTCTTATTGCTGCATTTAGATAGCCTTTACTTTAGGCCTTGTTTTTTAGGCATCTCTTAGACTTGCTCTAAGCCTTACTTTGTTTGTAGTTTTAAGGCAAATGAAAATTCTGAGTAGAAGGAAGTCTAATGCAACTTCTGGCTGCTCGTCATATATTCAGGAGCAGGCCCTGCATCCAACTCCACAGTATAATCCGCACCTGGTAATGCATATCCTATCGATTCCTGTTCCTGAGTACTCTACTGTTGGTGTTTTTACTTGAGTCTTCACCTCTGTTTGCAGCTTCATGAATTCCCGATGTTCATTTTCTTGTGAACCTTCCAATACTTGTCGTTATTGCTATTCTTCATGAATGTTTTATACTTTAATTTCCCATCCTTATCAATATTGTTACCCTTTTTGACAGTTTCATCCTTGAACTCTTGTTGTGTGTGAATATTGCCAACTGTTGGTTCCCTCACAAGTATTGTGAACCACTCAAGATCTTATCATTGACCTCTTCTCATCATTGACCTCTTCTCTTTGAAGGATCAAATACAATACAATATCAAACTACATTCTCCATCACCTTCGGCCCTGTGTTTTCTGTGAACTTCTTTCTACACTCGAGCAAGTTGTCTAAGTTATTGTTAACCACATTCTCCCATTAACAATTAATTGTTTTAGCTATTTATAGGGTCTTACATATCACATTACCCATTAAAATTAATTGTTTTAGCTATTTATAGAGTTTTACATATTATCCTAAATTTTATGTGAAAAGACCGTGATTAGTTAAAAGTATATTTATTCATGAGAACAGCAGGACCAATTATTCTGAGTGCACAACTATATAAAATAAAAAATGTAGAAACTATGCAAAATAATCGTTTTGTATCGCTATCAAGTGTCGCTAATAGAGGGCATATTATATTGCTATACATATAGTTATATATTTTGTATTTATCAAAGTTATATATTTTCTAATATCAATTTAAAGTATTGTCAATTTTTTACATGACATCTGGGTTCGGACAAAGACTTCTTGTCTCAATTCTCTTTGAAACTAGCAAAAGAGCGTAGGAAAATAACAATCCTCGCTACATGTATGTTTATTGTTTATTTAATTAATTTAAAATAATATTATAATTTACTAAGTTAATGACATATATGTTGCTTTTATATAATATCTTTATAATTTTATTAAATGATATTAAAGCTATTCACTTGATTGGCTATTAATTCTCAACAAACTCAACAAACTCGAATAGGGAATACAACACAAAATGTTATATTGGAACCTTCAACTAATGAGAATACAACACAAAATTTCTTCTTCTTCTTTTTTTTTGTCTAATTTGATCTTTGAATCTAATTTATCATACGAATTAAATAATTAAGAAACATAGCATATCAGTACATTCAGAAATAATTTCAAAATTTTGTTTCACGGTAATATAATTTTGATGAACTCTTATATTGTGTGAAAAACCTCTTATTCTTATTTATCAGAATATTTAATTTTGCTATCGCAAAACTGCACTCCATGAAATTCCCAAAAGCAAGAGTGTCATTTATTAATGATATCAATATAATTATTCAATTAATTTGTAATTCGTACACATAAAGATAAAGAATATTAGTGCATATATATTAAAATAATAAAATATAAGAAAATATTGTATTGGAATATTTGATTTTATTTTTTATTAAATGTACTTTTCTTACTCTTTTAGAGCATCTCCAACGGCGTTGATTATAATAGTTGGCTAAATTGGACCTGCAAGAGATTACGTAAAATTTGTTGAAACTGCAAGACATTTTGCTTCGATGGTATTGGCTATATTGGTTGGCTATAATTTAAAAATAGTATGTTATTAATATTTTGGATTGTTATAAATAGAATATATTATTTTAATATGGTATTCGATGGTATTGGCTATATTGGTTGGCTATAATTTAAAAATAGTATGTTATTAATATTTTGGATTGTTATAAATAGAATATATTACTTTAATATGATAATAAGTAATGTGTAATCTTGATTTTCTTACAGACCTGTAGCGGATCGACAAATATAACCATCTATAGGAGGTTGGCTATAATTATAGATAACAGGTGGGGATGGTTGGAGCGTAAATTTTTGAAGCCATTAAATATATATAACTTTAAATTTTGATATGACTATTAAAATTTTAGCTAAGGGATCTTCATGGTTGTAAATGCTTTTAAGAAAACAATATAATTAAGATAGTATCTCAGATTATATCTATGTTACATATCTCATAAATACTAGGATTTTAATTAGATAACATTTATAAATTTTTTATTTGGTGTCCAGAATGTTCTATCAAGTTCTATATATATCGTCATTTCTCCGTCAATAATCAGCTATCTTTATTTGTTGCGGGCATGTTCAACATCAACTATCTACGGCCTACCTGGTAAGTACTGTCATTTTAATCATGATAGTAGATCGATTCATAATTTTGTTATTGAACCATACGTGTCTGGAGAAATTTTTATGTATACGTTTGATTAACTCTAATGCAACACCTCACTGCCACACATAATGAAAGAAACCCACAATCAGTCGCTTGTGACTTCTGCAAGAATGAAACAATCATGTAATAAATTATAGAGAAAGACTAATTTATCCTAATTTATTATTATATGTTTATCTTTGAAATTGTTATTCAAATCTATATTATATTTAACATTGATATAAACTTAAAATTATGTGAAATTCAATATATATTGTTTGGTATGTATATTTCATTTATTAGATTTAATATTCAATATTTGTTATTCCATTCTTCCCACCCGATTCTTTACCCTGGGTTTGGGCACGAAATTTAACAAATATGTATAAACTAATGAAATAGGGAAAGAAAAGTGGGTGAAGTGGTGGGACCATTGATTTTTAATATATAAAGTAAAGATAATTGAGTAAAACCCATTAACTATTTTAGAAAAGTTTTATAATGTAAAAAAAATGAGTGGGACATCCAAAAAAAGAAACCGTAAAGAATCCGGTGGGACGGGAAAGTATATTTTAAATATTAGAACACAAAAAAAATAAGAAGATCTATTTATTATATTTGTATTGGTGTTTGGTTCTACTAGAGTGGGTGTATAGTACGAAGTAATTTATTTGATGACTTAAAGACAAAAAAATTTGAATTTAGTTCATGTCATTGATGTGGGATCCTCTTATTTTTCAATAACAAATTTTGCCAGCTATATACTTTGTTGTTTGGTGGTTTTTTCTTCTTTGGTCATTAATTGCATGACTAACTTATTTTGTCCAAGAAAAATGGTGTAAACTTGTCCAATTAATTGGGCTTTAGAGAGAAACTTATACTAGTTCGCTTTCTTTTATATGAACAAAAAAAGTGGTATAAACTTGTACAATTAATTGGACTTTAGAGAGAAACTTATACTAGTTCGCTCTTTCTTTTATATGAACAACTTCTCTATCTATCGAACCGCTTAAGAGTGGTCTCTAATTCTACAAATACAAATGTTTCATTCTTTAATTACTATCTTCATCTTTTTTTGAATTTTAATTTTTTATTAATTATTTTCATTTTGTTTTTGTGTTTTCTTTTAGTTCAAATCTCTAAAAATTTCAAGTTATTTAATTGAGATCAATGGCACCTGGAAAAGGTTCGGATAGAAAGGACAAGACTTTTGGAATGGACTGGGATTCAGAAAAGATGTAAGTAACACGTTTTCATCATTTTAATAGTTGAGAAATAAAAAACAACATAATGAAAACGAAAATGATAAAAATGTGAATAATTACATATATAATTATAAGCTACTATTAATACTTGATTTCACAATTCTTAGGTTGCGCTTATACATGTATAATTACATGAAAAAGAAGGGCCTTGATCATGTTGCTGACACATTTACACAAGAAGCAAAAATTGATACGTCCCCATGTAAGTGGTAATTATTTACGTTATATGCTTCAATTTTTTAAGTACGATCTTTATACACACACACTTTCTTTAGCTAAAAATTCATTTTCGGGGTGAAAATGTGGATTGCTCTTATATAATATCAAGGTGTTAACCATGGTCTTATATTATATTCTCATCTATTTGTTTAGATCTTGATTTCACAGCTTTTTTTCTTGTTTAATTTTTGGTTATAGGTTTATTGCATAAACTACTTAAGTAAGAAACATAAAATTATTAATGGATATCACTATAATTTTAGAGAATTATTAAAAATGGATTATGTTCGAAAAGATGTAGGTTTGATTTGTAAGCAAGGTCATTTCTAGAAATAGAAATTTATATGTATTTATAATGCAAACGAACAAATACAGGAGTACAACGGTTTTGGATTGCAAAACCAAAAAATAGAGGACATTAAAATATTTTAGATTGCAGCTTAAAATGACAAGACAAAGGAATTGAGTATAATTGTTCACAAAAAATATCCATTTACTACCTAAAAGTGGTATTTGAAGTGGGACATTCTTTTATAATATATATCAAAAATGGTGTTTTTTTTTTTTTGAGTAAATCAAAAATGGTGTTTGAAGTGGGCTTTTATAATATATGGTCTAATATATTTTCTTAAGTAACAAAGTAAAATCGTTAAACTATTATCTTTTTTAGAAACTTATCATCAAACAATAATTTACTCAATATTATCACGAACATTACACACATTAATTTGTGATTTTGATCCTTCCATTGAGTTTCACAATGAAAAAATAATTTTTTTGTCGTTCAAGTATTTATACTTTTAGCAATTTACTTATGAAATACATAATTTTTTTTCTTCAAATTACTAATGTCACCATTGTATATGATTACAAGCATTTTGTTAGATTTTAGTTATATTAAATAAAATTATTTTAATTGATAGTAGATTTCTAAAAGAGTCAATAGTTTAAGTTTAGTAATAAAAAAAAATCTATTTTTCTAAAAGTTAACCAAATAGTTAACAACATGTTTAAATTCTAATGATAAGCTAATGTTAATGATGACAAGAAAATAAATTTATATTTCAATGGTAGGTTTTTAAATAGATAAATAGTTGAGTGATAAAAAAAATTCATTTTTCCAAAACAAAATATATATTTGATTGTTTTTGAACTAATTTAGCATGTTAACATTTATTACATAGTGCTCGATTCAGAGGAAGGTCTGCTCAAGGAATGGTGGGAGGTATTCTGGCCTCAATTTTCCTCCATGATGGAAAACAATGCCCCAGGGAATTCACAATTTTCAACTCAGGTCTTTTTCGTATTTGATCATATATGCCCAAATTATGTAGTAGCTAACCTAGCTATTAGCTGGTTTAATGCAAATCTTTTTAACATTCGACCAAATAAATTAAAATTATGTTATGATTATTATATATATAAAAAGTTTCAAGTCCAAACAATTTGATTCAATGGATTCTCAGTCATCCATGCAAGCTGCCCTAGCTATGCTGCCTTCACTCCAAGCTATGCCGGTTGGAAATTCTCAGAATAAGGTGATCCCCTCTCATCTGCCGAACCCGCAGATAGTTGCTACTGGTGGTTCATCTGTGGCTGATATGATGGAACAACCACCTGTGTTGGCAACTACCCCTATACATAATCAACGCAGGGCTGGTAAGCTTCCAATGAATACTGAAACTGATGGTATTAATCCTGGAAAATCATCAGCTCAAGCAATTCGAAAGGGGCCTCTTGGATTTCCTCCCGTAAATGTTCATCCAACTCAACTAGTGCCGTTTGATGTTGATCAAATGGTGCACACAGCGCCCCCACCTTCGGGCAATCCCAGGTAAATTTCTTAATTTAATTTTGAACTGTATTCTGTGTTTTCATAGTGAAGTAAATTACCATTTCTAATAGACTGTTTCGTATATATATTTGTAATTTTTGATTAGTGATATCATTAATTGGCATGAAAAAACTCATCTGTTAAAAGACTTTGAAAAGTGTATTTGAATATCACATGACATGATCTTTTCGTCTGTCACAGCAACCTACATGTACAAGCTCCAGTGCGGTCTCCTCTGCAAGTGACCAAGGTATGGTTACACTTAAACTAATCGTCCTTTTTGAGCATGGTTATTTGGAAATTATAAAAAGGATGTAAAATACTTTTACAGGATCCCAGGAATGATGTTGGCGGGGAAAAGCCAGGTCAAATGGAGTCAAATGGTCTTTAATGAGATTCTGCATACTCAGTGACAGGATTTTAGTTGAGTTTGGATATTTGAAATAATAATTTCTTCTTAAATGATAATGGATTTTGTTTTTGGGACATCCTCTTTTTTTTCTTGGCTATCTTCTTTCATTAAGTGTTTTCAAGTGTTTGATTTACTTAAGAGTGAAATCAAATTCATGTCACAATTCGATATTCTTCATGATCACATTCGGAGAAAATTTTCTAAAATTTATTTTTCACCTATATGTGTCTACAATTTTTTCTCCATGCATACACATCATACACACACACACACACACAAAATTTATATTATTAGTAGAAAACAAGAGCAAACTAGTTTTGCGATTAATCATTGTTATAACATTTGTAAAAAAAATTCTAGTTTGAAGTGTTGCAAAAAGAGATTTTTTAAAATATTTGTAATAACATTTTACACCCATATTGCAATACTTTTTTAGGTTTTAGGTAAAGTTCTCTTGCAACACTTTGTTTATCATTTGTAATATATTGTAAGTTTTTTGGCACTATTTTTAAGGAACACTTTGAACGTTCAAAGTGACAATATATTTTTGTTCTTGTAAAAATACTAATGTATGCTATGTATACATTCCAAGCACTTGCGGCTAATGATGTTGCTCATTAATATTTGGCTGTAATCACCGACAAATGTGAATCAATAGCATAGAGTCCCTTATACAAAGAAATTGAGTTACTAACAAATTATATATCTAGAGTTAACAAACTAACAAATTTAGTTTTTTTTTAAATTAACTTTAGCGTCGGTCAAATATAGGCGACGCTAAAGGGTTAGTTTAAGCGTCGGCTGAATTAAAACGGAAATTAAAGGGTCCATTTTAAGCGTTGGTTGTTGGTGATCGACGCAGTAGAATAATTTTAAGCGTCGGTTAAATAAGGACGGACTTTCAGGGTCCATTGAGACTGACGCTGAAGGTTAACTTTTACGCGTTTGTTGTTTCAAACCGACACTAAAGGTCATTTTTGGCGTCAATGGATTAAAGACCGACACTAAAGGATCTGTTTTAGGCATCAGTTATTTACGACCTATGCAATAGTCTTAACACAAATGACATTAAATGCCGATTAAGTTAGTAACAGACACCTAAAGTATGTATAGGCCACAGCTCTCTATATAACCAACGCTAAAAGTGCGATACTAAAAGACAATTCTGTACTAGTGAGCTCCTCAGAGAACAATGCATTATGCCGTACTAATAAAAGATAGATCTCCCTCTACAATAGTCTTTAGCTAATCCTTTGGATTTCTGTACATCTGCTTTCTACCCCTGCGGATGCTTATATTAGTGCAATTGGATGAAAGAGAGACATTGGATTTGTATTTAGAAAAGATAAGTGTACAAGGAAATGAAGTTACAACTTTCCAATAATTATTCTCTAAAGCCAGACAATATAAAATGAATTAGCACATTAAATTACTTCCACAGTTCTTCCATTGGGATACCACGATCACGAGCAACTTCACTGAATTGTCTCATCTGTTGCACAGCAACAACTGTGGCTCTTGCATTGTTGAGGGCATTGTTACTGCCAAGCTGTTTGCCTAATGCATTCTCAACACCTGCCATTTCAAGAACAATTCTAACAGCACCACCAGCAATCACTCCAGTACCAGGGGATGCAGGTCTAAGCATCACTTTTGCTGCCCCATAATCTCCATCAGCTCTGTTATTTATCCATTCAAGAGAAAAGAAAATAGGTGAAATTAGATGTAAATCTATGAAGCACATGAGGTCAAATTGATGACCAGATTTGTCTGCAGTGTTTAACAAACTCTATGTTTTGAGGGTATGCCTTCACCTGATAACAACTAATAGAGATCTGGCTTGTGCTTGGTAGAAGGTACAGGGCAGAGATTTTATAACCTTCTACCAAGCACAAGACAATGACGTTATGGAGAAAATATATCCATTAACCTACTCCAGTGATAAATCTTCAAAACAACTTTTAAAAAATAACTCCTTTTATTAACATGCCTATAACTTAGCAATAGATATGTAGTAGTGCAACGTAAAAATTCTCAGTATATCTAGCAACAATATTAAAAGTTCAGTATTTTGATGTTAACAAGGGTGTATATATATAGGCAGTTCATACAGTAGGAATTCATCATTTTGAAGTAAAAGATCTTCTTGAAAAGTACTTGGAATGTGGCCCAATAGGCCCACATTTCATATATGAAAAATTTACCATCTAATCATCACTGCAACAGAATTCAGCAAACAATAAGTTTACAGACCGAGCAAAAAGAAACATAGGCAGAGGCGGGTGTCAATCCAATTCTTATTATTAGAAAAGCTATAAGTCTTGGATATGGATTAAATTTGGATATGAGTGCAGGAACTTGGCATATAATTTAACAAGTACAATTTTCTATAGCCTGAATCCATTTTACTTGCTTAAAGTTTGTGTATACTACCACATAAAGTAAATAGCCGTAATCAATAATTATATATGTAAACTTTAGCACAAAACTAGAAGTACCACAGAGACAAGTCTTCCATGGATCAGGTTCTCTATAAAAGAGTTGAGCTCTTATAAGCATTTTGAACTGCAGTGCTTGTAAGTGAAGTATCCACGTTCTATACTCAGATCCGACACTCATGTCATGTCCAGTTGACAATGGCATGAGGATAAAAATGAGAGTCCGGGATGTGGACCATCCACCAAATTGTCAATATCAAAAATATATCTACAACCCTATATATCATCAAATTTCAGTGAATTATACCCCCACATTTTAAAAGAAGAAGAAAAGCATTCCACAGAAAATTTTAAATTAAGCGTATAAAGCCACCTTCCCGATGTCCTGATATGATATTAGAACTCCTATGACCATGCAGTCTAAAGCTCTGAATCCTAGCAACCTCAATCTTCTCAGATATTTAGTTCGGACATTATGGCTGAGCTCTAAATTCTAGCAACACCTCAATCCTAATGATCCCCTCATCTATAAGAAGAACAGGCTTTTGAAGGAAAGGATAACATAATCATAGTAAGCTCTTAGCCTAAAGCATGTTATAATAAACTTCAACCATAACTGCCACACTATAAGAATAACTTCAACAGTAATTCAACATTACACCAAAACTCTAATCCTAGAGGATTCAACAGAATTATGAGTTCTCAATTTTAGCAAAACTAAAAATATATGCCAAAGCCAACTACCTAGTATTTCTTTAAAGCCCGCCTTTGACATTCTAAAAACAGTAAATCCATCTGTTTATGCCTAAAATCCCCAATATCCTCAACATTCAATAATCACACCCCTACATTTTACACCAAAACGTCCACATTTGAAACCACAGTGAACAACTAACCAAACCACATTCACAACAATTTGACGTTTTACAAAAACTCACCTGTGAGGAAACGTAGAATACTTAGTCATAGGCACGGTAACTATATTCCTCCGTGCATTGGTAGCCGATTTCTGAACAGCGGCAACAACCTCCTTAGCCTTTCCAACCCCGACTCCAACTTGCCCTTTCTTATCACCCACAACAACCACCGCCCGAAAATGCAATTGCTTCCCCCCTTTGACAACTTTAGTCACTCTCCTCACCTGAATCACCCTCTCATCGAAACCATCTCTCACCTTCTCCTTCTTGATTTTCCCCAATGCCCCAGTCTTCTTCACTTTCGAATCCATCACATAAATATCATTCCCCAGCAAAGAGACCCCACTGTAAGCAGGCCCATAAAGCTCTTCATAAGCAGCAGCAATTTCATCCTCTGTTTCTTGAGGCCCATCATCAAATGAGGGTGGGGGTTCATACCCTTCAGGGATTTCTGGTGGGTCAAATGTAGAAACCCCGTCTAGGTCATCATTTGCGAGAAAGATTGTGTCTTGGTCAGTTATAGTGGGTTGTTGTTCCTCTTCTTGTTCTTGGGCTTTGATGGGCTTGAGTTTTGTGGAGAGAGACAGGGAGAGAGTGGAGGAGAGAGAGGGGAATTGGGTCTGGGTGAAGAGAGAGAAGCGGGGAGGGGTTGTGTAAAGAGAGAGGGAAGAGAATGAAGAAAGAGAAGATGGTGTTGCAGAGACTGCCATTGGTGATGGTTAAGACTAGTGAAGAAGGAGGTGAGTGTGTTTTTGTATCCTATCCCTGCGTCAATGAGGCAGCACAATTGGGGATGAAACTGTGGATAACTGAACATTCGGATTTCTGATACTATGATATAAGGTTTTTTTAATCTGATTTAGAGTTTTTTCTCATATATATTACTCTCTTTGTACCTCTCATTTCTTTACGGCTTCTATTTTAGAATGTTTCTCTCATTTTTTTACATTACTATAAATAATAAGTTTTTCTCATCATTACACCCACTATCTTCTCCTACTATCTCATATTTAACAATAAAAACAACTATTACACCCACTACTTTCCTCCACTATCTCAAATCTAATATTAAATATTGCTAGGTCCCACCACTTTACTCACTTTTCATTTAACTCTACTCATTTTTTATACATTATCTTGGTCTTCGTGTCCCCCTCCAATGTAAACAATTGAGGGGGACGGAGGGAGTATGTAAGAAAAGAAAAATGGCTTCTTCTTTTGTTTTCATCGTTACTTTCAGTTGTGATTTGCTTATAAACTATTGGAAATTTGGCAAAAATGCCCACCTTTTATCATCTTTATTGCGGACTTATGACCTGCCTCACATTATTGTAAAAATACAATTTTTTGATAATTTTAATTAAAATATTTGCAAAAGTACGCAGTTTGTTCTTGATCCAGAGAGTTTCATCGTCTACCTCTTCTCATCTCTAAATTGTTCTCAAGCATCTCGACTCTTCCATTCTCCCTGCCTTTTTTCTCCCATTTCTCTCGACGCCACACCAACCTTTGAATCGTAAGTCAAGCCATCGACGATATGCAGGTGTTCAATTATGACGGCCTGACCTCTCAGCCCATCAACGAATCCACTAAACTCAAAATCCACACCCCATCCCCATCCGTCTCGATTGGTTATGATTGTAACGGAGACTGAAGCAGATGTATGTCTTCTTCATCTTAACTGGTTAATTTTAGTTGATTTTGTAATTGTTTTTGATTAATTTTGTGGTTGTTTTTGTGTTATTGCTATCGGTCTCGCATGAACATTCATTTCTAGCCATTTGCAACTAGTTGCAACTTATTATGGAACTAAAAGTAATTTTCAAAAGATTTTTTTGAAATTGAATCTGTGGTTGCTTATATGGTTGTTATCGGTTGCAGATATGGTTGCATATACAACCTCCGTATTTCTGTAAATATTTTTTGAAATATAGGATTTTTGCAATTCGTTTTAAAAAGTAACAGTATTTTTGCAAAAATTCATTTATACTTGGGTATTTATAAAAAAAACCCAAAAATATTTTTCATATCAACTTGAATTAAAGAATTCAACGATAAAAGCTGCCATATCAAACATATTTACATGAAATCAAAAATACTTTTTTCTCATGATATATATATAATTTAATAAAATATAATCAATATGAAGTATACCAATATAATATAATAAAGAGTTAAGAAATAACATTTTATATTTAATATCATAAATTCTAATTATTTATTCACGAACTTTTGTTTTTCTTTTTCAAAAATCTAACTTAAATAATAAACAAATATAATTTAGTATAAATCAATTTTTAATAATATGATTGGTTTTATAAATTGAATGTTTTAAACGCTAAAATGTTAAAACTATTCATCAATTTATATGTTTTATATTGTTAAATATGTCACATTCAACGTATTTTCGGTAGGAACTTTATTTAGAATTAAATCAGTTTTGTCACATATAAATATTATTGGGCGCTGACCGAACATGAATGGTTGAAAACGATCAGTCAAATTAAATTAGTTGAATTTAGCTAAATTTGATTTATAAATCATTTTCGATCAAGAGAAAAACGAGCACCTACAAAGTAGTTGAATTTAGCTATATTCGACTGTTGTTGGTCAAATTTAATTAAATTCGACCATTTTTGCGTTTGTTGAATAATTATGTTAAATTTGTTAATTATTTTAAAAGGGGTTAATTATCTAGTTGGTCACTGAAGTGGGCTTTATGTATCAAGTTGGTCACTGAACTGAAAACGGTATCAAGATGGTCACTAAAGTCACCATAAATATCAAACAGGTATCTTGAAATATGAGTTCAAGTAATAAAAATATTATTTATAGAGTTTTACACATCATTTGTGAATGTTAGCACAACCAACTGAAATGTCATGACTTCTAGTATTTATGATAATATATTTAGATTTTATCAAGTTTATTTATTATTTTATTTTTATTATATAGTTATTTTCTTTGTTTTAATTAAAAAATAATAATAAATAAACTTGATAAATTTAAATATATTATCATAAATACTAGAAATCATAATCTTTTACTTGGTTATGGTAACATTCAATAATAATTTATAAAATTTTATAAATAATATTTTTAGTTCTTGAACTCATATTTCGAGGTACCTGTTTGATATTACCGTTTTCAGTTCAGTGACCAACTTGATACATTAAGCCCACTTCGGTGACCAACATGATAATTAACCCATTTTAAAAGTATAATACAATATGTTGGTAATTTATAACTTATTTTCTATGATTGACTAAAAGGTGATTTTTTTACACAACTAAAAGGTAAATTTTGACGGAGACAAGAAAAATATGATAGAAAAAGTATATAATATAAATAACTCCGAATTGAAATATTTCGAAATAACTAAATCAGATTGAATTTTATTTAGGAATGTTTGTCTCGGCCTAAAATTAAAAATTATGACCAAACCAGATCAAAATGGAGTTTACTCGATTCGATTTGTTTACGTGAAGTACTTAAAATTTTAAAGTTACAATTTGTAACGAAATATTCTTGGATCATAATTTTGCCTTGTTGGGCCATATCATCCAGTCAATGCTAGATTGCTAGTGGGTAGATAATTACTGTAGATATTAATATCACAGTGCCGACTGGTAACCCGTCCACGTGTCAAAGGCGTCGAAGTCGGTAGATAGCATTTAAATTTAAACGCATATTTGGAAACTAATATCTCTCAGTTAAGCTCTACTCCCTCCGTCCCAGTCATTTGTATACAAATGACTGGTACACGGAGACCAAGGAATTGGGTAAGAAATGAGTAAAGTTGGATGAAAAGTGGGTATAGTGATGGGACCTATTTATATTTAATAATAAATTTGAGATGGTAGAGGAGTGTAGTGGATGTAATAGTGTTTATATTATTATAGAATATAGATAGTGGAAGAAAGTAGTGGGTGTAATAGTGTTTTATATTATAAAAATTTACTACTTTGGAATGTATACAATTGATGGGACGTCTCAAAAAGGAAACTGTATACAATTCATTGGGACGGAGGGAGTACATTTTAAGTAATTAAACTGCCGGCTATTATTCAATACCGACTTGTAATCCATCATGTCAAGATCACCAAATCAACTGGGGAGCCAGTAATTCCACGTGAACTGAGTCCACGTGTCATCATATAAACAAAGTAGAAGCACCTAGGATAAGGGTAAGAAAACCCTATAAAACAGTGAGAAATACAGACCGGAAGTCACAAACACACAACTACACAAGACTTAGAAACAAAATATCCATACAGCAGCAATGGCAGGAATAGTTTCAAGCGTCACAAATGTTGATTTTCTTAACGTCTCGAAGGCTTGTCCTCAGCCCACTTTCAATCCTAAAGTATCAAGCGTTAGCTTCACATCCAGCTCTCGATACTCTAAGGTATGCATCACTCTACTTCACATGTACATAGCTTATGGTCCATATTTATTTCTAACTACGCACAGAGTCCCGGATCTTGAAACCTCGACCTCTTATTAACAAGATATAGGTTAAAGTTTCGACTTCTTATTAACAAGATATAGGTTAAAGATTGCAGATAACATGCTTTATAAAAGAGTCTTGAGTCTTGAATATAATATAAGTGAAATTCGGGGTCAAATCTCGAGTATTTTCTAAAAATTGGGTCAAATTTTAAATTCTAAATTCAAAAATAAGCTGAAACATATTGTCTCAAATGCAATTGGCAGGAGTTATGTTTATAGAATGAACTAAATCCGTCACACTCCTCGACATTAAAGGGTGTTACGTCATATGCATGCAATTTGCTAATATTGTTGATATTTTAGGGTCGAATTCAAGCCACTACTAGTGAAGAGAGTAAAGACTCGGGAGCCCATGGAATAATAGATGAAGCCGCAAAGAATGCAAATGCCATGGTGGACAAGGCTAAAGAACTTGCAGAGGCAGGCGCCGCCCAGGCTGAAAGCAACGAAGCAAAGAAGAAGGAGTCGGAAGACAAGGTGTTGAAGGCGACAAAGGATGCAGCGGAATCAGCGGCCGAAGCTGCGGAGGAGACGGCGGGAGGTATGTGGGAGGCGGCTAAGGGTACTGTGTTCCCTAAAGCTGATGAGGAGAAGAAATGATGAGGAAATTGGTTACTCTCTGTGGTTTGAAATAGTTTGACACATGTATGTATATTCTTACTTTTAATGGGATAAAGACGGTTAAGAACGGGTCGGAACTAGAAATTTAAAATCAGAGATTAAAATGAATAAAAATAGAAACATATCGATCAATTTGAGATGTGCTTGTCTTTATTTAACTAAGTATTATGAGAATGATTTTATTAATAAAAATAATCTCTGCAATCTCCTTTTCAATATATATTAACAACTAACCTCTTTAAAATTCATCCTCCACTCGATTTTGAAGGATTATTTTCACATTCAAGTGCTACCGTAGATGCAGGAAGATTCAAGACAATTAAATCGCAATAATTTATCAACTAACACATGGAAATATTTTACTGGCTATTAATCCTTGACGTAAATCACAGAGGATAGTCAGTTTCTTCAAATCTGAACAAACAGAAACATCTAACCTATAATATTGTCGTTCATATTTTGGATGGATCTTTTTATTTTTCAAAAAATCTTTTATATAAAATTTCTCGGCTAACTTGCAAATATTCTTTGCATTGAAAAATTATTAAAAAATGGGTAACCATCTAGAGGACTTAATGCACTACAAGAAAAGCGGTCAATTCCGACAGCTAAAACCGACCGATCATTATAGTCGGAAAAAAAAACGGTCATTTTCGACCGACCAATCGATCAAATGAGGTTGGTCAGAAAAGAAGGGGTCATTTACGACCGACGCAATCGACCGGATGCTATCGGTCAATTTTAAGTGGGTGTGGGTCCTGTTTATTAACATTATTTAGCTGACATGAACGCCGCATCATTAAATCAGCCAAACACATTTCCGATCGCCTGTGATCATTTCCGACCGCATCGACTGTGTTTAAAATAATGATCTGGCTTTAGCTTGTTGTAGACTTGTGATTGGCTGAGTGGGAACGAGATGGAGCCGTAGCTTCATTTCTGACTACCGTTGGTCAAAAATGTGGTCGAAAATGACTTTGCTACTTTTAAATTGTTATAGTCTCTCACCAAGTCTTATTCGTATAGCATTTTACGTTCGGTTAAAATATAACTTCATAAATTATTTTTAAATTATTTTTAAATAAAAATTTGATGTGTAAACCTTAATAAAAAAATTAAAAAATAAAATATGAAACTAGATTTTATATTCACCTTAAAATATGTGTCGATCATTTAAAAACTCAGTCATTTGCTGATCACTATATTTTTTTCAATTTTCATTTTTTTTAATATCTAAGGGGACCAAAATTATATTTTTCTAATATATAAAAGGATAAAAAAATTACACAAAATTCTAAATTTTTATATTACATTTTGATATTATTTCAAAATTAACGGGGACCTGAACTCGTTCCCCAGTTCCTCCCCTGTTCAGAACTAGCTTTGTACGTGTTCGCATCATGCTAGATTGAAGTAGACTGCCCTCGCACCGTATTATTTCATAGTGGAATTATTATATATCTTCAAAAATAGCTAAATAATATTAAGGTATATGTGATAAAAAATTTCTGCAAGAAAGCAAATCTAGGAGCTAAAAAAAATACTCCATATAAATTGAAAAGCACATCAAAATTAATATTATTCTACTTTATGTTAAGAATAATAAAATGATGAAATTTATCTATTATAATATTATATGCAACCACTACAAAAAACTACTAGGCATTTACGATGGATAACTTACAACGAATCTGCTGAGCGCGCAAACTTACGATGGAAATTCAATATCCGTCGTAAGGCATTACGATGGATAACAGGTCCGTCATAAAATTGATTATCTACATATTTTTGCTAATTTTAAGAAGAGATCAAAAAGTGCCCATGCATAGACCGACGTCGTTTTGCTAAACTTGACCAAAAACGACAGAAAAATCCTGTCACTAGCAAAAGTAATAATAATAATATTCTTCTGTGCACAAAATCGTCGCACGTTGTACAATAGCTGAAGACATAATTTCGTCATAAATGAAGCATCGTAAGTTAAATTATCTGCGCTTTCTGAAATAATATTAAAATTAAAATTAATATTCAATCGTAAGATAGTCGTCACAAGATAGCTCCTTTCTAGAAATTTATTTCCATCGTAAATTAAGCGTCGAAAGTTTAATATATGCAAAATTATCTACTGTTCAAAATAAATGGAAAAAGATATAAATCTTCACATCTTCTATAGTAAGTGAAGTTTAATATATGCAAAATTATCTATTGTCTAAAATAAATGGAAAAAGATGTCCAAAATAAATAAAAAAAGATATAAATCTTCAGATACTGCTTGGTCGAATGAAGATAAAATTATATAACTATATATAATTCTACCATCCAAAATGAAAAAGAAAAAACAAATATCATATTATGTGTAACAATTCGGGCCAACGGATCGACCGAGTATAATATCTTGGTGTTGCCTCTGTTGAACGGTGAACGATATTATTATTCTAGTCGACTGCTCCCTGGTCCCCATGGCAACTAATTCATTTCCTAGTCGGTAGATATCTGTGACAAAATTGGCCAAAACATATTTTACGAATCGGTTGGTTGCAACCAGACGAATGGCTCTAGTTAAGCCTACCGACTTGGCCACGTGTACCTTGTAATAGAAGCAAGTAATCGACCAGACCCGAAGAAATAAGAAAACTAGAATGGATAAGAAAAATAGTCTATAAAAGAGTGAGAAATGCAAATAGAAAGTCACAACTTACTTGCAAACAATTAAGAGTACTCCAAGCAAAATATCAGAATTAAAGTAAAGATAGCAGCAGTAGCATCAATGGCAGGAGTAGCTTCAAGTATTGTGAAAATGGAATTTCTCAACCTCTCAAAGGCTTATCCACACCTAACTTTTCAGCCTAAAGTATCCAGTGTCAGCTTCCCTTCCGTATCCAAATACCCCAAGGTATATACTCACTATAACAATATCAGCCTTTTCCGACAACCAATTTTTGTTTTGTTGTCGGAAAAGGCTGATATTGTTGTACTGCATCATATATCTATATGTTTTCATTTACTCTAATACTCGCAGATCCAGCTGAGATACTGGAGTCCTTGATTTCTATATATTTGCGAAAAATACATATATTGATTAAATAAACTCTTTATGTTTGAATTTTAGGGTCGAATTGGAGCGGGTGCTGGTGACGTTGGACAACAGTTTGATGAACTTGCACAAAAAACCGGGGAGAACATAAAGATAGGCGTGGAAGAAGCACAAAACAAGGTTAAAAATATGAATGAAAAAATTGAGGCTGAAGCTGATGGGATGGTAAAGGCTGCCAAGGAGAATGCAAGTAACATTGCGGACAAGGCGAAAGAAGGTGCAGATCAAGTAGGCAGCTCGGCTCAGAGCAGCCAAGAGAAGGCCGGAGAGCAAGCTTCTAGCTTGAAAGATAAGACTGTTGATGCAGCCGAGAAGGCTGTGGAGGCGGCCAAGGATAATACAGAGAAGATCAAGGAGGCTGTGATTGAGAAACTTGAGAGTTAAGGATATGCATGGAGCCAGGACTGTGATGCGGAAGAACACATACTAGGATGGCTGGTGATTGTGACAATCTGAGAAGAATTACATGATGGAACTGATTTGCTAATTTGTTTATTTCCATGGCTTTCAATTAATCTAACTATGTTGTCTCCCTGATTTTCTCTATATATTGGAGTCTTGTCCCAAAGAAAGAATATTTGAATCATTTCGTCTCTACTAAAAATATTCATATATGATTTCGTAGATCTTATCCTATAAAATACAGACATTAATTTAAAGATTGATTTTAACGACGCATAACATATCTTCAAATACAAACATTCACTTCAAGATTAGTAGTGAACAGCGCATAGCGCAAAACATATCTTCATAAAAAATTCTAATAGTTCCTAAGTGACCCTTATCTGAATCCCTCTTCTTCTCCGGACCCCTTCCCCTCCCGATTACTGCACCCAACATAGACTAGATAAAAATCGTGAATCATTGACAACTAATAATAATTATTATATATATTACTAATGATTAATAATCAAGTATGAAATTAGAACCGAAACCATATTTATATTTTATATATATGAACATGGTGTCAAATTAATACTGGAGAGCATTTAGAATCAGATGTTTTTACATTAAAACACAAACAAAATCGACATATAAACAATATAACAATATGAAAATGTCCCAACCTTTTATACATTGGACACAGATTTCATTTCAGGCCTACCCATGACTTTGTATATAAATATACATAATTGTATCAAATATTACAATTTCCATTTGGGCCTAGAGACAAATTCTTCGTATTACTGTTGCCATGGGTTGGGCCTTTCTAATTTACCATCAATTATCACAATTCACAAGTAACTCACGTTTCCCTGATTACCCTACCCTCGTGTTAATTAAGCGAGTCCAAGTCGATCGGTAGATAGTAACAACACATATGGCTAAACCTTGTGTTCTGATTGGTCGTATATATACCTTGCGACTAAACGACTGGCTCTAATTCACCAACTCGGTCCCGTACATTAGATATGTCCACATTAATACAAACGTGTGGATAAGATTTAGCAATTTAGTGTATATAACAGTGAGAAGTACAGACCTGAAGTTACAAACCTAGAGATCACTCTCAACAAAAAGCATCACAAGTAGAAAAGTAGATCAGCAGCCATGGCAGGAGTAGTATCAAGTGTAACTAAAATAGATTTTGTGAACATCATAAAGGCTTATCCTCAGCCCTCTTTCAGTCCTAAAGTATCCACAGTTAGCTTCATTTCCAAATCCAAATACTCCAAGGTAAGTATATTAATATCTGTACCAACTTCTGACCATTTTCAAACGAAATTTTCACACTGCAACAAATTTATCGGACATGTTTCTAACTCTTGTATAGTGTATAATTTTGGAAGTTTTATATATTGTAAAGCACTTCATTTTGTTAATGATCAGACCAATATAAGCGATCTTGTCTGAGTCAATTGTACTAATATATTAGAGATTGTTTTTCTAAAATTTTAATATAACTACAACTGATCTAATCTGAGTCAACTCTTTTGAAGATTTATTTTTTCAAAATCTCAAAATATAAAGATATTTTGGATCTTTATATTCTAACAAAACAGTTGTATCAGTGATCTTACAACCATAACAACGGCTCTTCTTGCGACAGAAATTTTACATTATTTGCCGAATATATTTCTACTACCGTATAACGAGTCTGTCGGCAAAAATATTTGTCGTTGCATAACTGCAATATAGTTCACTGAAGTGCAAGTTCCTGTGCCACAAAATAATTGAATACTTATTCTGTACAAGTCATATATTAACAAAATATGTCAGAAATGGAAAAATAGTTATTTCGAATGTCACATGGACAAAATTGTTAAGAAAGAAAATAATTTTGTACGAAATATATATGTTAGCAGAGCCTTGAATTATATTCGTGATGATAACTAACCAGCTATAATAAATATTTGTCTCTAAACTTTTGTTAAAATCATTCTGAAGCTGGTTAAATATTTGTTCTGTTCGTACATTTAAATTTCAGGGTCGAATAGGATCCACCAGCGAAGATCCCAGTAAGTTGGGCAAAGAATTCGAAGAGTTCGCACAAAAAACAGGAGAAGAGTTAAAGGGAAGCTTCGAGGACACGAGACAAAAGGTCAAGAACTTGAATGAAAAACTCCAAGCCGAAGCTCACGAGGCAGTAGAGGCAGGCAAGAAGAACGCAGATTACTTGGTTGACAAGGCCAAAGAAGACGCAGATAAAGCGGCTGACTTAGCTTATGAATTGAAAGTGAAGACTTTGGACGCTGCAGTTGTGGCGGCTGATAAGTTGAAAGAGACCGGAGGCGTGGTAGCGGAGAAGTGGAAGGAGACTGGAGACACGGTGGCTGATAGAGTGGCCAAGGCAGCGAGTGAGGCCAAGGATGTGGCGGAGGTGTCCAATCAGAAGCTCGGAGAAGCGTTGGACGCGGCCAAGGATACTGCGGAGAAGATTAAGGACAGTGTTGTGGAGAAAGCTGAGAGTTAAGAATGTGGTTTAAGATGCTGGAAAGAAAGTGTGTTTATTAACATGATGGGATTGATATATATGTATATTTCAATAACTGCCCTTGTTTGTTATATGGATCAAGACAAGAATGCATATATGAAAATGTGTATAAGCTAAACTTTAAAGTTAGATAGACCTATAATAATTTATCAGTATTTCATTATTTTTATGTAATCAATAGCTTTTATTTAATACATAAGAATGTAAATATGAGAGAATAAATGTCGCTTTTAAATAAATTACACATATCAACTTTCTCAAAATTAATCACCTCGAATCGAGAACTAAATTTGACAGAATAAATCGATCGAGAATAAAACAAATTTGTTGTAATAATAATTTATCTTACAATCATGGCTCACTTTATAACCCGGAAAAATGGTCAGAAGAATACCAGCCAGCAAAAGTACAATTTTAGGTGTCCCTCAAAACTTAAACCGCCTTTCAAATTTGTGTCGCCTTCAGGTTAACTGACGTCCAAAATATATATAAACCGTCGGTTATGTAAGTGTGACGCTGAAAAGAGTTTTTAGGCGTCGGCTATATAAACCCGTCGCGGTAATAGTCTATTAGCAAGAGACTGTCAACATTTAAACCGTCGCCTATCCTAAACAACCGACGCTTATTCAATAGTATTTGTGCCGGTTTAATTAATAACCAACGCCAAAAGAAAAAAAAGTGTTGCCTATTAATATAGCCGAAGCTAAACATTTAAGGGCAAGACTGTATTTGTACTAGTGGTTGGTCAAGAAAGTCCACCAACTTGCCCTACGTCTCCTGGTATTTTCAGAGAACAATAACGATAAAAAATTCAGTGGTTATCGAACTGGGGAGTGTATAAAATGGAGATTAACCAAATATTCATGTTATAAGAATATAAAAAAGTGATTAAGCGAAAATAATTAAAATAACTTTATTCGAGTGAGACCAGAAGGAGTTTGAACAGCTTTGTACGGATTTGACTACGACTGGACAAGTAATATGATATATACATGAAATTAATAGACGTTACTCGTTAGCCTTAATCAACAGGCGTTTTATAATACTTATCAGAGTTGCTTTTCAATAATTGTTTACGAACTATAGAATAATTTCTTTGGGACCACAGCACCCATTGCAATTTACTTACTGGGCTCCTTTCAATTTCTAACCACCCTGGACAACTTCTTTACAAAACTAACCACCCTTTTTTTCACTTCACAAAACTGACCACCCTAAATCCTTGGCGAACATTACATGAAATCCCTTATATGTTCGCCCCTGCCAAGGGCGAACATTACTAAAAAATTTTATATGTTCGCCCCTCCAAAGGGCGAACATATAAGGGCTTTAAACTTCCCATTTGCCTCGTATCATTTGCACATATAATGAGTTTATTTCATTTTTAAAAAAATGTAGATATAAAAAATACTGAAAATTCGTTTATTTGATTTTAAAAAAATGCACATATAATTGGTTGTTTTGTAAATATTGAAATGATATTATTTTATTGATTAAAAATGTCATGAGTTGAAGTGATAATTGAGTAAATTTATTTTAGTTAAATTGGCATATAAAATGAGTTGAAGTGATAATTGAGCAATTTTATTCATAGAGAATATTAAAACAACGATAATACGACTTAAACTGAAAAGGAGAAAACAATCACGACGAAAATACAGACCACTTAATTTTCCAACCAAATATTAGAAATTTTTAAAATTTCATTGACCGCATAGACACAATATTTATTTTTAAAATTTTATTTTTGCAAATAAAAGTTTAAATATGAAATTTTCGTTGACAAAAGAAAAAATTAAAAAATAAATTTCGGAACTTGACGGTCAATGCACCTTAAATTACGTGCCGAAAGTCTAACTGGCTCATCTAATTTGAGAAGGAGGGAGTAGTAGGCTTGCAAAATTTCGTATTAGCATTAAATATTAAAAATTCATCGTATTAAACTACTCGTAAATACGAATCTAGCAAGATCACTCAAGACTATATTTAGTCTTATTGATTACATATAAATTAGTAATTTGTCTCATGTTATGAACCGTACCGACATGACAAACATGAAAAGAAAAAAAAAGAAACGGAGGCAATATATTTTAGATAATATAAATATAAACAGATATAAGGTTTTGAGAGCAAGACACAAAAAATATGTTTCCCTTGGTCTCAAGTCTCAACAGCAAGACACCATAAAATGATAGAAATAGATGTGTGGGGTGGGTAAGCCTCGGCCAGCTAGCCAACAACTATGTTCGCCCTTACGGGGGGCGAACATAGTGGTGTTTTTGTGTGGTGTTCGCCCTTGCCAAGGGCTCAAATCAATTATTTCAGCAGCCATGTTCGCCCCTCGTGTATATGAATTAAGATGGTTAGTTTTGTGAATTGAAAATTTGGGTGGTTAGTTTTGTAAAGATTGTGTTTAAAGTGGTTAGTAAATTGAAGGAGCCTACTTACTGAGCCTAATTCTCTCCATTGAGGTCAGCCCAATATCAGCTAAGCGGAATTCCCATTTCCTCTGATATATCAGAATGTCGGCAATTCTTATAGGTGTTAAATAAGACAGTTCTTTTGATTTCACCCCTTTTTTTTATGACAGGATGAGCGAGATATATCTAATCCTTTCTTTTATTTAATTTTTTCAATCATACCGTACCCGCCAAGTGCCAAGTATCTCTTCTTGATTTTCAAATTATTAGGCTGTGTTCACTTGGATGGAATGAAATGAGGGAAGAATGAAATGAAAAATTATATAAAATTTTTAAGGATAAAGAAGAAAGTATGAGATAATAGTGACAAAATATAAATGTATTTAAATTTTTTGTGAGAAAGATTGTAAGAAAACTTATGTAGAAATGAAATGAGCATTCCTTCCAAAACATGTGAGTTAGAATTATAGTTAAAATAGGAGGAATGAAATGATTGAAGGAATGAAAATTGTATACATTTTCTTTGATCAATATCATTTTAGAGTACAAAATTCATTCCATTAATCTCTCTCCATTCTATTCACTTCAAGTGAACACAACCTTAGAGTTTTTACAGAAAAGAGTGTATAAGATTGAGAGTGTACACATCCTAGGGAAGACTAGCTACAAAAATCAGCTGGTCCAGGCGAAGACTTTATTAACTTAAGTCCAGTTTGAAGAAATTACAATTTCCGGAATACTATCATATAATGTATATCAGATATATATAATTATGTTCAAGTCAGGACTGTCCTGGCTATTTTTTATAAATATTAAAAAATATAATATTTTAGTAATTTTGAACATTATTTTTGCATATTCACTCCAATAACAATTCTTATTTCACAAGTCTTATTATCAAGATATTAATATATTTGAATTGTAAGTAAGTGTGAAAAAAGAGAGAACAATAGTATCTTATCATTAAAATTAATACTCCCTCCATCCCATTTTAAGTGTCCACTTTGCAAATTTCACACATCTTAGAAACAATTAATGTAAATGTTTTTATCATTATCTTCACACACCTATTCACCTTGTTTTTATAAATATTAATTATGTATATCACTCCTATTATGTATTTGATCTTTTTTCATATTGGAACTAGTAAGTTGTATTTAATACTATATTGGAACTAGTAAAAAGTTGCATGGGTTAAAGAGTATGACACATATATTAGGAAATTTGTTTTTGGCAAAATGGACACTTAAAATGGGATGGAGGGAGTATGAAACTTGAATTAGTGGTCTTAAACAAATGAAAAATGTCCTACCAATCTAAGACATTTTTGGGACACTGTTAAAATTTTTATTTTCATCAACTTTTTGATTTAGCACACCGAACAAGACTCGCACTGCATACAAGTTTTCTGTAATTATGAGTACAGAACAATGAGTGAATCGATCGATCACATAAAGTCATTGCATGGAATGCAATAATAAATCCGGTAAAATACATGTGGCTATAATTTCACGAATTTTAAGAAAGCTCCTTTTCTATTCACCTCTCACTCTCAGTCTGACCTGGGATTGCACTGAAAAATCGGTGCTTGAATTGATTACAGCCAGAACATGCGCTGCCCACTTTTTCTCCACTTCTCCTATACCTACACACTCTTAACTTGCTCTAGTACTACCCCTCCCCCACACACTCTCTTTCTCTATAATACACCCCCATATAAGATTCCACATATATAACCATTTTTGATGGAGAACTTGAAAACACAATCTGTGTTAATTACACAAAGACTTTAAATATTAATTTTATGTTTATCGATCACGATAAGTATGATGCAACAATTATCTGTTCAGACGAAGGATTTATATGCTCTCTATACATACATGCATGTCTGTTAAAGTGTGTGTCATACAAAACAGTACAAGAGAAAAGCAACATATGCTAGATTCCAAGGTGAAAAATTATAGTGGTAGTCACTATTGTTTACTCGAATTGGATGTGTCAGAGTAATGAGTCCTTCCCAATTCTCTCAAGCTATCAGCTGGTCCAGGGATGTACTACAGACTGTACAATCACAATGCACCCAGGCACTAGATTCCAAGCTTGCATCCCCAACTTGACAAGGACCATTTTCATCTCTCCTTGTCAAATTCCTTGCATCTAACACATTTTTCTATCTTTAAACTACTTAGTACTGTAACTACTTGTGAGTTGTGTGATACTGTGATTAATGTTGTAACAAGAAGACATTAACACTTCTGAGACAATGTACATATATAATTATGCCATAAAAGCTAAAAACATGGATATACCAAGAGCAACCAATTAATAAACAGTAAGAATCCACATTTTATGAACTTACAAATTCCCCTCTCTTCTATACCAATTAATGTACTCCCAACCCTTAGTTTTAGTTCTAGACCAAGAAAAGTAGAAAACCTTAACATGTTGTCCTAATAATACAAGTGCTGGAAATGCACACGAAATGAGTGCATGCCATGCACAATATATACACAAATTAAAAAGATAGAATTGAATCAACTCACTATATTGATCTGCAGGATCTTGCATCCGAATTCTTGGACATGGATATTTTGTTGTTGATGAGACAGAAGAGGATCCGAGGTTCCTCTCAGAGCAAAAATGAAATTCTTCAACCTTGCATTGTAAAACTATAAGGCTGAAGTCATCTTCTGCAGCTGACATGATCACTCCGATCCTATTCTCCTCCCATCCATTCGAAACCTCCATAACTAATTATTTTCCCTTGTGGCCCTTACATGAATCACTAGAAAGAGATAAGTAATTAAGTGAAATAAGATAATACCTAGCTAGCAAGCTAATATAACATAGATCACCATCAATTTACCCTAGATTGAGAAAGGAAAAGAGGAAAGAGGGAGATCAAATAAGACTCAATGATGTGTAGTGTTTGCTAGATCAAAGAAGGGACTGAATTATAACCAATACTTTTCGCGGGATCAAGCCAGGAACCAACACCACTTGCATTCCACATAATAGAATTAGGATCTGATGATACCATTTGTGGGATCTGATTGTCATTTGACCTATTTTGAGATTCTTCAGTATTGAACTCTTTTAAGGACATACCACCATTATCATGACTTCCTTGCATTTGCATATGATCTTCATACTGAGAAAATCCAAGGAAATGGCTACCTCCAGATCTAGTATCTCCAAGAACACCACTGGACAACACCTTTTGCTGTTGAATGTTCGAAAGAAGGGAAGCCATTGAGGGAGAAGCCGAAACACTTGAGCTGAAAGACCCAAAATTCGGAAGGTGATGGTAGCTTGACAGCATTGATTTCGGAACAAGATCACCCCCCATTATTTGTCCAGAAGATGAAAACCCTAAGGAACTAATCTGAGGTTGAAGATCATATTCGAACAACGAATTATTACCTCCATGATCAACCCTAGAATTAAAAGAAAGATTGAGCTCTGAAGAATTAGGGTTCAGATTATTGTGCTGCAAGCCATGGTAAAACAAGGGATTGGAAGAATTTATAGCAGATATTGGAGCTGATTTAGCTGAATTATTAGACAAGTCCACAGCCACCGGGGTAGAACTGGCAGCCGCCGCAGGCCTTTTAACCCTCTTGTTCTTCCTACAACCTCCCCCAACCGGAACATTCCTTAGGGTTCCTCCGCGAGTCCAGTAACGTTTGCAAGCCTTACAGAAGTGCCTCGGCTGAGACAAGCTGTAGTTATTATAGTAGCAGAACTTAGTGTTTGCCGAATCACAGCGAGGACATTTTAGTGCTAGGTTTTGTTGCTGTTGGATTTGTTCTTGTGTTGGTTTGTCTCCACCCATATTTGTTGATGCCATCAAGTTCTGATCATCAATCTGCACAAAAAGAGCAGAAAAAGAAAAAGGAAAGGGGTTTGAAGAAGGGGTTATTAGGGTAAAAATAACAAGCAAAAGAAAGCATTACACAAAACTAAATAATATTCTCTTCCAAAAGCAAAAAAACAAGAACACACTGGGGTCATGTTTTGTTCTCATATAATTGGGGGGTGGGGAAAAGGAATTTAAAGAAGAACCTGTGGCCATTCATTAGTGTTTGTAGAGATGATGAGTGCCATTTCTTCACACTTACCTTGCAGCTTCGATGTCCTTTGTTTCTACGAAGCTCTAGAGATGTTACAAACACTCAACAGACAAGAGCAGGTGGCGAGACATGAGCCTCTCGGAAGAGATAAATATTCGGATGGTGAATGTACGTGCTTCAATTAATTAAGTAATTTTCATTTCTTTTTCACGTGACAGATTCTATTTTGTTTGCACCGCAGATTAACAAATGTTTCAAGTTATTAAATTCGTTAAGCATGCAGATTAAAGTGCTTTTCTATTCACATTGAGGGGACCCTCTTGATTTTTCTTTAATATTTTGACATGTATACTTCCTAGTGATGAAGAGTCTGAATCGAGATATTGAAATATAAAAAAACTCACCATTTGTGTTATTCATCACATGCGTCTCTCTTGATTTCAACCTCAACGAAACTAAATTTAATTTTTTATTCAATATATATCATAAATTGAAAAAATATTAAGATGGGAATAGAGAGTGATCTATGGATGAGCCTATGAGACGTTTGAATACAAAGAGAGAGATCACACTGGAGAGAGACACAAGCATATTATTGGTCTATGTAGAGTCCTTAGAGTGCTTTCTATTCAAACTGAGGGGACCCTCTTAATTTTTCTTAAATATTTAAACTTACCTATTTATAAAAGCGTATTTTTCCCGAAACTTCCTAATACACTTCTTAATGACCCGAGTCGAATCGAGATATCCCCCAATATCATGGAAAAAACTATCACTTGTGTTACCCAATCCCATCAACCCCTTTGATTTTAATCTTAAGAAAACTAAATTTATCTCTTGATTCAATATATTATTATAGATTAAGAAAATGATTAAGATAGGAATATTAGAGGGTGATCTATGAATGACACCCTATGAGAGAGTTTTAATACAAAGAGAGATCACACTGGAGAGAGGCACAAGCGTATTATTGGTCTATGTAGAGTCCTCGAGTGGTGAGTCTAGTGACACAAATTCCGTAGACAGATGGAGATCAATTTAGATAATGGAAAATCTCAGAGTTCACTACGTACCCGAGGTAATCATAGACGACACACCATATCCCACTTCCCAATTCCTTTCCTTAATACGGATTAATTAATCAAAACCTAAATTATTACTAACACACTAGCTTATTATAATAAACCCCACCATATGATCATATATGATAACACAGCTAATATGGATCGATGATTGTGGGTTTGTGTATATTTTAGTTTAAGTGCTATATATACATCCCTATCCCTAAGATCGCGAGTTCATATATTCTGTCTGAGATGGGCTGTCATTAGTCACCGTGTTATCATTACATTTTAAAGTGTCGCCTGATTCAATATATCCGGGCGGCAACATGTATATGTATGCATGTACATTACCACAATGATGGTTATATACTAGAACGTAGGTAAAGTTCTTAAACGGACAAATTTGACTCTTGTCTCTCAACTTAAAAAAAAAAAGGACAAAATCAATCAGCAAAAATGATCATAATAAAAAGGACAAAAAATGATCAATTGTTTTCTAAGCATAATAAAATCGATAAGGGAGGGTCGATTTTAACTGATGATCGGGTTTATTCTAAATAAAGTTATGAAAAAGATGGTATATCATCATTATTTTTATTCCCATTATAAAAATGTCTATAATATATGATAATGAATAGCCAACACGGCTATCAACCAGAATTTAAGTTGTCGTGATGATCTAGTTTCGCTGTGAATAGCCCATACGGCTATCTACTATAATTTTGATGATCTAGTTGGCCTCACTGAACTTTCAACTGTGATTATTTTAAATCACTACATATAATTGCATTATTTGTTGCCAACCTTAATTTTTTAAAAGTATAATCTATTCTCATTTATAAAAACTAAAACTAATTATAATGTACATATAAAATCGTGATCAGGATATAAGCATATGATTTTAATATGATTGATCATTTAACAGAAGTTCATACTCGTGGAAGAATCAGATTCGTTTATCCGGGACATTTCGATATTCTCGTAAGTGAGAATATGATTTCAATTCTGATAGAAAATCAAAATCCAATTTAGTTTGATAACCTATTTTAATTTTCATATTTAATAATGAAAATATCAAATGTTCAACCCTCCAAATTTTTTAAATTATGACAGAATGAGAGACAAGATCATCTAATATATTCTATTATAAAACATCAATTCATACGTAATTCTACCAAATTTCGTACTCAATGTACCAAGGTTAAACAAAACATTCTTTTATAGGATAACTAACGGTTCGGCAGTTTACTACGCGGCAAGTCAGTCATCAAAGTGTGCATGTTCTAACGTGTTCTTATTGAACCTTATACGACCCACTAAGACTTTTACACCAAAATGTGTGTGTGGCCATTGATTCCAACTTTGATGGTCTATTTTAATACCAAAAAGGAGGAGCTATGTATCTAGAAAATGCATGTAGGTGTCATTTATATGCAGAAATTAGTCCATCAGCTTTATATATTTCAAGTGGAATACATATTGTATATTAGTATATCTACAATGAATGAAGGGGTAGCGGAAACTCCAAGAGAAAGGGACAAGAGAGAGCATGTGGAAATTTGAACTCTAAATCTCCAACTCATCAAATATATATGGCCAATCCTGCTTTATTCCTTAGTGCTGTATAGCTTTAGTTGGTCTTCTATTTTCAATATAGAGATACCGTCAACTTAATATTAGATTCGTGACACACATGTATGCATGGGATATGACTAATATATACGAGCTTGCCCGTTCATAAAAGACGAATATTTTTATTCGTAATAGATGAATAATATTATTACAATATACAGTATCTTTAAGATTATATTTTCACTGATAATAAAATATTATTATTTTACTATTTTAAAGAGAACTTCATATATATTAGAATAGTTTATATATCATTATCATTGAATTAATATAGGGTTAGAGATTTTTTATTTTCATCAAAACAATATTATTAACTCCAAGAATTTAAAAGCGGATAGAAAAGCTATTATATATCTTAAAGAAATTAGAAGCGGATATTACAGGGGTTATTGTATATTATTAATAAAATATATTAATAATTATTTATAACTTAATGTGATAAATACAATATTTAATAATAATTTATATGATAAAAAACCCGCAACCTGCATATAATCATACGACGTAAAAAGAGAGAAGATAAACTGAAAAATTCTGAGAACCATGAGGAGCCCATGTGAAGAGCAACTACTGATATTAAAATGGAAAACTAAAGTAGAAGCATATATTCTATGTCAGGGGAACTAACTCATTTTGTAGTTCCCAACAAATTTCTCAACCCCAAACATTTGTCGTAATACATCTCATCTACTTCGATCAACTTTTAGCAAAATACTCACATTACTCTCACTCTGAGACTGAGACTGAGATACATGAGCTTAGCTTCTAGCTAGATATTAATAATATTATACTTATTATTACATCATTTGTTTTTCATATACATGTTAACTTTTTTACCTGATCAGGCCCCGATAATGGCTGGTGTGTGTCATGTACATGCATGATAAGCTTTAAAGTTGATATATATAATTTATTTTGATTGGTGGAATTTTTGTATATAGAAGGTTCATTATTATTAATAATTAATAATAAGTATTACTCAAAGAGAGTTAAATACATGAAATTTAATGCTTAGCATGTGTTTCATAGGCACACTAATAGAAAAACCCAAAAAAAATTATTGTAAGAATTAAAAAATTTATTGATGAAATTAACCATTTAGGCTATAGTTCTCTATTATCTTTTTAATATACGAATTGTTAAGCTATATATAAATAGATATTGTTATAATTTAATAACCAAACGTAATTTTGGTACTAAAAATAGTTTCCGATTTCATCACTCTCCAAATATCTTACTCTTTTGAATACAATATTTTTTTTAATCTAGTTTTTTTCATTTTTTTAATGAGTTGAAACGACGTAACTCATCTATATTTTATTTTATATTTAGAATAAAATATATATTGTGTAATTTTCACACAATAAAAATATCATTATGGTGATAAATTTTAAAATTTTCTTATTAATATCAAACTATATATATAGTACACTGTTGAAGCTAATTATTGAAACAATATATAGGACCGAAAAGAGAGAACGCATGCACGAAGAATCAAAGGGATTGAGATGATCCCTCGAAGGCTGACAGGTCACATTGCACCTAAAAGAATGTACAGACAAAGATCTCCCACCATCTGCATGCCTTATTTTTTTTCCCAGTCCAACATATTCATACCAGTGCCACTTTTGTTCTTCCACCACTTTCTCCCCTCGAAAACTTGTGTTAATACAAAAATTCAGAAAGTTTTTGAATTGCTAAGTCCAGAAATGTGATTAATTCGGGCTGATTGATCAGTGTTGACACCAAATGTGTCCTGGGCCACTGGCTGCCTCGCTTCCATTCAAACGAATAGTGGAAATTTGTTAATCGCCGTAGCCATATCCGACCAAAATTATTGTTTTTATTAGAAAAATACATGTTAGGTATGATCAATAATTTTTATGACGGGGACCATAAGTTAAATCAAGTGTGAAGGCACAATTATGGGGAATATAAACATTGATGTGAAGCGAAATGGTGATAGATGCTGTAGCACTAACACAAGTAATAAGGTGGCCATGTTTTTGAACATCTATTGGATCAATAACTGTAAAGGTCGTAGGGTAAAAATTAAACAATCATGTACTGTGTAGCATCAAATACTAAAAGTATATTAAATCGGATAGAAGTTAAAAGAAGATAACTAAATTAAAAAATAGTTCAGGACATAACAGCCAAAATATGAAAATATTACACTAATTCAAGTTGTATTATCTGGTATCATCTAAAAGCTCAATGTTGGTATGAAATCCGTATATAACACATAGAATAGCTTTACAATTGTACTTCACCCTGATTGAACACAGTATAAGCCTGCAGATAAAACACCTGATTCTCTCCAAGGAGATGAACAAAAAAAACAGACTACAACAAAAGCTTGGTAATATACATTTTTTCATGGCTTCTAGTGGGACTTCAAAGTATATTTCCAGTTGGTGGCAGTTTCTTCCTAGTTTATACTGGAATTGGGCAACTGTCACAACTTGCTAGGAAGAAATTTGGTAAAAGGGCCATCTACTTTATCTGATTCAGAAGTCTTCTTTAGCATTTCCTGTCTTTCAGCTATGAATTTTGCAAATCGAGAACCCTTCACATCTTTGGAGTTATCACCTGATAAAAATTCTGGTGAATCAGGCAAATAGGGGCCTGGCTTGGGAGTTACCGGAGGCACCAAGGCCCAGACAGAAGATATATATTCATTTGGTTTGTCAAGATCTTCCAGAAGTGATAAATTCTGCATGTCTGACATTATAATAGTACGGAACTTAGCACATGCCTGATTGTATGTTATCCGAAAATGTAACAAGAATGAGAGCTATTTCAAAAAAAATGAGGCTAATAACCTTTTGAGAACTTGATAATAGGTTCCAGAGCTGCGCATGGAATGCTGAAATTCAGATGTGGTATAAGCACCCCTCCACCATGCCTTGCATTGCTGCATCAACATCAATTTATATTTATAAGGTTCAGTTTACACCTTCAACTATGATGTCCCTAGACTCATTTGATACCCAACAGCCAATACAGTATTTCCCCAAGCAACTCAGGTAGGTGTGATCCACAAAAGGCACAAGCAAACTAAACTTTATGACTAGCCTCAACATTCTATAGAAAAACAAAACCAAGCAGTTCTATAAAGATAATTAACCAAAATGTAACAAGTGGCACATCACTTGAATGTAGCACAAGAATATTATACCTTGTGACAAGGCCAATCATATGACCATCTGAATTTACCACAGCACCACCACTCCCCCCAGGATGCACAGCAGCTGTTGTTTCAATCATTGCTGGAATGAGCTCATATTCATTCTCTTGGTCACCTGATTGATGGGTTGGAGGCCTCCTTGCTTTGACTACTTTTGCTACCACACCGAGGCAGGCAGATGGAAAGAAGTCTGAAACAAAATAAATGATAAACAAATTTTACAAGAGAAATATGAAAGGTCTCAGTAATATTTAAACAGAACATGTAATAAATCATTTATATGCTTATTACCAGTAACATCACAGCAAGATGTAATATGTTAAGATACATTTACAATACATCAATTGTTTCTTACAGCATCTTGGTATATGTCTGTGACTCCGACTATTGTCCAGATCAAATTTTCATAGGTTACATGATTATATGTTAAATGCTTAACACCGATAGTTGAGTTATGTGTGAAGACAAAAAGATATAAAAAATCCTAAAATGAGATTCTTAGAAACAACACAGAATCCAAGTCTATATAAAACATTATTTAAAATAACACCTTGCATGTTTAAGAAATAAGTTCACGTGCTCAAATGATTTTAATAATGGATGGTCATACATATATCTTAAGCAACATCACATATCTAACATATGGCATAAGCCTCAAAGGCTGAAATAATTAGAATTTAGAGAATAATATATATAGTCCTCTAGTCGATTTGTAATAAATATTTAGGGTGCAAAAGCCAAAAAAATATATATTTATCATCACTTGTATGATATTTCAAAAAATCAGCCAAGTCAAAATCATCCCTAATTATCATGACGTGAATCTGTGAATATCAGAATGGACGATAAAAATATGTACTTGTCCACCTATTCTAAGACTCTAGTTGTTGACAAGATTCTTGTGAACAGACTCGCATCTTCTAATTATGCATATATATTTAAGTACTTTAAAGCATGGCCTAAACCCCTCAAAAGCAGATAAGAAAGATTTAGGGAATATCTACCACGTCGAGGTCCAACTAAACCATGTCCAACAACACAGGCTTTCGATCCGGGATTGGGGCAAGTGAAGTCCACAGCAATAGGAAAAAGATGTTCAGGAGCATAATCAAGCTGAAGAAGTGCAACATCCAGAGGTCCTTGAGATATGTACAGAACCCTGGCATCAACCCAAATCCAAGGCTCTTTGTTGTCCAAGCGAACTCGTATACTCCTATGCGTATTGACCACATTAAATTTACCTCCCCTGCGCTCATCAGATACAGATAAATCTACAGGCATAACTTCTGCTGATAGCAAATCCCAATTCTTTGTGTGGCTATCAGATATCTTATTTTCTGGTGATACAGAATTCGACCGCATAAAGATTACCTCTGATTTTGCTCCAGATTTTTCACCTGAAGCTGTTTTTCTGAACCTCCATGGTTCCAAAAGGTGAGCATTTGTTAGAACCAGCCCTTTATTGTTCAGCAAAATACCAGATGCCCATGCTCCATCATCAACTGTTATAAGACAGATTGAAGCCATTGCTTTCTTGATGGATGATTGTGGAGGTTTCTCGTAAATACAATCGAACGACTCACCCAGGTCGAGACGGTTTACAGGAGACATCTTTTTCAGCAAATCCGAGTTCACATTTTTAGTTTGATTCCATTTCAACAAGTATTGTGGTTCCTCTTCTGATAAGTTGCTGCAAGAAGATGCAATGACTTCCCATGGAATCAACAGCTGTAACAAAAACAGTCTTTCACATAAATTTGTATGCAATAAATCACAGGCTAGATGCTAGAAGTAAACCCCTTTCTTATTATAAAGTTCATTGTTCATAAAGTAACTTATTAGAAATTATATCGGTTCTGACATTTTACCAATTTTATGAAACATTACTTCAGCGTTCCAAGAACCGGGAAATGATTTCAAAATACTAAATGTAACTTCTTACTTTATACTCGAGAGCATATGTTTACTTAGAAACTAGAAATTACATGCGCCATAACAGGCCTGCTGTAAGAAAGGAGTGGCCAATGATTTCCTGGCTACCTGGATTTCAGCACCACTACTCCTTTGTCGTAGTGGTCTTGTCATGATGCCAATAAGTTGGCCATTTTCACCAAAAACTGGACAACCTTCCGTTCCTGATAAATTTTGTGTCCAAATATAAGATGAATCCCTTTATCACAAATACAAATATACAAACGCAGGAAAATGCTTGCACCTGGAAGACACCGAATATCCGCCATCAATAGTGTGCTATTGGAAGAAGCAGCTGGATAACAATTTGCAACTGATCCCACGGATATACTGATTCAAGTTCCAGAAAGTGGAAATATTGAACATTCAGAAGCAAAAAAGCAAGTTTGATATCAAGCAAAATCAGAAAAGAGTATTCTCACATATCAATAGGGGTAATTCTCAATTTCTCATCTAAAGAGCCAATATGCAAAGCCCTGACAGCACTAAAAATAGTGCCAAATAACACTAATAGATCAACATTAACTATATTTAGCCAAATTTGAGGCATCAGGCGAGCATCAGTGCATTACCATGAAATTATGTAATCTGACATTAATATGCAAATGTAAATTAGGTGACAACTAAGAAATTTGAGCACACATTCAAACGGCTACCTGTTGAAGAAGTGCACAGGAGATAAGACACCAAAAGGTGAGCCCATTGCCAGGAGAAGATCTCCTCTATTACTTGTGCCTGAAATGCTTAACTTGGGAAAATCCTAGACACCATTAATCACTCTGTTATTCATCTGATGCTACTAGACTATAATCAAAGTAAAAGTGAGAGGGAAATTATTTAGATTCTACATGCAGTATGACATATTATCTACTTCATGTATGCTAAGGAGAGAGTAATATAATAATGGAAGTACCTTTACAAGTGCCGAGGATACTCCTAGTATAGCAATCCTGGCAGTGGACTTTCCTATCATACCAGAATTACTTGATTCTTCCACTACCCTTTGACCCTTGTTTTGCATGGAAGATTGATGAACCTGGTACGAGAAGTTGAAAATTCATATTAGATGATATACTAGGCAATCAAATTTTTAGAAGTTCCGTTTCTCCAATAGTAAATGTGAAAAGGCAAACTAGAAGAACAAACACTGAACTCATATCAATCTTACTAATCTGTAAACTATAGATACAGAGTTGGTTTGACATATAAGTAGTTGATTGTACATTGTCACATGCGAAAAATGAGAAGCCGGTTGCATTCTTTAATCATCACGTTACTGTTGCTGAAATATTAGATTCTGAAGATTATTAACTAATTTATGTTTTAGTCTCATATCAAATGCATGTATCAGTGCACTTAAGTGTGCTATAATCTTGCCCTTCAATCCTAACAGCTCATTTCCAAGTGCATAAAAAAAAACGATGGTCACATAAACACCTGCAGATACATATAAGTAGCGACAGAGAGAGAAAAAAATGATTGAGACAGGGTACCACACACCTGTTTTTGAAGAGAATTCAACAGAGGTTGAGCGTCATTACTGTACGAGGACAAGGACCAACCAACTTCCCAGCCATGGTCTAAAGCACCAGTTGACGATTCAATAAGTGATTGGACAGCATCAGATGCCACAGGAATATCTACCTTTAAGTATAGTTTATCATCATGTGAACATTTAAAAGAAATGTATAGGACAAAGATAACCACAAAGATAAGAAAAAAACAGTTTCAACAGATGTGATAGAAGTACAAGCAAGTTAACACACGAAAACACAGGGTGTTCTCAAAATATGTACCAACGTTAAAAGTTTGGCAGATAGCCAATTAGCGTTCTTATGCACCATATTTGTTCCATCTCCCGTTCCCGTCTTTCCCTGATGACAAAAAGTTAGTGCATTAATTTTGACCCTCCAATCTAATCTACTTGGACGAATAAAAAAAACAAATAACTGAATAATGTAATAGCTACTACCTCAACCATTATATCAATCTGAGAACCAGTAATCAACGTATTCTTTGCCTGCTAGTGTAGGAAACAAACCACCAATTTTTAATTTCAAATAAAAATCAGCATAACAGAACAGATGATTAATATAAAACTTCAAATGGGGACGACAAACATGGTAATCACATACAAACCTGGGCTAAATTATCTCGGTTCGACAAAAATGGCTCAATGACAGAAGCAACAGTCAATACAAAAGCAAAATCAGGCATTGATGCATCAGTAGCACCAACAATATGCTTAGCTAGTTTAGGACCAAAGAAAGAACTAGGCAGTAACATTCCAGAAGCTGACAGTGTTGTTATTCCACAGCTACGATCACACATATTACAACATACAATAAAAAAAAATCAGGTGGAAGAAGTCAAAAAAGCAAATTGACTAGCTAACAATTTCACACACATAGAGGGAGAGAGGGAGAGACACACACACACACACACACAGAGAGAGAGAGAGAGAGAGAGAGAGAGAGAGAGTGAGAGATACTTGTAATGGTGAAAAGCATGTCTTCTCATTTTTAGACCCTTTGGATCCTGAAATTTGTTACAAAAATTAAAACCCAGTTGCTATTAGCAAAGATATCCAGCATATATCGCATATACATATTAAAGATTGAATTTTGAGCTTGTGGGTATAATTAAAATACTTACAGGGCCTTGAGCTCTGACCATGACGGCGAAATTGCGAGCAAACTCAACGGTTTCTGGCAAACCCATGTCGGAAATTTGATTGTTGTATAGATGATTATTACAATTGATTTCTACACTGATAATAATTGCAGGAAAGTAAAATATGTATGTATCGTAGTGTATATCCTTGTTTGCGATCTACGAGGCAACAGGATGAAGTAATGACGGCAGGAATCGGATTAGTGAAGTCTTCCGCACGACGCCGTTTCGTTGCAATTAAATACTTACAAAAATGAAGAAGAGTTCAAATATTTCGATCCTAAATTACTGATATATAATATATATAATAATATAAAAATATAAAGTGTAATATTATTTTGAACCCCATATGAATAATTTAATTATACGTATTTGGACTAAATTATACAAATTTAGTTAATTATCACTTGTTATTAAATATAAGTTTTTGTAAGTTAAATAAAATTTACTTATAACCTTTTATTATAACCTTTTAATACAAAACAAATCAGAGAGAAAACTTGGTCATAGATCCACTGAGGAGACGGTAAGAAGAAATTATATTTTAAATTGTTTTTATGAATTTTGTAAATATAATAACCAATCCTTTATATTTGTAAAATATCCCTATTTTGGTATTGTACTTCTTTTAATTCCACCATATAATTTAAGAGCACCATTAACCGAATGTTTTTGTCATAATACTCAAAACACAAAGATAGTTACATAATTTTAAAGCGAAAAACGAGATCCGAATAAGTTTGGTAATTTTGAAAATAGTTCGAAACATAATTTGAGAAAATATTGTGAATTAAAATTTTAAAAATTAAAAGATTTTTCCAAAAAGAAGAAAAATCATCAATTCCGATAAGAAAATACCTCTACATATTTTTTTGACTTTTTTTAGGTCGTTTTGACTTTTTTTAGGCATAATTTGAGGTGTAAAAAACATACCTCTGCATATTTTTTTTCAAAATTTTTTTCTGAATAAAAATACACATGTTAAATTGTTACTTAGAAAAAAAAATTGAAAAATAATATGTAGATGTATGTTTTTTTACACCTCAAAGTATTTGTAAAAAATCAAAACCACTCTTATTATGAGACAAAGGGAGTATTAAATAGTGTGAGGAGGAGGTATTTCAGCATTAAGTAGTGTGAGGAGGAGGTATTTCAGCATTAAGTAGTATGAGGAGGAGGTATTTGATGACTTGACTGAGGCATGAATTTCACAGCTATAAATATGACTATTCAATTGCTTACTCTCCCCAGTCCTTTTTCAGGATTAGGCTTTTCATGAAGAGGAAAGAATTTGCAATTAACAGTAACAGGTGAGATATTTGTGTCTCTGCTGCATTGAAGTCAGCCTACTCAAGTTTTTCTAAACTTCTTTCCTTAAACTTTTTTTATCAATTTCCTGGTATGTGCACTAATTAAAGAAGAGAATCAGTTGGCCATGCAGCAGCCCTTCTCTTTGTAACTTAAATGTATCCCTTGTTAGAGGGTCAACCCTTCTCTTTGTAAGTTACATGTGTACCTTCTCACGATCACAATGAAGATGGATATATATTGGCATATAATATAACTATATGCACCTCTTTTATATATAATTAAGTTTTTATTCTGAATATAGTATTCGTTATCTTTGGCTGCTCCAACCTTCAATAGCTCAGACTACACACCAACAATCAGAAGCACGAGAAAAGAAGTACTCAAGTGCTAGAGCCACAGCTAGCTGCTGCATCTGCAAGTAGATGGGAGGTGTATTAAAGTGAAGAAGAAATAATAGAGCTAATGAAGGATCTGCTACATGTGATGGTGACAGAAATCATGTATTACCCTAATCACAATTCAGTTTTTTAGAATATGTTTACAAACTAAAGTTTCAAGATTTTAGCAATGCATAAAATTTAATATGATTAAATTATGTTAAATTTAGAAAATGAATCTGTTATATATGTGTGTGCATTTGGTTATGATTAATTATTATTATTAACCTAAGAAAGGAAACACATAAACCAACTCTGGGTTTAGTATTACAGTAACTATATATTAGATTATGCACATGATTAATAGTTGGTATAAGTTAAAAGTGCGGCAAAGTGGTAAATTTTGTATGAATGAAGCAACTTAATTAATCATAAGCCTAATTACTAAGCATGCTTGGTTAGAAGAAAATTTATTAAATCCAAATCTAATCATATTCAAGTTTCTGAATGGAGAGATATTTTGGACATATCTAAACATAATATAACAAAAAATTTAAATATCCAACTATAATTTTTTTTTAAAAAAAAGAGAGAGAAACAAATACCACCTAAACATTACCATCCCTCCCAGTCATCATGTGTCTAGGTAACAAATACCTCACAATGTATAAACATATCAAACAAGATGTATTTCTCATCAGCATGACCACACCTCCCCAACTCATCATCCACCTCAGGATGTATAGAGATACACATAAAATTATTGATCTTCATTTGTTTAGATCTATTTCTCTTTGTTAATTTGTCTCATTTTATCACATTCCACTCAATAAGGTTCATTGCACTAATCCTTACAAAATAATCCACCACTCTAACATGATGAAGAAAACACCGATGAAAGTGTTGTAGGGCGGGCTCAACAAGAACAATCATGATAATTGCTCAAATTGTTATAAATTATTCTTTTTCCACACTAGGTACTTTTTTTAGCATTTGTGTTTGTGGGTGATTTTGTTACATCTCTCTATAAATGTGTGTGTGTCCTCAGTGAAGTTTTCAACAAAATCTTTTTTTTTGCTTTTCTCACGCTAAATTTTCTCACATATGTATGTGTGATTTTATTATCTCCCCCTCTCAATATTATTATCTATCTGTGTGATTATACTCAAAATTTCTTCTAACGATTTGTTTTGTATGATATATATGTTTGTGTGACTTTATTCACCATTTCTTCCTGTGTGAGTCGGCTTTATTTGTTTGTCTTGGAATCTGATTGATGTTATTTCTAGATTCGGATGGAAGCCTGGCTGAAGAACAATTGTTTTGCAGTTATTTTATTTTTTTTAATGTTGTATTACTCTGCATCAGAACAATCACAGCGTTCACATACGTGTTCTTTATAAAGCACGACCCTATATATATAATTGATGTACTTATATTGAGGTGGCTTGCTTGATTTTGATTGTTGATTTCATGTGAAATGTTCATGTCTTGGGACTTTGAACTTAGTTCGATTTGCAGCCCAAATAGCATATATTTGTACTCTTATATACGCTACATGTATTTATTGTTTCATCACGGTGTGTTAAATGTTGTGGAGAGCTTGAATTCATGAATGTCTATAGTTTTTAGGTTTTACTGATTAGCTGGAGTTTCTAGACATATGTGTTTTGAGTTGTTCTTGTATGGCTGAATTGGAATTCATTGTTAAAAACTCGTCTTATAGTCTCTAAATCAGAATCTTACAAAAGACTTGACGCAATCATATTAGTATTGTCAGTGATGTTCGTACCACTAATTAGTAAATGGTTACTAGTACCATTGCATATTATGTCTTATTGTTTTGTGATTTCTCTCATTTGCAGATTTATTATTATGCACTTGTCAGACATACGCAAGGAAGTACAATGTCCTGTTTGTTTATGGAATCTTTAAGATTTTTTTTTTCTTATGATATACGATAGGATATCAATATTTAGTTTCTTCCCCTTGTATAGTAATATCAATCATATCTTGGAAATTAGATTTACAAATCTTCATGAGAAATTTGATTTGAAATTATGTGCATCCTTTTCTCTTATGGTATACTACAAGATATCAATATATGGTTTCTTCCCCTTGCATAATAATATCAATCATATCTTGGAAATTAGATTTAGTGATTAACCTCATAGTGATAGAATAAGCCACCAAATGGATCATAATGCTTATAATTAATAAGAATGTCAAATTATGTCATCAACCACACCCAGATGTGGTATTGGAAATGAAAGATCCCTAGGCCTCCAACCAGTGATCCCCAAACTTCACCCTAAACAAAATAGCTACAAAGCCTTTCATGAAAACAGCAACTATAACGCAGTAACCCAATATCCTCTATGGCTGACCTCCCCTCCACATGTGGGAGTTTTTTCATTGTTGCACAGTTGCAGTTATTTGTTTCCGCAGACATGACCAAACCACCACCATCTCTCCTTCTTAATCATCTACAGTAGAAGTGACTCATATTTGCCCAAGAGACCTCTTTCTGTATTTGGCCCAGATAGTTCATCCATGTGCTCGACTTTTTTTCATGTGCCTTCTTCATTGCACAACATAAAGGCCTACACATCATAGGTAGTCTGAGAGCTTTCAAATTAGCCAATGTACTCTATCTAAGCTAAGTAAAATATTACACAAAACTATATGGCATTAGTACACATATGTAAAAAAACTCTATTTTATGGGAAGTGGTCTCATGGTGAATATTGAAGGAAACTCTAAATTACTCTGGGAGTCGTGAATAAGGACTGATGTGATATACACGACACCAGAATCAAATACACGACTCCCAGAAATTTATTTTGAAGAATGCTGCTGCTTATAATTAGTTTTAGACTATATAGGTAGTGATTGTTTATGAGGGAAAATATTTTCACCAATTTTGCATCATGTAAATGAGTTTCTTACCTAAAATGCTTGGTCCAAACAAAAAAAGCCACAAAATGAAGTACAAAGAAATATGTCTGCCTTTGTGTTTTAAGAATTCTGGGGTACTTAGGTCAAAAACAGATCTACTGAGCTACTTCTTTTTTAAACTTACCTATGGCAACACACTGCTTCTTTGCCAATTTCTTTTAGTAGTTAGCTGAATGTATGGATAGGGATTATAAGAAAGACGTCTGCATCGCTTCTGCAGGGAATGCATCGACAAAGCTTTTAGATCGGGGTTAGACCGGAAAGCAATCCTGTGCAAAGATTTCAATTTATTATTAATCATGTTTAGCTTAAATCACTTCTCTAACTGAATTTTTTTTTTCTGAATCAAATGTAGGAATCATGAATCTTCGTTGTCAGAGAGATGACTCAAAATATGATACATTTATATGAGTTTTGTAAGTTGCAAGTTCAGTTTTTGTTCTGTTAGTGATGTTAACCATAGGTACCTATATGTAAGTTTTAATTTCTTGAGTTAGGTAAATGCAAGCTTTTTAATTTGTAACTCAGTTGCAAGTTTTGGGTCAGTTTGATTATGTTTTAGCCTATTAACCCGTAATATGATTAACAGGCCAAGAGCAGAAGAAAAGCTGATCACACTCACACTTCATGTTTGTAACAACTCCATATTCAAATACAGAAGGAAGAAACCAATCATAATTATACAAATCACAATTTTTAAGCATATAAAATTTGTTACAAAACCAGTCGACTTAATATAATCGACTAAACCTAGTCGAATTTATATATTTTAGAGGGCAAGATCTTTTTACAAAGTATGTATGAAATTTAAATATGCACTTTTCATGTGAAATCCTAACAAATTCATCCATCCCATTGTCAGCATTACATTGTCCATTTGGCATAAAAAAAAACTATCTAACAATTCTCATTATCAATTTTCAATATCCTTTTTATTTTTGAACATCCTTTCACTTGATGTAGTATGGGTTGCACTCAATTAGCTTTTCATAGAACCTGAATTTCTTATCCAAACACATCTAGATCTATAGATTATTAATCTTTAATTGTTTGGGTGTTTTTTTTTTACAGGGAGTTCTTAAATTCGATGTAGAAGTTAAAGAGTTTCCAAAGTTTCTTGTATATGTTGACTGCACAGAGGCATTGCATGTTATCTTGAGTGCAATATTAATTGCAGAAATTAATTGCACTATATAATGATTGAACAAGCAAATATGATTTCTTATAAAAAGACCTGGACTACTTATTTAAATTCATTGTATAATCTTTTATATATATATATATATATATATATGAAATAATAATAATAATAATAATAATAATAATAATAATAGTAATAGTAATTTTTGACATATATTTCTCTAAATGGTTGGCAATTGATCTCTATTTGGATATATTTTTCTCTTTTTGCCAAATGTGTTGGATGTATGTTGATGTTTAATTATGCAGTATTATTTACATAACTAATTAAAAGTAATTTGCTTTTCAGTTAATTTTTTTATCCATAAAACCTATAATTTTAAACAATGATATCTTGTATCAAGAAATAAATAAATTTACTTTCAAACAAACGAATATGCATAGCATATTATTATATATTTTAAACTTCTTACTATCGGATTCTTCTAATTTCATATTTTCCAATGTACTGTTCATTAATTGTCCAAAGTGTGGTGTTTTCTCCCTAGTTATATTAGTAATTACTTCTTTGCTCTCAGGTGCGGACATAATAAGTCATCACTGCCTGATGGATGACAGATCGATGGGGTGGTATTTTTTTGAAAATTAAAATATGGTTTATCATGGAAAGAATTGTCAACAATCAACATGATTATATTTCATTACAGAAAAAATGAATGCTATGAAATTTCTTACTTGGATGTCCTTAACTTCACAAGAGAATACCTTCATAACTAAAAATTCTCATACTAGATAAAGATAATCTAAGTTAAGATAATCTAAGTTATAGAGTGAGCAACTGTGTTAACTTTTATATGTTATATCCTTGCATTGTGATGATCTTATCTGACCTTACATATGAGTATCAGTGGTCAAAAAGGAATGCTTTAGTACTTTGAAGTGTGCACGAGTATCAGTAATCAAAGGAATGCCTTAGTACTTTGAATTGTGCACGAGCCCTACTGAGCATCAACATTGTTAAAGGAGTGTGTGCTTCAAAGGAGTGTGTAAGTGTTTGACAAACCCATTTGTGGGTTTTTGTTATTAAAGAAGTGATGTATGTCTTATTTAATGTTTGGCAAAGAAATATAAGTACTTTTAATGGGCTATTAAAAGCCCAAAAAAGAAGCCATCAATCCAAATTATTTGTGATCCACTACCGAGGAGCTTATTGTTTTAGTTTGAACTTGTCAGATACAAACTACTTAATCAAATCAATACATTTATACTACAAATATGAATTTTAAAAAGGACATTTTACTTGAATTATGTGCTTTTATTTTTCTTATTTTAATATGGATTTAATTTATAAAATATCATGCATTAATTATATAATTTCTTGTATTATTATAGTTCATTTCTTTAAATAAAATAAAATTATATTACAAAATTATTGAACTATACTAACTTAATTATACATCTAGTTATTCAAACACTTAAATAACTTATAAGTTATTGTATCCAAATATTTTTAATAACTTATAAGTCCAACCAACTTGTCACCTGTAACTCACTTTTTACTTTACGCAACAAGTTACTTTTTTTAATTTTTGCCAAACCACCCATTTTCTAAAATCTTCGGTGAACACCCCCAAATATTTTAAAAATCTCATTCAATAAAAGTTTTTTAAATTTAGTTTAATCGCATATATTCTAACAATAACTTATAAAATTAAAATTTAACAATATTTAAGTTTGTAAATGGATATAACAAAAAATTTCTAACATAATATAAGAAATATTTTAAATATATTTCGAGTCATAATTTAAAATAAAAAATAAAAACACAAATGGGGCACATCTGTTTAGATAAGAAATATCTAGAAAGATCTGTACTTCTATTTCTCCGCCTATTACTATAACTCCCCACTAATCATAATCATGTATTTCTCCGCCGCATTATCATAGCTCCCCACTAATCATAATCATGTATTTCTCCGCCGCACTACCATAGCTCCCCACTAATCATCCGCCTAAACCAAGGTATACAGAATACACAAGAATGTCTTCTGATGCAAAAAACGATGATGATTATGCACAACATCAAAATCAGTGTCTCGAAGAGCTGAATCATCAGCAACAAGAATCAGGTTTTTCGCTCAAATGTTCAAAATTATTGCATTCTGATCTACATTTCTTCAGATCTATTTCTTTTTCTTTCTTTTTTTTTTGTCAGGTCTTCAGATCTATTTCTCTTTGTGTGTGTGTGTCTGATTTTATCAAATTTCTCGCTCTCTCTTTGATTTCACTCAATCAGGTTCATTGCACAAATCGTTACAAAACAAGCCACCTCTCTCGGATGATGGACAAAAAGCTGATGAAAGTGTTGAAGAGAGTGTTAAGGGGCGGCCTCAACAGCAACAACTAGGTTAGTTGCACAAATGGTTACAAATTATGCTTTTTTCACACAGGGCGCATTTCTTGCAACAATTGATTTATTAAATCTCTACTATCTTATGTTTATCTCTTTCCCCCATGTGAAATTTTAGGCATAATTACTTGTTTTGCATTTTCCACACACTACATTTTCTCACATCTATATCCCTGATTTTATTATCTCTCCCTCTCTATCATATACATGTATTCTTATCTCTCTCTATGTGATTTTACTCAATATTTGTTGTGTTAGAATATAAGATCATGGAAATGGCCATTCTCTAATACCTTGAGGTTTTAGAGTAACTGGTTCCTTGACATGGTATGGCACGAGCGCCCGTGATCCACTCTTCGACCTTTAGAGTAACTGGTTCCTTGATATGTTGTGTGTGATTTTTTTGTGTGATATATATGTTTGTAATTTTACTCACCATTTCTTGTTTGTGTGAGTCAACTTTGTTTTACACAACACATTTACGAGTGTGTGCAATATTATTATTTGGTTTGTCTTGGATTCTGATTTTTGTTATTTTCAGATTTGGGTGGAAGGCTGGCTGCTCCAGGAGATGAAGAAGAGTATGCCTTCTGTTTTGCATTTGTATAAGTATTATATACACAGACACACACACATATATCATCGATGTACTTACTTTGAGATGCCTTGTTCAATTCTGAATGTTGATTTTATCTGGAATGTCCATGTCTATGGACTTTGAACTGTGAACTATTCGATTTCGAGCTAACATAGCTATATTTGTACTCTTATGATGAGTAAACGACAAAGTGGTGGTCGTAATTTTCCAAATTTTACAAGATGGTGGCTGGACTCTAAAAACTACATAATGATGGCCGAAGTTTACTTCCGTCTTTCAATAAGGTGGTGGTCGTCAACTTCCGTTAAATTTCCTCCGTTAACTCCAAAAAATAAAAGAGTAAACGACAAAGTGGTGGTCGTAGTTTTCCAAATTTTACAAAATGTTGGCCGGATTTCAACCACTTTGTCGTTTATTCTTTTATTTTTTGGAGTTAACGGTGAAAAATTAACGGAAGTTCATGGCCGCCACCTTATTAAAAGGTGGAAATTATCTCTGGCCACCATTACGTAATTTTTAAAGTCCGGCCACCTTCTTGTAAAATTTGGAAAACTATAACCACCACTTTGTCATTTACTCGTACTCTTATATATGCTATATGTATTTTTTTGTTCATCACAATGTGTTGAATGTTGCGGAGAGCATAAATGGTCTCTCCTCTATATTAGTTGTTATTGATAAGCTGGAGTTTCTAGACATGTATTTTGAGGTGTTCTTCTATGGCGTCTCATGGTCTCTGAATATGAATCTTACAAAGTACTTGGACAAATCATATCAATATTGTGATTAGTTTTTGTACCTCTAATTAGTAAATTGTTAGCAGTACCATTGCATATTATGCTTAATTATTTTCTGGTTTCCCTCACTTGCAGGTACATTATTGTGCACTTGCCGGACATACGCAAGGACGTGCAATGTCCAATTTGTTTAGGTAATCATAAGGTCTTTAATTTTTCAAACTTCTGATCCTCATCAGAAATTTGATTCGAAATGTGTATTCTTTTTCTCTTATGGTATAGTACATGATATTAGTATCTGGTTTCTTCCCTAGTATAATAAATTGAGTAAACGACAAAGTAGTTGCTATAATTTTTCAAATTTTACAAAATGTTGGCTCAAATTTAAAAACCATATAATGATGGCTAGAGTTTACTTCCACCTTTTAGTAAGGTGGCGGCCGTGAACCTCCGTTAACTCTAAAAAATAAAAGAGTAAACGACCAAGTGGTGGCCGTAGTTCTCTAAATTTTACATAATGTTGGCTGGATTTTCACCACTTTATCGTTTACTCTTTTATTTTTTAGAGTTAACGGAGGTTCACGGCCGCCATCTTGGTGAAAGGCGAAAAAAAACTCTAGCCACCATTGTGTAGTTTTTAAAGTACAGCCAACATCTTATAAAATTTAGAAAACTACAGCCACCACTTTATCGTTTACTCTAATAAATTTAATCATACCTTGGAAATTAGATTAATAGATTAACCTGATGTGACAGATCTCTTGCCCTAGGCCCCCAACCAATGATCCCCAAAGCCCCCAACCATTGATCCCCAAACCTCACGCTAAACAAGATAACTACAAAAAGCCTTGCATGAAAGCAACTACTATAATGCAGTGTTTGTAGGAACTCTGGGAGGGTTAATAGGACATTCTGTCCACAAGAAATTGAACACCGCCATAACCAGTATGGCAGCAACCCATCTAACATCATCTATGGAATTCCTCACCTCCACAATTAATGCACTATTCAGTCTTTTCATTGTTGCACAGTCGCATTTATTTGTTTCCGCAGACATTACAAGACCACCGCCATGTTTCTACTCTTAATCATCTAGAATAGAAGTGACTCATATTTTCCCAAGAGACTCTTTCTATAATATTGGTCTAGCATCGGACATCCATGTGCTCGACATTCTTTCATGTGCCTCCTTCATTGTGCAACAGGCACGCGTAGACATCATTGGTGGTCTGAGAATCAAAGCTAATGTACTCTTATATAAGATAAATAAAATGTTACACAAAACTATATGGCATTAATACATATGTGAAAAAAAGCTCTATTTTATCGGAAGTGGTCCGAGAGTGAATATTGAAAGAGACTTAAATTACTTTTTGGGAGTCGTGGATAAGGATTGTTGTGATTTACACGAATCCCAGAAATTTATTTTGAAGAATGATATTGCCGCTTAGTTTTTGACTATAGGTAAGTTGATAGTTCAAGACCATTGTGGTTTATGACATTGTTTACCAGGGAAAATATTGTCACCAATTTTGCATCATGTAAATAAGTTTCTTATCTAAAATGCTTGATCTGGAAAAAAATAACACAAACTCGAGTACAAAGAAATATGTATGTCTTTGTGATTTAAAACATTGTGGAGCATCTCGGTCAAAATCAGGTATTCTGATGAGCTACTTATTATTTAAACCTACCTATCGCTACACTCCGTTGCTTTACAGATTTTCAGTAGTCAGTTGAATGTATTATGGTTGATGGATAGGGATTATAAGGAAGACAAGAACGATCATGGATTGTCTGCATCGCTTCTGCAAGAAATGCATCGACAAATCTTTTCGATTGGGGTGAGACCCGGAAGCAATCATGATGAGTAAATTAAGATTTCATTTTATTATTCATGTTTAACTTCTCTAGCTAAGTGAAATCATCGTGATGCAAATGTAGGAATCATGAATGCCCTTCCTGTCGTAGGCATTGTGCTAGTCGCCGTTCTCTGAGAGATGACCCAAAGTATGATGAACTTATATCAGCTTTGTATCCAGATATTGAAAAGTATGAGGAAGAGGTATTTCTTGATTTGACTGATGCATGAATTTCACAGTTATAAATATGACTATACACAGTAATCTTGCTAACTACCCCCTACCCCTCCTTTTTCAGGAGACGGCTTTTCATGAAGAGGAGAGGATTCGCAATGAACAGGTGAGACATTTGTGTGCCTGCATTGATGTCAGCCTGCTTATGTTTTTCTAAACTCCTTTTTCTTTCCTTAAATTTTTATCATTTTCTTTATATATGTGCACTGAAGATCGAAATGTATTTGAACATTATATGCACCTCTTTCATCATTCGGTTTTAATGCTGAATATAGTATTCCTTATCTTGGGCAGCTCCAAACTTCTATAGCTCAAACTACCCACCGACAATCAGAGGCACGAGGAAAGAAGCGCTCAAGGGGAAAGAAGCACTAAGTGCTAGAGCCATAGTTGGTACATCTGCAAGGAGATGGGAGGTGTCTCGAAGTCCTGGAAGAAACAATGGAGCTAATGAACAGCATGGATCTGGTGCCTGAGATGGTGACAGAAGTTATGTAATAACATAATCACAATTTAATAATTTAAAATATGTCTGCAAAGTAAAGATTTAAGATTTTATCCTTGGACCCGATTTGAGATGATGGATTGTGGTTAAATTTAGAAACTGAATTGTGAAGTTATATGTGTGTGTGTTTGTTTGATTATATTTAATTATCAATTAGCTAATTAGAAATGAAATAATACCAAGACCTAAAATGTTATTGAGTTTAGAATTATAATAAGTTCATAGTTGATTGCGTGGATAATTAATGATGGATAGAAAAGAAAAATGTATCAAATTTGTACATTTTTGTATGAAAGAAATGTTATTCAACTCAGTATGTGAACCTAACTAGGCATACTTGGTTAGAAGAAAAGATATATCTTGATTTTTTTGAATTCTAAAATATTAAAGTGGATTATATTAGTATTTTTCATACTTTTCATTTGCGTTGAATGATATGTTAATTGATGATGTATTGCTGAATACTAAATATGTTGCAATGAGAATTGTAAGATTTTTATATATGCTTCCTATTTCATAATTCAGAACTAAATTATTTATTTTTGTGGTTTGAAGAATCGTAAATTAGAAATAATTGATTGATAATTACTATCTCTATAGGTGGGCTATAATAATAGAACTTCACATGAATTTTTTAAATTTTCTAATTAAGATCTAGGAAAATAATCATACCATGAATTGTTGATTAATATATAATTATTGAGGTTTGAAAATGGAGATTTCCTAGAGTTGACATTATCATGTCTATTAAGATTCGTAAAATTATTTGGTAGTAATTTTATTATATAGACGTGATCCTAAATTAAAGTTAAGATAATGTCACGGATCAAAGATGAAATTCCTTGGTTATGGCCAATCTCAGCTGTCACAAGTCAAACTACAAAATAATGTTTAGTGACCACCTACTCGAGTTGCTTAGGTTATGACCAAGCTCTTATGTCACAAGTTAAAACTAACAAAGATTAAGAGATGGCATGGGTGCATGGAAAATTAGATGAGGAAGTTAAATATTAATTACACAGCCAACAAATTAAGGTTTATTACATTGTTTACCAGCACCTAATGTTATTGTTGCTTAGTTTTTGACTATAGATAATTAAGTTAGATTGTTCAAGACCATTCCAGTTTATGACATTGTTTACCAGGAAAATATTTTCATCAATTTTGCATCATGTAAATGAGTTTCTTACCTAAAATGCGTGATCTGAATTAAAAAAAAAACACAAACTGATCAAGTGCAAAGAAGTATGTATGCCATTTTGTTTTACAAATTGGGGAGCATTTAGGTCAAAAACAGTTCTACTGAGCTACTTTTTTTTGGAAAAAAACGTACCTATCGCTACACTCTGCTGCTTTACCAATTTCATTTACTATAGTCAGTTCAATGTATCATGATTGATGGATAGGGTTTACAAGGAAGACAAGAATGATCGTGGATTGTCGATCTGCGCTTCTGCATGATGATATGCATCAACAAAGCTTTTCGATTGGGCTGAGACCGGAAAGCAATCCGGTGTTAATTAGATTTCATTTTATTATTCATGTTTGACATAAAACACTTCTCTAACTAAAATTTTATTGTGATTCAAATTTTATTGGCCTGCTTGTCTTAGGCATTGTGCTAGACGCCGCCGTTCTCTGAGCGATGACCCGAAAGTATGATGCATGATCAGTTTTCTATCCAGATATTGATATGTGTGAGGATCAGAGGAGGTATTTCTTGACTTGACTGATGCATGAATTTCACAGTTATAAATATGACTATACACAGTAATCTTGCTTACTACCCCTCCTTTTCAGTAATTGGCTTTTCGTGAAGAGGAGAGGGTTCGCAATGAACAGGTGAGACATTTGTGTGCCTGCGTTGAAGTCGACCAGCCTAATTATGTTTTTCTAAACTCCCTTTTCTTTCCTTAAACTTTTATCATTTTCCTTATTGTATGTGCACTAAAGAAGAGGAAGGGTGGGCAGCCTAACCCATCTCTTTTTGTAACTTACATGTGTCTCTTCTCCTAGGGTCACAGTGAAGAATATTGAAATGTATTGGCATATGAAAACTATATGCACCTCTTTCATCATTCAGTTTTAATTCCGAATATAGTATCCTATCATGGGCAGCTCCAAACTTCAATTGCTCAGACTATGCATCAATAATCAGAGGCAAGAGGAAAGAAGCCTCAAGGAAAAGAAGCCCCAAGTGCTAGAGCCATATATAGTTGGTACATCTGCAAGGAGATAGGAGGTGTATTGAAGTCCTGGAGGAAAAAGAAAGAATAGAACAATGAATAGCATGGATGTGGTGCCTGAGATGATGACAGAAGTTATGTAATAACATAATCACAATTTAATTGTTTATAATTTGTCTACAAATGAAGTTCCAAGATTTTATCGTTGCACACGATTTGAGATGATGAATTTGTGGTTATATTTAGACGATGAATTTGTTAAGTTATTGTCCTTCTGTGTGTGTGGGGATTTTGACTATAATTAATTATTAATTAGCTAAGGAATTAACCTAAAGTCTTATAATAAATAAATAGTTTGTATATAATTAATAATGAATATAAGAGAAAAGTGTAGGAAATTATTTGTACATTTTTGTATGAAAGAAATGTTATTAAACCTATATAGTATGTGAACTTCACTAGGCATGCTTAGTTAGAAGAAAAGATATATCTTGATTTTCTTAAAATCTCAAATTTTATTAACGTGGATTGTATTATTATATAAATACTAATTAATTATTTTAATTAGTTTTCTTCATAATTTTCATTTGTGTCGATTGATATGTTAATTAATGATGTATTGTTGAATACAAAATATGTTGCAATGATTATTCATAATTATAAGATCTTTATATATGTTTTCTACATCAAAATTAAGAGCTAAATTGTTTGTTTTGATGATTTGAAGATTCATATATATAAATAATTTTGAAAGAATTTATTGATAATTATCATTTCCAAAACCAAAATCAAAACTAATTGATTAGGTGGGATATAATAATGGATGTTCATCTGAATCTTTTGAATATTCTAGTTAAGCTTCACCAAAATTGTTTGTTTTGATGATTTGAAGATTCATATATATAAATAATTTTGAAAGAATTTATTGATAATTATCATTTCCAAAACCAAAATCAAAACTAATTGATTAGGTGGGATATAATAATGGATGTTCATTTGAATCTTTTGAATATTCTAGTTAAGCTTCACCAAAATAATCTTATGATGAAGTGTTGTTTAACATATAACTATTGAAGTTTGAAAATGGAGAATTCTCGAGAGTGAAACATTCCCTAATCTATGAAGATTTGTAAAATTATTTGTCAGTTATTTTATATATTTAAAACTGGTCATAAATTAAGGTTGATATTGTCATTGATCACCGATGGAGTTCCTTCGATTATAACCAAGGTAGAGTGTCACAAGTCAAACTAAAAAGATAACATTAAGGATCACCTCATGGATTTGCTTAGGTTATGGTAAGCCCGGGTGTCACAAGTCAAACTAACAAAGAGTAATAGATCGAGTGGATGCATGAAATAATCATGTAGCCAATAAAAAGAAATTCCACTAATTAGTTAATAGAGTTTCTTCATAGCCATTGAAAAGACTTGTTGGAAAATATGAAGTGCTTGCTTGTCGTAGAGGTGGCGTATGAAGCAGCTGATGTTTGGAATTAGAGGAATACAGAGATATGATCTCCATGACAGTTGTTTTGTTCGGCTTTTGTATTACATACTCTCTTAATTTTTGATATTTTGCACATTTGTCAAAAGGACTGACAAACTAAATTGCTCAAAATTCATCTCAAATTTGTGAGAGCTTTGATGAAAAATAACTAAGTCCGCATGTGTTGCAGTCCAATTGTATCAATTGAAATTGTTCTAGTTGGCTCTAACAGAAGATTCTTGTGACACATGCAAAATTGAACCACATATGTTGGAGGCGAGGGGAGCATGAAACATTATCATAAGTGAAAACTATGTATGACGTTAATTAGGGATATTTAGTAAAACATCTAACGGTCCATTTTGATATGTTTAGAATGCATTAGCATTTTGATATATATATATATATATATATATATATATATATATATATATATATATATATATGTATATATATATATGTATGTATGTATGTATGTATGTATGTATGTATGTATGTATGTATGTATGTATGTATGTATGTATGTATGTATGTATGTATGTATGTATGTATGTATAGGTGGGTTCGGATACAAACTTACAAACTTTATGTGTTCAACACATATATAATTTGAGTTCAACATTTTTTTAACACATTTTGTTGAACATCGATTAAAATTGTGTTGGAGAAATAAATAAACTAATTTTTCAATATAAGAACTAAGTTAAACGTATTATATAACTAATATTTATATTTCTAACCCCAGAGGTATAGCTTAACCATCTTTGCAGATATATTCTACATAATAATAATTAGAGTTCTACACCCGATGTTGAACCCCAGTTACAATTGTGTTGAATGCGCGATTTATTTATGCGTTATTTTAAAATTTTTGATGTGTTTTCAAGAATTTTCAACATGGATACTTTCTATAACTAAGTATTAACACGATGGGAGAAATAAAAAAATTCAAAAAAAAGTGTGTAAGTTTGTAATTTAAAAAAGTTTTTATCTGATCCTATCCATATATATATATATATATATATATATATATATATATATATATATATATGTTTGAACAAGTTTATATAAAGATGAAGATCTTTAATTTATCTTGGGCTCAAAATTTAATCTATATGCTCTTAACTGGCCAAAAAAGACCACAAACGGTATCGCCTACAAATATCCTTCATTCAGAATTTATTGAAAAAACAAGTAAGCGGCTTTAAAACAATTCTTTCAACTTAATTCATGCATTAAATAAATAGAATAACGAAGAAATGTAACAACATAACCCAACAATTTCCAAAAACACCACTTCTCAACACAACTAAAATATCTCGACGAGAATAACAAACAATCTCGAACCTCCAAAAACTAATCCTTAATAAATGAGCATCCAAAAACACATAGTAAACCTAAATCAACCAAAGTAAGCATTTAATTCATACATACATTACAAACACACATACAATCATGTCATCAATCTAGACTCTGGTAATCTGCACATGCAGAACAACACGGATACATAGACTATATAATAAATCTTGTTGCTCTTTTTGCCACTTCATCCAGGGGCTACCCCAAGACTTCATATAAATTTACACACCCTGCCACTCAAGTCAAATCTTGACTCCGCAGTCCTGCTTTCAAATGTAGAATATTTATATAATATAGATATTTATATAATATATGGATAGATATGTATAGCCCTTTCCTTTTATTGCATGTACCTCTCCTTCTTTGATGGTTGTGCCCACATCACCAAATCCTTTTCTCCCCCTCTTTGAGCTATGATTCAGGTGCTTCACATGGGTTATTTGGGTTCTTTCACAGAAATGGTAGGTGGTTATTTGTTTTCAAGCTCTGACGCTTGGGTTCCTGCACAAGTAACAATCCATCTCAATTTGTATCTTGCTGCATACTCCAATTCAAATTTGAATTCAAACACCTTCTTTTCTCACACACACATCAGATGCACGTCATTATTATCTTCTTCAAATTTCAAACCACCGTTGAGATTCTCTCCCCATAAAAACTCAAATTCTCTCTGCCGTGTGCCTCTTTTCTAGGGTTTCAAGGCCCCTTCGCCCGTGGAAAATCAATTCTCCGATTAAGTCTGTCTATCTCGCCGGACCTGGTAATCTCTCTACCCCTTCTCCGTTTCTTAATTAGACCCACTTCCTCTATTTTTGCTACAGGCACACTTTGTACGCGGAGGTTTCGATGATAAATCTCACATGCCAATCCTCTCTTCTTCCTCTCTCTCTGCATTTTTCCTCATTTTCTCTCTCTGCACTTTTCCTCATTTTCTCTCTCTATCTATTTCCATTTTCTCTTAAAATCCCCCACTACAATCTTCATTTTTGGGTTTTTTTTCTTTCTTGATGGGCTTTATTTTTTCTTCAATTCTTGCAGACCCAGATGGGTGTTTGTTGCCGGAGACAAGTCTCGGGATCTTGCCGGAGAGTTGCTTGCCTGCTTGGCCTCTGTTCTTGAGTACATAGACCCACTTGGTATGTGTAAAGTTGTTCTTAATAGGGCTTTTCGGGGAGCTTCTTATGCAGATTTTGTTTTGGCAGCCTTAATATCAATTGCTGGGAAATGATGATATCTCTTGGTTTTTCTTTGGTTTTTTATTTCTTACAATCTTAGATATTAACAAAATATCTAACATGTATTTGATAAAGTTCTGAGATAGATTTTTTTGTTCCTTTTTGCAGGTCAAAAATATATAAGGTTTCCAGAATTTATAAGCTCAAGTTTGTTCTTTAGGAGGGGCAAACACATTGGGTCGTGCAAAAAAGGTTGTTGCCATGAACCATATTTCTTCTACTTACTACATATGCTTAGTTCTTCATTCTATGTGTGAATTGTTTTGCCGTTGATGGTTATCTTTTCTTTTGCATATGATGTGTAAGGTTTTTTTTTTGACAAAATCATGTATGAAAATATAACTTATGTTGTTTGTGTTTGTGATGTTTTTTGTTTCGAGATGATTTTAAGTTATAGCATTCCTATTGTTTGATAAAAGCTCTAAGAGATTTTGTAATCACTTTTGAATTGCATTTATAGCAGTAGAGGCTAATGGATGTAGAAGGAATGATGAAAGTTGTGGATAAGAGCAGGAGAGGTATACGATAAGTGAATTTGGAGAAATTTTTTTATGTTCAAAGGTACTCTCTAATTGTTACTGATCATGTATATTTGCAAGTGTACACTATGTTTTTATGTTGAAATGTGGCAGGGGTTGGGTTGTACACAGAAGGGGTCCTGTTGGGTTGTACACAAAAGTGGATAATCACGTTGTTGCTCAAGAGGCCAAGGGGAAGGCTGTAGAAGCTATATCGGTTTTTTGTTTGTGCTGTGCTGATGCAATTAAAGTTCGGTGCTAGGTCGAATGAATTTAAGTATCTAAATATGGTACCGTGTTGGAAAGCTCTTCAGGATTCAATAACAAAACTTTCATCTATCCGGAAATTAAGCATTTGTGATTGTAAGGAGTTGGAGAGTTTGCCCACGTGTGAAGAATCACATCCTTCAAACACTGAATATATTTAGGTGTCCTGTTCTGAGACAAAGATGCAGTAAGGGTCAAGGGCCAGAATGGTTCAATGCGTTCCAAGTATATTTTGGTAAGTTTTGCATGTCAAATTTATCTGTTCTCCCTCTCAATTAATCTCTGTTTGTACTATTTTATTGATATATCTGATTTGTTGAATTAGGGATTATAAGAGGTGGCAGTGAACTTTTTAGCTTGGTGATTGTCTCTACTCCATCTTCCCTGCCTTGACTGTTTTGTATGTAGTAAATTTAAAGAATAGAAAGTTATCCCGAGTTCAATAGCAGGCCTTCTATCGCTCAAGCAGTTATTTGGAATTCTGAGAACTAGGAGAGTTTGGGAAATGGTAAAGACCTGGTGAATTATGACAATAAGCATCTAGAATTTCTCAACTCTATTTGTTTATTTTTGAAATACCTATCTTCTGGAGCTTTGTATACAGAAGGGGTTGGGTTGGACATAATCTTTACAGATCAGTGAAAAAAATGCTCTAGACACCATAATATGTCTACTTGCCTATGATTTTCTTTAATTTTGTGAAAATTTTGGTTAATGGTTTGGTAGGCTTTGTCCTTATGATTTGACAATGAGCATTCCTGCTTCAACTCCCCCTCAGGTTTCAAATATTTCAGAAGCATAAGTACTTTCTAAAACGATGGTTTGGAAGTGATAGGGTGGGTTTTCTTTTACTGATTTAGGTTGTTCTTTTTCTCAAATTATGTACTAATTATTTTATGCATACCAACATACAGATGAACAATCATGATTAGAAATAATAGATATATTGGGATCATTGAGATTATCCTTAAAGAAAATGCTTATCATTATTATCTTTTAAAGTGGATCTATATATTTTTATGAAATAAAATTTCAAAAACGAGGATAAGGCACTAAAAAAAATTAGGCTTTTTAATAATATAATAAGTTTGATAAATTTATGTTATTATTTTTATAAAATAATGATTGTATTTGAATTTATAACCCTTAAAGATCGAGGCCATGCCGAGAAATCTTTTATCGAAAAGAAAATATTTATATTGAATAGTTCTCTATACTTGAAAAATATAATATATTTAAGTCAGAAGATAATATTTACATATCACAATTAAATATAATGGGGCCATTGAGATTATCTTAAAAGAAATTGATTATTACTTCTATGCGAGATATTAATTACAAACAAAACGTAAGATTCAATTTATGTGTTTCGATAATTTTTAAACTACACCTTATCGAGTATAACTATTATCTTTAAAATAATATATATTATGTATTATCTTTTAAAGTGGATCTATAAATTTTTATAAAATAAAATTTCAAAAATGAGGATAAGTCACTAAAGAAATTTAGGCTTTTGAACTTCCTAGATTTATGAGAAATTAAATAATAACACCGGTTATTTTAGTAATATAATAAATTTGATAATTTTATGCTATTATTTTTATATTTATAATCATTAAAGATCGAGGCATGGTCGTTAGGCACATGCCGAGAAATCTTTTCTGAAAAGAAAATATTTATATTTAAATAGTTTTTTATATTTGAAAAATATAATGTATTTCAAACAATAACATATTTCAGTTAGAAGATAATGTTTACATATCATAATTAGATATAATGGGACCATTGAGATTATCTTAAAAGAAAATGCTTATTACTTGTATGCGAGATATTAATTACAAACAACACGTAAGATTCAATTTATGTGTTTGGATAATTTTTTAAACTATAACTTATCGAGTATAAATATTATGTTTAAAATAATAAATATTATATATTATCTTCTAAAGTGGATCTATATATTTTTATAAAATAAGATTTCAAAAACGAGGATAAGTCACTAAAAACATTTAGGCTTTTCAACTTCTTAGATTCATGAGAAATTAAGTAATAACAACAATTATTTTAATAATATAAATAAATTTGAGAATTTTATGCTATTATTTTTATAGAATAGTGATGATATTTGAATTTATTATCATTAAAGATCGAGGCATGGTCGTTATGCCATGCCGAGAAATCTTTTATCGAAAAGAAAATATTTATATTGAATAGTTTTTTATATTTAAAAAATATAATGTATTTCAGTCAGAAGATAATGTTTACATATCATAATTAGATATAATGGGATATTAATTACAAACAAATCGTAAGATTTAATTTAGTGTTTGGATTATTTTTTAAATTATAACTTATCAAGTATAAATATTATGTTTAAAATAATAAATATTATATATTATCTTTTAAAGTGGATCTATATATTTTTATAAATTAAAATTTTTAAAACGAGAATAAGTCAATAAAAAAATTTACGCATTTCAACTTCTTATGTTCATGAGAAATCAACGTATAATAGATATAACATATATATACATTTCATACTCCATCAGTTATCGTAATTATAAATTTTCATTTACGAGAATGAGACACACACATTAAAATACAGATTTTTAATTATTTTTTTTCAAGATTACATTATCAGAAATACACGTAGAATATCATTTATAAGGTTTAATTATGATTCATATGCCCGTAAACAAAAATGACATGTTTTTTATAAATATATTTTAAATGAATAAATTTTATAAATATACAAAAATTATTTAAAATAAAAAAAATCAAAAACCATGCGTAGCGGGCAAAAATACTAGTACATATAAATATCAATCGTTGTGTGAGACATGTATTAAATCTAAATCCGCCTAATAATCCTCCTAATATATTTTACATTTTAAATAAAATTAAAAAAAATTATTTATCGTCATAATGACCGGATTATAATAATTTTTTATAATTTGTATTTAAAATATGTCATATATATTTTTAAACAAATGCATAATTAAAGATATTTTTCACGTATCTCATGATGCGTTGATCATGATTTTCGTTGATAAATGTTTTACTATAAATTTCATCATTTTATATAAATTTAGAATTATTGACCACAAATCGGAAAACATGAATATTCTTCACTATTTCCAAAAACAACCGGAGGATTTTCATGTAAAAAAATTTTTGCGCATCTCTTTTCAAAAAATTACAGATAATTCTAGTTGAATTACATTTTTGTCTATCACTAATAACTGCACTATATTATGTTAGATTGAGTTGTGTGACTATATATATTAGTCTAATATTGAAAATTATATTTCAGAAACAACATTTTAAATAAAATATTCAACAAATATTTTAAAAAGAAAAATAAACATATATTTAAACAATTTTTCCTTAAAAACGTATACAAGAGAGGGTTAAGAGCATCTCTAGCAGTATCCTAAAGAGGTTCCTTAAATATATAATAAACAATTCAAATTCTAAATAATAGGGATCCTATATTGATTGACAACTCCAACAATGATCCCTATTTGTCTTCCCTATTATTATTATAATATTAAATTCAAATTTTTTTAACAAAAAATATGTGGGAAAGAATGTGCAAAAAGTGAGAGTTGAATATTTAATCATTAAAAATGAAATGAGGAATGGGTTAGGGATTCCCTACTTATGATGAATGGAAATTGGATCTTAACATTTACAAAATGAGTAAGGATTCTGCTGGAGTGAATTTTTATGCATATTCTTTAAAATAATAGCTTAGAACCTCATAGCTAATATGTTGGAGATATTCTAATAGTATAATTTTTATCAAAGGTGTTAGGATAAAGCGTTTACCGATTGTTCGAAAAGAACGAGCTTACAGAGAAGGTACACGGAGCCCATAATATACCAACAAAAGGAGATGAACTTAATGACGCTGCTAACAATTTTATTTTTTACTTGTTTTGGGCTTTTATTATTTTGGGCCCAAACCTTAGGACCAACTGCCGGAGGACCATCCTATTTCTCATGAAACTGGAGTCCACTGAGCTATTATTTTTTTATTTATTTTTTGAACAAACTAAGTGTTGTAATATGGATGTCTAGAATTTTCTAGAAAATGGTCCCTTGACTTTCTAGTTCCCATAACTTGTGTCTTTTGGCTTTTTGCCTTCTTGTAACTCTCTTGTACATAGCCTATATAAAGGCTCTATTAGGTGCTTGTAAATTATCCATCTCTCAATATAATATATTAGTCTCTCTCAAAGGTGTTTTATCAATAATGTATTTGTAACACGTTATCAGCACGAAAGCGAAGCGAAGTGTTTAACAAGTTTCGAGCAAGGCCGCCATCATTTTATTTCTATTATCTACTATACATTTCCACCCAGATCAGAGGTACAACTTAAAAACTTTTATTTTATGTTTGTTTTATCCTCCTCGCATGCTCCGTAATTGGGTGTACAAATAGTTGCTGTAATTTTAGAGCTGTATTACATTTATTGTTCATGATACATAGTCCGTATTGCAAACCTTATCATTTTTCTTTTTGTTATTGACTATGATTGATAATGAAAGCTCTGATTAGTAGCTTATAGAAATGACGTCAAGTGTGGTGTTACTTATTTGGTTTAGCAGAGGTCTTGTATGCAAGTCATCAAGTTGGTTTCATGCTTTGATGGATTTATTTATAACATGCTCTCATATGTACCATTATTAATACTTGTTTTAATACTTGCATAGTAGCATTCTGTTTGATTTTTTTTTCTTGTGGTTACTTGTGGTCAGCGATATGGGATATAATTTTTTTTAAAGAAAAAAAAAACTCAGTTAAGTGATTCATAGATGGTTTTGTCGTAATCAAATTTTATTTCTGTAAAGAAAAAAAATTATTTGTTTTTGGTTTATTTAAACAGAATATTATGTGCTACTTCAATTATTTATTTATTTTTAGAGTGTAAACTGCTTTCTTTAAACAGTCTATGTATCCTTTTTTTTGGTATTTTGTGTGTATGTACCTCATATGTTTACTAGTTTAAATATTGGCTTTCTAATGAGAATATTTTATTTGATTTGATTTAATTTAAATATTCTACTAACTTCTCACAATTTGAGTTTAGAAAAATGTCGAACTTTACAAAACTTGAATTTGAGGCTCTTGATATTACGGGAAAGAATTACTTGTCATGGATATTGGATATCGAAATTCACTTGGCTGCACAAGGTCTCGGAAATACAATTAAAGAAGAAAATCAAGAAACTGAGTCAAACCGCGCAAAAGCTATGATCTTTCTTCGCCGCCATCTCCATGAAGCACTTAAAAGTGAATATTTGACAGTGAAAAACCCACTTGAATTGTGGAAAAATTTGAAGGATAAGTATGATCATCAAAAGACCGTGATTCTTCCAAAAGCTCGTTATGATTGGATGCATCTGAGGCTCCAAGATTTCAAAACCGTCAGTGAATATAACTCCGCACTTTTTAAAATAAGTTCTCAATTAAAATTATGCGGAGAAAATATTACTGATGCGGATATGCTAGAAAAAACTTTCTCAACTTTTCATGCCTCAGATGTACTCCTTCAGCAACAATATCGTGAAAAAGGTTTTACAAAATATTCAGATTTGATTTCTTGTCTTCTTGTTGCTGAACAAAATAATCAGCTTTTGATGAAGAATCATGAGTCTCGCCCAACTGGATCTCGCCCATTCCCTGAAGCGAATGCGGCAACATACAATTATGGGCGTGGACGAGGTGGCGGGCGTGGACGAGGTGGTAATGGTCGACGTGGACGTGGTTTTGCTCGTGGACAAGGAGCCCGTGGTCGTGGATCTCAAATCCAAAATTACCCTATTTTCAAGAATGATAAATCTAATTCCAACCCGAAGTTGGAGAAAAATATTAATAAAGGAAAAAGGGTTGTTGAAAGTGAATGCTATAGGTGTGGAATGAAAGGTCATTGGTCTCGTACCTGTCGTACGCCAAAACACCTAGTTGATCTTTATCGAGCGTCCCTGAAGGACAAAGGCAAGAATGTTGAAACAAATTTAGTTTTCGAAAATAACGACCATGCAGACAATCTCCTTGCAATGACTTATTTGGATACTGCTGATTTTTATGAGACTCCTGACGGCACCACTACCCTAGATGATAAACAGAATGCTTGATGTACTTATTTGATTTATTTTAAATTCGCATGCATATGATTGTATCTCTTCATGATTATCCTTACTAATTATATATTTATCTGTTATTGAAGCAATATGGAAATTTTACATTCTCGCATTGGGCATATAACAAAAGAGGAAGATATGTGTCTTGTAGATAGCGCAACGACCCACACTATACTTAAAAATGAAAAATATTTCACCTCTTTAAATAAATATGAAGGCAATGTATGCACAATTTCCGGGAGTATAAAATTGGTCGAAGGCTCCGGAAGAGCTACTATATTACTACCCGAAGGAACAAAATTTATTATAAATGATGCATTGTTCTCCCCAAAGTCACAAAGAAATTTATTAAGTTTTAAAGATATTCGTAGAAATGGGTATCACGTTGAAACAGTGAATAAAGGGGATAAAGAATTTCTTTATATTACAAGTATCACTTCGGGTAGCAAAAGTGTTATAGAAGAATTGCCAGCCTTTTCTTCCGGATTATACTATACCCATATTCGAAATATTGAGGTGAATGCCACAGTAAACCAGAAGTTTACTGACAAAAATAACTTCGTTATATGGCATGATCGGCTAGGGCATCCTGGATCAATTATGATGCGAAAAATTATTGAGAATTCACACGGGCATCCATTGAAAAACCAGAAGATTTTTCAATCTAATGAATTCTCTTGTGCTGCTTGCTCTCAAGGAAAATTGATTATCAGACCCTCCTTAGCAAAAATTGGAACAGAATCTCCTAAATTTTTAGAGAGAATACAGGGTGATATATGTGGGCCCATCCACCCATCATGTGGACCATTTAAATATTTCATGGTATTGATAGATGCATCAACAAGATGGTCACATGTGTGCTTATTATCATCTCGTAACTTGGCGTTTGCGAGATTACTTGCGCAAATAATCCGATTGAGGGCACAATTTCCGGATTACAATATTGGATCAATTCGATTAGATAATGCCGGAGAATTCACATCAAAAGCTTTTAATGAGTTTTGTGCATCAATTGGAATACGTGTTGAACATCCTGTAGCTCATGTTCATACACAAAATGGTCTTGCAGAATCATTTATTAAAAGACTCCAATTGATTGCTAGACCATTAATTATGAAAACAAATCTCCCTGTTACAGTTTGGGGGCATGCCATTTTACACGCAGCAACACTTGTACGCATCAGACCTACAAGCTATCACAAGTACTCTCCCTTGCAACTGGCCTCCGGAAGAGAGCCTAATATTTCCCATCTTAGAACTTTTGGGTGTGCGGTATACGTCCCAATTGCCCCACCACAACGCACAAAGATGGGTCCTCAAAGAAGGTTGGGAATATATGTTGGTTATGAATCTCCCTCAATAATCAAATATCTTGAACCGATGACAGGTGATTTATTTACTGCAAGATTTGCAGACTGTCATTTTGATGAAAATGTTTTTCCAAAATTAGGGGGAGAGACTAAAATTTTTCCAAAATCAGGGGGAGAAAATAAGCAGCTAGAGAAAGAAATTACATGGAATGCATCAACATTGAACACTTTTGATCCTCGTACAAACCAATGTGAACTAGAAGTTCAAAGACTAATCCATTTACAAGGCATAGCAAATCAATTGCCTGATGCATTCAATGATATCAATAGAGTGACCAAGTCACACATACCAGCTGCAAATGCTCCTGCAAAAATTGAAGTTCCTGAAGGACAAATTATCAAAGCAAATGAGTCAAGACCTCGCATGAAGCGAGGTAGACCAATTGGTTCCAAAGATAAAAATCCTCGAAAAAGAAAAGGAGCAAAATATGATGATGCCCAAATAGATGAAATAAAATCTCAAGGGGAGACTCAAGAAGAAACCCGTGACATGAATAACCAAACCCCGGAAGAGGATCAGGTACCTAAAAATGTTGAAATAGAAGAGATCTCAATAAATTATGTTGTCACGGGAAAGAAATGGAACCGAAATAACATCGTCGTCGATGAAAATTTTGCATATAATGTAGCGCTTGATATAATGATGGAAGACGAGGATCTTGAACCAAAATCTGTCGAAGAATGTCGACGTAGGGAAGATTGGCCAAAAAGGAAAGAAGCAATTGAGAAAGAATTGAGCTCACTTAATAAGCATGAAGTTTTTGGACCTGTAGTCCGCACCCCTGAAGGGACTAAACCTGTTGGCTATAAATGGGTATTTGTGCGAAAAAGAAACGATAAAAATGAAATTGTTAGATATAAAGCACGTTTAGTTGCTCAAGGATTTTTACAAAGACCAGGCATAGACTATGAGGAAACATATTCCCCTGTAATGGATGCTACAACTTTTCGTTATCTTATTAGTTTGGCAGTTATTGAAAAATTAGAAATGCGATTAATGGATGTTGTGACAGCATACTTGTATGGTTCCCTTGAGAAAGATATTTATATGAGGATTCCTGAAGGATTTCGAATACCTGAAGCATCTAAATTATACTCTCGTGATCTTTATTCTATTAAGTTACAAAGATCCATATATGGATTAAAGCAATCTGGTCGAATGTGGTATAAGAGGTTAAGCGAATATTTACTAAAAGAAAATTACAAGAATGATCCTATTTGTCCTTGTATTTTTATAAAGAAAACGGAATCTTCATTTTCTATAGTGGCTGTGTATGTTGATGATTTGAATATCATCGGAACTCCTGAAGAGCTCCAGAAAACAGTTGATTACTTAAAAGCAGAATTTGAAATGAAAGATCTTGGGAGAACAAATCTTTGCCTTGGATTACAAATTGAACATCTTCCAAATGGAATTTTTGTGCATCAATCATCATACACAGAAAAGATCTTAAAACGGTTTTACATGGACAAATCACATCCATTTAACTCTCCAATGGTTGTTCGATCACTTGATAAGAAAAAGGACGTGTTCCGACCAAAAGAGGAAAATGAAGAGATACTCGGTCCTGAAGTACCCTATCTCAGTGCTATAGGCGCGCTTATGTATCTTGCTAATAATACACGACCAGATATAGCATTTTCTGTGAATCTATTAGCAAGACATAGTAATGCCCCAACTCGGAGGCATTGGTATGGAGTTAAACATATTTTCCGGTACCTTCGAGGCACAACCGATATGGGTTTATTTTATTCTAATAAATCCAAAGCAGTGCTAACAGGTTATGCAGATGCAGGATATTTATCTGATCCAGATAAAGCTCGATCACAGACAGGTTATTTGTTCACTTATGGGGATACAGCCATCTCATGGCGATCTGTAAAACAATCTTTGGCTGCTACTTCCTCTAATCATGCAGAGATTCTTGCAATCCATGAAGCTAGTCGAGAATGTGTCTGGTTGAGATCAATATGTCAGCATATTCGGGAGTCATGTGGCATGCATCATGACAAGACACCAACAGTAATGTTCGAAGACAATGCAGCATGCATCGAGCAGCTAAAGAAAGGTTATATCAAAGGCGATAATACTAAACATATCTCGCCCAAATTTTTCTTCACACATGACCTTCAAGAGAATGGAGAAATTGAAGTCCAACAGATACGCTCAAGTGACAACCTTGCAGATCTATTCACGAAGTCGCTACCACCATCAGTTTTTGAAAAATTGGTACATAAGATTGGCATGCGTCGACTTAAAGACTTGAAATAAAATTTTCAAAATCGATGTACTCTTTTTCCTTCACTAGGATTTTTTCCAATGGGTTTTTTCCTAGAAAGGTTTTAACGAGGCACGATTATTGAAAATTAGACATCCAAGGGGGAGTGTTGTAATATGGATGTCTAGAATTTTCTAGAAAATGGTCCCTTGACTTTCTAGTTCCCATAACTTGTGTCTTTTGGCTTTTTGCCTTCTTGTAACTCTCTTGTACATAGCCTATATAAAGGCTCTATTAGGTGCTTGTAAATTATCCATCTCTCAATATAATATATTAGTCTCTCTCAAAGGTGTTTTATCAATAATGTATTTGTAACACTAAGATGTTATTTTTGTCTAATAGTTTTATGTTCCGTCAAATATTTATCCTCTGTCGTCCCAGGTCATGGGTTCGACTCTGGCTCACCCCGAGAATATCTTCGAACAGATACTCACTTTGTAAGGCTATAAGCCATATTAGTCAAAAAAAAATATATATAGAAAGAGAAAATTTAGAAGTTATATTAGAATTATAATTATAATTTATATAAATTCTAAAACATATATCAAATATCAAATATCAAATAATTAAATAAACAGTAAAGAAACGAGTCGCGGATAGATTACTCCACGGTCCATACTCTATCTTGGATACATGCTCGTTGACTCGATTCTGAACAACATTTCATAATTTGCTTGTAATTGTTGCGCACTTGGTTCCTTTTATAGTATTATCTGTAATCTACTGCTACGATCTTCTCAACTTGCATAGGAATAGAGGGTGCCCAAATGATGTGGCCATTATTAGACTATCCAAAAGTAAAGCTAAATAGGCTCAAAAGTCCACATCCCATGCAACAAGCTTTATTATTTTATTTTAAAGATTAACAACACTACATAATTAACACTATTCAAGCATATAAACGATAAAATTGAATAAAGGGTGGTGAGAGATGCTTCAGTGTCACGGGTCAAAATATGACTAAACTCAAACACACCCACTTACTGTACTTGCAAATAATCGAATTTAACATGTCTTAGATAGATTTACAGACACACATCCCGAATCTCTCTCCACTCTCTCCCAAACCCAAATATATTATTGAATGCTTGTCTGAAATGTGGTTGCTTTACTGCTTTTCATTCACACCCTCTGTCTAGAAACCCTCTCTCTCTTTCTCTCTCTGTATCAAGAAAGTTGTTTAGTTTGGTTTGGACCGTTGGGTTTTAAATGGAAGCTCTGGAGTGAGATTGGTTTGGTTTTGTTTGAATCTTGAAGATGTGCAGGCTCTTCTTGCTGTTGTTTGCTTTGTTTTCAGCTATTCCACCTTCATTTAGCAGACACCATGGTTAGTTTTGTGCAATTTTTTTGTTGTGGTTGATTAGTTTTCCTGTAAAAGTTGATTATAATGCTTCCTGAATCACTGCAGCTGTTTAAGGAATTATGAATCTCTTAATTGGTTGCTGAATTTGTGAACCTTTTTTGAGTGGTGGGGTGAGGTTTATAAATTATGAAATTTGATGATGATTAGGATTTTTGTTGGTGTTGCATTGCAATTATTAGTGGAGCACTTTTTTAAAAAAGTTAATTTATCTACATTTTGCTATGAGTGAAATTCTGGTGTTGTAGTTTCAGAGGAGGATTCGATTTTTGTGTCTGTAGTAGAGATGCATTGGAATAGATCAATTATCTTGTGTTTGATTATTTGTTACATCTGAAAAGGAACCCATATATTTATAATGATGCTGTCTTTGAAAATTACAAACCCATAGCTTGCGTTTGTTTGAGTTCCTATCTGATACTATTCCCTCCAGCCAACTGGAATATAACAGTTGACGGAAGTTTCGTTGTTCATTGTACAATAGAGTAGTTAACTGACGATATTCATAGAGTTATTAAAGGAGAATGTCATTCTTCTATATGCAATATCAGCTACAACAATGACGCATTCAATTTTTCTAATTAGAAAATGTGATACTGTGAGTTGGGAAATTCTCTTATTTAGTGATATATCTTATCTTATTTAAAGTCCATCTTAGAATCCTTTTCTTTTTTTTGCACACTGCAGGACCCTATGCTTTGCGAATAAGTTGTGGAGCTCGTGACGATGTCCACATTCCCCCCAAGAATACAAAATGGCATAAAGATATTGCATACACAGGAGGAATAAATACTAATGCAACACTCCCAAGTTCCATTTCACCAGCCCTTACCACACTTCGCTATTTTCCCTTATCTGAGGGTCCTGAAAATTGCTACAGTATCAGCAAAGTACCCAAAGGTCACTATTTTGTGAGAGTCTTTTTTGGATTGGTAAAAGAACCCAGTTTTGATAGCGAACCTTTGTTCGATGTGTCTATTGAGGGAACCCTAATCTATTCTTTGCCATCTGGTTGGAGCAATCATGATGACGAGCAGACTTTTGTTGAAGCTCTTTTATATCTTCCTGATTACTCAGCTTCTCTATGCTTCCATAGCACTGGTCATGGAGATCCTGCTGTACTCGCAATTGAAATTCTTCAGGTTGATAATAAAGCATACAATTATGGTCCGCAGTTTGGCCGGGTAACAATGTTACGAACTGGCAAAAGACTGAGCTGTGGTGCTCAGAAACCAAAATTCGATGCCGACATAAATGGGGATCGCTGGGGTGGTAATCGATTCTGGAATTCTTTTAGTTCTTTTGGTCAACATTCTGATCGTGCCATATCGACCAACAGTAGCATCAAACAAGCTTCAAATGCACCCAACTCCTTTCCAGAAGCTTTATATCAAACTGCTATTGTTAGTACAAATCAATCTGATTTATCATATACAATGGATGTGGATCCCGGCAGAAATTACTCCATTTGGTTGCACTTTGCTGAGATTGATCCTTCAATCAAGTCATCAGGACAGAGGATTTTTAATATTGAGATAAATGGCAATATATTATTTAAAGATGTTGACATTGTAAACATGACTGGTGACATTCACAGCGCTCTTGTACTGAACACAACCGTTGCTGTTGTTGGAAGGAGTTTGAGAATAATTTTACGCCCGACAAAAGGCAGTCATGCAATAATCAGTGGTATTGAAATCTTTGAGGTCATCTTGGCTGAGTCCAAGACCATGTTAGAAGAAGGTATATCATCTACTTAGTTATGTTCCACTTTGCTTAATTTAAGGGTTGACCATTTAATGTGTAGAATTACCGAATTAGTGAGTGTGGGTTGGGTTGGCTTCGGCCCACCCCTGCATAATATGATATCATGCATATAGAATTATAGATTACTAAGAAACCAGGAAGCAGAGATGGTAAAGGCTTACCGAATTAGAGAGTGTGGGTTGGGTTGGGTTGGCTTCGGCCCACCCCTGCATGATATGATATCATGCATATAGATTACTAAGAAACCGGGAAGGGAGAGATGGTAAAGATTTTGTACAATTTACTAATTGCATTATTTACTTATAAATTTTGTTCCTTAAGCTTAAGTATCTGTGTTTGGCATCATGGATTATGAAATCATGTATATTAAAAATGTGATTTTATTTTGAAGTTCTATTCAACCAAAAAAAAAAGAATTTTTATTGTTCTGTTTAACAAAAGAACTTAACCCTTTTAATTCCATTCAACAAATTTTTCATTATGTTTATATCTTTGATATATATTTGTCCTCTATTTAATCTATGTTATATTGTTTTAACTAACCTGGCAGTTAGTCTGGAATAAAGATTTTATGAAGTTGCTTTCATAATTCATAGTACAGAAACCTAAGTAAAATAGATTTTACATATAACTTAATGCATAGAAGCAATCCAGATGATTATGTTGGTTTGAAATGCCATATCCATTTGACATTTTGTGTTGACAAAAAAGGTTCAATTGAAAGATCAAAGGTGTTTTGGGAGAAAGTTGGCTTATACATGTAATGTTCATCCACCGACAAAAATGTATCCATTGTCGGAGTTGTCTTAGCTTGTCCTTTTTTAATTTTTTGTTTTCTCGATGATTGTTTTGAACTATTGTGTATTTAAATGTGTTCTCTTACTATGGCTTTGTGGTTTTGTACTTCTGTTGGTTTTTTTTGCTAGTTATTATTGATTTTAACTTCTCAAATAGGAAATTGGTTGACATGATTTTCAAATTTTTTGTTATGAATATGATTTTTTTAGGCAGTATTGGTTACAAGTAGGAGGACTACTGGAACCCAAATTGTTAAGATAGTTAAATGATTCCGAACATGTCTAGGGTAACCAGCTTAAAATCACATGCACCCTTTAACTAGGACAACAAGACAAATATGGTAGTTCATCATACTTATTTTGCATAAGCTCCAATAGAAGTAAGTGGTAGTTAAAATTTGAACAGAAAACGAATAGTTCAGTAATGTCTCTTTTTTCTATAGTTAGGGCCTTGCAGGCGCTGAAGAGTGCAATGGGCCTTCCACGTCGTCTTGGGTGGAATGGTGATCCCTGTGTTCCACAACTGCATCCATGGAGCGGAGCAGATTGCCAGTTTGATGAAGAAAGCAGCAAATGGGTCATTGATGGACTGTATGGAATTAGATTCTTAAATATGTTTTGCTTCATTTTTAATCATTGTTAAGTTATTCGAGTCGTATTTTACCAATATTCTTCTTATTCCAATGATTCTGCAAACAGAAAAAGCCAATGGAGCTTGACTTGCTAAAAATTCATAAATATGTATTGCTGAATCAACAATATTTTTATACAATTAATACAGACTGACATCTATGTCCCTGACCATATGACTTGTTCTCTTGTTAATTTGATCCACATTTATACAGTTCACCATAATTAACCACTAGACATAGTTGTGTTCATGAGTTTTCACTGGATCTTGCAGATTGGTGGTTGTTTAAAATTTATATTTGAAGGGACTTTCAAAGCTATTTATTGATATCTGTTACATGTCCCAAACAATCCAAGGGTTGTGGTCTTTACTATTGAGCTTTAGCATCTTCTGTCATTTCATGTTATGATCCATAATTCCATATTACTCTGACTCTTCATTTTAAAGTCGATTTGCTGCTACCATTCACCTGATGGTTCAGATAGCTGGTATTGATCACACCTATTTTACTGATGGCTATGCCTTAAGTGGATTAATCTGATTTCTGTTCCAAACGATTTCAAGCTGGAATATATGAACCTTTTTCTAAAGAAATTCAGATCTACTTGTGGATTAGTATTTATACTTACAACTACCATATTATTGTGATCATTATTGCTAAGATATCAGTAATCATATTTATTAGTGACCTCCGGTGTGTAAGAATGTGAACTTATGAAGCTTTACCATGTCAACTCCTATTTTGGCAGGCCTTGTTAGAGCCCTGAGAGTGTGGAGCACATTAGCAGATCTTATTTAGTGAGAAGGCTTAAGTTTCAGACATGTTTGTGGCCTAATATGAACCTTGTTTTTATGGATAATATTTGTGAAGCTCCTTAATTTTATAAACGAATAACTTTTCTTTATTAATTGCATGCTGAGCGGTATCTTCTTCTATTTCTACCATTGCTAGAGTGTGTCAGTTTTTTACTTGACTTGTCCATTAGGATAACTTGACAGATCAATATATTGCAGTTGTGCTTGTTAAGTTTTTATTACCCCTTTTTCGTCAACTCCAGAGAGTAAACGTATAAAATTCTAGTGTAATCAGTTGTGAATAACAATTTATTTTCCTTTTGCAAGAGTAGTGGACTTGACAATCAAGGCTTGAGGGGTTCCTTACCACATGACATGTCTCGGCTGCAACATTTACAAAATATGTAAGTGCTTCACTTTCGTCTGTAAATACCTCTGTTATAGGCTATAGGTCCCCATAAATGGATGAATCTACTGGTGATTTCTATGGAGTCTAAAAGACTGCACCTTTTTTATGAGTTACAATTGCTGCCTTTATTACTAGCATCAGCATGACAAGAGTGGATTTACTATCAGCCAATTTCATTTTATTCTCTTTGCCAGTAGCCTTTTTGTTGTTTAATTATTCTTCTTTATATTATGTCATGATTATAGCATTTCTCGTGTGGATTATGCTACAATTTAGAGTTTACTAGCTAGCAAAAACTTTGTTAAATCAAGTCGAGTTATAGTACCCTGGTTTACATTAATTAGTGTTATTTCCACAACCACCATTAGTTGTGAGTCTGTGACAACTACAACCAAAAACTTGTGGCATTCTATCTGATTTTTTAGTTATTTGCAGAAATTTGAGTGGGAATAGCATCCACGGGACTATCCCTTCTTCACTTGGAGCTGTTACCAGCCTGGAAGTACTGTAAGTGTACCTAGCATTTATGATCTACCTCGAACAGAAATTGCATTCAATTACTACTTCTATAAAGCAATTGTTTATTATATCACATGTGAGAACCAATTATATAAATTTAGGCTTAAAAAGTACTTTGTCAGTTTTACGTCATTCTTTAATACCTTTTTATGTAGACTGGGTACTTGCACTCAAATACAACAGACTATACAACAAATATTAGCACCTTCTGTTCATGTAGAGTGTTTTATTAAGTTTATAATGGGGACCCCTTATGCTACATTTGACTAGTTTAAGTGAAATAAAGGAGGGAATGGAATGGAAATTTGAAAAAAATCAGAGGTGGAAGAGAAAGACATGGGAGGTGATAGTAAAGAAGCACAAAAGGGTAAAGGTTTAAAATTGGATTTGTGAAGGATACGAGCCTGAAAATCAAACGAGTATATATTTGCTATTTGGAGTGAAATGAATTCACTTAAGAAATGGACTTTACTCAGATGTTGTGAAGAAAGTGGAGGAAGAAATGAATAGTATGGAAAAGATAGAAGTGTGTTTTGGATTTGAACATGTTTCATACAAACAAGCACTGTAACTATAGGTAAGCACAACACAGCTAATTAGAGCTCCAAATCATCCAACAAATTCCTTAATATCGGCCTCTAAATCACCCCACAATTTCAATTAATTCCAGCCTTTTACTGTACTAAATCACTTTAGTCTTTATGTTAGCTCTTCATCACAGATTATATGTCAATATCTGCGATAATAATATACGCTAATACCAGTAATCTACAGGGTAATAACTAAATAATATTGACATAGTGATGGTAAGACCTCAATCCGTTCTTTTTTTTTAAAAAAAAATGTTTATAAACTTGTTTGTGGCATGAGTGATATGTACATAAAAGTCGATATAAACAATCACGACAGTAAGGCAATATCTTTAATTTTTTTCTTTTTCTTTTTTCCAAATATTCAGTATATCAGATCTTATATTTGGTTAACCAATTCTATTGAGTTACACATTTCGTTGATATTTCCCCCTTCAGTTCTTTATATTAGTGGAGGCACGATTGATTGTTTATTTTTTACTTTTGGCTAGCATACTGATGTTATGTCCGACATGGCACTGCAGAGATCTGTCGTACAATTTTCTCAATGGATCGATTCCTGAAAGTCTCGGACAACTGACATCATTGCGCAGACTGTATGCCAAGCATTATCGAAGTGTGTGTATAATTTGCAACAACATAGGTGTTTATAACACGTAGTTTAATTGGTTTTCAGGAATCTTAATGGCAACTCCCTCCATGGAAAAGTCCCAGCTGCTTTAGGAGGAAGGCTTTTGCACAGAGCTAGCTTTAAGTATGTTTCTCTTAGTCTCATTCAGAAAGTACTTTATATCTGTCCTGTTACTTCTTGAAGAATCCTGGTAAAAGGGCAATTCAGGGTTACATGACTACATGAGGACAAACGCCCCATATGAACTAAGTACATGCTATAAATTTTGAATGCAAATCAAGACCTTTGAGCAACACCAAACATCTCCAAAGAGCAGACTCCATTTAGTGGAGATATGTTATCAGTTTGAAATGAACTTATGTTAGGATAGCGTTGGTGGACGTGTTAAAATCACCAAAAGCTTTAAGAGTTCTGGGATCACCGTATAAAATTTGTCTATCATCCAGTGACCTATTCGGCCTGTGGCTTGTTCATTTATACCCATGGCATTAGTAAGCTTTTTAAGGAAGTGCAATTGGTTGTGTTGAGTGTTGACCCATGTTCTGTCTCCCTTGTAATGTTAGCTAGACAAGTACTACTACCCTGGTGTTCCAGCAACAGACCATGCCAGAGTTTCTGCTGGCCATGAGGTCTTTGATGCACATCTACAAAACGATGACGCAGTTCATCAAGATTTACTATTATTACATTTACGCTTTGTGGTATTACTATCAGGTTATTGTTGTTTCACATCCAAGTTGCTGACTAGCCAATAATCTTATTCTTTTCATTTTATTTTATTTTTAATTTCTAGCGAGGCATCCTCACCATCTTAGGTGAGCCTAATCCCCTTGTCTTGTGTTTGGTTGGGGGGAATAACTTGGGAGGTTATAAATTGAAATTAGTACTATTTGTAGGGGCATTTCAATCATGTTCATCAGTTGAAAGTTGAAACGCAGCACATATCTTTTTAATCTGTGATGCATTGCACTTGGGATAGTTACCCTGCATATTCTTAGTTTTACAGATAATGCTGGTCTATGTGGAATACCCGGGCTGCCAAAATGTGGGACCCATCTGTCCATCGGAGGAAAAATCGGCATTGGGCTAGGAGCATGTGCTGCACTCATGCTCTTGCTCATCTGCTCAACATGTTGGTGGAAGAGACGGCAGAATATTCTCCGAACTCAAAGAATTGCAGGTAACAGTATCCTCGCTAATGTTAAGCAGCCAAATTGTGCAATAATGTATCCACAGTCTTTATCCATATTGATTGGATAGTAAAAATGGTTCTGTCACAAGAGCTGTTAGTAAGAATTGATGGCATGATAAAATCATAAACTTGTAAAATATTTGTTTTATTGTTTGTTTTCATTATCACCAATGTAAATTGGAATCCTTTCTGAAACAAGTAGGACAGTCTACTCCAGTGAAATAGGTGATGGGGTTAAAAGAACATAATTTCCTGCTAAAGATTCTTTGAAATTTCAAAAGACACATTGCTTTATGGAAAATAACAACTGTAAAGAGAATAACTGAAGGTTTTTCAAAATATAAGGGCATGTCTAGCATTCGTTGTTTCTACAGCTTTTTATTCTTTTTATCTTTTTAATTTGCAGCAAGAGAGGCTCCTTATGCAAAAGCAAGAACGCAGTCTCTCCGTGATGTGCAGATGATAAGGAATCAAAGCCTTGGTCATACTAGGACTGCTTCCGAGAACGGACCACCCTTGCTATCCTGAGTACTGCTCCAACAAACTCCAGATGCTTGCACCTGTGGAACGCGAAAGGCTACCGATCCTTGTATCCCGCTTGCTGATGTAGGTTGATAATTTCCTCTTATTCCATCTTGGGGTTTCCTTTGTCAAAAGCATCTTGTTATTAGTCTCATATCACAATCATGTAGTATTTCAGAATCTTGTACATTATCCTCATCCCCTCCTGTTTAGTTTTATCCAAAACTTAGCAACATTTGGATAGATATCAATACTAAAATGTGCAGTTACACATGTACCCCGAATCTGTACTTGAGCTATTCACTTTATTCTTTAATAATCTTTGCATGGGCTGTCTAACTTAACTGCAAGACTTGCATAGTTGCATTCCCCTATATCATATCTCTTCTTGTAAAATAAATTATAGGTACCTCTGATCTATAATCTACTTTGCTACATGCCAGATGTTCCATAGCTTCTCCACCTTGCTATAACCTTTTGTACTCCATATAGTCTATAGGATAAAAAGTTCTTTGCTTAAATCAATACTCCCCTTACCCTCCATGGTATACATTGTGGTAGGGGGACGTGATATGCACGTTAATACTACTGTAAAATATAGTTCCGTAATTTATTTTTGAAAAAAATATTGAAATGGGTTCAGTGTCCGATATATCTCACTCGAAAGTCGGTGTCCAGTGTTTAATAATATGTCTCACTCAAAAATAAGATACACAATGAAAATGGCTGTCTCCGCAAACCAGAACACTATCTCCATCTATGGTTATACACACTTGTAAGCACGTGGGAACGTCTGAAGAAACTCTGAAAGAGTCCACACACACTACCAAACCTGCAGACTGCAAAAGTGCATGCATATGTGTGCTTGGAGTTTAGTCTTGTAGAGACCTTTTTCTAATGTTTGAGCTGCAAGGGTTTTAATACTATCTTTACAGGATTCCCATCACTACCTGCCAATCACCTTGAGACACCACTCCCCTGATTGCTTACACGACCATCCATACTCTGAAGTTTCACTAATAATCAAATCTGAAATATTAATCCAGACCTTGATGCTGCAGCATACTTTGTACTTTGATGCCTGCAGAGCAGTTTATTAATGACTCTAAGAGAGTGCATCTGTATATATAGGCTAGAAGCTAGCAATGGGGGAGACTTGTTGTGTCACAAGTACCGCAGGCTCATACGTAAGCCCTGCACCCTCTTTATACTTTTCGCACCACCCCGCAACTACCACCATCTCTGCGCAACTCACATGACCCTATACATGTCTATGCTGCTTTTTTATTTGCCTAGCCAAACAATTTGCAAACGGTTCTTTACATGACAATAACACCCGATTTCAGTTCTCCCCTGTTTTTTGAGGTGTAGATCAGAATTTTTGACTACATGGTAAAATTAATCATATATAATTAATTTTTTGTGAAATTAAAATTTTAATAACATACTTTTAGTAAAAATAAATTAATAATTTTAGCTATTAGGTGAAAGTATTTAAAGATAACGTGTGTCAGCTAAAACGTCATATGAAAGAAGAAAATGATATGTATCGAAAATAATTTTTCAATTTTTTTCTCAAAGATATAGATACCTCCCTTACTATTGTGGTTCGGTCTTGGAAGAAAATCTAGAAAAGAATTTGAGTTATGTAGTATTAATGGTAAGAAAAAGAGTAAAATATGGATGATTGTTGATTAGATCCTATTTAAGATTCGAAAAGTCGTATTCGATCTAATAAATCAAATAAAGATTTGATTCAGATTATTATCAGTAAAAATAAGAGGAAACACATGTAATTGTTGTTGGTGTCATAATCTTAATATTTATTTTCTTCGAAATGAGAAAACGGAACCAAGTGTGAAACTGAAACGTTTCAAATGTCGACCTATCAATTTCACAACTTTAGAAAAAAACGAAACAAACAATACCACACGTTTATAAACACGGCCCAATAATACACACAACACACTCCCATAAATACACAAAAAATCCCCCGATGAAATCCAACGGCTCACATCTCACTACCTCCCCAAACTCCTCAGCTGCAGACAATAACATCTTCAAGCCCCTTCTATATAATGCACTTGTTCCATCTAATACTCAGCCGACGATCAAACGTTAACTCAGTGGGCCCACCTTACTCTCTCTCTAAAACCCCCATGGCGTCCACTAAAGAAGGTCACTATAGAGGAGTGAGAAAGCGGCCATGGGGCCGTTACGCCGCCGAGATACGCGACCCGTGGAAGAAAACACGGGTGTGGCTCGGCACGTTCGACACGCCAGAGGAGGCTGCGTTAGCGTATGACGGCGCAGCCAGGTCGCTGAGAGGGCCGAAAGCGAAGACCAATTTTCCGGCGCCGGAAAATGGGTTGGGTCTGGACCTGAACGCGCCGTCGGATCAGCGGTGGGGAGGGAGCTCCGGGAGGATAATGATGCGTGATTTTCTGGGAGAGAGTATGGGAGGGGGGAGTAGGAGCCACCGTGGGGTGGTGGGGAGTGGGGGAGCTCCGGTGCCGGAGAGTTCGAACACGGCGGCGTATCTGGGGATAGTGCGACGTGGGTTGGGGATAGATTTGAATGAGCCACCTCCTCTTTGGCTTGCATGATGAGTAGCAATATTGTAATCTTGTATTCAGGAGTATTATTATGTCATAGCATGTACTACTACCACTATGCAGTAGTATCAATGTATGTAAATATTGGTCTCTTTCTAAGAAACAATGCAAATTTTCTGATTGTTTGGTTTTCTTTTTCTTTTTTTGTATTTTTAAGTTATTGTGAAATTAGCTAGCATAGCATAGCAATACCTAGCAGAACTAAAATGAAATTGGGTGGCGTTCATAGATCAACTGATCAAGAATGATTGCAAAGAACGAGTGATGAAATATTCCATTAGAGAGTGTTACCATATTTTTTGCTTAAATGAAAAATTAAATCAGAAACATTACTAACCATTTTCTTTAAGTTTCCAACCATTCTTAATTTGAAGTTACAGTGGCCGGCACACAAATCGGGTGGATTTAACTGGAGCCCACTGCACATAATACCGTGTTATAAAAATATGTGATTTATTAAAAATAATATAAAAAAATTATAATATAGTTTATTAACTTATTGATTACAATTAATTGATTAATCTGATTACTGATTTATAGAATCATGATCACTGTCGTAAAATTTTTAATGATTTGAATGAAAAAAGTTATATGGAAATTTAATTTTGAAATGGTTACGTATATAGTGCATGTTTGGTTGTCCTTGCTTTCGGTTTCTTTTTCTTGAAATTCGGTTTCTTTTTTTCTTAACTCGTTTGTATATAAAGTCAGAAACACGTATAAAAAATTGATATTAAAATCTACTCCTGAACCGTATTCTTTGTGGGTGGTCCTTCACATACATCGTTTCATTCCTGCGTACTAGGATACAAGACCGTGTTGTTAAGCAATAGTAAATAAATTATCTATAGTTGAAGCCGTATTTCTTAAGGATAACAAAGTCAAAAATCCGGCCGTCCTTACTAGTGTCAAATAATTAAGTTTCCAAGACTTTGTAATTTACACAAACAAATGGACCATTAAAGTAATGTACGCTTATTGAGTATCTACAGACCATTCTCCGTAAAGCAATTACCACTACCAATTAAATCCATTATATTATACTCTAATTCACAAATGTACATGTCGTGCCTAGATTAAGCAATAATTATGATCATGTGTGATGGATAAGTTTATGGTTGTGGCACTATCAACATTGGATTATCTTATGTAAGTGTATAATATTATAACACAGATGCAGATTAATATGAGATGTCTACCTTAACTTTCTGTTGCCACGTTGTCTAATTAGTGAATAATCTCGATTATGATTGTAATATAATATGATGTAACTTGTGTTAAAGAAATAAAAAGGGGTTGGGACGGCCACCATTTGCTGGTCACTCGGAAGTGAACAAGTCAACAACAAGAATATGGGTGACATCCCTCTTGCTAGCAAAGTCTTTTCTCGTAACTTGTTGGAACGTAAGCAGATAACAAGAGCTAGGGGCATGGTTGGCTGCACAAGAACAACCCTGAGCGCAGCGTTGTGAACCAAGCTATAACCGGGTGCACTGTGAAGTATCAGTATACTCCCTCTGTCCCAAGTCTTTTATCCAGTTTAACTTTTTTTACTCAAATTGACTCAATTTTGATTAAAATTTATATATATTAAATAATTGAAAACATTTATATCTATTTTATTATAAAATGCATTTTTTGATTTTTAGAAATCATGTAAAAATAATTATTTATTATCGGTCAAAATTTGGTCGTACTCAAACAAGACAAAAGAAGTGGGACAGAGGGAGTATTTTTTTTTTAACAAGGTACTCCCTCCGTCCCCCTGAGTTATATATATTGAGGGACAGAGATAGCAGGTATTTTATATTTTTTGTCATCTATCTAATAAGCATTTGGTTTCAATCAGATGAATAGAATTTATAATTGTTCGCATAAGTTCAGTTACCGATTGCTTAGTCTTCGGCAGGGAATTAAAAAATAATGTTTGTAGTTGTTCTTTTAGATCCTGATTTTTTTAAAAAAAAATAAATTAGAGTTGTGTGGCGGAATCTTAGTGGTTACAAATTTATATTTCAAGGATGATTTCTATCTTAAGTGCGGCCTTACATACGTATATTATGATATAATAATATTAAATTAAATATATTGGGACAGAAAAAATTAAAACGGAAGGAATATAAATATGTAATTGAGTTTAAAATAATATAAAAATGGTTCAACATGTTTAAGAACTAAACGAGGAAGAGAGCTATTTTAATCTCGTTATATTCCAAATTGAAAGACCGTGTAGGCCGTCTCTTGGAATTACTAAAATCTTAGGCAAGAAATACAGAAACAGGAGAAGATGGTGAAATGAAACACGCGAAACTGACCGCTCGCTTTTACGTAAATAAACAAAGTAAATAAAACAATTTGGTAGATAAAATAGTGACTTGTGAGGCGAGTTGTACAAGTCAACCAAAAGAGGGGCAGCAGCATCCATAAATGCCGCCCGCCATTTAATTTTTATCGCTTTCTTCCTTTTCCCATGGAGTATAATAATAAGTGGATGAGCATTCTTATGGAGTACCCCCTCTATTTGTTATGTCTGGTCACGAAGTGGCGCATGGACAAGACAAATTTCACAAATGTTCTTTCTAAAGTTTATTGTTGAAATAACTCACTTGGAAAAAATTGACACTTACTTCCTCCGTTTTGAAATATAAATTTTTCGATCTTTTTCACGTATTTTTTATTTTTTTACCGTATGATTAAAATCATAGTTTTTGAAAAAAAAAATTGAATAATAATATCAATCATATATTTTTATTCAAAAAAAAAAAATTTCAAAAGTAATAATTTTTATCATGCAGTCAAAAGATTTAGAAACGCGTGCAAAAAAATCAAACGACTTATATTTCAAAACAGAAGGGATATATCGCATAATTTACATTTTACGTGTATCGATGTACCTTAGTTTATATTTTATCGATGATTTAAGATCTTTAAAATATTCTCGAATGATGATTTATATTGATAAATCAAGATTTTAAAGTATTTCTGGATGATCACTTTATACTATAGATTTATATAAATATACCAACTACGAGTATTCCTCCGTTCAATAGGTTGTTTCTGAACCTTCTATAAAATGTAATTTTCTTTTCTAATTCTAGTCCAGAGTGAGTAATATCCACTAGAGTAATATTTATTTATAAACAAGTAAATAATTTGTAAAAATTAAAACCAGCGCCATTGATGGCAGCAGTGATATCAATGACCCACAAGAGCTGTACAGAGTCAAAGGTGAAAGAGATGAAGGGTCCCACCAGAGTGATATGTCGGCCGTTGAGGCATCGCATCACACACCACTCTATCTCAAAAATTGCTTGCAAACGTAGAGTACTCCTTATAATGTCGCGGCGACTCCGTCACGTTCGTTTATTTCACAGCACTAACGTTGACGGTGGTTTAATCATGCGGCACTTCTTCTTTATTGTTCGTTGTAATCATCGCACGCCACTTTCACGGCGCCGTTACGCAGAGTTCGATGCTACGTGCTCGTTTCTTTCTTTATCAAACCCAACCAAATTACTCCACACAAAAAGTCTAGTCATTACACTATATACAAATGTTTTATGCATACGGCTTGGCCACATTTTTTTCCCATAATAAAAACCTCTCTCATGGAGTAATTGTTTAATAAGACTTATTTTCAAAAAATAATTATGAAAGTTATATATTTATTTAATCCATGACTTATTTTTAAAAATAAAAAAGAAAGTTAAATTTCAAAATCTTTTCTCATAATTGTTTAAATATTTGTTAGAGATTTTTATAAAACATACTTCAATGACTTATTTTATAAATGTTTTGCTTTCAATAAAAGTTGAATATTAAATTGTTGTTTCAGAAAGCAAAAATTAAAATAATTCATAAAATTACGCAACGATTCCTATGCCATTTGTCCCAAATCTATACTACCTCTGTTTTTTAATATATGACGTTTGACTTTTTGACAAATATTTTTAAGTGTTTTGACCGAGTAGTTAAAAACATTATTTTTAAAATTTTCTTTTTTGAATAAAAATATGTAATCCAAATTTTAATTCACAAAAAAATTAAATAAAAATAATAATTTTTATTATGCGGTCAACCCATCTAAAGGTACATGCCCAAGTCAAAAGTGATCTATAATGAAATAGTGATTTATAATCTTTGATCAAAAATTAGTCAATTTGATCAAAAAAAATAAAAATGTGATAACTTAAAAAAAGGACAGAAAGAGTAAATGAAATAGTACCTTGAATGTGCACGAGAAAAGCCACATTGCACGACAAAAAAGCATCGGTGAACAAGAGTTATATGTCGTACTACTCCTAACTATCTAGGCGATATTGCTGTTTGACCAGGAATAAAACCTGATTCAAAAATTACGAACACTCACAGGTCACAAGTCACAAGTCACAAGTATGAAATTATGCATACTCGGTATCAAGGCAATACCATTGTTTGACCAGGGTTGCATACATGATACACCGGACCGGGTCATTAGATTCTAGATTGCGCCAACTAATAGCAACATTTTTTTTATTTCAAATCCCCAATAAAATATTCCCTTGTTTAGCTTCAAACTAGGTACTCAAGTATATGTCCGGTTCTAGTTTCACTCAAACCAAACAGATAATCTCTTGACATGCACAACTTGTCAAACCGGATATAAAATTAAACAAATTTCGAATTGTATAATGCTGCTGGCCTTCTGATTCTTCTTGTCTATTTCAGCAGAACCGATTGGACCTAGAGCAAAATTATTAAAGTTAGAATCCGTACAAGAAGATGGGAAGGTTCCTGACAAATTTGGTTTATTATTAGCATTAGGTAAGAAAAGTAGTGTAATGAGAAGGTGGTGTCAGCTCAGACTGCAACAATACATACATACACTGATATGCATGTAACAGATTCATACATAAGTCGTCCCCCCAGCCGCCCATATCACGAGGAAACTAGTCGACCCCCAAGCCCCAAGGGTTCTGTTCTTTGTAAATTGTGTTTGTCATTGCTTTCTAGCTAACAACTGTGTTTTTTTTTAAATTTATTTTTTAAGTTATTCGGCTGAGTGCTTTGTTATAGGTGGACTTTGGTTATTAATCTGGAAAGAGAGATTTGTGAATTTTGGGGTCCTGTCGTGCATTTTGTTAAATGTAAAGGGAAGAATTATGGACTTGGGGTTTGTTCGTGTTCATTGGATAGACAGGGTGTTGATGAGAATAGTTTGAATTAGGATGAATTTAACAAATTTAAGTCGTCTTTATATTAATTGGTTGTTAGTTTAAAGTAAAAGTGGAAATTTTCTTAAGAAATTTGGTTTAAATTGTGATGAATTTGATATTTGGTTTAAGGTACAGGTATGCCATGGACATTTTAAACAACAATCGGTTTTTTTGACAGTTGGATGAAAAACAAAAATTTAATACGTCCTACGTTTTTTAACTGCTGAACTGGAAAAAAATCCGATTTAACGGTTAGAAAACGCTGGACAAATCTCGTCAAGAGTTTTAAAAAGCATTGGAAGTAGGTTATAATCCGACTGCCGGATATTCATCCAAGAAAGAAAAGACCTTTCCGAAAAGGTATGGATCATCAAAAACGGACTCATAACGAATCGGGAATTAAATAAAACGTCTGCTGACTCAGATTCGAAGCGAAAAAAACAGTGTCTGAATAAGTTTTGTGATTTTGAGAACAGTTCGAAACATAATCTGAGAAAACATTATGAACGAAAGTTGTAGGATATTGAAAAAGCTTTCCGAAACATCAAGAATCATCGAATTCCGATAAGAATTGTATTTACTACGAATTTTACAAGACAGCTGATTTGTGAGAATAAAACCCTGCGAATTTTTGTAATAAAAACGAATAGAAGGTTGGGTGGCTCTCAAAAGTGTATATAAAAGAATGGAGGAATACAATCAATATATAGAGTCTTGAAACCCTAATTCTAAACCTATCCATAATCGGAATACAAGTCTGATCCAAATTCTAAGTCCATCATCCTAGTTCAATTTTAAATCCTAATTATAATCCAATTTTAATCCCCTATTTATTAATACTAATCAATTAATATTATTCTAAAAATTCACGGGATATTACATTCAACCCTTCTTAAAAAGAATTTGGTCCCCAAATTCCAAATCCCCCCAAAATCTACTCTCTAAAATTCATTTAAAAAACACGAAACATAACTGAAAATTCCCCACTCTTAATCATTACTATTCTATTTATTACTAAAACTACGTATATTATATATATATACCCCCTTAAAAAGGATTCCGTCCCCGGAATCTAACGAAACTAAAACTCGTACCTGAACCGAATAAGTGCGGACATCTCACACGAATTGAATCTCTCATTTCCAAGTAGACTCTTATACCAGATGATCCTTCCATAAAACTTTGATAAAACGAAACAAGCCAATAAAATAACTTTAAACAGAATACCCATCCCATACTCGAGAGCATGTTGATGATGTTCGTCAATAAAGTATGGGGTCGCTTAAGTTAGCTTAAAATAAGTACCTTCTTATTTAAAGTAAAAAAATATAGTAGAAATGAGAAGTAAGTTAATAACTATAAGTTGTTAAAAGTGTTTGAAAAGTAAGTAAAAGTTATAAAGGGAACTAGCATTTTGTACTTCCAACTTCTTTCTCACAGCTTCTTAAAAAAAAATTCTTAATTTTTTGGGTTAAAAAAAAAAAAAGCAAAAAACCCCAAACGGAGGCTATGGGACCGTTTGAAAAAGCTTAAAAAAAGTGATTTTGCGCTTAAAGTAAAGAAGTGGATCAGAAATGAGATAAAAATAAGTTAATAAAGTGTTTGGAAAAGAAGTAGAAGCTCTAAGACAGAAGCTAGCATTCTAAGCTTCTTAAAAGTGCTTCTACTTCTCTACACAAACGGGTCAATAAAAAGCAGAAGCCATAAGCAACTCCAGCTTGTGCTAAACAAAGAGGCACTATATCTTCCTCATTTTTCACTATTTATTATTGGAGTTGTTCTTGTTTTACTATTATTTTATTTATAGCTATGTTTTATCGAAGATATATATGTTGTTTTAACAATTAGGTTGTCATCAGTAAATTTAACAAAATTCAGCACAAATAAATTTGTTAATAAACTTAGCTCAAGTAATTTAACAAAAACTTGACCTATGTGTAGATATAAATTTAGCACAAATAAATTTGTCAATAAAACGAATCCAGCTCATACATGTGTTTTTAGCGTGATTTAAAAAAATGTTTATCACTGATGAATGAGAATTAATTTTTATTGCATGTGTTTGGATAATTTTTAGGTGTTTACAATTTTTTGGGTATAAAAATTATTAATATAATAAGAAATTTTTTATAGATCATCTATGATACTCTGCATGTTTGTAAAATCAATTTTCCAACCTAAAAAAAATCACTGAAAAAAAATTAAGACTCACAACTTCTTAAAATCTTATTTATAGATTAGAAACTGATGTACAATTTCGTAATTTCCGTTACACAAATGTACGAATAAACTACTTCTTATTTATGAGCCATAAACTGAACTTATAAGTCCTGTCATATCTTCCGGAAATAAAATTAATGCTCAAACATCCTACATAAAATAGATCGCCTAACGAAATTATTTATCTGCGGAGTAGTAAATTTTGCTGCCGATGAAATCATAAAGACAAATTGACCTACGTAAGAATATCTGCATAACCTACCAGTACTTGTTTAGTGGTGAACAGCTTTACCGGGAAAGAGTCGTCCAATTCAAAAGCAAAATCTTCCCCAAAGATTTAGAGGACCATCTCACGGGTCCCATAAACAATACCCGCCGCGCTTTTGTTTGCGCCGCCCGCGTGTATGTGGACCTAATACTATCTCATAATCCCTCGGCAAATTTTTTACTCCCACAGTCCCACTAGTGTATTTAGAGCAACTCCAGCAGCTTCCCTGTTTGAAGTCTTAAACCAAAATATGAGGAATATGGGAAAATAATCCACTCCAACAGTATCTTAGTGATTCCTTAAATCACTAAGATCCACTAGCCATGCCTTATCTTTAGCTAACCTCTCTCCTCTCCTCAATCTTATTTTATAATAAATTCTGAATACAAACATGTTAACTTTTAATAATAAAATAGTATATAAGGAATGAATACGAGGAATATTGTTGGAGGTGAGAATAACTATTATTATCTTAAGTCACTAGGATCCAATATTTTATATTATATTTAAGGAATGGGCTAAGATGTTGCTGGAGATGCTCTTAGTATTAGTATACTCCCTCCGTCCCTAAATACTTTTCATGTTTCTCCTTTTCACGTTTGCCAACACACACTTTTGATCATTAATATCTTTAATTTTATATTAGTATTAAATATAAAAATTTCACTGTATTAAAGTACTCATAAATACGAACCCAACAAGATCACTCATGACTATATTTAGTATTATAGATTAGACGTAAATTAGTCATTTGTCTCATGTTATGAACAGTCCCAACATATCAAACGAGAAAAGCTTTTTGGGACGGAGGGAGTAATTAATAACAGGGACAGGTCACATATGGTACAGTATATTATCAATAATTTTTTAATAAAATTGTATTAACTTTTGATTTTTATGAAAATGTAAAAAATTATCAAATATTTCAACAAAATAATTTCATTTTAAATATAATATCATCCACCAAATTTTTTATGTTAAGCGTAATATATTACTCTCTCCGTTTTTTAATATTTGACGTTTGACTTTTGGCACACATCTTTAGATGAGTTAATTGGATAGTAAAAATTATTTTTTTTTGTGAATTAAAATTTCAATTATATATTTGTATTCAGGAAAAGAAAATTTTAAGAATAATAATTTTAACTACTCAATCAAAACACCTAAAGCTACGTGTTCAAAATCAAAGCGTCAAATATTAAAAATAGAGAGTATTTAGTATTGATTGTTATTCACCATTACTCTCGATAATAATCCGCATAAAACACATTTGATTCTTTTGCAAGGAAAATGAAAGACAACGAGAGGGGCACACTACACGTGACGAGATAATAGTTGGAATCTCGAAAGTGGCTGGCTGCCTTGCTTCTTCTGCTACGTTGATGGGTCAACATGAATTTAGATCCGGTCGGTCTTTACCCAGAAGCCGCTAATCTTGGACCCACTCTTTTGCCTCCATTATAAGGTAAACACGTATTTATTTATACTCTTCTTTTTCTCAAGATGCTTATCCTGAGTATAATATGCGCGCTGGCTCATGTCAATTAGTTTGAAAATCAAACACAGCATATTGGCCTTTGAAAGAAGAGTACAGGAAAGATGAGCCGCGGTCGATGGAGGAGTCAAAGATAAGTAGGGTTGAATGGCAAGTCCTACAAAAAAGAAAACCAGTGAAAATTTATAGTAACAATTATCCTAGAATTATTGAAATTCGGTTCATTCTGTAAAATAAACTAAAATTTGTAAGTTATATCCTAAACAATAAATCCGAAAAAAGATTGGACCAAAATTTAATATCATTAAATTTTTTAATAATATTAAAATAGAAATTAGGGTGTTGAACTTTGAAAAATAATAATCTAACTAATATACAGCAGGATTGCCCCACGTCATCGTTTTTGGCGGCAAAAACCTATCTCACCGAATCTAAATGGTCTGAAGTACGAAACTTCGGTGGTCTGAAAAATTTTTCCACTCAATTTGTAGTATAGCGCAGACTAATACCTGGCCGGTGCTCGTAGACGATGTCAAACCCTATACTTTTTTAAGAAATTAGAGATTGTTTTTCTGTTTCCTTTTAATTACCTATTCAGAAATCTCAAGAAGTGAGAAGATCGAAGCACTTTAATTTCTAAATTCTTTGCATATTTAATCCTTATTTTTTGTATTAGACAAAAGGGTTGTTTTATATGTATGTGTATTGAATTAGATGACTAGTAACATTTAAATATTTTATTTTTCTAAAATAAACTATAAATTTCTAATCGATGAAACCGCCACTTGTTAAACCAACCAATTCGATTAATTGAATTAAATATTAATATGATACATTAAAATTAAATTAATATAGTCAAATATAAATTACAAAATTTTTAGGGAAATCTACAAAACTACCTACCTTTTCTTTAATTATTTACAAAAATACTACCTTCCAGAATTCTTTTTAAAAATACATTTTCATAAAATCTTTTTTTCAAAAATACTGTTTGCAACTTTTGCAACCTCATCTGCAACTCCAGGCGGCGCCAGCCGTGTTGCAACCTCTTTTGCAACTTCATATGCAACCAAATTCCTGATTTCAAGTTCCAGTTTTCAAATGTCGTTTTCGACCTCATTTTCGGAATCGATATATATATATATATATATATATATATATATATATATATATATCGATTCCGAAAATGAGGTCGAAAACGACATTTGAAAACTGGAACTTGAAATCAGGATTTGTAATTGGATATATGGTTGCATATGGTTGTATTCAGTTGCATATGGTTGCATTCAGTTGATTCTATTGTAATCTAATGGCCCCGCCAGGGGCACACCATACATCTGTTGTTACTTACAGTTTTCAGTTGCATTTAGTTGCAACTGAGGTTGCAAATGAAGTTGCAACTGCAGTTGCAAATGAAGTTGCAACTGCAGTTGCAAAAGTTGCAACTGCAGTTGCAAAAGTTGCAACTGCAGTTGCAACTTTTGCAACCTCATTGTTGCAACTTTTGCAACCTCATTTGCAACTTTTGACTGCAGTTGCAAAAGTTGCAACTGCAGTTGCAACCTCATTTGCAACTTTTGCAACCTCATTTGCAACTTTTGCAACTTACAGTTTTCAGTTGAACTAGTTGCAATTGCAGTTGCAACTTTCCATTTTTATTTGCAACTTTTGCAACCTCATTTGCAACTTTTGCAACCTCATTTCCATTTTTATTTGCAACTTTTGCAACCTCATTTGCAACTTTTACGGCTGCGCCGCCCAAGGTTGCAAAGGTTGCAAATCGTATTTTTGAAAAAAAAATTTTATGAAAAGGTATTTTTAAAAACAATGAAAAAGATGGTAGTATTTTTAAAAAAATAATTTTACAGATGAGTATTTTTAAAAAGATCCCAAATTTTTATAGGCTCATTTTATTTAACCACAACTATTCTCGGTAGTCGTTGGATGCGCAAAATCAAGCAACTTCTACTGTATTGAATATTAGTGGGAATCTCTAATACTATTGATTAAAATAAATCAACTATTGCACGAGACAAAACTGCCGGCCGACACGTTTGTATTCCAAAGAAACCAACTCAACTTGAGTTCATCATATCATGTCACTGGTAAATTAAGCTTAAACATGCATGTAACCTTACTCCTTTCACATGTGAAATTGTAAACACAATCAAACACACTAAATTTTACAAACAAATTTTATTAATATAATAATCATCACCAGTAGTTGTCAATAGAAGAATTACAGGTGAATCTCGAAACAAACGGTCGGAAATTCTCAACAGAATCTCTTGCCGTCGCAAAAAAAGATCACAGCCTTGTCTTCTAGAAATACTACAATAAAATCACTAAAATTACAAGTTAACAACCAAATTTTCATATAGAATCAAAACGACGACGTCCCTGTTTTATTCAAAAATATTCAGGCAGCGGAAGCTCGTTCAGATCAATCATAATCCCTCTCCGATTCATATTCACATCAACCACCGAAGACGAGTCCGAATCACTCTGGGACCCACTGCTAACCCTAAAACCCGACCCGTCGGAGCTCCGGTAACCCGCCGCCGGTACAAACCCAAAAATCTGAACCGGCTGGATTTGAAACGGGTACAAAATCGGTGACCCGAAACCGGACCCATAACCCGACCCGAACCCGTCCGCGGCAACGTTAAGATCCAACGACAAAAACCGCTCCTGACTCGACGACTCCAGCGTACTCGTCGGACTCTGGCTCTGCTTCACATCATACTCATTCCCAACCTTCTTACTCGTATCGATCTTCTTGAAATCGCTCACGTTCATTATTTCATCGGGGGTCGGAAAATTCGTCTTCGCCTTGTTGTTGCGAAACCCGCGAGCGGCAGCGTCGTAAGCCCGCGCCGCCGCTTCCGCCGTATCAAACGTCCCCAGCCAAACCCTAGTTTTCTTCCCCGGGTCTCTAATCTCCGCGGCGTATCTTCCCCAGGGGCGCTTTCGGACACCTCTGTAATGTACTTCGTCGACGTTGGTCTGTTTCTTGCATGGTGGCGCCGTCTTTTCCTTGGGAGCCATTTTTAGTTAAAAATTTGATTGAATAATTTGATCTTTGAGGGTGCGATATTTTAGGGGAGAGAATGGAGGAGAGGTGGTGGAGAAATGTGTGTGAAGTGCGTGTATATATAGATGGAGAGGGGTGTGTTGACTGATAATACGGAGGATGATATAGCCGCCCTAGACGTGTGTGATGGCATTTGTGTAATATGGATTGCATGGTGGGGGACCACGTGGCAACCAGTGTTTTGTTGGTGGCATCATTATTTTATGCCGTATTTTTTGTACATGGGTGTTGTGAAGTACTCCCTCCGTCCCTTTTTACTTGTCCCTTTTGAAAAAATAACGCATCTTAAGAAAATGTTAGGTGGATATCTTGTTTTCATACATATCCCTAATAAATGCAATGAATTAGATAGAGTTGTGTATATATATATGCTAGTCAAACATTGGAAGTTGTTACATTTTGAAAAAACATACAAAAAGTTGCTTTGAAAAGAGAAGTGGACAAGTAATTTGGGACAAAAAAAAATTTCAAAAGAGACATGTAAAAAGGGACGGAGGGAGTAGTATATTATCACTGTTTCAAATGTTCTTTCTGAAATAATTTGTATACATTGATCACGATTGGATAATCCAGCGGTTAGTTTATCCGAGATATCCGGGTTTGATATTGGCTTATCCCGAGAATTATTGAAACATATACTCAATTTATATGACATATAAATCTGCATTATCAAAAAAATAATTTTATAACAATCTCTAGCCGTGATTTGTTTAGCCTCTTTAGGGTTTCTCTGGCTGATTAATTAAGTAAGTTAGACAATCAAGGTTTAAAAATTTATAAATAAAATATAAAATTTTCAATTTTTTTAGTTTGCTCCGGAAGACATGACGTTCTGAGGAGTTCTTCGCACATGTGCAAAAATATCTTTCATTTTTAAAAAGGACAAGTTGGTCTTGGTCCATAAGCACAAAATAAAAGGACTGGAAAAAACAATTCTGTTTATTATTTACTTGACCTATCAAAGATAATAAAGAAATAAATAAGCTGAACGGGCCAAGATGGACGTGCAGAGGTATATACGGACGGCAGGCAACAATAATTTTAGGATGTAAGAATTGTGTTTGCGTGCCGTAAAATGTGTTAAACAATTTAAAGTGCAAGTTTTGACAAGGACATACCCCATAGACTTTGTGGAGTACCGCCAGTGGGATGATGTTACTTGTAATATTCCCACAAGCTCTGTCTATTTTGAAGTCCTGTATAATGATGCCGATTCGAGAAAATAAACCAGGTTTGTCTTTAAGGATATTGATCTTTAATCTTAAACGGCAACGCTGAATTTTCACTGAAAGTATATCAATTTAATCTCAAATGCTGGATTTTCATTGAAATGAAACAGGCTTTTAAAACTTAAACTGGAATATAAGTAGAGTTAGATAAATTATATCCAAATATGCTGTTGATCAGATATTGCTTGCATGATGCAGATCAGCAGATGTACTAATCTTTCATGAATTATTTTTTGCTCAGAGCAAGTTCAAGAAATAACTTATAACATGTCCTAAATTATGGTTTAGAACATTTGATGAATATTGGTCCAATAATATTTAATTGATGTTCTATATCATTAAGACAACCTCTTAAACCTTATTTATAAGGCATATTTCTTTTGACTTATCCAATATTCTATAATAAATTTTTTTACACACTTTCTTTCCCTCTCTGTTTTATATTGTACTTTAATGATGAATTTATTTTTAATAATAAAATATTAAACGTATATAAATATAAGGCACATTATAGTTGAATTTAGTTAAATATGTCCAAATTCACAAAAACATTATTTTTATATTATATTTAAGAATTAAACTAGGACCCTCCTCATTTGCTCTTAGAAAACGGGCTGTTTGGTTGGAAGAAGCCGGAGCTACTTCTGGCTTCTGCTTCTTTAGACCCGTTTGTGTAAAAAAGCAAAAGCACTTTTAAAAAACTGAGAATGCTAACTACTCTCTTACAGTTCTACTTCTTTTCCAAACACTTTATTAACTTATTTACTTCTCACTTCTAATCCATTTCTTTATTTTAAGCAATGAATCACTTTTTTTAAGTTTGCCCAAACGGCCCCAACATCTCTCATGTATGTCATTAACCTAGTCATTAAAATAAATTAAACCGATTGGTGCTCTTTGCAAGATTTTCTAATGAGTTTACTTCGATATGAAAATTTAAATTAAACTAATGAAGTATGATTTTACTTATTATAAGTCTTGCCCAGTTTGATAATTAGTCGTACTGTTTATATTGATGTGATTTTTTATTTAATATTTATGGCAGTCGAGATCTTGCCGAGCCCTACTTCACTTCATCAGGTATAATACCATATACAAATTCTTTTTCAAACTAATATAAGTGGAGTATTTGTATACACATTATTTCAGTAAAGGAGAAAAAATATATTTTGAAATAGGATGAGTAAGAATGACAAGTTCATTCCATCCCATTGGCAGCACGTAACTAAATTTATGTTTCAATTTCGTTGATCATAACCTAACCTTGCTCGCGAGGTCTCGCGTGTGTTTTAAAGATACAGGATTACTATTTGATTAATCTTTAAAAAAACAGTATCACTTTATCAAATTATGCTATAACTTGATTAAAATATTTATAAAATTCTTTTATAAATCTTTATTAAATTCTTAGACTAATTGATTACTCCCTCCGTCCCAGTGAGATGTATACGTTCACTGTTTGCACGCATTTCGAGGTTTCAATAAAGTATAGTTACATAATTTTTTTTAGAATTTTCTGTTTTTTTAAATAAAAGTTTGAATATCAAATTTTATTTAAGAAAAAAAAATTCAAAAATATTGTGAAACTATATTTTAAAAGAGCATTAAAAAATGTGTCAAAAAGTAGCGTATACAATTTATTGAGAGTAGTTGCGAATCTGATTTACGGTCTACAAATCATTTTGATTTTTGGTGTGCAAGAGTGTGCCTGTGAAAGCGTATTGTAAACTTAGCACAAGTATAGCAGCCACACGTTGGTTTAGTTGTCGCCATGCTGGGGCTTCTCGCCGCGTGGGTTTGTTAAGCCCCACTCTACTTACTTGCCCACGTCAAGCCTAAAGCGTGTGGTGTCGGACAGAGAGGAAACCTAGCCCAAGGTTTTGAAATACCACCTTTCTTTTTTTACACCCAGTTTCATTTTCATCCGACATTTTGTATCAACCACGTGTCTCTTCAACACGTGCTCTTTACGCTCCTTTCAATCAATTGCTTTCTGTCCTCAGTCCACAACACACCCCTTATCCTCAACACCGCGCACCACACACCGCACAGTGTTAAGTGGGTTGTATACTTTATCCTGACACCGAAAAAACGGCCTTTTTTCCTACTGATTTTGTAAAGCTAATTTTAATTTATTACTTCTTCAGTCCCGGTAGGTTGTTTACGTTCACGATTTGCACCCATCTTGACACTCTTGTAAAATATAGTTTCATAATTTTTTTTTTAAATTCTTTTTATCCTGGATAAAAGTTTAAATATCAAATTTTTATTTACAAAAAAATTAAAAATATCTTATGAAACTATACTTTAAATAAGACTTATAAAATATGTCGAAAAATAACATAAAAAAATGAGAGGGATTGCTTAGTATTTTTTGTCTTGATTTCGTTATGTTTAATATTTATTTATACTCCTTCTTAATCACCGGAATATGTCAATAGAGAAATTGTTTAATGTTGATAAAGATGGTAACGGTGGACTTAGCAAAAAAAAAAAGATGGTAACGGTGGAGACGGGAGAAGTATATGATGAGCAACGTGTAAGATAACGATCCATGTATTGTGGGCCTGTTGTTAATTCACTTATATCATATCACTAAATTGAGAAGTTACGAGCTCGCTTCCAATTATAATGAGTGACTCACTCTTGTCCTAGTTCGATTCAGTGCTTCGGTGTGTTCTTTTGGTTTAATCTGCGGCAACCCAGCTGCATATACTTGCACTTACGTTTAGAGCATCTCCAAGAGACTTCTTGTTGCCTCCTAAATATAATGGTGGTGTTTGGTTGCCCAGTATAAGTCGACTTCTGGGCTTATAAGTTATAAACACTTATTTGTACCGTTTGTGTAAAAAGTTAAGAAGCACTTAAAAGAAGTTAGGATTGCTAGCTTTTGTTTCAGAATTTTTGCTTATTTCCCAAACAGTTTAATCACTTATAAGTCTTAACTTGCTTCTGACTTCTACTTCACTTTTTTATTTTAAGCAAAAAGCACTTATTTTAAGTTTAGCCAAACGGCCCCAATATAAACAATATGATTCTTAGCAATTCAGTACAAAGTTAAAAGTGTACACTCCAACAATGCTCTTTATATCTCTTCTCTATTTCATATTTTATTCATACTAGCCTTTAACCCGTGCGAAGCACGAGCGGGTATATAGTTCGTAATTTATTATTTATAATTTAAATTTCAACATCATTTTATTAATATTTTAGCATTAACGGATTGAATTTTAATTTAAATTATATTATTCAACTGACTATATTTTCACCCGATTACTTGAAAATGGACAAACCCTAATATATATATAGACACACACACGGATTTTAGTACATTTAATCAGTATTTAGTAAAGTAGATTTAAAAATAAAAAAATCAGAAAATTCAAATCTTTTCCAAACATAACCGATCGTGTAATACCTTTGAAAGATTTAGTAAATAAATCGAATTTCAACATAATTTTTGTAATTTTGGATTTTTGACAACAATAACTTTTAAGATTAGAGTTGGAAAGGGTTATATAATAGTTCGTATTTATATTGAGATAGAATATGTTAAAGTTAAAAAGAGTTATATGAAGGTTCTTGTTAAAAGAAGATGTTCAAAATTATATATTTATAATTTTATTCATAACATCATTATAATTTTTTTATAATTTTATTTATAACATCATTATAATTTTTTTAATGAAATATTATATGATAATGGATTGTTATGAGTGTTTTTAGGATTTGAAACTGTTTAACAATATAATACTAATAGACTCCACATTTGTAGACTTGCAGTACCAAAAGGAGAGTACCAAACCAAAAAATATAACTAAAATCTTGGACTACAAATTATACCCATGTTGGCTTATTATAGTATAGTATAGATTGAGCTCCACTATATTGGGAAACAAAACAAAAATAGAAGGAAAAATGGAAGTTAATTAGAGGGAAGAATTTTTTTATTGTGAAAAAATAAGTTAGGAGCCTTGTGGTGGCTCTTAACTTTGAGGAGAAAGGAGAGAGAGAAACAAAAGGTTTTTAGTGATTTAAGAGCCACTTAAGAGTCTTTTGGAGAGTTTCAACTTCAAGTAATTCTCTCTCAAAATTAGGGTTTGCAGTTTTGAGAGTCGACTCCAAGCTCTAACCCCCACTTCTCCGCTCTTCATCCTTCATCCCCTCTGATTAATCATCTTCGTTCTTCCATCTTCTCTCGTATTTTTTTAGTTTTATCAATAAAACCAAGATCTAATCCTTTTGGGTGAGTTCTTGTTGAGTACCTTGTCATCAAGGTCGTGCCCATCTTTTTGGGATGTTTGTGTCTGTTTTGACGTTTCTGTGTGTTTTGTTATGGGTCTCGGTAATGTTTCTAAGAAGGAGTTACATGATATTTTGGGTAATCCGTGAGGCTTGTATCAGATATGGTACGGTGGTGAATATCGTAAGAGCTCACCTTTCACGACATAAAATTGTTCATCTTTTGGGGTCATTTGTTGATCCAATATCGGTTGATGTAACTGATAATTCTGAACATTGGGCTACAGATGCTGCTGCTTATGTGAAGGTCAATTGCGATGCTACTATGTTCACAACTGATATAAGTTGGATTGTTCGAGATTTGATTGTAATACTTTTTAGTATAAAGAATTTAAATATTCTATCTGTTAAACGATCTGAAAACAAAGCGGCTATATGTTTAGCTCGTTTTTTGTTTCTTAATCAGGTTGTAATTGACAGTTCGAGGGTTTGTCTCGGCTGGGTTTCAGTTATCTATTAAAATTTTTTGCTTTTCGTCAAAAAAAAAAAAGAGTCTTTTGGAGCAGCATTTTGCCTCTCCCTCTTCAAATCTCAAGTTAGCAGCATAAGAGCATCTCCAGGAGGCTCTTCATTCAGGCTCTTAACTTGAGATTTGAGGAGGGGGAGGAAAAATATTGCTCCAAGAAAAAACATAATTTAATAAAAAGAATAATAAAAATAATAAAGTGATGATATCAATTAATATTTAATATATAAAATAAGCGTAGTGGGAATAATGAATCTGTATATATATTTTATAACTTTTAAAGTGTATAAAATTGAGTGGGAAGTTCACAATAGGAAATGGGACATAGACCGTATCAAATCTGTTAGAACATTTTCTTATTTCCCGAGCAATACATCTAAAATTATACTCCAGTAGACATCATGGCAGTATGAACGCAAGAAAAAAAGATTAATGTGCATCATTTGCACTAGACGTGATGTAGGTAACACCCCGAATTGACTAAGACGAATAAGACTGATGCGTGACACGGAACCGCCAAGCGATAAATGCGAATTACGAATCTTGTTAACTGGCATGTGTCAATTTTTATTATTACTAGTATAAATATAGGATTAGTTGCGTGGTGGTGCATTGGACAATCCAGAAGCAACGGCAGTAGAGGCATCTGCTGACCCATGTTGCCATTTTGTCGGCCCCACACGTCTTAAGCAGCCGGCACTTCACCTAAACCATACTCCGTCCGTCCCAGTCATTTGTATACAAATGGTTGGGACACGGAGACCAAGAAAAAATGTAAAAAATGAGTAAAGTTAGATGAAAAGTGAGTATAGTGGTGGGACCCATTTATATTTAATATTTGATTTGAGATAGTGGAGGAAAGTAGTGGGTGTAATAGTGTTTTTATTATTATAGAATGGAGATAGTGGAGGAAAGTAATTGGTGTAACTAGTTTATATTATTATAGAATGGGGATAGTGGAAGAAAGTAGTTGGTGTAATGTTATTTTATATCATAAAAGTTACTACTTTTGGTATGTATACAATTGGTGGGACGTCCCAAAAAGGAAACTGTATACAATTCATTGGGACGGAGGGAGTAGCCTAGAGTAATATTTTTGAAAAATATTAAATACTCAAAAATTACTTTTAACTTTTTGGAATTTTATTTATATTATATGATTCGGTTACTTATACTACTACTAATAATAAAATATTTTATACATATAAATTATCTACTTAAAATCAATCATGTGTGTCATGTTATTTGAAAAAAATTGGAACAAATCCGGAATACATAGTATTACGTTTGAAAAAACAATATTATATCTTTTGGGTGTGCAACTTTTTTATTTGATTGAACCTTTTAATTAAATTTTACCGCGTATCACTTTGTTCCTTTCTAATATAATTTATGAGCCAGTAAATAATTATAAATAATATTTGATGTCATAAATTTTAATATGAGCAAGGATATAAAAAAGAGGAAAATAGTGACTATCCAACTACACATAAGATTTGGAAACTAATTTACGCTTTGGCCATGTGCTTTGTTATGGAGCCATGGATACGTGTGCTACACAATGAATAAATGATTTCTAGTGGGAGGAATCTTGACATTGCTTATGTTTGTTGCGAGATTTGGTGACACTTTAAAAGATGAACTTCAAATACTTAGCCAAGCTAGTGCAGCAGTTTACACGTTTCGAGATTGATTAAGTTTTCTTTGGATTGTACTAAAAATATTTAATGCTTCCCCCTCATATTTATAATTATTATTATAACTTCATACCATAGGTTTATAGATTCTTTCACTTTACAACCAGAATAATTATTTAAAAAAATGTTTTCATAAGTAAAATATAAAAATCAAATTTAATTCATAAAAAGATTGGTGAAAGATCATAATATTTATGATACAATTAAAAAAAATCTAAATATGTCAAAAATTAAGATTAACATATAGCGTAAAAATGAGTTGATCGGAAATTGTTGGGAGAACAATTCCCTAACTACTTGCATCACTTCGTGAAAATATAAACTACCTGATAAACGTGTAATAACAAATGTTTGGCAGTAGTTTCTCTTTTTATATAATATAGCCTTTAACCCGTGCGAAGCACGGACGGATATATAATTCGTAATTTATTATTTATAATTCAAATTTTAACATCATTTATTAGTATTTTAGTATTAATGGATCGAATTTTAATTAAATTATATTATTCAACTGACTATATTTTCTCCCGATTATTTGAAAATGGACAAACCCTAATATAAATATATATACACACACATATATATATATATATATATATATATATATATATATAAAGAATTTTAATGCATTTAATCCGAATTTAGTACACGTAGATTTAAAAAGAACAATTTTGTAAGCATAGCCGATTGTGTGTAATTCTGTAATTGGTTTTTTTGACAACAATAACTTTTAAAATTAGAGTTAGAAAGAGTTATGTAATGGTTCATGTTTATATTGAAATAGAACATGTTAAAGTTAAAAAGAGTTATATGAAGATTTTTGTTAAAAGAAGATATTCAAAATTGTATATTTATAATTTTATTTATAACATCATTATAATTTTTTAAATAAAATATTATATGATAATGAATTGTTATGAGTGTTTTTAGTATTTGAAATTGTATATAATACTAATAAACTCCATATTTGTAGACTTATAGTTATAGTACCAAAAGGAGAGTACCAAACCAAAAAATATAACTAAAATCTTGGACTACAAATTATACCCATGTTGGCTTATTATAATATAGTATAGATAGACAGAAAGTTAGGCGATGATGTAGAAGCGAAATGTGAAAATAATACAATATGTGAAGTCAATAATCACGTGCCATCTTGATGGAAGATTCGAACTCAACATCAAATATGAAATGAATATTTTCACCATATAATCAGAATATGGATTGTGGAGTCACGTAGAGTATATAATACTACACTATTATTTCACAAATTCGTGTGTATAACACGTTCACACACTTTAATGGTGTTTAAGAAAGATATTTTATACAACTATATAGTTGTTACTAAAAAAATGATAACCTGGTGATTCTAGACAATGGCAATCCTTAAGAAAAACTGCAGTTCACTTTGTAAAGATATCTTTTCGTCTTTCTTAAGAAGTTTCTTAACAAATCTTACTCTTTTTTTTTTGCCGGTAAATGTCAAGATTCTATTAACTGCACAAATCGTTCGACAACACATAATGAAAATAGTATGCTCGACCCCTGTCTGCGTATTTTTTGTTTTACGTCCCGTAACTCTTCCTCAACCTGGCAGCTGAGGCATCCTAACAGACCGGTAGACTTGAACCTTGACATCTCTCCCTCTCCAAACACGATCAGATATGGAACAATTGTGTCGTGCTATGGAATAAATCTTACTTTTTAAGACCTCTTTAAGTAAATTTAAATATTATATATTTTGAAAAAAGATATTCACACAGTATAGCCTAAAATCTCCTCTTTTAGTATATTTTTATGTTTAGTCTGTTCAGGGTTAACGGTTAAGGTTCTGTTTGGAATGTTGTTAAAAATTGTTGGGATGTTTGAAAAAATCCCAACAATTTGCAATCAACCTCTCACGAAATTTGTACGCACTTGATCGAACAAACCGACGGCCTCGTCGATGTCCACATTGAGAAAATCGTCGGTTCCTATAATTTAACATGCCCTACTGGCCTACTGCATAATTAATTTTTAATTATGTTTGCATGATGTAGGGAGTTAATTATAAATAGGGAAATAGTCAAACTACCAGCACATACATAAATACATCAAGAATACTTCAAAATTCAAATCAGTTAAAAATGTGACGCTACTGAGAAAGTACATAATCTTATTATGAAATTTGATCCAATAAAATAAAATATACAACAAATTGTGTGGGCTAACCTTTTATGATCTTATATAGGTAATCTTTCTAGTTTCAAGACATGAATTATCGTCATACTGATGATAATGCCATCATGTCCAGGGTTCTAGTTTCTCTCTCGTTTAAACCTGCCTCGTCAGAAGACCAATAAGAATCCATTTGTTGATATTTGAAACATAAACTGTCTTGTTGAAGTAAAATTTAAAATAAAATGATCAACTTGTGCTGTAATGCAATAGAACTCTGCTTCTTGGGGCAGACGAGAGAAATGCTCTGTGACAATGCCCAGATGTCACTGCAATGGAAGCAACCAGAAAGTGTACCATGTTCTCTCTTTACTGTACCACAGAAAAACTCTACCTAAGTTTGTTATGCATAATTAACTTGCATCTCTGGTTACTCAACTAACAGAGTTGAGACAACCAGATCTTGCATAAACATTGCTTTTCTAGCATCCTGTGTAATTCGTTTTTGTCGCTCTTCAATACTCAATGATGGATCAAAACTGCAAGGGGGAAATAGGGTCAGAAATATTTAAACATACTAAAAACTATATAAATGGCAATATACAGGGCACACAATTGACTCAGAAGCTATAAATGACATAATTTCTAAAATACTATGCCCAATTCCCCGAGCCCTGACAAATGCGCATAAAGCCAAATGATAATCATGTCTACCCACGTGCAACCAGATACCATGAAATACTGAGACCCTATAGTGGTATAAACATATATTCGAGGCACTGGGAATTTAAAGAACTTTTTCTATAATAATAGTAGTAATTAAAAGTTAATACTCCGTATATAATATGAAGATAGTAATTTTCTTTTCAGTACTTGTTCTGACTGCATAAGGGTATTTAAATTTTTCACATAGAATTGTTTGTACAACCTAATACAGTATATATTGATTGCAGGACTTCCGTTTCTGGAAATATAGCTCTATATCTACATTCTGTCTGTACAACATAGCATCTATAAGGAGTTTGAACATGTCTGTGTGTAATTAAGTTCTGGCTATACTTTTAAATATAACTCATGAGGGTATATTAAGATTTTTTTATCAGTTGTACTTTCTGATCAGCACACCATTTTATTAGCACGTGAGCAAACTACAAGCAGAAAGTAACAAAGGCGAAACAATACTAAACTATAAGAAAGGGAGGTACACCATGAACAAATGTAATATACCTTGATTTCCATAGATGTTGTGATGCCGTATTCGTAGATGAATCCTCAGCACATGATGTTACTACTTTTGTGATCTCTTCAGCTTCAGAAGTAGGGTAGTTCATAATCAACGATGAAAGTAGCGGATCAGTGGCTGCAGGAGATGGGGTTGCAGTACTTGATCGATAGGCACCACCTCCGAGAAGCACCTGCAAATGGGCCTCGCGGAGATCTCTTCCCAAAAGAGACAGTGTCTGACTGTCAGGAACTGCAACTCTACGTAATCTACGACGTCTATGCAAGTATTGGTCAATTAAGGAGAACACTTGCATAAGGCAAAGATAATGAGCTATCAAACAAATTTGCTACAAACTTTAAAATTTAACCATTTCCATTCAAAAGGATATCTTAAGCAAGTGCCCGTGTTGCATCCTTATATGAGTTAACATGTCCCTTGCAACCTTGACAGAACATACGGGACAAACCTGCAAAGAAATTGTGAATTCTTTGTAAGATTCAAATAACATTGCTAGTAGGAACTTCACAATCTTGGAGCAATTTAATAACAATGTAAATGACACTTTAAAATGATTCATCCATTGCAATTTGCACCTAGTAAATCAAGAAAAAACATATAGTAAAAGGAACTAGAGATAATCAGGACCCTCCAATCAGTTTTCCAGTGAACCAACCACATGATAGATTATAAATGTTTTCCAGTATATATAACAACTTAAAAAGCTTAGTTTATTTTTTGTACTAGCACGGTGAAGCAATATTTTCTAAAAATATTTATACCTCCTGTTTTACTGAAGTGCATATCAATCAAACACGGAAACGAGCAGCGCACACCATAAAACATGAAAAGGTTCTATTTGGTAGGCTGCAAAAAATTTGTGAGTTTTGGGATTGCAGAAAGGGATGGAGAGAAAAGATGAAATAGCATGTGAGTTTCTTGAGGAAAAGAGGGGCCAAGCCGCAAAGGTTCTCCACCTAACAGAAACACAGTATATATATCTACGAGTGAGAGTCCCAACAATGATGAAACACAATGATGTTCCTCAGTGCTGTTCATGTGAAAATACAAATCTACACTTATTCACTTGCCATAACTTTTGAGATTCTTGGCAGAGCCGTACAAGTCTACCACTCTTGTTATGCTAATTGCATGTTTAATCGAGATGTGTGTTGATGGCCATAATGTCCTATTTGGGTGCCGTAGGGATCACGCCTGGGTTTCAAAGGCCATCATCAGAAGGTTTTTTGAGATTAGTGTCTTAATAACATTGTACATTACCTTTTATCTCCATGGCTTCTTAACTATTTATAGTCAATTATCAGAGGTGCCGACTCCTTCCTAATTATCGGGGTGGAATGACATGTTTTTAGACCTATTAGTAGGTAGACCAGATGATCTGAAAGTAGGTTTTTAGGTGTCATGTATCCCAGAAATTAAGGAATGACTAACGGTGGGTGTAACACAACGCCTGGCTTGACAGGTGTCAAGCTGGAAACATGCTTGCTTCCGTAGGCCTCCTTCGGCTCTGTGGTTATCTTCCGTTCTGGACCGTGAGGATTAAGGCTACCGTTCCGTAGGGCAGCAAGCTGTAATGGCGGGTTTATTTTTGGGAGCCATCATGTGCGTATGTAAACAAATATGCAGCAATACCACTCTTCTTATGCTAATTGCAATTTTTAATCAAGATGTGTGTGTATGTATGTATATAAATATGCAGCAATTGTAACTAAACCTGTAGTTTCCGATCTATATACTCAAAACGCTAATTAACCATTCACACACCCTGAGTCCTAATTGAGGCCAATGCAATATCCCCTGTTCCTGCCATATTGAACCTAAATGAACCAGTGCTCATAACATCTCCCCTTCACAATCACTTTACGATTACCAAAGACTTTGATAGCAAAAAAAGAAGAAGCCATACACAACCTTATCGTATAAAGCTCCCCTAACTAGCAATCATCCACAGGCTGACACAACACAGCACAATTGACTTTTATATTTCCTTTCCCGGCTTTGGTAGCCAGTCGTTAATATCTCTGTTTGTAAAAAGTTGAGGAGTCAAGTCTCACTCGAATATGAGTTTGTGAGTATCTAAGTTATGAGTTCACCTTCATGGAAATAGCAATTTATTGTACCTAGAATCATGAACTCAGGTTCCTGACAAGAATTCTTGGCTCCGCCTCTCTAAACACCTCAAATAAATTTTATTAACATTTGTTAAATCATGTTGGCACTAGCAAATATCCAAAGAAAAGAAACACACCAAACAAACTTGCAAATTTTCTTTTTAATCTGTGATCAAATGACAAGAGCCAATGAAATCACATAACAATCATAAATTAAGCTTAAAGATCAAAACTTTTACAACATAAAACAATATCTCCATTCTCCACCATTCCCTTGAAATCAAGTATAATTAAAACACAACTGCCAATAAGATCACATAATAACGCAATTAAGCTCAAAGATCAAAACTTTACAACATAAAAACAAGATTACAACACAACATATCTTAAAAAATTGACAATAATCAAGACAAGAAAGAAAAGGCTCACAGTGACTCTAGACTCAGAAGGGTGCTCATCTTTAAGATGCAAACAAAGAGTAGCCAAATCATATTCCTCATAACAATAAGGGCAAGGGAAATCAGGACGACCATCTTCTTCAACATCAACAAAATCATCCATGTTTAAACGATCTGATCAACAAAACACAAAATTAAAAAATACCCATGTGATAAAAACATAAATAAATATATCAAGAATGAAAAAATGAATTAAAAGTCAAGAAAATTGAGACCCATATGAGAAGAGAGACGGGAGGTGTTGTTTTGATGGTGGTGATGAATGAAATGACGCTTGGCCGCCGCTAGCCGAGAGGTCCAATATTCAGAATCCATTTCTACAAAATGGATTATTTGAAAAAATAGACAATTTTGTTTTACAATTCTTTTGTATGTATAGCTTTGTTTTTATCTTCTATATTTATTTTTATATATATATTTGTGGTGTTTGTACTTTGCAGGATTGTTTATTGTTTATAGGTAGGCTTTGCTTGATTTGGGTATACAATCTCTAAATTAATCGAATGAAATAAATTTTAATTATCCTTTTTTGACAAGAATCAAGAATGTAATAAAATTATTTGAGTGAAATAATATGGTAGTTGAACCTTTAATGGTAAAAGTAGTAATATGCATGTGCTGATTTCTAAAGAAAGATTCGGATATGATATGTCCCTTGGCCGACAGGTTGCCGAAATGAGAACCTGTGGTTCGTAGAGTGTTAAATCCTCTTTAAAAAGACTTAAAAAGAAAAAAGAGATGTTCTTTTTTGCTAACTAAAAAAGTATGACTCAGTAAATTTATTATTCGTCCCATTCATTTATATACAATCTCCTTTTTGGATGTCCCACTACCAACTATATGTATTCCGTAAACTTATATAACATAAAACACTACTACATCACATATTTTCTTTTGCTATCTCCATTCTACTATGTAATATAAACACTATTATACTCACTACTTTCCTCCATTATCTAAAATCTATTATTACTTATAAATAGATCCTACCATTATACCTACTTTTCATCTAACTTTATTCAGTTTTTACACTTTTTCCTGAATTTCGTATCTCAACCAAATGTATACAAATGATTGAGAGTGAGGGGTATATGTTTTTAATTATAAGACATATTTAAACTTGAATATTTGATTTTATATGAATATAGTTGATATGAATCATAGTTTTTGAATATGTTTATGCGAATATAGTTGATATTTGTGTTTGTATGCGGAGACACTATATAAATCTAAAATTGAAGGTAACACGCGAATATAAACTTTAATAAATAATACTTCCTCCATCCCAAAAAGATTGATATGCTTTGACTTTCACGGAGATTAAGAAAAAAGTAGTAAAAGAAATTAAATTAGTTGAAAAGTTGGTAAAGTGATGGGACCCATCAAAATTTTAATAATAGATTTGAGATAGTAGAGGAAAGTAGTGGGTGTAATAGTGTTTATATTATTATAGAATAGAGACAGTGGAAGAAGTAGGGGGTGTAATAGTGAAAAGTAGTGTTAAAAAATAGTAAGTGTAATAGGTTCATTCTTTTTGGGACGTCCCAAAAAGGAATAAGTGTCAATTAAAATGGGACGGAGGGAGTATTATATATGCGATTAAATAATGCTATAATTAGAGAAAAAGTTTTGTTTTCTCGATTATTTTTATAAAAATAGTTACTTAACAAATGTCCCATAAAACTTATTCCAATGTACTAACAACTTCTTAATACTTTCGTCTTTAAAGTGTAACATCCAATTCTTTATATTTCAAATCTTATTAAATATATTAAAATTTTATAATATAAAAATCAAATATACTTGCTACTTTTCTTTATTACACATATTTTTTATATTAAAATCAAACGGTTACATTGCTAATTTGCTATCCTCATTTTCATTACTTTTCCATTCTTACTTTACATATTTTTTAACTTCCATACTCAAATTAAATATAAACATTTGGATAGGACGGAGGGAGCAATAATAAGAATGTATTATTTTGATGTTTGCAGTAGAAGATATTCCTTTTGTCCCCCGAGTAAGTATATATTAGGTGACATGCACAAACACTCACTTTAATGCTCCTATAAATTATAGTTCTGTTTGCTTATAAAAAAATAAATTATAATTATGTGATTTATTTTTAAGTTCTTTTTGGATAAAAATTTAACATCCAGATTTTTATTTTAAATATATTTTTTTAGAAAATAAGTTATAAAATTAGAATCAAGTTCTATGGAAACCTTAAATCTTTAGAGTATTGGAGATCATATATTAATTTCAGTTCATCTTTAAAATATCTTTTATGTTACGTTTTGTGACAAAATTTTATTAATATACATAAAGATGTCATATATATAACTCCAAAAGTCTTAACCTGTATAAATATATTATTTGAAAATGATATATACCATGAGTATTTTACATAAAATAAATTTTTATTTGTGAAAAATAAGTTCAGCGTAACGTGTCTTTCTCATGTATTTATCTAGATTGGATAAAAATATAGAACGAGTTGTTAAAATAAAAATAAAAATGGGGCAATATATATAAACGAGTTGTGAAGCTGCACTTACACCATCTCTGAATTAGGCGAAATTAAAATTAGGGTTAGGGTTCCACATTTGCCCCAAACAAGCCTCATCTTTTCATTTCAATGGCGAGCAACACAAAACAAGAAGGAAGCGCAAGTAGCGTTCCCGCAAAGAGAAAGCCAGTGTTCGTGAAAGTGAATGATTTGAAACCAGGCACCAAAGGCCACAATCTCATCGTCAAAGTCGTCTCCTCCACCACCGTTCTTGACAAAAAGTCAATTCGGAGCTCCGGTAACACTCGTATTGCTGAGTGTCTTATTGCTGATGATACTGCCTCTATTCTCTTCACTGCTCGTAACCAACAAGGTCTCATTTTTATCTCTCTGTGTGTGTTCGTGTGTGTGTCTGTGTGTTTTGTGTTGTTTATGAATTTGTGATGGATGTCAGATCTAGGTTATGTGCTTGTATATCGTGGATTGATGCGGTGGAAATGTTTGTTGTGTTGTGTGTAAGTTTTGCGGATTAATGCTAGTGAATTTGTTTATTATGAGATGTTTTTTGAGTTTTGTAACACGGATAAGTGTTGTTGAAATTGTGTGTTTTTTTTAATGTATAAAAGGAAGCAGGAAAATGTGGTTAAAACTCGTGTATGTTCAGATAGATATATTTCGCTCTTTAATTGCTGTTCTTGACAAGTGTGTAAAGGGGTAAAAAAATGAAGAGGTGTACTTGTCTTTTTCAGCGGCCTACTGGAATCAGTTTTGCGTTGCCTAATCCATATATATTTTGAATTTTTGATCCCATCTGTTCGACATGCATTGGAATTATTATTTCTAATTTGGTTTGTATGCTAGCTGCGAGTCCTTTCCCTGAGCAACTAAACTAAATCGTAAATGGTGCATCTTCCTTGTCCGACGATCTTCTTGCATATTATTCTTCCTTAATTGCTTTGTTCAATATTCTCTTTATTCGCTTAATATACTCTTATTTTCCCCTCTTCTTTATTCTATTATGGCCAAAAACTTTGCTTGATTTATTGTAAAGTAGTCTGTAGCTAATATATTTGGGATAAAATATTATAGGTGGAAAAATATATACAGCTATATATCTAACATGTTATCTATTATCTATTGTGTGTGGTGGGAATTTGGTTAATAAAAATAAGCTATGTAAGACTCACTATCATAAGTAAGCAATGTATATCATTTTGTATGAAAATAATAAATAAGGACCAGTATTTATGAGCAACTTCGATTACTTTTGTAAGTTGTGACGTTCCTACGACAATATTTATCCCTGATTTTAGTAAAATTTTGAGCAAATAAGTTGACCGGTATTGGCCAAAAGCGATCATATAATAGTGATATGTAATTACAAGTGATTATTTTTCTATACATAAAGGCGGTCATTAGATGCCTTGGCTACTGGATCTATGTTTAACCAGCTTGTCCTACACTAGGTATGAGGGGAGGTAAAGGAACAGTGGTATATGTAGAATATACCGGCCACGTGTAAAATTACCAAGTTTCATATTTACTTTTAATGTTGTTAGATTGTTAGGACTTGGGTACTATATGTGAAAATGCATTCTTGCCCTAAGCTACATAGGATGACAGTTAGCAAAAAGTTTTCAACTTTGCTTGCAAGTTGTAACTATATGTTGACGTTTTTGTTTTAGCACAGAGTTTGAAAGAAGATACAAGTTTTTGTTTTAGCACAGAGTTCGAAAGAAGATACACGTGTACTTACTTACATAATTCTTTTTCATTATGTCTATTAGCACAGAGAATAACTGAATTTTGTTTGCATTTTGTGGCAGTTGACTTAATGAAGCCTGGAACGACAGTTATCATACGTAATTCTAAGATTGACATGTTTAAGGGTTCTATGAGGCTAGCTGTTGACAAGTGGGGCCTCGTGGAAGTAACCGAACCTGCAAAATTTGATGTCAAAGAAGATAACAATCTCTCTCTAGTTGAGTATGAGTTGGTTAATGTCGAAGTGTGATGATCCGGATTCCTCACCTTCAAGCTATGTCATTGTCTATGCCATAAGATGTACTGACATAAAGTTCTGGCACAACTGGGTTTGGTATACCAATATCTCGGAGTCGTTTCTGTCTTTCAGCTGATAATATGAGTAATTGGAGTAGTTGGCATGTAACAATGACCCTTGTTTGATTGTTTGCTTCTGATACCGAAGCTAATGAATGAGTAGGTGACACATCGACTTACTCTTCCTTTGATATTGAATTCCTCTGTTTCCAAATTCTAATAATTGGATGTGTAATTTTGGTTCTTGGTGTTTGTACGCGATCAAGCATTATAGACTAGGTGAACTATTAATCAAATGAATTAGTAATTATAAATTTGAATCTTTGTACAATAAGTAGGATATTTATATGAGCAACCTAATTTTCTTTAGTTAGAGTATATTGAATGGCAGGGGCCCTTTTTGAGGCTTTTCATGTTCATTTTCATGATTTGTCGAGGAAAAACCCTTTGGTTGCCCAAATTAAACATATTTGTGCTCTGTTTGGGAGAGCGGAATGAGATGAAAGATTATGAATTGAAGTTAAAGGAGAGAGAACAAATGAGGTATTGTAATTTCCTGGAGTGAAAGAGCAATGGAGTATCATTTGTCAAAACTGTTGAGATTTGAGCTCTGTATTTAGGAATAGAACTGAGGGAGCCATGGAAATTATGATCCAACCATAAAAATACTATGAATGCTGTCCCATCTACCTATGTTTTATCGGTGCCCTCAGGACATAGGTTAAGATGTATTAAAGACACTCGGTGCCCTCAGGACACTAGTGTTTCAAAATTTTGATGTTTGTTTTTCTAAATTTTATTTTTTAACCACCACATTTAGTTTTATTTATTTTTTAAGAAAACATGTATAATAAAATATTTATTTTAATATAATACTCTATACCCAATCTTTGCATTTTTTTATAACTAAAAAATAACAAATATATGTATAAAAAATATAAATTGATTTCATCCCACAAATAATAAGGAGGCCCCCCTGCATGTACACTAATTTTCTAACTAAAATTAGCCTTCTAATTAAAATCAGCTATTTTGATATTTAATAATAAATTTGTGAATATTAAAAAATATAAGTGATAAAATTATGAATTTTTAATAATAAAATCATCCAATTTGATATTTAATAATATTAAAATATATAAATGATAAAATCATAAATTTATTATTAAATATCAAATTGGCTGATTTTAATTAGAAGGCTAATTTTAGTTAGAAAATTAGTGTGCATGCAGGGGGGGCCTCCTTATTATTTGTTATTTTTTAGCTATAAAAAATGCAAAAATTGAGTATAGACTATTATATTAAAATAAATATTTTATTATACATGTTTTCTTAAAAAGTAAATAAGACTAAATGTGGCGATTAAAAACAAAAATTAGAAAAACAGATATCAAAGTTTTGAAAGACGGTAAAAATGGAAAGAATTAGTGGAGTTTGAACAAATAGAATGTAACTCTAATACAAATGTCAGCCACTAGCAACTATATTTAATACACCTTAACCTGTGCTTGCCTCCCAATTTAATTCTTCACTTTCTTATCTGACTTGGATGGAATGAGGAGAGAATGAACTGAAAAAGAAATTTTATAGAGAAAGTGGAGTGTACGAGGAATGAGGAGAGAATGAACTAAAAAGGAAGTTCTATAGAGAAAGTGGAATGTATGAGATATTAGTAACTAAATATGAGCGAGTCTAAATTTTTATGATCAAGAGTGCAAGGAAAATTATGAAATATAGTGGAATATTCCTTCCAAAACACGTGAGATAGAATTCTAGTTCAAATAGTTCGGAACGAAATGATTAAAGGAATGAAAGATATATTTATATATATTTTGTTCAATTATTCTCAAATTAGAGTACAAAATTCATTGTATCATCCTCCATTCCATCCAAGCGAACGTTGAAAGTTTTATGTAATTAAGTTTATCATAGGCTGAACAGTATACAATACTAAAGACCAATTTCAGATTTCATATTCAAGTTGGTTTTATTATTGTGTGTTCCTGTCATGTTGGATGTTGCACTTGGTCGTTTGAAATGGAACAGAGATATGAACACCATTGGTAGTCAGTAGATTCATTGCACTTATTTAAGTGATTGATAAAGTTGATTTATAATATGACTAAAAGTTTTATGAGTATTAGCTTGTTCGTACATTTCCCCCTTCAAAACGAATGACATTTTCTCTTTGGTCCATTCCATTCAAACCAAACACAACATTTGAATAATTCTCTTTTTCAAAGTTCACAACCCCCAGGCCCCAGCTTTGTATATACAAAGGCTACAACCATATATCATAGCTTCTAGCACCGGATGATGAAGTGAAATTTTTGATCAATTTCATATACTAGTGCAAAAGCAAAAATTGTAAGTTGTAACACTGCCCTAGAGAAAAATGAGAGATCCAAGAAAAAAAAAATGTGTTCTCCCAAAATGCAGGAAAGACAGTGCAACATTTATCTGAGTGCTAAAAAAGTGAACGTTCACAGTTGCCCTTACTGGCCACGACGTATGCCTACATGCAATTTTGGGAGAACCAAGTGTTTTCGACTTGCACCAGAAGCATAACCACTTTAAAGAATTTTGAAATTAAACAACATTTAGTAATTGTGCCAGCAATTTAATACTACATGCATGCGTCCCTGATTTAAATATGATTACTTGCACTTCCCAGAAAAAGGAACAGTTGAACAATTTGATTTCACAGTTAACCGTTGAACTGCCTAAAGTTGTATTATTACATTGTTATCCCACCATCCACTGAATTGCCTCCAAATGCAGCACATCCCCACAACTCATAGTCATGCATCTACAATTCACAAGGAAACAAAAAAACCAACAGTATAAATTTATGACAAAGTAAATGCTGTTGGTAGATTATATAGTTCCAAGCTGCAGGCCAGAGAACAAATATTGCAAAATGATAATAATAAAAAAAGAAATTCTTTTCTTCTTGGATCATCAGCCACTGGGTCTATAAACTTCCGAAAGTGACGGTACAAAACATGGAATATAATGAACACTCTCCAAGTCAATTTCAGCCATGTTCAGTATTATAGCCCTAAACCAAAAAAGAAAGGAAAAGAGGAGTGTATTGGTCAAGATTTTAACAAAGATATATGTTTATTGAAATGTAAATGTGACAGTAGTATCTATCCATAACAATCATGGTTTATCATTTATCAATTAAGTGGTTTAAGCTGAAAGAAATTTCTGAGTGTATTGGACGATCACATGACAGACAGGTCGTATGGTAGGACACCCACTTAATGAACCTTACAACTTAACCAGTACCCTCTTCGACTTGAGCAATCAGTGTCTACAGCGGTCTATTACGGTTTCACATATACATGATAAGAAAAATTAAGAGCACAAAGTAAATAGATTATGTAATTACATAGACTGAAGACTCTTCAGGTTGACGTGCGACAAAATTAGTGCTCACAACCCTGAAAAAATCGATAAAGAAAACAATAAAAACAAATGTGGACATAAACACATAAAACTGTATGGCATGCTCTAACTATACAAGTAAAAGTTAAGAGCTTGGGTGAATAACACAAATCATTTATATATTGTAACCATTTGGTATATCCCCAATTTTGATATAAAAAAAAGGGCGTTTTTCCTTGAAAGGATACTTCTTTAACACCTCTAGAATATAAATTGACTAGATCATATCATCTAATGACTTATCATAGAGATAATTAACAAGACATGGACTCATGAACTCTATTGAACGCGAAAACCTACACGGAGATTAGTTAGCTGTGTGTTGAATCAATTGTTTACGATGAGAATTCCAATATATTCTATACGTTGTCATAAGAACTAGGAAGTTTTAAGCTTTATTGAACTTGCAAATCTTATCTTACGAAAATAAAACAAGCACTTGCTCGTATGACTATATTCAGTATTGGAGCCAGCTCAAAGTATTGCCTGTAAATAACAATCCACTCCATTTTACACCTTCATTAGCCTTTAATTCTTCCATTAAAAGTCTGAACTTTTTGCTTGTCAATTTCTAAACGTCAGACATTTTTTGGGGGGTTGAGGGATAAACCAGCATTGAACAGGGGAACAGTTTGCAGGTATGCACTCAAAAGCTTGTATATTGACAACTCAATCAGATAAAACCTGTAGTCGGTTAATTAATTAAATGCAAGAAAAATTTCGTTTCCATTTACTTGCTGGAACAGCCTGGAAGTAATCTGTTAATAAAAAAAGGTCATCCTTCCACAAAAATATCAACCCCATCTACCAGTCAAAAGCAACAGGAACCACACAAATGACATGCCTACACCATCCTATTCGATGTACTACAGAGCACAAATTAAATCAGCCGATGTTCCTAATTTTGGTACTTATGTGATTGTTATGAAAGATAACATACACGAAAGATACAAAAACTATGAGGACGGATGCAGATCTTGCTCCCAACTAACTCCTGGAGTCGCACCATAATCTTTTCCTCTACCTTCTCCGTAACTCAAGAAACAAGGGTGGTCTGTTTTCAATCTTCTTCTGTTGATACAACAGAGCATGATCCTATTCCCCCTAATCTCTTGCAACTTTCTCTGTCATGCTACTACTTTAGAACATATTAACACATCAGCACTCTACATCAACTTTCCTTCGATTTCTAACATTTTTTAACAGCCAAAACCTATTAAAAACCATTTAATGGTTTCATACTTTCACAGTTGAAAGTTGGTCTCCTGTTTGATGGTGATTTAGTAATCTCTTGCAACTTTCTCTGTCATGCTATCTCCTTTAGAACATATTAACACATCAGCACTCTACATCAGCTTTCCTTCGATTTCTAACATTTTTTAACAGCCAAAACCTATTAAAAACCATTTAATGGTTTCATACTTTCACAGTTGAAAGTTGGTCTCCTGTTTGATGGTGATTTAGTAATCTCTTGCAACTTTCTCTGTCATGCTATCTACTTTATAAGTTAGAACATATTAACACATCAGCACTCTACATCAACTTTCCTTCGATTTCTAACAATTTTTAACAGCCAAACACTATTAAAAACCATTTAATGGTTTCATACTTTCACAGTTGAAAGTTGGTCTCCTGTTTGATGGTGATTGAGCCTTTTTTAACCCCCCCCCCCCCCCCCCCCCCCCCCCCCCCGGTATGAATCACCCAACTATATTACTGTAAGCAATTGTACAATCCATAAATAGCACTTACCCCAGGATGCATGATTAAATCTTGCCACACCCATCAATTTATGACCCGAATCAATTACTACCAAAACAAAATTATGATTTAGCATCACATTATCCCCCATACATTATAAGCATTCTCAATCCATTGTACAATTATAAGCAAATATAAATGGTATGAAGACAATCTACACAGCCGCTCCCTTGTCTAGACCTCACCTAATTTATTCCACAAATCAACAAAGTTCCACCAACATTCCAAGACTATTCAGAAATTGACTTGAAAACAACAAACTTCCACTTATTTTCACAAAAAATTAAACCCAAATTCAGTTGACGAAAACTGTAACCAGACTCTATATACAAAAGGGTCAGCACAATATACCTTCAATGGTCCAATTATAGATCCTAGGAGTGACAGAAAGCATTGAAGTAAGCAATGCAGAAGCCGTAGCTGTGTGAAATGGTAACATTGAATCCATAGCACAGCTCATCTCAACTGGTATCCTGCAAGATTTAAAATTTCAATATAATCATATAAGTGTGTGTATACATACATGAATGTGTGTAAATTTGGATGCTAAAAAGTGACCTTGAAATGGATGAAGAGGGGGGTTTTTGTTTGGGGAGGAGAAAAGGAGAAGAAGGGGACTTGGTGGGTTTGGCGAATCTTGTGCTTCCCAGACGCGCGGAGCGTAGGACTGATCTTGCAGCAATGGCGGCCATGTTTTTGTGCAAAGAAACTAGTTTCTGATGATGAAGAAGAAAGAAATTCAAGGGTTTTCTTGGGGTTTTGCACTTTTAGGCTTTTAGCTCGTACAGACCAAATTATTATCGCAATCTTTTTTGAAAAATTAAATTTTAATTTTTCTTGTAAATGTCGATATTTTATCCATTTTTTGTCTATTATATCACCGAAAAGAAATAAGTAAGGCAATAACGAAAAAATGATAATTAACTAATTAAGTAATTAAGAGTGGACTAAAATTATTTAAAAGGAGTGTTATGTGTATTGGATATAAAATTGTTACTCTCTCCGTCCCAATTTATCTGTCTGGTTTGATTTTTTGTGGTCAAATTGATCAAATTTTGACTGGTAATTAATAATTATTTTTACATGATCTTGAAAATTGAAAAAAATACATTTTAAAATAAAATTGATGTAGATTTCAGTGATATATTTTTTTATAATTTTTTCTAGTTATTTTATATATACAAATTTCAGTTAAAGTTTGGTCAATTTGACCATAAAAAGTCAAACAAAACTGATAAATTGGAACGGAGGGAGTATAAAATATATGTTAATAGTGATGTGATATATTGACGTGATCAGGTTGATGAGATTAATGTAAATTTAATATTTTTTTACTAATTAAAGTTACAATAAAAAGAACATGATATGTGATATTTTATATTGATAGTATGCTTAACATCATGAAAGTAATTTTGTTAGAGTGATAGCAGTTTTTTTTTTAAAAAAATTTTATAAAAAGTTGCAATTTCTTGTTTAGCCCGGGGTTTGAAATATATATGTACAGGCTAATGCGAGAGAATTAATCCTTAAAATAAAACCATATAACCACTAAAATACCCCTATCTTTTAAATAGATTTTTAGGATCTAAATCAAAATACATGTTTTTTTTACATCGTTGTATATGTTCAAAATACATAAACATGACACTTTTTGCATGTTTAGTTCTGCAGAGACATTATATTTTTCATAATGTCCATATTTTCTGCAGAGAAAATTGAATTGCATATTGCTTGCTAATGATAATTTGTTTGCATATTACGAAAGAATAGAATTCAGGACCTAGGAACCGGACTTAAGATTCAGTTTGGCTTGAACAGAGATGTGCACTATTGCACTATATAAACTGTCACCAGTGTATTCACTTGTAATCGATAAAGTTGATGACTAATATGAGTGAGAAATTTGTAGAGAATTAGCTACTTCACTGCATTCTATTCAAACCAAATAAAACATCTGAATTGCTCTTTCTCCGGTGTAAACATTTCCCTAGCCTTATTTTTTGTCAGGAACATTTCCCTAGCCTTCAACATACTACTTATATGCTAGTAGAAACATATAAGAAATTTGTGTTCTTAACTCAAGGGACCAATTCTATTCACTTCTTATACTTGTAAGTTGTAACATACTCCAGATGCAGCACATCCCCACAACTCACAGAGTCACAATCAATCATCTACAAAAAAAAAAGGATTCACAAACCAAGAAGATATATGCTTACGATACGACAACGTAAACCTTGTTGCAAGTTTGTATACTTGCAATCTGAAGGCCACGAAATATAAATATTGCAAACTGATAATAATACAGAAACTTTTTTGTCCTGGACTATCAGTCACTGGCCGGTGGCCAAGGTCTATAAACTTCCAAAACTGGTAGAACAAAACACAGAAATATAACGAACACTCTCCAAGTAATATTCAGCCATGTTCAGTATTACACCCCTAAACCAAAAAGAAAAGAAACGAGGAGTGTCTCGGTCAAGATTTTTAACAGAGATATATATGTTAACATATATGTAAATGTGACGATGAGAATAGTATCTATCCAAAATAATCATGGTCTATTAACCAAGCAGTTTCAGCTGAAAGAGAGTTCTGAGTGTGTTGAACCAATAATATAGCAGACATGTAATATAGTAGCAGACCCACTTAACTTTTCCAACACAGACCAGTATTTCTTCGGCATAAACAATCAATCTATAGAGGTCTATCACATATACATGTCAAGAAAATTTATGAGACAAAAGTAAAAAGTTTATGTAGTTACATATATAATATGAAGACTCGTCAGGTTGAAGTGCAATAACATTAGTGCAAAGATCCTGAAAGAAATCGATTATAGAATAAAAAAAATAACTTTGACATTGTCACATAAAACTGCATGGCATGATGTGATCATATAAGTGAAATTCAAGAGCATGGGTAATGACACAAACTAATCATTGTAGAGTGAACTTTCAATATTTTACCATTTTGAAATAAAAGATTTATTATTAGTTAAAAGAAAGCTCGTTAACATTACTAGAAACCAAATTTGACAAGAATATATCATTTTTCAAACAATATAGAATCCTTAGACAAGTAAATAGAACTTAGGAAGAAACAAATCATTAATCATCTGGAACTGATTTAGGGCACCACTCATCAAAACATACCATCCTTTCATCCAATCTGACATGTATATGAAAATCTCCCCAATTCCCCAACCAATAGCTATTGACCCAAACTAATTACTATTGATACAAAATTATGTTCTAACATTATACTAACATACATCCATTATAATATATCTCGTTTCTCCATAGAATGATAAGCAAATCTAAATGGTATGAAACACAATTTTAGTCTTTGGTACCTGTTTTTGACCACACTCACCTCCCATATTCAGTAAGTTTCATCCACCGTAGAATGATAAGCAAATCTAAATGGTATGAAATACAATTCTGGTCTTTGGTATCCTGCTTTTGACTACACTCACCTCCCATTTTCAGTTAGTTTCATGTAACTTGTTCCCCAAACTGACTTCAATTAACAGAATTAATATTTCACAGATCATTCACAAATTGACTTCAAAACCCCTAAACTTGCCCTTAATTCAACGGAGATTAATTCTAAATTCAGTTCAAGAAAACTGTAACAACCCGCACCCTTTCAGACTGTTAATTTGATCAACTAAAATACAACCCAATTTATAAGTCCAATATTATCTTACAGAAGTAACTTCTATAAATTGTCAGCTCACAATATAAAGGCTCAGCTAAAAAGAAAAGGTCTAAAGATGACAATTCAATGCAAAAATCCTTCCATTCCAAATCGACCTCTACGAATCCATAAAACCTGAAATTTGTAAAGAGTTGCAAAACTCAGCAAGCTACTATCCAATCCAATTAGTGGGGTGAAGTAATGTGTCTAGAGATGATATAATTTTGAACAATACGATATAGCAACAATATATTAAACGTGTGGCATGTTACAGTATTAGAACTCCAAATTTTCCTATATCAAGAAAAAGTCATGACATGTCAATCTCAAAAACTCACTAGTTACTACCCACGCGTCAAGCTAAGTGGCAGTCAAGTGAAAAGTAATTTAGATCTCTAATAATATAACATGCCACACTTTTATAGACGGCTAAATGCTAATGTAATCAAACTAATATACAAAACAGTTTTTTAGTCCGAAATTCTTACAAAGTAACTATTACAATATTTAAGCTTAGCAACCAAAGGCGCTGCTTATAAACAAATTGTCTAAAGAAGATAATCCAATGCAAAAAATCCTTCCAATCCAAATCAACCTTTATGAATCCATATAACCTGAAAATTGTAGGGGGGAGTTGCAAAACTCAGCAAGCTAATAATTTAAAACCCAAAGATGTGCCAGTCACTATAATCTGACTATAACCTGGACAGTGGTCCTTTATTTCAAAAAAAAAAAACATTGTAATCCGGTGACTCAAGACAAAAGCCAGGATTCCAAATTTGTTAATTACACCACATATCATTTTAAAATATTATCATTTAATCCCAATTTAAATAATTAAAAATAAACATATAACACATAGTTTTTTAATTACCAAAAGGTACAATGGTAACTTAGCTCAACAATTACAATAAAAGTACAACGAACACACATGATATTAGATGATCTCTTTGTTTCACATGATAATTCTTCTCATTCAAATTACCGATCCAACCTCATTCTCAAATTATCATTATTATGCTTTATCTATGTCTATAACTTACGACTGCCACGAAAAAACTAAGATACGAAAAGAACACTTGACCTATGTTATGCAAACTGGTGTCGGGCACTAAATGGGTAAAAAAATACATATGTGAAGAGGGCCAAGCCAAGAAGCTATCAAATGCTTTGCAGATGTGTCATATACAAGGTACATTACTAAAACAGCCCATTACTAAACCTAATGCTTAGGTTTTTCCCCTTTCTTCTCGAATTTGATAATTTATTAGAATCTCCATCCTTGTCCAATTTAAATATCTAAAATCCAAACTTTAACCTCTTTTTCCTAAATCTACTACTATCAATTAAAAAAAACAACAGGGCATTTGTAAAATCAACTAAAACCGATACAAAGAAAAGGGTTATTTTAGTATACCATCAATGGCCCAATTGATCCTGGGAGTGACAGAAAGCTTCGAAGTGAGCAACGCAGAAGCTGTAGCTGTATGAAACGGTAACATCGAATCCATAGCACAACTCATCTCAACTGGCATCCTGTAAAATTCAAAATTTACATCATAATCATATAAGTGTGTATATAATACATAGATGTGTGTAGATTTATATGGTTAAAAGTGACCTTGAAATGAATGAAGAGGGGGGTTTTTGTTTGGGGAGATGAAAAGGGGAAGAAGGGGACTTGGTGGGTTTGGCGAATCTTGTGCTTCCCAAACGCGCGGAACGTAGGAGTGATCTAGCAGCAATGGCGGCCATGTTTGTTCTTCTCTGTGAAAAAGTCGATTTGTGAAGAAGAAAGCAATTCAGGGTTTTGATGGGGTTTTGCAATTCTTTTTTTTTTACCCATAAAAAAATATTATCATTTTTTTTCAAGTAAAGCTAGAATTTTTGTGAAGATTTTAATTAATTTTCAATTATCTTTTGCAAAGCTAACCATATTACATTATATAAATTATATAAATATATTAATAGATGAAGTTCATATTTAAAAGAAAATTTGAATCCTCATTTTGAGTCATTCTCTAAAATCGGATAAAATATAATTTTAATAATTTAAAAATAATCTTTTATTTTACAATATTTTTCAAAAATTATAGTTATTTTAATTAAAAAAACTTTAAATATCTGAAAATACAAAAATCTGTTTTACAACATAATAAATAAATGCAACAATTCCGCTCCAATTTTCTTGTTCTATTTATAAAGATTTTATTGTAGATTTTGTTTCCCAAAATTCCCGGTTATCGTGGAAGAGTCCATCTTAATTAGTTATGTTTATTGACTTGACCAGTTATTTATATTGACTCGGGTTCATCAAGGAAAAATGGTTTTCTCCGGGACTTGAATTATACCGAGCAAGGCCCATGCCTTTACAAATTGCATACACTCAGGTCTCAGCCGGCTACAAATTTTATTGACAACAACCAAAACACTAAGGTTGTGTTCACTTGGAGTGAATGGAATGGAGGGAGCATGAAATGAAGTTTGTACTCAAAAATGGTGTTGATCAAATAAAATGTATATAATTGTCATTCCTTCCATCATTCCAACCTTACTATTTTAACTATAACTCTAACCCACATGTTCTGGAAAGAATGCTCATTCCATTTCAACATCATGTTTCTTCACAATCTTTCTCACAAAAAAATTAAGTACATACATATTTTGTCACCATTATCTCATACTTTCTTCTTTCTCTTTAAAACTTCTATATAATTTTTCATTCCATTCTCCCCTCATTCCTTTCCATGAAATGAACACAGCGAGGGAGAATGGAATGAAAAATTATATAGAGGTTTTAAGGAGAAAAAAAAGAAAGTATGAAATAATAGGGACAAAATATGAATGCAGTTAAATTTCTTGTGAGAAAGTAGATAAAGAAACATGATGTAGAGATGGAATGAGCATTCCTTCCAAAACATGTGGGTTAGAATTATAGTTAAAATAGTATGATTGGAATGATTGAAGGAATGAAAACTATATACATTTTCTTTAAGCAACACCATTCTAGAGTACAAAATTCATTCCATTCTCCCTCCATTCCATTCATGCCAAGTGAACACAACCTAATACTTCACTATATAAATCATGTCTTTTGCTAGTAGCTCTTGCATTTCATCACCATTATATTTCGCAGCAAAGGAACACAAATCCCCCGACACATCATCTTTTCACCATTAGCAGAGACAATGCTACCAGGTTCTTGCTCCGTCTCAGCTTGCATTGTGTTTGTGAAGCGCAAGCTTTGCCTGGACCTCGGATTGATTCCAATCAACCGCCCTAGTGTCACACTGTGGTCTGCGAAAAATGATATTGTGGACTGTAGCAAACATGTTGAACTAAAATTAATATCATGATTTCAGAGTGAAATTATAAATGACAAGTCTATTTTCACAAAAATTAGTACCTCTGTGTCAAGATTGGAGGATGAGAATGATGAGAAGCTGGAAGATGGCACATGTAAAGAACTTGGCTCTGATGCGACCACTGCAGCCTGCGGTGAGCTGTCTGCAGCTTGGAGCAATCTGGTGTTCATGTTTTCGAGCCCAAGAGGCCATCCATTTCGCATCAAATTATCCTGCAGAGCCATCTGTTACCAAAATTATACCCGAAAAGTCACGTTAAAAATCAGCAGCATCTGGAAAAGTGACTATATCAAATTTAATCATTCATTTCAGTTGTGCTTTTTCTTTGATATCATATCAAAGAAAGCTTATGGTATTCATCATACAGAAAAAATGCACAAGCACTTGCTAGTTGCTATTAGAATTAATAATCAGAGAGCTCAAGAAAGATCATATAAATTCTACAACAAAGATTTCGATACAAAAATGCTTTGAATTTCACAGAATCCAGACTCTAAATCAGCAGGACTTTTAGAGAACAATCAAAAGCCATGAAAAAAAAAACTCACCTGAGTATTCATAAGAGCTGCAAAAAGGAGGAGATGATTGGCAATCCAAATATCACCAACCAAACTCGTTTTTAATACAAGTAAAGGCTTACTTTTCAAACAAACTTAGAACTATTCCTTAAACATTACCATAAATCATTCTCTTGGGCCCCTCCTAGCATATTAGTCACCCTTGTGTTCTGTTCTCTTGTATTTGCTCTAGTTTTTTCTTCTCATTCTTGGCTCTTAATTATATTAATATATGATAAGCCATCATTGTATATTTGTGCATGTAATTTTGGATAGCCAGTTTGAACATATTTTCCTAAAAATAATTTTAAGTCTGCTAATTAGATAGTGACTAACACTTAAAATAAACTCGGACAAGAGGTTGATGAACAATAATCCAGCAATATAGAATTATGGTTTTAAATAGTTTAATGTATAAATGGGTCACTTGCTACTTGCTAGGTTGTTTGGAGGGTACTAATAATTATATAATTAATAGTATGGTGTTGCTTCACTATCAGTAGTACTGAAAAATTAATATGATGCCTCTTTACTCTGCAACTGTGATACTATTTTATTTTATTTCATTTCATTATTTCATAGCTGTGTATGTAGTAATAAAATGACAAGTAGTAATTGATGTCGTCTAAGGAATACGACGCCATTTTCATATAATTTTAGTGACATGATAAAATGCATCAATAGTTTTGCTGTTGGTGAGGGAGAAAAGTTGATGTTCTTCCGTCAGTTTGTACTCGTAAATATAATATTTGCACTGTCAAAATATTTAACAGATTTTAAATAATCAATAACCGCTGAACATGAATGATGAGTTGCTCAGTTGCTACCCTGAATTGTACAGAAGGCCTTTTAACTGAATTTCTATCGTTGCCTTGCTTCCGGTGAAGTCATTGATTCAATTTAGGGAGTTTTTTAAAACATGTTTTCTTATTAAAAGTGCTTGGCGCTCGTTTTACTAAACTTGGTTTTGAGAAATAAAACCTTATCTCTGGAAAAAAAAATACATATAATTCTTTTTTTTTTGAATAAATCCTTATATTTTACTAAATAACAAATATAAAACATCTTCTTAATATTTATATCTAAAAAATTATAAAAATATGTACTTTTTTTATATAGAAACTCGCCCTTAAATTTTCAGGAAAAAACTCCCCCAAATAAGTTCTTCCGGTGATAAACTTAGAGCTAACACCGGAGCTTAAAACTCTCACACCAAACCTTCACAAAAGTGAGAAAAACATACATTTTATTCGCTCTCTTCCATCTCAGTTAGGGTTGTAAAGGAACCGAGCCGAGTTTTTACTTATCGTGTTCGAGTTTTCTCTTGACAAGTCGAGTTTGATCATTAAGCTAATCAAACAATATTTGTTGTTCGAACTCGTTAAGAACCGAGTTGAGTTCGAGTAGTTTATAAAAATTTGTTTTTTTTATAAAAATTCAATTAATATCTTATTTTTTTTTACATATTTCTTGAAGATCCAACCGCATAGATGTTGAGATATACTTATTTTAATGATATTATAAAAATATCAAAAATAAAAAATATATTTCATGTGAAATTTCAGTAGTCAGCTAGTTAAAGTACAACCACTTCAAATAAATTGTTATAATTTCTTTCACCGATATGATCATACGAGCTGTTGTTCAGAGTTCTTTATAACAAGTATAACTAGCAAGAAATCAAATCATAATCCACCATATGTTTTTTAAATAAAAATAAATCATGTTTGCGTTCCCAAATATTAGTATGTATGGTATAGTAGCTTTTGATTTGAACAAGCAAATATTTATTTGTAATGTTACTCTCCATCTTAGACAATCTAATGTTTGTACCGGATTTTTCTTAATTTTAATATATATCCATGAGATAAAGGAGATACAATTAGCTTGTACACGTTAGATATCACAATTTGGAGTTGAAAATGCCCTCTATACAAACATCATGCATTAATCTCAATGGGTGTAAATATTTCCCATAGATAGGAGCTTCCAAACAATACAAAAACATCATCATCTTCCACATGGTTAGACCCTTTTCATTCAACAAGCCAATGTAGACCGGAGTGAGGATACCAATCATAAATAGACTCTCATCATTCAACAAGCCAATGTAGACCGGGGTGAGAATACCATTGTTAAAAGAAGCCTTCATACACTGAAATTCTCCCCTCTTTGCAATATAAATCTCATCACCAGCAAGAGTGCTTAGAATAAAAGGATCCCTATTCATGTTTACGGATACATTAATCAACTTTTCTCGAGATAAGTGGAATCTTTGATCAAGATTAATTACAATGTAAATCAGAGAAACTCTAGTGACATAACAAAATCAGAAAAAATAAATCCCTAACATGAGTTATAGAAGATAGTAACTGAAAAATATTTCAAATTCATAATAGTGTAACAAAGTTTACAAATTCCGTTGCGCAACAATAATCAAGAGAGAAAATATAATACATAAGTGCTTCTTGTATAAAGGTTCGTAGCATACCATTATAAATCATTGACTCTATTAGAAACAAAAGTCAAATGAAGATTAGAAAACAATAATGTTTTGTAATTGAATCGGTAAAAAGTAGTGATTGCGCCGGTAATATTTATTTATTATTCAATTTTTTTTGATTAAATCACAAAAAAATTACCATACTATATATTGCAAATTAATATTTGGTCTTCAAAATTCTCTAAAAGGCATGTATGTACTTCACATGACATCAAACAGAACATTTTCAAATAAATCTAACTGAAATTGTGGAGGAATACAATCGATAACAAAATTGTAATAATCTTGTATTTTATAAAAGTCCACAACATTTATATTAGTGATGAAGTTGATCACTACAAATGTGTGTTTTCACACAAAAATATTTTTTATGACTCGATAGGTAAATCATAGTCAATTACAACTATGTCATCCATAACTTTTAAAATACTTTTACTATCTGTAATCAGCATTTTAATGTCACCCTCGATTAATCGTTTCATTTTATTCCCTTAATCAAAAGTAACGTATACAATACTCTTTCGTTTACTTTTTTCTGATAAATATCAAAGGTAGCCCTTCCTTTCACAATCAACATCTATATAAAATATTTCACAGAATTACAAGTACGCTGACTGTCCACAATATTTATATCTTCAAAAGTAGCTCCAGCTTTTCTCGATATAAAGTAAGTGGAATCTTTGAACAAGATTTACCGTGTAAATTGGAGAAACTCAAGTGACAAGACAAAATCAGAATAAAAAATTCCAACCTGAGTTCTAGAAGGCAGCAATCGAAAAATATTGCAAATTCGTAATATTGTAACAAAGTTTACGAATTCCGCTGTGCAACAATAATCAAGAGAGGAAATATAATATATAAGTCCTTTTTATATAGAGATTCGTAGCATACCACTATAAATCATTGACTCCACTAGAAACATAAGTCAAATGAAAATTAGAAAAACAATAATATTTAGTAATTACACCGGTAATATATAATGATTGCGCTGGTAATTTTTACTGATTATTCAATTTTTTTATTAAATCGATACGTATATACAAGTCAACCTTCAACCATTACCACCATCATTCGTTTGGACCGGATGACATGTTTACTTTATTTGTAAATATAATTATATGAGAATAATATGTCTTTATATTAAAATTAAAATAAAGTTAAATAAATAATGATATATTTTAGTTGATACTCCCTTCTGCCCATTTTAATAGTTTTCTTTACAAATTTCACACATATTAAAAAAATATTAAACGTGATATCTTATTATTGTTGTCATCACTAAAATTGCATTAACTAAACATGAATATAACCAAATTTTCATCAATTTTATGAAATTTCATAATTAGTTGTTTAGAGAATTTTGAAAGTTGTGTGAATTATTGATAGTCAATGTTGAAAATAGTATTAAGTTACATTGAACAAATAAGGAGACTATGATACATTTTATTTTGAAAAACACGATTATTAAAATAATTGTATAAAGTTACATTAAACAAAGAAGGAGACAAATATTATGAAACATTTTATTTTTAAAAAAAGCCTATTAAAATACAAAGATGAAGTATATTTATATTGAATATAATAAACATGTATATCTGTTCGGCACATCAAATAAGTTTATATCAGTTAAACTCAGAAAAAGTCTTGTAAACAAATTAGTTTACAAGTCGGGATTTAAGGGCGACTTCTAATATTTTTTTATCGCATGTGTTTTAATATTTAATATGCTATTGGAAATATATTAATGTTAGAGTTATACGTGTCTTTAAATGAAAAATTTTTTTTAAATAATAAATAATTAATAAATACGTTCGAGTTAATATATTTTTATATGACACTATAGATAAACTTGTAATAATTACTTTCATAAAAAAGTGTACAAATAAAAAGGTTAAGAAAAACCATGTTCTCCTATTTAAATGATAAAAGTATAGTACAAAAGAAAAGGTACTAAAAATAAGTATGATGATGTTTGGTTTGAAACTATTAAAGTCGTTTCACCATGTGAAATATCTAATATTAATGTTTTTTAATTAACGGATTAATTGATTAATATAGTGATTGAGACTTAAAAATACTAATCTTTAAAAAGTAAATTAGAGAAACTTTTTTAATTAAAGATTGCTACGTGTCTACTTAAAATACAAAAAACTGACTGAACAGCTGTTTATAAAAAAAACTAATAAATTTTTTAAGTAAATCCAAAAAAAAAAATTCGGAACACCTTTTCACTCAAAAGTTGCTTTTAGAGAAAGTAGGTATACCATACTTTTAAAAAAATTGCTAATTTTTTTTAAAATTTTTGCGGGAAATTGCAATGGACTTTAGTATCACACCCCTCCAATATCATTATTTTCTAATATTATAAATCAAAATATGTCCTTTTTCAAAAAAATTACTAGACAATTATATGAGTTTTGCATCATCAATTTCTTTTACCAGCACTTTTACTAACATTACAACAGTTTCGTACAACACTTCCAAACAAATCTAATTCAGTCTACTAATAACTAAACCTTAATTTCCAAATAAAATCAATGTATAAAATCAATATAGTGAAGGAAATTAAAGAATCGTGCGTTAAATTTTCTTTAATATAATTGTATGTGGTATGTGTGTACATATTCAATCGAGTGAGAAAGTGACGATAATATGACTTTTCGTTGATCATAAAGTAACATTTAATTGTATGACTGCTTTTAGAATTGTATTAGAATTGAGATTATTAATTTTAGTTGATTTGGTTTTTTTATTTTGAGAAGTTATTGTATTAGTTGTTTTTGGTTGATAACTGAGATTCAGTTGCGCAAGGATATTCATTGAAGTTGTATTTATGGTTGTTTTAATTGAAATTAATTTCAATAGTTTTTAAGACTGTATCTGTAATTGTATATAAGATTGTCAGTAGTTGCAAATATGATTGCAAATATAATTTTCTTATCTTTACTAAAAAAAATTTAAAACATTATATACTCAACATTTCACACACTTCACCCAATCAACTCAAACATTGTACAGTGATTTGTATGAGCTTGTTTGATTAACACAATTTTTAAGAAATGAATACGTTTTTTCTTCATTTTTTTTAATTTAAAAATGGATACTTGACTTAATCTTAACCACATAAAAATAGTTAATAAATGTTAAATAAGTATAGTTTACGAATGCGTGGTTATAAACTTATAATAATAAAGTGCGACATAGGGAGTACGTGTTTTAACTGATCATGTCGCTTAGACAACAACACAATTTGGATCATTGAGAGTCTTTGGATACCGGAACATAATCCTCCTCTGCACCAAAAGTGGAAACAGGTGACCTGATGCAGATCATTAGTCCAAGGAGCCCAAATTACAATTACAAGTCAGCAGGGAGGTTACATCCAAGGAGCCCAAATTACAATTACAAGTCAGCAGAGATTATTAGGGGTGGCATGGACTCGAACCTGACACCTCCCGTAAACCAGAGCTCTGATATCATATAGGTAACCATTCCATCTAAAACTTTAAAGTATTCGAGGAGACTCTTTTATGAATCTTATACTTATATTTCAACAAAACACGACTCACACGTGTTGTGTTTAAGATAATCCTTACAGAACTAAAGATAAACTCTAGTTCGGGTAACTAACTTCAAGAATTCAATTGCTTTTATTATCTCTAAATACAATGGAGATAAGATTATTAACTTGTGTACATTAAACAATGGGGCATGATTTTGTGCTGGTGGACCTGAGGCATAATGGACTATAATGCTGAGTATTGATCATGTAGGTCTGCTAGTACGGTTTGTTAAGCGTTACCGCAACATTGGTGAATCCAAACTAGTAGTACATGAATATGCCCATGGCTTTTGGTACAACTGTACAAGTGGTACAAGAAAGTAAGAAAAGGGGGCAGCAAGTTTTTGGTTTTGTGGTGAAAATTTTATTGAGTGAGTGTCAATCCAAGTCCTATGTCGTAAAGATAAAAAAATAAATTATTTTGAATATGAACGGTCGAAGAATTTTACTAGTATCAAGTCTTTTGGAGGAAGCCAAAAAATAATTCCGAGCAAATAATGTCATACTAAATGAAGGAAATAGGTGTTGCGCGCGACCTACAATTCTAAAGCCTCCATACTCTGTGCGGAGAGATTTATAATACTATAAATGTTATTTATTGCATTTGCAATCTGCAATTCTGCACGAACACGTAGATGATCAGATTATAATTTATAACACTTCGAGTCCAGTACAAGTTCATCTTAAATATTATTTATTGCTTTTGCAATCTGCAATTCTGCACGAACACATAGATAATCAGATTATAATGTATAACAATTCGATCCGGTACAAGTTCATCTGTATTCTCCGGGTGAAACATTTATATTACAAATATATATTAAAAATCACAATTAATAAATAGACTTCATTTCATGTAACTAATGAACATTCAAGCTCAAGGATTGAATTGCTCCTCTTGGCTCTCCTGGAACTCCTCTTGATTCCCATTGTACCCTTCCATGGAATTGTTAGCTTCATAAGAGTTGGAGTTCTCATTGTTCCCATACTGCTGCCTAAATGAGTTTCCATAATTGCCTCTATTGTTGTAATACTCATTTCTTGAGTTGAACCCTCTTGAATTTTCATTGACGTTATTAGCATTAAGATTGTAATTATTTTCGCTATTAAGGTCATAATAATACCTTCCGTTCTCCAAGAACCTTGTGTCACTCATGCCCTGCTTCTCATTGTTGTAATTGTTGTCATTAGTCACTCCGAGCTTGGCCTCACCAATCCCATGCTGCCTATTGTTGTACATATTGCCGTTATTATAATAATTGTTGTTGTTGTTGTCGTTGTTGTTGATGGGAGTCGTGTAGGGCTTGTAGGCCTCGTCCATGAATCTTGTGTCACTCATGCCTTGCGGCTTAGTGACATAAGCATCATTGTTGTAGTACTGGCCATTGTTTGAGTAGGATTCGGTATTGACCTGAGCATTGTTGTTGTAGTACTGGTCATTGTTTGAGTAGGATTCGGTATTGACTTGAGCATCATTGTTGTAGTACTGGCCATTGTTGGAACTAGGGATGGATTCTTTGTTGTATGAGTTTTCTGTTTCTGTTGTGTAGGGGAGGTTTTCGGTGGTGGTGGTGGTGGGAGGGAGTTGGCCTGATTCGTGTCCGTAGAGGCCATAGCCCCCGGAGTTTTGTTGGTTCTGTGGGATGAAATTTGGCTCTTGTTCTGGTTTGTTTAAGGGCTGTTCTTGCTCTTTTGGTGGGAGAAGCTGTTTGGCATTGTTGTCATTGGTGAATTTGCTAAAGAACTTGCTTTCTCTTGCATGAACATGAAGGGAGGAAAAGAGGGTTAGGAAGATGAGGATAGAAAAATAGGTGGTAGGGGAAGCCATGCTGGATTAGAAAGGAATTGTTGGGTATCTAGTTGGGAAAATATTGTTAAGGTGCTGCCTCTATATAGAGGATTTTATGTGTTGTGTTGTGTCAAGTGTGTGCTGGTCTTTTTATTAAATTGACTTGCCATTCTATACAAACATACAATTTGTGATTTTCGTGTAGGAAAAAAGGGTGTTGGTGTCACATGTGATTTAGGAATTGCAATTACAAATATCATGTTTAATTTTACTCTTCTATTTTGAAATATATAAATCATTTTATTTTTTGACACATATTTCTAAATTTTTTGGTCACATAATGAAAATTATTATTTCTTAAATTTTCTTTTTTAGTAAATATATAAAATTACTATTATAACTCAGAAAAGAAATTTCAAAATTAATAATTTAGCGAACGCGGTCAAAATATTCAAAATATATGTTAAAAAATCAAATGACTTGTATTTCAAAACATAGAATTCTTTTTTTTTTTATATATATATACATAAGCTAAATAAATAAACCTATAACTGTAGAAGCCAGAAAATCCTAATAAAAGAATCCAATTTTTTTTTCTGGTTATCTTTTTTTTTTAATCATAGAGTGACATAATTTTGTCCAAAGAGAGCATATTTCATCAACTTCACTTGACATGTGTCCACCCAAATTGATGGTGTTTGTAGCTGAAATGGTGTTTTTTCAACTAATTAGGTGAAATGGGTGGAAAAGAAAGATGGCCTGGTTCAAAAGTAATATCATATCTTATGTAAATATGATGAATTTAGGCATTTGGAAATTTAAAATGTTTCGAAATTAACGGAAAAGATGGATACACAGGAGAGAAAGGAGTGTGGAGTGGGCAGGTAATAATGAGATGGAGAAGTTTGGTGGGGTTTCAAGTAGTTGCAATATGGAGTGAACACAGATCATGTGCAACTCATACACTGATACGCATGTAGGTTAAGCTCTGAATCTATGATACACTACTGGTTCTGTATTGTTTGCATACACTAGTGTTTCCTACTTGCCCATATGCAATTAAGGTTTTTACCAACTTATGTTGCTTCTCATTTAACTCCCCCTCTTCTTTGGAATGCAAAGATTTATCCACCTCTCACTTCACCATGTACTTTGATGCACCCCTACAGGGTATTCAGTCCAGAGCCATGGATGGATACTGGATAGTGTTGCACATGCATGTCTTTGTTAAAAGTACAATCATCAATTTCTTGTTATCGAGAAAAATTATACGACAAACTATACATAGATTTAAATCATTTTAAGAAAAGAGACACTCATTTAGTAAAATCTCAAACTTATACACTCCCTCTCTCCTTTTTTGAATGACTGTTTTCTGACCTTTTAGCACACATTTTAAGGTGCTTTGATCATGTAGATATAAATGTTATTTTCAAATATTTTTTATGAATAAAAGTATTGCTGTAATATTTTTATTTAGAAAAAGAAAATTTTAACTATATAGCCAAAGCACTCTAACAAACATATTAAAAAGTCAAAAGACGAATAATTAAGAACACGAGAGAGTATTGTTCTGAACAAAATAAAATACTTCTATAATTTCAATGTCAATGTTTGTGCAAATTCTTCCACCTTTTCATCTCCTGCCTTGACTCTCGAGTCTCCTCATGAAATTTGTTGCGCAATTGATGGTGCAGTTGTAGTTGGTCAAGGAAAAAAGAAAGATAAAGCATGGGACCAAAGTAGTTTAGCAAAAGAAATAAATGGGTATTTAGGAAGCATCTATGCATAATGAATGGCACAGGAAGACTTTTGTGTATCATGCCATAGATGATAATAATGATTCATGCCACCCTCTCTTTCTGTTGTTGAATTACTACTAGTGTCTGTCCATCAATCTTCAGCCTCACTACTTGATCTTCATCATGATTATGATAGTTCACTCAATTTGCATCAGTTGCGCAACCATTATCTTGCTTCCTAATCTCAATTTGACAACACCTCATCCATTATTATGCAACTACGTTTTTTTAATTCAAATTTATTCACAACTGTATCATTATAAATGTCTGCAGAAGAAATTAAGAGTGTCGTTTAATCTACTTGTGCTGTTTTAAAAGTCTAATTATGATCATTAACCATGATGGCAGCATCTTGGGAAGACTCACTAGTAATGTCTGAAAGCACAACTTCTAACTCGGCTTCTTCAAATTGTTTTCATACCTCCACCAAAAAAGGGTGTTTAGCCCTCACTGCCTTAATTTTTCAAGAAAAAACTCCACTGCCGAAGAAGATAATCCCGACATATTATTTTGCAATTCAAAATGTTAGATCATGCAATGTTTATTATCTTTCCCTTAACGCTACACAATCTAGCACTTTAAGATCTTAAATACTACTCCCTCCGTCCCTTTTTATCTGTCCATTTTGGAAGAAAAAAAACACATACCAAGGAATAATTGATTGTATGAACTTTTTCATTAAATACCTCTAATTAATATCTTGAAAATGGTGGAATACCCCAACTTTATGTCTTGAAAACATGAATTCAACCAAGTTTTAAATAAGTCAAGTCTTGAAAATTGAAATTATGGAGATATATTTGAAAAACTATCATTAAATTAGTTTTGAAAATATAAATGGACAGATAAATAGGGACAAATTTTTACTTCCAAAGTGGACAGATAAATAGGGACGGAGGGAGTATTTATTTAACATTTTATTCTTAAAACGTTAAACCGTGTGATGTTTTGTAGTGATTTTTATAACCAAACACAACACGATCTAACATTTTCTTCCAATAATCAAAACGCTCGAGTATCCATCATTAATAAATGATATTTTAAATTATTTTTCTCAACTAGACATTACTCAAGGAAATTGCGGCATATAGAGCATTTTCTCACCAAAAAGACGCACAAATAAAAAATATATATACCTTATTTGCATGTGCAAAATATATATACCTTATTTGCATGTGCTGTACACTTTTCCAAAATAAGATACGTCCATATTTTCTCCTCTTAAAAATACTTATGGTGTTTTTTCTAATATATTGCACTAAAATGTGATTTTAGCTGACTTTATTTTTTAAAATAATAACATTAAAATTTCTACCTGCTACGTTTAACCAGCCACCTCATGGTTTATGGCCATCAGCCTCCTTGCCCAATTACTCAACAATTTCTGGTTTTTTAACGCATCTCTCTAACTAAATTTGATATTCCGAAAGGAAAAGCAGGAGCTGAACTACTGTAATTTTCCAAGTAGGAATTGTTTTTTATATATAGACACCACCGATTATGAAAAAGGCTACTGTTACAATATAACCCTTACACTAACAACAAGCTACAGAAGGCAGTCCAATGAAGAAGTCGAAATCTGGTGCTCTGTATTACCTTCACAATTCATGTCAAGATCTGAAGCTCGGTTGGAGGCTGGCTATTGTGGGGAAGTTTTTTTATTTTAGGAGTCAGAAGGGCATTTGCATGGTTCGATTCCCCAAGTCTTCTTTGCATACTCTTCAATGGTTCTATCGCTACTGAATCTTCCAGAACCAGCAGTACAAAGTATGCTCATTTCAGTCCATTTCTCCTGATCAGCAAAAGCTCTGTCTGCAGCTGCCTGTACTTTACACCGTTAATTTATGCTTTGATAAAAATTGTATGACAGTTGAAACCACATGCTTCACTTGTCATGAAGTCGAAAGTGGCTTACCTGGGCTTCCAGATAGCTAGCAAAATCAGAACCAAGGAGATAAAAATCATCACCATTCTCTAAATTGTCACATAATGATTTGAAGTAGTCTTTGAAGCCAAAATAACCATCTTTTACCATCCTGCATATGATATATAATTAAGGATGACTTGCAAGACTTTTAAAGTGGCTCAATACCTGACGTTCTCCCTGGATTTCTAATGTACTTTGGCATTGGAAAGGAAAGATGACATTGCAGTAAACAAGTTTTGAGACGAACTCCGAACAAATCTTTGACTTCAGTGAAAATTTGATGATATTGTTAATGACTAATAAGTTATTATTAAAAGAAAGTAGAATTACCTTACAACTCGTGAGAACTGAAGAGATGCTTTAGTAGACGCTACTTTTTCTCGTAAAGCAGGAACCTCACTCATCTTTGCACCAAATATAAACTATAAAGAAAGAAAAGTTCTTCATTAGTATAAGCACATATATATGTTATGCACAGAACATGTATAAGACTGGTCACAAGCTATTTGGCTTCTTCCAAAGTTTAGGTAATTATAAGACTGGTCACAAACTGTTTGTGGAGGCTTAATATTTTGTCATTTCCTTTCTAAAACTGAGAACTGAACATAAATAAGACTGATCTGGCAGAAAAAATGCAGCAGCAGACTTGAAAAGCTTCATCGAAATCGTTTACAGATTACTGTGTTCTATATCATTCTCAGACTGATTATGTGACTCAAAACCATGCACATGTTGACAGTATACTTAATTAGATGCATACAACAAACATATGCACTAGTAATCGCACACGTGATTAAGCAAAGTTCTTGTAAACCAATGACTCTTGAAAGTGAATAGCATAAGAGGAATCTTACTGTCCAGTGAATCACTGATGCAACATTGTAAATAATATATACATATCGTACCTTTGAATTCTGTTACCGTGTTCATTAAGAAGGATAGAAAAATATTCTTTTCAACACATGCTATTCCTTAGCAATCTTACTTTTAGGTATCGACTTATTCACACTAAATAGTTCTTACAGTTAATTGTAGCATAATATCAAACATACCACGTTATCTACCCCAATTTCTTCAATAATCTCAACAGTAGACCCATCAGCTGTGGCTAATAGCAGACATCCATTCATAAGAAATTTCATGCTGCCAGTTCCTGAAGCCTCGTGTCCAGCAGTGCTTCAAAAGACACCACGCTATGTGTAAATATGCTATTTGAATACATATGACATGAAATTACTGAAGGCAAAACTGCAGTGAGCATACTACAGCTTTGTTAACAAACAGTATAGACCAGATGAGAAAGGGGACTAACAGCTATGTACTACATTAAGCAACTAACAAACAAACTGAATACATACCTTATATGTTGTGAAAGATCACTACCAGGGATGACTAATTCAGCAACAGAAACATTGTAATCAGGTATAAAGACCTGCAAAAAAGTAAATAATTGACACCTGTTATTATATAACAACGAGGTCCTTTATTATTGGACCTGGAACTATAAATGAATCCAACCTGAGATGAAATAATGAAAAAAAAAACAAAATTACAATAGAAGGCTCGAACAATTTGGCTATCATTTTGAAGATAAAAAAAATTAGACAAGAAAACTCCATCCCAGAAACAGTTTTTTTTTTTTTTTTTTTTTAAATTTAGAATAGAGTTGCATGTTTAGCTGCACTTCGAGCTTCCGCTCCAATGCACTTTGCATGCATAGGCATGTTCATAGTTCAAGAGGTCTTACCAATTTTAAGAGGTCTCCAATTTCAGTGTCATTATTGATTGTTTCAGCTACAGCATGACAAAGTTTAATAATCTTCTTTGCAGCTTCGTAACCAGGAGCTGCTTTCCCTCCAATTATGCAAACACGTGGTACAACCTTCATTCTATCACCTTTCGCCATATTCTAAGCAAAAGATGATAATGCCAACTATTACTTAATAGCAGATAAGACTAGCTTAAGCCAATGTATGAACATGACTACATGAGGCCATATAAGTTGTGAAAAATGATAAATAGATATGGGGGCGTTTGCTTCCTGTTAAAAGCCACTTATAAGTCGGAAAATACATACATCTTTCAACTGAACATGTTATTTTGTGGCTAAGGTAAGCCAAATGGGCACAGTATGTTTCTGGTATTTCACCTCATTATAGCAAGCATTACAGTTAGAAATTAAACATATCTAAAAAAACATCATGGGAAAAGGGCAAGAATAACTATATATTACATCCATAAGGGTCTACTCAGTTAAAATTTCGATAACTAAAAACTGCTCCCCAGGAGAGTCATATGGGAGCATATAATATACTACCTATTTTACTTCCATTTTCAAGTGAATCATATATAAGGTCGTTCCGTTTTAATTTATTCGAACATTCAAAAACAAAAGAATATACAAAGAAATCTCAAACCTATCAATTAGCTTGTCGAGATTTATTGTTCAATATTTCGACTCCATATATGTTGCAATAACATGCATACTATAGAAATGAGATAAAATATTCCCTTCAGATGTTTTATTCTCATAGTACTAGCATCTTGATTAAAATTAAATGAAATTAAAGCTTCGCTCTAATCAAAAAGTTAAAAAGATACCTTTATGCAGTCATATCGATGAATAACGCCTAGTATATTCAGAAGCTGCCTTTTGTACTCATGTATTCGTTTTATCTGTACGTCAAACATGGCATCTAAACTGACCTACAATACAGTGTAAGAAGAAAATTAACAAATCTTCTGATACAAGAAGACCAATTTCTTGCTAACTAATTACAGAACCAGGTAGATTTGATCCTGTTTGGTTGTAACATCGTGATGAAATCATGTTAATAGTTGCAATGCTAATTGCTTTAAATACAATTGTAAAATGCTGAGTTGATCCAAGACATCCCTATCTTTATGACCTGATCCAATACATTTCTCAAAAGTTGCGATGCTGTTATGAATTTTGATAGGCGATAAAATTTTTAAAGAAAATTATAAGTCTCAAGATATGCAGTTCAAGGAATCCCAGACCTTCACACCGCTCATCATCTCAATGTATTCTGCAAGCCTTGTCTTGTTAACCTTCTTAACCTGAACATGTAAAGTTCATAAGTAAGTTTGTCCATGTAAAGGAAGGATCTACAATATTAAGTAATTTATATAACAAATTATTCACCAATCCTATATAACAAAAATTTATGTACCATTTTCCAGTCCTGATGTAAAGCTAAATCCGATGCATGTTGGCGCAGCCCTGATAGGAGGTCAACATTACGAATCCATGCTTCTGTCCCAAGATATTTTGTAATTAGAGCAGATAAACCTGGATTGCTCACCACAACCCAGCGGCGCTGATAATATGATTAACAAGAGGTCAGCTATACTCTGTATGCCAAAAATTGAAATCATCCTCATTCCAACAAGAAACTAGCAGACTATCTGATGCAACAACTTAGAAAATATAGTCACTATTGTGATAAGAAATTGATTAACAATACTGTCCACACTTCAGTTTTATAGAAGCTGAAGCTTCATTCTTTATTTATGGATACTAAACTTTGAACGAAATTAGAGATTTGAAGGGAAATTTTAATTCCTTATAATCACAAACCTTTGGGGTACACAATGTATAGTGAAAGTAACAAGTACTGTGAATCAAGTAATGAATGTTTTAATATTATCTGCAGTATACCTGAGTTACTCCATTTGTCTTGTACTGAAATTTCTCTGGCCATACCTCATAAAAATCCTGTGGAAAAGCTATAGAATGCTCAAAGTGTTACATAACAAGAGGTCATGTCAAGAATAGGATGTATAAACACCTGAAGATGCATCCAACTTGAAACCGCTAGCAGTAATAATCAAAAAAATATGTAATCATAAAATGCTAAAATCTAAAATGTCCAAGGTGAGACATTTTGATTCAAGCAATTTAATTAATAACAGAAGAATAAACCTCAAAAACATTGTAACAGAGAGATCTCGAGGCACTAGAAAGTTTAGCTCGACAAATACGACATATATACATCACCAGAAGGTTGCAAAAGCATGGCAACAACAAACAATTCAGCTTTTTACTATATTACTAAAAGTACGAACCAAAGCAGTGAAATTTAAGTTTATGATGCACTAGAATTATCAAGTAACTAAGTAAAAAGTATTTACTAAATGCAGGGAGAAATCAATATAGATTTATTCTGAGTATTACCTTAAATACTTTTGACTTGATTATTTCAGAATGAACTCTGGAAACACCGTTGACAGTATGGCAGCAAGCAACTGATAAATTTGCCACACGGATACTCTGCCAAACCAAAGGAATATAATATATCAGATCTACCACTTACTGTATGTCTCTACCCTATTTTAAGACTACAAACACTAAAGTAAAACATTGAAAAGAGCATAGATCCACAATCTCAACAAACACCCATTACGGCACTTGTGGTAATGGTCCATAAGGACGAAAAATGATTATAATTCATTAAATGAGAAGATGGTTGCATGTTTACTACATAACGCAAGAACTAGGATGCTGCGAATGCAGTATTTGTCCCCAGAACCTTGACCAATACAGTAATATAACGAGATAGCATGCTTACATAAGCCGTGAAAAAGCATAAAACAATATACAATATACTCTTTCGCAGAGTGAAAAACCAATATTTAATTCCTACAAAGTCAACCGTCGACTCAGACCTGATACTAGGGCTGAGCAAAACCGAACCGAACCGAAATGTACAATTTCGGTTAGGTTCAGTTTAATTTTTTTGATAAATTTTGTTTATTCGGTTTTTGGTTGATAGCCGAATATTTATCCGGCTCGGTTCGGTTTTTCAAAACATACATTCGGTTTAACTGAAATAACTGAATTGTTTATATGTATTATTTTCTAAATATATATATTATGTTTTGTCTAATTCATAGTGTACTATATTATGACAAGATTAAAATATTTCATTCCAATACGAAGCAAAGGCCTTCCATTGCTTAGAAAACCTCTCCTGATTTTTTGTAATCTATAATACGTTCCTATTCAGTCTTTATAAATCATTCATTCATTCATCAGCACTGCAACTTCCGTTGCAGCAATTTATTTACAGCTGGGATTTGCTTCTGTTGCACGTCTATCATATATATCAGTGTATTTCTGTTGCATGTTCACTGTTAAAGACCTTTTTGTACTGTTTATATATTTATAACTTATAAGTGCATGAAGACTAACTGACATACTCCTCTACTGCACATTTCGGTTTTTTAATAACTGAACCAACCGAATTGTTTTGGTTCGGTTTGAAACACTACTTCGGGTGGTTCGTTGCGGTTTAATTATGCTTGAACTCCATAAAAGGGTACATATATCCTTTTAACCCTTCCACCAAACAGAGCCTTACCAAAATCACTTTTAAGTTGAGTAAAGAAACTATCGTCAACAACTACCAGATTATTTCAGAATCTGAACTAGTTAGTTAAAATCAAATCAGACATAGAATTAGCATCATCATGAATAAAATTGCCTACAATAAATAGATTGTAGATTAATGAGAAAACAATGAAAAGCTTCATAGAACTGACCCCAACCAAGCCAAGTGTTTCAAACATTACCAATTAAGTGAAAGCTAGTATATTACGGGTTACACATACCTTCACAGAACCTTCCTCAACAATTGACATTCGTGACAACCGGGCATAATCATTGCCAATCTTCTTTTTCCACTCTTCCATGAACATCTGATTAATCTCATATATAATCTGGAAAAAAAACACACAATTTGACTATAATCACTCAATGCCTATAAAATAACAGGAGCATTTGACTGACAAATTTATTTGGAACGTGTAAATGGTACAAGAATGCATTAAAAGATTTATTTTCCTATCCATGATAACTCGAACACACTAACGGAAGAAGAATTAGTTAAACTATGACCTTTGTCATACCAATCTGCAAAAATGTGGGGGATAAACAACTTACCGGGATTGTATATTACTTTGAAGAAGAAACATACTTGTAAATGGCGTGGGAGAAGACTTTCAAGCAGGTCCACGGGGATCTTCTCAAGTCCTTCAAGTATTACAGTGTGAGTAGTGAAAGAAGATATCTTGCACACAATGTCCCAGGCTTTTTTCCAAGCCAAATGTTCTTCATCAAGAAGGATTCTCATGACCTCGACTATAGAAAGAGATGGATGGGTATCAGTCAGCTGTAGAGCAACCTGAAAAAGTAATTTAGAAGCATGAGTAAGTAATAAGACAAACACAGTCCTAATATCCGTCATTCTATTTTTTATAAATTATATTTAGGAGGATGCCGTTCAGACTAAGGAGATATAAAACCACTTCATACCCTATATTATGTTAGAGACGTGTTAGTATCTAGTGATTAGTCAGCAGACTCAACACAGGGCACCTAAATTGCTAAGAGCTAAAACCATACATCTTTGTACACGCACATTTGAGTCAAATTAAATAATGCAGAAGTTAGATACTACTCCCTCTGTCCCATTTAATTGTATACGTTTCTTTTCAACTGCTCGACACGCATTTCAATACTCTTATAAAATATAGTTCCATAACTTATTTTTGAGATTTTCTTTTTCTGAATAAAAATATAACATCCAAACTTTAATTCAGAAAAAGAAAATTTTAAAAATAAGTTATGGAACTATATTTTATAAGAGCATTGAAATCCGTGCCGCGTCCCCGTCCCCCAATGTATACTACTCAGAGGGACGGAGGGAGTATATATATTGGACATAATCATGTTTTAAATATATATGTCTGAACCTCTGAGGTCAGCACCACATGCGAAATATGAACCAAGGTGAACCCAAGAAAAGAAAATGCATCCTCCCTCGTAATCCAAAGATTGAAACTCATCTGAGAAAATGTTATTGTTTCTTGGTAGAGATGTTATATTAAATTGCAAGATATCAACTTAGCACCTTTTCCGGGAAATCATCAAAATTACTGTTGACGTCTTTGAACCTTCGAATAATATCTTGTATTGACGCTGAGACAAAGAAATATTGTTGCTTCAGTCGCAATTCCTTTCCCTGAAGTATGTCAGAATTTATGAGTGGGTAAGGGTAGACCTCAAGTTGTGGATAGAGTCAATGTAGATCAACTCAAGCCAAGAATTAAATAATGCCAACAAGTGTCCACAATAGAATAGTTTACAATTTCAAGTGTGAAAAATATTATGTGAACCTGATAGGAGCGATCATCAGGATACAAGACACTGCTTATAGTTTCAGCCTTCTGCCTGTTGAAAACAGCATTAATATAATCTCCAGTATTGTACGACTCCTGCAAGACAAGGATGAGTTTGAAAATCAATATCCAACATTAAAAAGAACTAGATACAAGTAAGGGATAGCTGAGTAACGCAATGTAATGTCCTTTGACAGAGAAATGGATACTCATTCACATCACCTTCAATTTTAAATAAGATAAAGTTATATACTGAAATAAAATAAAAAATAAAGAGCTAATATAATAGATAATCATATGGTAATGAAAGAAAGTTTTAAAACATTTGCAAGATACTCATATACAGTACATGATCAATTAAATATTTAATTAGCTACAAGCTGGGGGCAACTAAGATTTAAAAAGCCATTATAAGTAAATTACCATATCATATTGACCACTTGGTTTGGCTGCCCATAATCGCAGATTAATGGCATTCCTCGTTCCATAACCAGGTATTGGGTTGTCATAAGCTACAGCTTCAACCTACAAAAAATCAAACAAAAAGAGTTAGATGTTCTGTGTAATGAACTTTATGTACTGTCTTTATTTGCAATAATAGAAGATTTAAAGTGCAAACTGTCACTGTGATAAAAATGCATGCACTCTTAATCACTAGCATATGCCCTTGGTCATAAAGGAACTCACCATTTCTCCAGGTACCCATGCTTTTCGTGTCTCCCCGTTTACAAATTCTTCCTTAACTGTACCATAAAACTATTCCATACGTATTGCACCAAATGGAAGTAAAAACAAAGATCTTTTAGGAATTTATATACGACTACGTAAATAATAAATAGGTAATCATGAACAGAAATGGTATATTGTTGCAAACCTTCACAGGATATGACACATGAACCCGCTCTATTTCCCATGGATTTCCAAAATTTAACCAATAATCAGGTTGTTCATGTTGAAAACCATCCAATATGATCTGACGGAAAAGACCAAACTGGTAACGTAATCCGTAACTGAAGAATGGAAGTGCGATAGTAGAGTTCGTCAAAAAAATCTTACAAGAATCAAATTAGAACAAGTTGAGACAAATTAGATATATGAAAGTAATGATGAACTACAAATAAATGAACAAGATTTATGTAAGTAGTCCAATTCATATTGACTGCTTTTACTAATAATTGGGACAAAGTCAGATTATATTTTCAATTAAAAGATTATACTGAAATTTCCTCAAATAATTTAAAAGGACCAAATATAAAGTTGCAAGACGAGACCAATTAGATCAATGAGAGTAACAATGCACCACAATTACATGGTGAAGAAATATGTGACAAGTCCAATTTTTATTTACTGCCTTCATTAATAATTGGGACAACTTCAGATAACTGTTTCAAATGAAATAAGAAAGTAATGGTAAAAGCTTTAGGAGTATTTCAGAATTATATTGTACCCCATTGCCGGATAGTCTAATGTTGCTAGGGAATCCATTTGGCAAGCTGAAAGGCGGGCTAACCCTCCATTACCAAGTGCAGCATCTCCTTCCTAAGAAAAACAAAAGCAATAACTCATGTGTTCGTAGGAAAATATGTACAATCAATTTACTTTTAAAAATATTTTCCATTGAGACATCCCTCCTAACAAGCCTATCATATAACTCAATAAACAGGAACTAATTTACAATCAGTTTGAAGGGCAATCTGTATTGTTTGCAGAACTTGTATTCTAATGATTTCACATTTTAAATGGAGATTTTGCATTTACAAGGCAGAATTCGCACATGAAAGTAAGATTTTATGGTTTTACATAGACTTGTTTGCAGCTAAGTTTGAGTTAGAAATTTTTTTGATCAGGAATACTTGTTTGCAGCTAAGTTTGAGTTCAAATTTTTTTGATCAGGAATAATCTGAAGTTCAAAACTGGCTTGATTAGTAATCTCATACACCCTGTTTGACAGTTTTTGCAATCAAGAATCCTAGAAATCTTAGTGAAGAAAATGACAGGAGACATTACAGTCATAAACACAAATATATGTACGGATATTAGAGTTGCTTTTTTGTAACATGTTAATAGCAGGAGCTATGATACAAGAAAAGGTATTCTTAGGCTTCTATAGCATTCTTCATCTTTCCCAAACATTGGATTTACAGAGAGCAGTGCAACTTATTTAATTTTTTAACAATTTGCTTAATTATACTAGAGGAAATATGAAAAATACAAATACACAGAATAAGAGCTTAATATAGCTACCTGCTCTGCCACAACTTCAAAATCAAAGCCAAGCTGGCTTAGGGCATCAGCATATTGGTCCCGGATACCAAGATTAATGACACTATTTGATAAGGTACGTCCTGATATATGACAGAAGGTATTAGAAAAGGTAAAGCAACTATAGCAGAATCATGGGAAGAACATTGAATGACAAGTGAAATTGGTCCTTTTTTTAAGGTAAAGAAATGTTCCACAACTAGGATATCATCAGATTCGCACAAAAGCATACACTAGCTAGGTCTATGTTACTCGGACTATTCATTTTGCCTCGAAGTACCTGTGTCGGATCCTCGACACTTGGACATTGACACTTGGTGACACTTATTCTAGGTCAAAAACACGTCCATTTTTCAAAATAGTACTGAGCCCGACACCAGGACACGTATCCATGTCGGACACTTCTAGCCGAGTCCGAGTAATATAGAGCTAGGTTAATGTGACATATATGAAAATTAAACTAACAAAATAAGGGGGAAAAAAAATTACCCATAAGAAACTCCAGGGACAGGAAGTACAGGCGCTTGGGATCTTTCTTTTTGAAGTGTTGATGAGTATCATGCCACCGTTCAATTAACCGATCCCTCACGCTGTGTGATAAAGCCTGTGTGGACCAACAATCAGGTGATTTCAATATTGACAATGCATGACAGCTAATAGAGATTTCAAGACAACTAATTGCTTGGAACTTTTACTATGATAACATCAAGGCATAAGTCATGAATTACATCCTTATCCATGCTAATACAAATGTATCCATGGGGCTAACCTAAAATGAAGAATACCCGTGAGTCTGTAACCATGTAAAGATAAAGAGCCATAGAAGTGAATGGAATGCGTGATTCCAAGTTAGTACTCTACTGGTCCTAATCCACAAATATCGAGTTGAAGTTTAATGATTTAATAAAATAATGAATTCTGTGCAGTTCTCCTTCAAAATATGTAAATATCTTGCCACAATATAGCTTCATTAGTATATGCATTGTCAAAATATCCTTATCTAGAATATGTCGTCACCAACTACATCAGAATTCAAAAATCTGTTACTGCACATTCAGTTGCACATTCAGTTCTGTAAAACCTCAAACAACATGAGATAAACAAACCAAGCACGAAACTGCATTTCTCGCTAAATCAAAAAAAGAGAGGTCGACCTATATGATCTCCTCCTATTGCATTTATTCTCTTTTCTCCCTTTGAAGGCTAGATTTTTTGACTAAGAACTAATCCATCTCAGTGAATGATCAATCATAAACTCGATTTCTTTTATAAAAAGTTAAAAATGACCCGTTTACAAAAAAAAAAAAAAAAAACACACACACACACACACACACACACCAATACCACCTAACAAACAAGAGAAACATGAAAAGGGTTGTCAACTTCACAAACTAAGAATGAAATCAAAAGTAAAACAACATTATATTAACAAAATATAATCAACCTGGTAAGCTTCAAAATCATCAAAATTAAATCTTGATCGAGCCACTGTATACTCCACGTGATCAAGAATACTTTTCTGAAGACTAACAGGATCATTCTTCAAAAACCCATCCATCAATCCAAACATTCTCTCCGCTTTCGCCTTCCCCATGCCATCTCCCACAATCTCACCTCTCCTCATCACCCCTCTCTTACCCACCGCCTCACCGCCATAATCGAAATTACAACCATCAATGGCCTCCAATAATGCCTTCTCAATTCTCTCCAAATTCTCCTTCTCTTCAATTCTCTCCCCATTTGAATCAGTCACATAAAACTTCTTAACAAAAAACTCCCCCTCAAAATCAACTTCAGCCTTCTCAATCACAAGCCCGAGAACCTTAAAAACCCTTGTGATTACCTGCAAAAGCCCAATCCTATTCTTGGCTTTGATCACAAAGCATGTTGAGTCCAATGCGGCGTCGTTTTGGTATGTTATGGTGGGTTTTACTGGAGTAATGATCTGGGGTTGTGCTTGTGATGATTCTTGAGAAGTGACTTTGAGGGGTTTCAAGAAAATGGGCCTGGGTGAAAATGGACGGTGGGGATTTGAAGATGGGGAGAATCGACGCTGGGGATTGTGTGAAGGTGTGAACTTGAATGGAGATAATGATGATATTGCAGACATTGTTGTGTAAAGAATTTGATTAGGGTTGTTTAAAGAAAGCAGAGATGAAGAAGAAGATGCATTTGAAGTGTGTGTGAAAAAGAGTGTAGTGCACGGGGTGTGTGTGTAAAGATTTGAAAGATCCGAGGACATCATTAATAAACTCACTCACTTCGATAAGTCAAAGTTGGGAGTACTTTTGATTCCAAATTGGAAAGTGTGGTACTTTAAAATTTGAGTCAATGTACTCACTTTTTTCCTTTTTAGCCGGTTGAGTGAATTTCATTTTGCAATTTTATTGGAGCATTAAACTTTGAAACTAATTTTATAATCCTATTCATTGAATTTTATTACTATAAGTTACATTTAAGGTATTATCTTATCATATATTTAATTGATTTTTTGATATTTTACACAAAGTGTAAAAAAAACCATTATGCAATTATCAAAATCTTATGAAATATATAACAAAATATGTATTTGAAAGGCTATATTCACAAACACAATTGTACGAGTCTTCAAAAATTCTAGTACTTCGATTATTCTTAACAAAAAAGACAGGTTCAAGAGTACAAATATTGTGGGAAAAAAAATCATTGTGTAATTATCAAAATCATATGAAATATATAAAAAATATGTATTCGAAAAGCTAAAATCACAAACATAATTGTACAAGTCTTCAAATATTTTAGTACTTCGATTATTCTTAACAAAAAAACCACACCTATATCATTCTTAGATAGCTACAGATGACGAAACAGGAAACACAGTAATGCCACATAGGTGATTTCAGTTGTGTTCCAAGTAATGCCACATAGTTCGATTTCAGTTGTGTTCCATGTCAAGGGTCTCAGATTGTACGTTTTTAGCTTTTATCTCGTCTCACAGCCAAGATGCTATCTGGCAAGATTGGTCTGATTGTCGAAATGAGTGTTTATTGTGGGGAGTATATAAAAAAAAGAGAAGGCTGTGGAGTTTGTTTGTGGCAGGTGGAGATTATCTTGTTTGCAAGAAATGGAATTTGCGAGTTTGGGTCACAGTAATTCTTCCGTTGAACTACGGGCTCAAAAACCTTTTCACTTGTGATCAGTATGAAAAGAAAGATGCTAGGCATCCACATTAAATCTCCCTTTCGTATTAATTTCTTCATCGTATTAATTTCTTCAATCTGGTCTGTTATGATTTATTAGTCCGGTAGCGTTGTATGGGCCGTTATCTTCGGGAAGGACTATTGCATTACCCTACAAAGCCACAGTGTTGTTGCTCAAGGTTTTGGTAATTCTAGTCCCAGTAAAAATATACTAACATTACAGTCTATATAATGGCCTCCAGCAGATGTACCTACCTAAATCCTTAGAAATAAGAACTTGTAACAATTTACCACAGAACATTCTGTACACGATACTGAAATCTTAAAAGACAATGAATCACACATAAAATAGTGAAGATACTCGGTTTTAATATGAAAAAAATCAACCCAGATGTATATGAAATCACATTTTCTACTGAATTCAAAATTCAAAAGTACATGTGAAAATTTGAAAGAAACAGTGATAATGCGAAAAACTAATAGAACATTAACACAATTTGAGCTATTAAAACTTTATACATATCAGGCAACAAACTTTAGACACCGTGTATCATTGTGTATATTTTGACAGCGAGTGGAACAGAACCGTGTCCCACACCTTACACATGTATAATTGGAAGAGAAACCGCAAACTGTGCAAAAATGTCGACGAGCTACAGAGCTTGGAGGCCCAACAGCTGCTCTTAAGTAGGTGGGCACATGACGAGGCAAAGACTCTAGGTTTGCCTGATTCGAAATGACAATTATTGATCAAACCCAAAATGCAGCATGCAATCCGAAAAGGGTAAATATACATATAGTCATATATTGTACCTCATGCAAGAGTTCATGAAATGTTCTTGGTGCTTTCTTAGCATTCTCAAGTGCTTTTGCTTGACGAGTTTTGCGTTTCGTGCCCTTTGACTGCCTCTTCACTGCAGTAGAAGCACAATGAAAGAAGTAAGAATAACCCAAAGACTCCACACTCTCTCTTCACTCCACAGAGAGTCCAAAGTTTAAGTTGTGGGTGTTATTATTATTATTATGAATCATGGTCGAATTATTGTTCAAATTTAAAAGTGATAAGTATATTTTCAATTTTGATGACATAGTTTGTAGTAGAAAGAATGTCATAGTATATTTTAACCATGACATTTCCATATTACATTAAATAATGTCAAGCTAATCACTAATTTCAGAACTCAACAAACGTCTCACACAGTACGCTTGAATAATAATGTCACTCTCCAGAGATAGAAAGTAATTTGGAACATGAGCTCAGACGTGTCACCTCATATCAAGAGCTAGTAGAAACTATTATGAGTCTTCTAATATTTTTGTATCTTCAGTTTTGGCCTAAATACAGATTCATTTTAGCCTACAAAGACTAATGTGAAAAGCAAAAGCGAGCAACGTTTTAAGTCTTCAAAATATCTCCTCTTCCTTAACACACAACAATTTTCTCAGAAAAAATAATAACGAAATAGTAAAGTGCGAAACACAAATATTTGATTTAAAATAAGACCTTGTTCATCATCATCGTCAAGGGAAGCATCAGAATCATCATTAACTTCAACTGTTTCTAATCCGGGATTATCATTTTCCAGAGCTTCAAGACGAGCAAGAACTGCCTACCATAACATCGTCACAACATTTAGTAAATACCGAAAAGCACAATTATTTGCATTTCAATTTCTTTCAATTTGCAATAAATAGAACTATCATTATGGCATTGCTATCTACTTTTATATGCCAAGAAACCGGTTACTAAATAAATTTCCACCGAAAAGTATACACACATATAGACACACAGAATCACAGATATTACAAATATGTGAAGACCTGACCTGGGTACGATTATCATTACTAGCAAGAGCAGCAACCATTTTCGGAGCGACTCGACGAGTTCGGGTCGACATTCGACGAGCTGAATTGGACATATCTTCATCCATCATATCTGCGCGTACAAATTAAAGAGTGTGATATGTGTATAATTACATTAAAAATAATGTGTTTTAATTCAGTTCAGGAGATTGCATTGACTATACATATTTGCCATCTTCCTTGATTTTAGTGTAAAGATTCCACCAAGAAGCTCTGGAGCTCTTGGTTTTAGCAATTGCATATATATCATCTTAAATAAAGTTAACAGATACTCAAGTTGGGAAATAAAAACATAAACTTGAAAATGGGGCTGCTGGTCTACTGCAGCATGTAATTACTAAATTCTAGTTCCGACACTGAACAATGACTCAAAAAGCATTTCAAAAGAAAGTTCCAATGTTTGAAGACATAGAATTAATAAAGATATGAATTATGTTAATTTAGAGATGATGCTGCTAGGCAGCCTAGCTAGTTATTGCATGTCGATTTACTACAAACTTAAGTCCACTTCCACTTTGTGTAATAGCCTGATGTTAGTGCTGTATAGCAGATTAGCAATGTAGGGAGGATCAATTGATCAGTACTTCGTTTTCATTCTGCAGAACCACTCCACTGGCCAGGAAAGGAGCAGCAGTTGACTTACATGTCCACAATTCTAAGAAGAACTCAGTATGAAGTTTGAAGGAGCAGGGCACCTCAGTTCAGCAATTTTTAATATCAGCCATAGGGCACTTGTTCTTGTTTGCGGATGTAAACTTAACAAGCAACTCAAATTTTAATTTCTGGATGTTTTACAATTGTGATTGTAAACTAGCTCAGTGGCTTGTCGTAAACTTATATTTTCTGAATTATTTTCTTTAATTCTGGCAACTTTCATTAAATTTCGGTTTTCAGGAATAACCAGAATATTAATTCCAGTTCGGTTTCAATACCGAATTTATATCATTTCAGTTTTTGGTAGCCATTTCTTTGACATTTTGGTTTCGGTCAACCGAATAAAAATTCGGTTCGTTGCAAGTTACTTTCTCACATTATATAAGTCTATAGAACGTATAAAGCCCTCAAAATCATAATCAACCAACAAGTACATATCCCAAAACAAAATACCAAAAGACAGTACACAACTACCTTCTAAACACAACGAAAGTAACTAAACCTCGTGAAATCTAAACACGTAACTTGATTAACACTACCAGCAAAGCTCAAGCAACAGTTACTTATGCTATCAGCTTTCAACTAGCTACATCAATCTATTAATTTTAAATAATTTTTACAAAACCCTAAGCTTAATCGACTCGTTTCCAAACCCGAAACATATAACCACCGCAAAACGAGCAAAAATTAAGCAAAATAACAGTCAATCAAGTACATTCATCATCAATGGAAACCATATGATAAGAAAAAATTAACCAATATGAACATTCTGACTAAAAAATTATTCACTAAACGAATTCAACTATAATCTGTTAATCAGATTATCAATACATACACACGTGTACATATATATAGATCGTGTGCGTATACTGAAGATATAAGGTCGAGGTTGAATGTACCTGAATTCCTGAAAGAAGAAATGGGCGCTGAGAGGAGAGGCGAGAGATGAACACTTTTTGTGTTCTTGCTTGTATGTTCTGGGAGCCAGGAGCCCAGGATCTGTTTGTTAATATATATATATATATATATATATATATATATATAAGCTTTAATTTCTAAAAAAACTTAAAAAAGTATGTTTCTAAAATTAGTATCGAGTAGTTTCTTATATTTATTCCTCCCTCCGTTTTTTTTATTCAAATTATTAATTTACGTCTTATCTATCAGACTAAATATACATGATAAAAACGAACATGAAAATTATTAAGAGACAGGGAGAAATATTTAATAAAATTAGATAATATTAAGATAAATATAATTTCAATTTCAGTTTAGATATTGAATTTAAAATAATGAGATATTATCAATCATCCGATATCTAGAATTTATTATACCAGTTCGACTATCAAATATAAGTTTTTTCTATTTTTATTTGTTTGCAGTTTGTTTTTATTTCGATTTTGGTTTGGTGGCTTGAGAATTTTGTTTTCGCTTCTTGATTATAAACGGTGGTATCGATTTGGTGATGAAATTTTGTATGGAATCACAATTCTGGTAGATAGCTTAAAATTATAGCCCCAGTGGGACATGATGAAGGGTGTAACAGTAATTTAACGAAAGGCATGAAGTGAGTATTTGCATTTGTAAATATATTATTTTCAAAATATCGTTTAATAGTTTATTCATGACAACAAGAGACGATCACAATTTACTTTGTTCGACTCGATCATTGGTGTTGATGATGTATGACTTTTTATTATTACATTAACATTTTTTTGTTTTAAAAAATAATTTTTTTAAATATAAAAAAATATGTATATATGAATTTATATTAAAGTATATACGGTTTTATTGCAGCGTGGTCTTGTAAAAAAATGAAAACTTAAAAGTAGTACTAACTAATAAAAACTTATCTACCCAACTAACATAAAAGAAAAGGAGAGGAAAAGGAACGAGACCCTTCCTCTTCTACCATGTCCAAACACATTATATTTTTCCTCTCTGAGCCATGATTATAACACAAAATTATTAGATAAGACTAGACACATGCATGTATAAAAAGGATCAAGAAAAGGATGGGCGTGGATTACTACAAGATATTACAGGTTGATAAAAATGCAACCGAAGAAGATTTGAAGAAATCTTATAGAAAACTTGCTATGAAATGGCACCCTGACAAGAACCGTAACAAACAAAATGATGCTGAATCCAAATTTAAACAAATCACCGAAGCCTATGAGGTATCAAACAATTCTTGTGTTTGATTTTATGTTTTCTGAGTTCCTTGAAGAAATTCAATTTTTAGCCTTTCCGAGAAACTCATTTAATTTTGTTGCAGTTTTACGACATATATAAATCACAATATTTTACTTTTATGTAGTTGAAATATTGAATGACAAGAAGTCTATGTGATGTGTGGTTCTGTATCAAATTCTGAAAACATGTATGATTATAATTTATATCTAAGAAAGAATGATCATCAAGTTTATGCCCTTGAAATTGCCTTGAATGTGAAAAATTGTGTGCGAGTAATGGTGTGGAGATGTTAGAGATTAATAATTTTTCCAGGTTCTGAGTGATCCTCAAAAGAGAGCGGTGTATGATCAATATGGTGAAGAAGGGCTAAAAGGACAAGTGCCGCAATCAGGTAGCGGAGGAGGGCCTGGTGGAGCAGCGTTTTATCAATCAGGGGACGGGCCAAATGTGTTTAGATTCAATCCTAGAAATGCTAATGACATATTTGCCGAGTTTTTTGGTAACTCGAATCCATTTGGAAGTATGGGAGGCATGGGAGGTATGGGAGGAGGGGGTATGGGGGGGATGGGTGGTATGGGAGGTATGGGGGGTCCTGCCTCTATGAGGAGCGGAAGTTCAAGATTTTCGGGTGGAATGTTTGGCGATGATATGTTTAATTCATTTGGAGGTAGTAGACCAATGAGTTCAGGCCCTCGGAAGGCTCCTCCAGTTGAGAATAGGTTGCCTTGTAGCCTAGAAGAACTTTTCAAGGGAACAACCAAAAAGATGAAGATCTCAAGGGAAATAGCTGATGCTAGCGGGTAATTTTTCATGCTCGTAATAAATTATCTTCTTTTCTTTTTTTGGATGTTAGTTTATCTTTTTATGTAGAAACTCAAATCACGTGGCTGCAATTAGATATTTAAATAGTCGTTGATTTGCTGATTGTGATACAAGAAACTACTATGTTTATGTTTTAGAACTTTGATTCTATTGATAGCTCAACTGCAGACGAACAATGGAAATGTAATTTGTGTTGCCTGTTCATCTGTCCACTGCCTTGTTGCTCGTTGATTTATAATAAAGTATAATAAACTGTTCGAACCAAATAAACCACACCTATGTGTTCTGACAAAAACTCTTGACCTTGGACAGAAAGACCTTGCCGGTAGAAGAGATTCTGACATTAGACATAAAACCTGGTTGGAAACGTGGGACAAAAATCACTTTCCCGGAGAAGGGTAATGAGCTGCCAAATGTTGTCCCCGCGGATGTCATATTTGTAGTCGACGAGAAACCACACAGTGTGTTTACAAGAGAAGGTAACGATCTGGTATGCACACACAAAATATCGCTTGCAGAATCATTAACTGGCTACACGGTCCATGTCAACACATTGGATGGGAGAAAACTGACAATCCCTGTCAACAATGTGATTCATCCATCTTATGAAGAGGTGGTTCCGAATGAAGGAATGCCTATACCTAAAAATCCTTCAAGAAGGGGAAATTTGCGGATAAAGTTTAACATTAAATTCCCGGCAAAGTTAACAGCTGAACAGAAGTCTGGAATCAAGAGACTGCTTAATTAGTGAGTTGGATGTTTCATGGAATGATACACCAGACCGCTTGTGAATTTTTAGTTTGATAACAGGTAGGAAATCATCTTCATCAATGGAAAATTTGACGATGAAGCAACGTAGCTTAGCATTGGCTTAGAATCATGTACACATTCAAGAATATTATTGACAGAACTGATGGACCATTGGTCGTGTTGATTTTATTCAAGAATCATAATCCCGCATTTTGATTTTTGGAAAAAAATCCTAGACCGTGTTGTATTTATGTGTGAAAATCACTATAAAACGTATAAAACGTAACATGATATGACGTTTTAAGAGTAAAACGCTCTCAAAACACTAGATCGTGTATTTAGCATTTTGAATTACAAAATAATAAGTCAAGATATCTTCTTACCAGTAGTATTCGTACCATCATGACACCAAGGGCCAACGATATTTTTTGCAACCCTCTTTTTTATTGGTGTCAAGTTTAAGCCATTTTAAGTTTCGAGTTTCTCCTCTGCAATGTTATGCTATTACAAAAAAAATGGTTATGGGCTCTCACTGTTCTAACAAATCAGCAAAGGCAGCAAATTACATTACAAAAACAAATTGACTTGCTCTCCAGGATTGTCACGCAAGAATTAAGAGGTTAATATAAAATATAAATTAACTTCTTCAATGGCGTAGGAGGGGTACTCCAAATTGCATAGGCAATTACAGCAATAATTTTACACGAACAATTATGCTCTAATTTAACTGGCACATTCTTTCTCTTTTTTTTCCCTCATGAGCCAATCTATTTCCTCTATTACACTGAAAGGATCAAGAATCAAAAACCTAACTCTATGATTATACACAAAAGAACAACCACTTAATGCAGCTGCACTTCTATAATATGTAACTTTAAATAAAAAAATAAAAAAGGATAGCTACTAACTCAAAGTTACCCGAAAACTTTACTTTTGGTCATACAACATTTTGTACTTCAGTCACTATAGTCTTCTCCAGAGGTTTCAAAGCTCTCTTCATCGTTGTTTCCGACTAAGCCATCATTCATATCTACATCATCATCCAAGTTATTTCTGACTGAGCCGTAATTCATATCTATATCTTGCTCCATATTGTCGTCGTCTTCTACAAAATCATTAACAGCGTCATATGCATCCTCATCACTCATTTCCACCGGATCCCATGTACTTGGGTGAGCCGCTACATTATACTTAGGTTCCCATCTCTGCTCCCTGTACCCAGTTGTGTCGGCATTGTCATCGGATTCACTTTCTTCTGTAGTATTATTATCAGGATGCTCATTTTGCATTGACCGCATTTCTTCACTAATCCATTCCCTCTCATTGAAGTTTCTTGGTGTTTCCTTGATGACAAAACTACTGTGGCCACCAAAATTACCAAGCACCATGTCCTCAGTTCTACTCTCACGTCTCCTCCTCACTGTGCGGGGACCACGTTTATGATTCTGTCCCTGTTCCTGCACCTGTCCATGTTTATGTCTCTGTACAAGCATGTTTTCTCCCGGCTGCATAAGAATTTGAGTCAATGGTTTCTTCACTTTTATACTTTGCTTGCCAGATCCTGATCTTGAACCCGGAACCTTTTTCTGAGACTTTCCACGAGGACGAGCACCACCACGACCACGAATCACCTGCTTCCCGGAACCAGACTGTGGTACCTGTGTTGATTCAGCCTTTCGAACATCCTTCAAAAAAGTAGACCTTGACGAAAGCTTCTGCAGATAATAAAGCCAACTCAGCAACATATTTTATGAAGAGATATTATTATTTAATTAGAATAAATAGCCATCTTTTAATTTTATCCAATTGTCACTGTTATCAAGATCAAAAAAGCATCCATAACAGTTAAGAGTTGTATTGCTGTCAATCCACGCAGAATAATTCCACCAACCCGACCCCACATACAGTAATAGAATTAATCAGTCATCTTTTTATTTATTTTTTGGCCTTTTTCACAATGAAAATGGAAGAAGAACTTAACTGTAAAATTCCCAGCTTCTGTGACACTATTAGTCTCGGCAGCTTTCTGAAGTGGAGTGTAGAAAATGGAGGAATCAAGCTCTAAAAGCCGCAAAGCTACAGCAGCAGTAGTTTGAGGTATCCAAGGAAGTTGTGGAACAAGTTCAGGATCAGACTCCTTGGCTGCCTTTCCTGATAAAGTACAGAAACCAAGCAATTCGGCCGTTGTCTCGTAATTTGATGATAAATAATCTTGCTTTATTACACCCTCCAATTGAGTTAGAATCTGCAAAGAATGTCTGACACTGAGAAGTCTATATGCTGTGATTATATATATCATATATGACATTAAGAAAGAATTCCTGCTACATGCCCTTCATGATACACAGTCCTCAGGTCTTTGTTTGAAAATAAATTAAAAAGGAGGCAGCATGCATCCTCCTGAAATGGTGCATGCTTTACATGAAAATCTGCTGATATTTAGACATGAAATTCAACCAAACAATTTTAAATAAAAGGTAAACTAGCAAATGAGCCGGCTGTATTGTAGTTGAAAAATATTTATTAGATGACCAAGTTGCTAAAGACGAAATATATACTGCGGTATCTATTCGATAGAATCTCCAAAACACATTCCCACTCATGCCCATTCAAAAAAAAAAAAACATCCAACAGCAATCATTTCATTGATTCAATCTCTGGAAAATAGATCTAACTTGTTTGTACTTAACGAAGAGCTTAATTATCTTGTCTCATGCAAGTAACTTTAAATATCACTTGACTAACATAACAATGGAGGTCATGTGTCTCCCATCTTAAAACTTGTCAAGAAAATTAGTATTATTAAGTTTAGCAAGACAATTAAAGAAAGCTCTTTATGGAGCAGACATAATAGATATTGGAATTTGAAATAGAATAACGTAGTGTCAGCCATTCTGTACAGGCAATGATAATCCACAATAACAGACCAAATCCCCCTCCCTCCCCGCCATAAGAGTGAAATGGAAGTAGCAACGTGATACCTGAAGCAAATCCCCTACAGAAGATGCATTCTGCAGCTTTTTCCCCCAAGTACTTCTACGGTCGCATGTCCAGGAAGATTGAAAAGCCTCAGGTGGAATAGAAACCTGTCATTCACACACATAATGACTGTGATCACAAAAAATGACAACCAACAAAACCAGCATAAAAAAGTTATCCCCAATTAAGGTAAAACGATAAGGTTATAAGCATATAACTACTCCATCAATAGTAATATTTTTAGTGGAAAGTTCTCCTCACCTCGATGAAAGACAAGAGAGCCTTGATTAGTCTGATTTGAGGGAAAGAAGAATCCAAAGCAATTGGCTTACTGGGGTTTACTTGCCACTGCTCTTCACATTGGATCAAAGATGCTGAATAATTCAACCCCTCGCCTGTAATACTAAATGTCCTCTGGCAAGAAGGACACCTATTATCTTCAAAAAGAAATGTGTCGAAACAGAAATCACAAATTCCCAAAAGAGGCATATAGCCTTTTCTTCGACTTGTCCTAGCATTTAGGTTCATTGAATTGATGCACTCCTTCCACACCCAAGACTTTAACACTTGATATCTCTTGTAGGCATTTAATTTCTCAATTTCATTCTTCCCAACGTCAATTCTAAAGGATATAGACGATTCTGACAAAGCAGTACGCGAATCACATGCAGCACTTCTAGGACTTCTGTGGCCAGCAAGATAACCAGAACAATAATCCATTTCAGTCACTTGATTTTCAGTACTGTTTTTGGCATTACCAACAATATCAAACAGCTGCAAATTCCTTCTCAAGTTCTCCTTGAAAGAAGTCTGGGAATGTTGAAGCATTATGTGCAAGTGTGATTCCCTTATTCCACGTGTATCCAAAGAAACCAAAAGAGAATTGAATGCCTATATTAATACAAAAGCTAAATGAGTAAAAAAGGCTAGTTATTGCAAATTGTACAACAATAAAATTATTAGTGACAATGTGTGTGTGTGTGTGTGTGTGTGTGTGTGTGAAATGTAACGTGAAACCATATTATTACCAGAATATTGTGAAAAATACAAAATCCAGATTACTGACTAGTAAACTGTCTTGGAACTTATACTCCCTTTTGTCTGTTAAATTGCTTGATTCAATGTCCTATTCACAGATAGTTGCAATTAAATATTTTTAATTCTTTATCTGAAATTTAATATTAAATTTATATACATTTTTGTAAAAATAAAGATTAAATTTAAATATCTCTAAAACCTTGAGAATTGTGTGCAAAAAGGCAAACAACCTATATAAAGGACCAGAGGTAGTATGGTCTTCATATATCATCTTATTAATTAAAAAAGTAAAATGTAACATGAGTAGGGATTGAATTAACGGTTAGTGGTTAGCTCTTAGCGGATTGAATTAGTTGTTTTTGACTAGCTGATTGAAGTAGTTGTTCTGACTTGCAGATTGAATAAACTGCTTTGGATGAAATTGTTTGGTAAATAGCTATTTGATTAGCCTTTTGTACTTCAACTAGACACATGTCAATCCGCTAATTAAAAAGATCCTCCAAGTCGCTTTTGCAAAATTAGCTTTTTGAGTCCAAACCGTTATTTCAATACACTAACTACCAAAACCAATATTAGATGATTGACATGGTCAAACCTCTAATATGGTTCAAACCTCTAATTTTTTCCCCAAACCTCTAATTTCCAAACAGGGACATATAGATAATGAAAATATATATATCAAACTTCTGCTGCATTTGGAATCTATATAAAATTGCAGAACCAATAAAAAAAACAGTACCTCTTCAGAATCAATCATCCTCCAACCACCATCACGTAATTCAACAAAGATTCTACCAGAACCAGGATCATGTCTAGAAGCAGATGCAACAAATTGCCAGTAACGATTATGCCTTCGATCTTGACCAAGAGGCAAAGATCTGTACACGTGCATTTCTTCTGCTCTGTGACCAATAAAAGATTTCAACTGTAACCTTGACCTTTCCGATGTAGACCCATTATGCTGAACTGTGGGAGTATTCTGATTCATGGAGGTATTTTCTACCACTAGATTCCTCTCATAATTCGTGCCACAAAGATTATTATGTTCCTTCCTGATATTGTCTAGACCGACAAAAGGCTCTTCTTTAATTGCAGTGTCAAGAGCAACTTCAATATTCTTATTTTCAGGAACTCCTGATGGACTGTAGCTGCCATCAGCTGCATCAGTTAAGCAAGGATCATGAAATTTACTCAAATTTTCATCTTTTAAGCGTCTTTTATCTAGTTGTGCTTCGGCCCACATTTGCTTTCTAAGAGCATTTGCTGCATCTAGACGATCCTGTGATGCATAAGATATTAGACAGAATAAAAATATCAAAGATGCTGTAAATTATTGCCTCATCTGATAATATATTAACTAAGCTGTTTTATTTAATCAAAATTGTTAGAAACTTACCTCTAGAACTGCACGAATAATGTTCCCTTCATTCACAACACTAATTATAGCAACAAGGGCACTAAGACGGTCCTCAACACAGAGAACACAATACTCTCCTTCACTAAGTCCCTGGACCCATTCCTCCCCAGATTTGCTTTCATCAATCTCTGCAACTCCTTGAGCAGGATCACTTGAAGCCACATCTTTGCCAGAATTATATATTTTATCCATAGGATTACCTATCAGAATTCATTATTAATAAACTCATCATAGAAGACTATGAAATATATAACACCTAGCAACAAAGTAAACTTACCAGGAACATCAAGGTCATTTTGCAGATCTGATGACACAGCATTACAAGAAATATCAACTGCATTTCCTGACAAAGAGCCAACTTCATAGAGACCACCGTCTTTATTTACATTGGACAGAGTACTCAATTCATCAAATTCGGGACCCTCAGCAACATCAGATTCAGAATCATCATCTTTCTCAACATCATCAGCAGTTTCCTCTGCTAAAAGGCCATTAGAAAACTTCTGTATCTTTTCCCTAGCTTCTGCAAGTATTTCCTCTGCATTAGCAGGATCCTTCCTAAAAGCAGGTCGAACACAGTAAGTTGAAGGAGCAATTCTCTCAAAGAGAACTGGGTCCCTGGATAAAGCAACAGAAATAGAGGCATCTGGTGTCTTGCTTGTTGATAGATCACGTAGACCAGATTTCTGAATCTTTTCTGCAAGTTCTAGTACTGTTTGTCCCTTACCACCCTCAAGACAAAGAACATGGTAAGCAGCAAATTTCACTGTCCCGGGGGTTAATCGATGCCTCGATCTGCGCTGGAGAGACGATCCTTTTTCTTGCATTACAGCAACTGCATTTTCTACAGCTGAACCATTGCGTAGCATAGAAACTATATCTTCACAACTTTTGACCTGCAAAAACAGTTTATTTATGTGAATTGGTAGTTTAATGCCCCACGTTACTTTTGATGCGCACACACACATATGTTTCTCGAAGCAACTTTGACGAAAAATAATAGTATATTAATGAGCGATTAATCAGAAAAAAGAATTCAGCTGTCACAACCAAATAATATGTTTATCTTCATCTACTTATGTCAAAAATCCTAATACATTTAAACCTCTTTAAAGCAACAACTTTGGGACCAAGAAAGAAATATTACTTTATTGAGAGTAAAAATACACTATCTACATTATGTTGGGGCCAGAAAAAAGTACTAACTTTAATGAGGTTATTACTTTATCAATTATTACTTAATCAAGGTTAACTGTATAAACGCCTCCACCTACTTGTACAAACATAATCCATTTATAATGGTACGAGGAAATATTTTACTATATTTGCCGTAGAAAAAAATTTTGATTTTAAACAATTTTGGGGCGGAGAGTGTAATAGTGTATTAATTTAGCTATAGCCTATAGTTCGTTGTCTTAGTTTCAAGCTGTTTTTTTATTTTCTATACTAATATTGTAAATCCCACATACTGAAAAGCAGATAGAAATGATTATCGACTACTGAGACTCTCTCCTCACGAGTCGCCATTCAGACATTTAAACATGTCCCTTAATCTTATTAACCAAAGCAAAACTGTTGATGTAATCAATTCTCTTGGCTTCTCCAATCAGAAAGATTTTGGGGTCTTCCTATAACCACTTCATTGCACCTTGTGCACATATTCAACTAGAAAAAGTTAACGCAATTTATATGAGCTAAATGACTTATCATAGGCCAATCTACAAGTACCCTAACGCATCACGCTGCAAGAGAAAAGCAGAAGAAAGGCACCTCATTGTCATGCATGTGCTTTGGTTCAGTACTCTCCTTCCTCAGTTGTGGCCCAAATCCGGCTGAGAGTGCAAATTGCCGCAAAATTTCAGGCCAGGTCAATGGGTTTAAGTGCTTCTGCCAGCTGCGTATATCAAAACCCCACAAAAATGCCTGACATAGATATTGCACATAGTAAGGCATAATAAAGCTATATATGGATATGCACTAAAGTAACTTGAACAGATATGAACCTACCCCCTCGACAATATGAGGATGTCCACCTTCAGGATTAGCAACAGTATATTGATTAGTTCCTGCTCCGCCGCTTGGAGTCCTTGCACCCTCCTCAATATCTTTTATAATTAGATTTAGTAGAGCAATGTGTATCTCAGCCAACAACCTCGAATCCTGGTGTAGTGAAGCAGAGAAGACATGTTGCGATGTCAAGTTAAGGAAATGAACAAGAAACACATTAAGCTGCAAGAATATCAATAGATACTTAGGATGTAACAGATCCAAGACCTGAAAGGTAACTTACGTAATCATGTAGTGCTTGAATAAATTCATCTAGAGTGAAGGGCCAAAGACCAAGAACATCAGAAAAGGTGACACAGAATCTCCAAACCTGAAGCCAAATAGCAGGATGTTAAAAATATGAAAATATTATCCTCTTCAGTCTTCAGGCATAAAATGGGGTCACAGTCATTGCAAATAGTAACCAGTTCCTATTTATGGCATGCATAACTGATAATACACAGGCAAATGCATCACATCAACATTTTACCAACTTACCATAATGTGCAGATATCATATATCCAACAGAAGGATACTCCATTTGTTTCAAGAAGTTAATAAACTACATTGGATATAATCCTAGTCCTTTATCTTCCAAGAATGAGGGGGAAGGGGGGTTATGCATAGACATATGAGAGTAGTTTAATTCCCCGTAGCATAGGAGTTAACGGGAAAATATATATTACGCTGCAAACTTGCAATAGTTTTTGCTTACTGTTAAATTAGGTTGCAGCAGAAGCAAAATCGTTAGGCATTTACCATTACAGATTTAATATTTAAAAGAGAATTTCCCTTTCCACTGGCTACCCTCGTGTCTAGCTACAAGGAAAAATACTCCACAGGCTCATACATATATGTATAATCTAACCAAGCATGCCAAACTATTATAATTACCTACTCCAAAGATGACATGCAGCCAAGTGCCAATTAAGGTATTACATTCCACATTATACAATATGTGTGCATCAATATGCACATGAGCACTACTCAACCACTTCACTAGTTCACTTAAAACAAAAAATTAACAACTGAGGGCGCATACCATAAGAAGGTTACCAATGTTGTCCTCTGAATCAATCCAGGGTTGTATTGAGAACGGTTTTTTCAGTTGCACATCCTTAGGAGGGAATGCACATAAAGAATCTGCAGAACAAGATGTTTGGTCAGCTACTAAATAAAAACATTTGACACTAGTGTAGTAACTTATATGACTAGACTGTCTAAAAGTGGATATTCCATTTGAATGAACAAGCAGACAAGCCAGAAGAAGATTGTGAAGCAAGACTAACCTCTAAATGATTCCAGGTTCTGCAAAGTATCATAATCAAGGGAAATAATTGAAGGTAATCCTTTGCTTGAAGCAGCCAATTCCATCAATTCCAGACGTTCATCCTCAATCAGCTCCAATGATTCTTTGGCAACTCTGCGTAACGCTGCCTTCTCCATAGCTGCTTTTTGTTTCGCTGCTTCTCTCTCTCTGCGAAGCTCTTCCTTTTGTCTCATTCTTTCAGCCTTGCATTAAAGAAGGAAAAAGACTTTTAGAAGTACTTAAGAACAGAGAGATACACATCTCAATTTTTGTTCTGATAAAATGAAAGTTGTCTCTTTTTAGGTCATAGTCCTACTTTCAAAAGCTCCCTCTGCAAAAATTTCTCCCTCCTTTCAATTTCACGTTTTTCCTCGCGCTGATATTTCTCCTCCATCCGCATCTTTTCTCGCATCATTCTCTCTTCTTCCTTCTTCCTTTCACGCTCTTGCCTTTCCATTTCTTTCCTCATTAGCTCTTCCCTCTGTAGCAAAAGGTTAACCATGCAAGGACACGATTAAGTAATTTATACAAGTGCTATTCGAAATTCTGAGATTATAACTACAAGATCAAACCTTTCGCCTTAACAGATCTTGTTTCTCAAGTTCCTTGCGAATCCTTTTCTCATGGGCAACATCTTTTCCGGTTCGAACTTCATCACTCTGCAACACATTAGATCATATGAGACAATTTTTCGATCTTCCTGGCAAATGCATAAATAAATTGGTATGTAACATTCAGATACCTTGCGCTTCTGTCCTATTTGATATACATCTTCTGTTTTTAGAATAGATTCATTATTATTTGGAGGTGAAGAAAATTGTTCTTGAACTACTTTGTGATTTAACGAACTATAACTGGATGATGGCACTTGAGCACCATATTCCCTAGACAATTGTCCAGAGCCTTGCATGAGGGGTGATCTTTTCACATTAGAAACATCAGCAGGCAAAATATAGAAGTGAGATGGGCTTCTTCCATACGAATCAGGTCTGGAACTAGGTTCAGCAGGTTCGGAAAAACTTCTATCCGCAGCCTGAGAGTATTCAAATTCAGAACTTAAAAAATAAATCTTCAGAATAGAATAATATTTTCAACTTTGTGAAAACCAATCTTTTCTTCCTCTAAACACGATAATACAATATCATGAACATGCGAAGGATGCATATGTATTAAAATACTCCTTTTATAAATAAATGCCAAGAGGAACACAGGGAGGCTGAAAGGAAGATCATCAGATAAAGTATTTGCATGAAATTAGTACTTACAAAGCCTCTACAGGTATCTCTTATTTATATAAAAAGCAACACATCAAACCACTGTTTTTGCATTTAGTAGGCTGCCTACTCTATACTCTAGTACTGCTACCAAAATTACAAGCTGATGATCAATAAATATGAGTTTCCTAGCACTTTCTTGAAAACACAAAACATGCCAGATAAAATTAGAAGGAAAAAAATAGCATTTGAGTTCAGAAATAAGGGACCAACTTTAATTTTTTTGGGTTTAGATCTCTCGACCATCTTGCCCTCATAAAAATTCCCAGAACGTCCCCAAGGTTCCGTAATTACTGCTGCAAAAGAAACAGAAAAAAAAGGTCAGAACCATAACAGCAAAACCTGTTCAGAAGATGTGTGTGTGTGTGTGTGTGTGTAAAGTGAAGAGTAAAGTTATGACATTCAACAGAATAAATGGTAATGATATTCTATAGCAACAGAAAACAAATAAAAATGGAACAATATAAATCATACTGGTATAATCATCTATGATCTTGCTACATATAGTAGTGCTGCAACTTTTATGTGTGCTGCTAAATGAACACATCTGCGGACTTAACTTAAGGGATGTGCTGCTCAAATATGTAACTAAAAGAAACTGTATGACAGATAACTGATTGCATGCTTATTAAATACTACTTAATAGAGTAATCACCAAATCGAGATACCCTAGTGGAGGCCAATTCCCCACCCGCAACCCAAGTCAAGGGTTCGAATCCTCACTCACCCTCCCTTTTACTTCAAACTTATTATATGAACCTATATATAAAATTAGCAATTAATTAGACCCAAAACATAACAATGTCTGCATTGTTGGTTGCAGCACTCATAATAGTCCTTCAACTTAGTATTATCAAATAACTTAGTATAAAGTGCCTATCTTATTTAAGAGAGAAAAAACTAAGCATGCATGTGCAGATACAACAATATCACCAATAAAGACACACCTGCGGCACTTATAGGCTCCCCAAATGCACCAGGAGGAACTTCGTCAAATTCCATGCCAAGGACTGGGCCATCTTCCCTTAATGGCTCACCCAGTTGCCCCTCAACGCATGCAATAACTCTCTGCATCATCGCTTCCTGTGGAGACATTACGTAACTCCTCCGCACCAATGGCAAATCATCGTCATACTGACTCGAATCAGATCCTGGCCCTGACCCTGGCCCTGACCCTGACCCTGATCTTGACCTAGACATAGACCCAAACCCTCCATCACTACCTTGCTCTTCCATCTTTACTATATCTCTAGATGAACTAATCATCCCCTTGTTACCCACTGCAGCTGCTGGAGTCTTCTTCCCCGACCCTGACCCTTCCTTCTTATCCTTCAATCTTCTATGGCAAAACCACATCTGCAGTTGCCTATCCGTCAATCCCAATCTCACAGAGAGTTCAGCCCTTATCGCCTCAGATGGGTACATCTCAGCTGCTCAAACCATCAAAACCCCATCAACACAAACATCAAAACATACGGGAAACATACCAAAATCATATATCACACAAATAGGCTAAAAATCACAAAACAAAAATTACCCAGAACAAAAAATCACACCCAAAATCAGATTCAAACATAAACACAAAATTTCACACAAAAATTCAAACATACCAGCATAAGTCCTCTCAAGAGTTTCCAATTGAAAAGGGGTTTTCATCTGGCGTTTAGGCTTCTTGAAACCCTCAACTTGACCACTGTTTTTATTGCTTTCTCCATCAGACCCACTATCCATCACAGATCAATCACCAAATCAACCAATTCAACGGATCTCGAAACCCTCAAAAATCAAATCTTAAGGCTTGTAACAGAGAAAGATGCAAACTTTATCTCTTTTATCTATCGTATAACCAAAGAAACCAATAACCAAGAAACCAACAAGTCAAATTAGAGGAATCTAACATCTCATATGATGATAAATATATAAATTATAGAATTTATATCGGGTATATACATATACACAGAAATTAAAATAGTACGAAATAGATAGAGAGAGAAACAACAGTAATTACAAACAAGAATAGAATTTGTAGAAAGTAAAGTAGTGATTAAGAAATTATAGCAACATGGTGTTGTTCTGTATACAATTTCAATCTTTCCCATTGTTTTAATTTTTTAATTTAGATTTCCCTTTTTATTTTTTTCTTTGAGGGGGGTTGGTTTGATTCTTTCTATTCAATTTTCAAGATTTAACAAACGTTATTTTTGACAATCGATTTGGATTGAGTTAAATTGGGATTTACTATCATGTGTTCATGTGCATGCATATGTGTACATTCAATGTTTTGTGAGTATCTATTTTTTAAAGGAGAGTAGTTAATTTAAGGGGTTTGATGTGAGTGGTCCATTTGTTGTTTAATTGTTTTCTGGGTTTTTTTGGTATTTTGGGTTGAATGACATGTAAACTTTTGTTTGAGGATGTGGAAATCAATCAGTCAAATCTGTTTTGTGGGTTTGAAATTTTAAGGTTTCTTGTTTTTTCTTGGACTTGTGAGTTGTGTCCTGTTGTTCATAGTCCTGGTTCTACACTAGTGTCTTCTTGCTTCTTGAATGTTCATTGGCTTTAAGGTTTAATCTATAAAAAAGCTACAAACTTACGGCATGTAAAATCTCTCTAGTATTCGTAGTATCTTTCGATCTCAGGTGCAACGAATCATGGACCGATTACATGTTCGTGTGAACTTAATTACAAACATTTTAGAGTCTCAAATATTTTTATTTAAAACCGATTCATCCTGTTTCAAGATATTTTATTCTTGTTCTTGGATGAATAACTAAAAGACGTAAATGTGTATGATGTTTAGGAATTAATTTTTATTTTACTAATGTTATCATTTTTATATAATTATATGTACCTAATGTAAAATTTACTAAATATTAATCAAATCAATTAAAATTAATGACTCAATATTATATTAAACACATAATTCTAATACAATATCATATCTATACATTTTTTATATTTTGACACACGGTGTTATGTCATATTGGATTAAATCTTTTTAAACTAAATTTTTTAAAAAGTATATAAATATGACTATCATCGCCCACAGTAAAATTTGTTAAATTCGAGTCAAACATAATGCCCCTTCAGTACTCTAAAAGAATAAAACATTCAATATATATAAATATCATAATAACTCTATTGATGACAAATTTTAAATTTTAAATATTATAATTTTTTCCGTCAAAAAAAAAGTATTATAATTTTCTCACATGTTAATTTTTTTAATACTATCTCGTCCTCTTTTACCTATAATCAAGCCGTGCCGGAGGGTATGCGAGTTGTTAGACTGAACAACGCCCATATTTTTGAGGGCACATTGTATATGTATCTATTAATTGAAAAAAATATCATCTTAGAAATTTTAAAAAAAGTTATATTAGTCTTAATGATAAAGTAATTTATAATTTTTTTAAAATAAAATTAATGAGGAAAATATGTAATAAGAATATTATTCTATTTGATTAGTAATTTAGACTGCTAATTTAATTTATTAAATACAACGGTCAACACTAGTTCTCGTTTACATTATATTATTTTTAATAATTCAATTTTTGGATTTCAAATTTATTTTAAATTAAGTTTCTATTTAATGTTTATATATTCAATGACAAAGTTAAATTAGAATTAATTAATCAGCTAGTTAGAGTTTTACATTTTAATAAATTTTACATTTAAATTAGTTTTTGTATGATTATATTTTTTTATAATTATTATATCTTACTAACTTTTACTTGTTTTTCCAGTTTTTTAATTTTATAATTATGTCAAAATAATAATAAAAAATGATTAATTTTTATTAATTTTGTTGTTGGGGCATATATTTATAATTTTGCACAGGGCACCCAGAAGGCCCTGCATATAATTTTTATTAAAAAATTTATTCCAAAAAATATGTTTCCCCTCTTTTTTCACAGAAATGGTAAGAAAACTATAATTTAATCCAACAGAGAGGTCAGGCAGTCCCAATAAACCAAACACTCATGGGTGGCCTTAGTTGCCGTTTGAATCGTGTGTTACTCCTTACACTTGCACTTGTACTAGGTTACTACAAATATTCAAGGTAATTTCTTCAATGGATTTTTATCTGTGTTTCACCCACTTCTATGTGCTGTAATAATCATTCAGTCTCTACTTTCCATGTGTTCTTCACTTACATTTATATATACACATATATACTAATATATACATACTCTTTTAGGTTGTGATGGATAAAATTTTGCTTATAACAACATAATGAATTAGGCATCTGTTCTAGACTTTCTAATCTTGAATCTTGATTGATTTTGATATTGACCCAATTGAGGACTAGAAAGATACATAAACATTTTGCTGCTTTTCTAATCGAACCCTGAATTTTTGAAATTACAAGGCAATGAATGCATTATGTTAGTTTTGATAAAGTTGAATCTGTTTTTCGGTTATATTCCTGTACATTAAAGAGTTCTGAGGTGAGTAATGTGTTTTTTTAAAAATTGCAGTGCCTTGGATTAATTTTGTAGATTCGGAGAAGTTGTTGTATTGTTGTCATTGTCCTGAAAAGGGATTATGTCTGGCATAGGTATTCTCAGGCGGCTGACTCCCACCACTAAATGTGTGACTAACGTTGTCTTGAAATCTCGCAAAGGTAGTTCTCATTCACTTGTCTTGGCTAATGCACTTCAAATTTAATGCGGAGACTATGAACTGATTATGAATTCTGATGTTATCCTTTTATTGTTCACCATACTGTAACTTGTTTGCGTTTCTCGTCACATATCCAATCAAAAATTATTCTGTCTTCGTATTTAACCAGGAACGTATCAATTTCATAGGACTTTGGATGAGAGCATGGCCTTTGTTATTGTTTTTTTTTTCATTTAACAATTTTATGACAGAAATCTATGAGGTTTTATTAGAAAATGACATGTATTGTTGATGATTATTTACCGACTTTTATGCAGCACCTGCTTCTTTCTTTCACTCATCCCCTGATTCTACAGTGGAAGTACATTCACAAGAAGAGGAAGTAGTAATTGCCTTGGGAAGCAATGTGGGTAACAGGCTTAACAATTTTGATGAAGCCCTTCAGCTGATGAGGAGATCAGGAATCGATATAATGAGGCATGGTTGTCTGTATGAAACTGAGCCTGCTTATGTTACTGAGCAACCTCGATTCCTCAACTCTGCCATTAGAGGTGTTACAAAACTTGGTCCTCACGAGTTATTGGGAGTGCTTAAAAAAATCGAGAAGGATATGGGTCGTACCGGTGGTATAAGATATGGGCCAAGACCAATAGACTTGGATATATTGCTATATGGTAAACACAGGATTCATTCGGAAACTCTAATTGTTCCCCACGAACGAATATGGGAAAGACCATTTGTGATGGCTCCGCTGGTCGATTTATTGGGATCTAATGTAGACAGTGATGTTGTCGCCTGTTGGCATTCCTATTCAATACATCCTGGTGGGATTTTTGAATCATGGGAAAAACTTGGTGGCCAATCTTTGATTGGAAAGGATGGGATGAAAAGGGTGTTACCAGTTGGGAATAGCTTATGGGACTGGTCTGTAAAAACCTCTGTCATGGGTATATTAAATGTTACTCCAGATAGCTTTAGCGATGGAGGAAAGTACCAGTCTGTGGAGGATGCAGTTTCACAGGCTCGAATGATGATATTGCAAGGGGCCGATATAATTGATATTGGTGCGCAATCAACCCGTCCAATGGCATCTAGGATTTCACCTGAGGAGGAACTGGATAGACTAATTCCAGTCTTAGAGACCATATTAAAAATGCCCGAGGCAGAAGGGAAGCTTCTGTCTGTGGATACATTCTATTCGCAAGTTGCATCTGAGGCTGTCAGTAAAGGTGCTCATTTTGTGAATGATGTTTCCGGTGGTCTGTTAGATTCGAAGATGCTTGATGTTGTTGCAGAACTGAAGGTTCCTTATGTTGCAATGCACATGAGGGGTAACCCCTCTACTATGCAAAACAGTGAAAATCTTCAGTATGATGATGTTTGTAAGGATGTTGCTTCTGAACTATGTGTGCGTGTTCAAGATGCAGAGTTGGCGGGCATCCCAGCTTGGAAGATTATAATTGACCCTGGAATTGGTTTTTCAAAGAAAGTTGAACATAATTTGGACATCCTTATGGGTTTGCCAACTATTCGAACAGAGATTGCCAGGAAGAGCCTGGCTGTTTCTCATGCGCCTCTATTAATTGGCCCTTCCAGAAAGAGATTCTTGGGAGACATATGTTCTCGATCTGCTGCAAGTGATAGAGATCCAGCAACTGTTGCTTCAGTTACCATGGGGGTTTTGGGGGGCGCAAATATTGTGAGAGTTCACAATGTTAAAGATAACGTGGATGCTGCAAGGCTTTGTGATGCAATGATAGAAAGGAGAGCATCTTTTGCATGATTGTGAGTATTGTAGGTCGGAATATACTAGCCTTTGTGCTAGTGTAAACAAAGAGTAGTATGCAGGTTTTGTTAAAATGACCCAAATAGAGTTTTTCACTTATATTTAATAAGCATGAACACTAGAGGAATATCTGTGGAGGATGCAACCTTTGATTGTCTTGTTGATTGTTTTATGAGAAAAGAGATAAGTACACATGGCTGATCGAGTTGTAGATGAGGTGGTGATTGATGGATGTATTTCGTTATGTGACAGTTCAGAGGTCCATAGGAGTGGGGTTTTGGACAGAAGAAAAGTATAGGAAGATCGGTAATGGTCGAGTTGATTGAAAAATATATTGAATCTGAGAGGCCTAAAGCATTAGTAGGAAGTTTTTTTTTTAGAACAAGGTTTCGTCCAACACCTTTATAAGAGTATTGGATCTTTGAAAGACTGTTGTTCTACTTGTGTTGTTTACAACATTTATAAATAGGATGCTTTTGATGTATCAGGTTATTTTATTATAGATGCGTTATGAACTTCATATGATTTACATCAACTTCAGCAATCATGCTTCACAGTGACAAAAATTATTGTATAATGTCGTCTTCACTGTAAGTTACACTTGTACTCTTAGATTTTATTCTATGTTTTCTTTTTCTTAGTACCTTGTGTTTTTGTGTAGAAGTATGCATCTATGTATATAATAAATTCTGTTGCCTCTTTGCTACCGTAGCTTCACCCGCTTGAAACTTTACCCTTCAGCTTGCCAAGAATTACAATACTTCCACCGTTACTACTATGCTAATAAGTGGACATCAGTCTACCACGTTATTGTTTCCCACGTGCACTCACACGCACACAAAACCTACACACACAGATTGTTTACCTCGAAGCTGCAGAGCATAGAAGCGAATGCAAGGCTTCTCCAGGAAGATTTCTCTCCGCCGGCTGCAAGTACAACCCAGCACCTGCAATTGGTAATTCTTTCCAATATTATAACCAAATCAAATTTGAATTTGAAATTAGTGTGTAGATCAGTTCTGATTTACTCATTATGTTCTTCCTCCTTATTACATATTACAGTTAATCAACCTGCTCAATTGTTTGAAAATCATACAATGTCAAATTTAATTGAATGAAATAGACAACTTCTTATTCTGTTATTATCTATGATATGTTTGGATTTCATTTCATTTATTTTTATTTTTGTTGGTACTAACTGTTAGTTGTCATTTGCTAGGATGATCAAGATTCCACCAGACCATGGCAGTTGTTTACTTCCGAAGATATAATCCTAGGTTCGATTTTTTGTTTATTTGCGGTATACATAGATTGTGAACTGCATTCGTTTATTTTTTTGTCTATCTGTTAGGTTACAAACCAAAGAGTGTTAGAAAGCGCAAGAAATATGGAGGGAAAAAGAATATCTCTGGAAATTCGGCTAATAGATTTAGTTATCCTCTTTCTCCGCTATCTCCTCCTAACAGTGGTATTTTCAAATTCTTATCTTTTGGATTTTTAAACAATTTGTATTATGTAATTATGTAATGGAATTAATTCAGATTTATATAATTCTAGCAAATACATCATACCCAACACATGCAATTCCTGGGACTGTTAATCAAGGCATCTCCAGTTTATCAGTTGGAGGTACACATATATGTGGCACTAATTTTGTGAAAGCACAATGTTCATTTCATTCTAAACTGAACGATTTTGTCTGTTTGTGGCCTTGAGAAGAAGAGTTCTTTTACCAGGACTCCACCAGAACATGCAAGTCCTGGGACTTTTAATCAACGCATCTCCAGTTTATCAGATGAAGGTATAAATATCTATAGCACGGTCTATGCGTAAGCACAATGTTTATTTGATTTTAGAATAAATGATTTTGTCTGTTTGTAAGGTCTTAAGAAGAAGAGTTCTTTAACTAGGACACCACAGAACATAGACTGTACAACAAGAACTCCGTTGTCTGACATTAGTAACATTGTTGGAACCTGTCGCACAAGGTCAAAGACTCGAAGGTCTCAGGCTAATTTGGATAGTAAAACAAGAAGCCGTTTTTCTGAAATGTCATCTGAGAATGTACACATAAACAAATATCTCCAAGATGACGACATTGGTATGATGACATTGGTATCATAACAAGATTTCAATGCTGCATAATTTAATTAAAATAATGACTAAGTGTGAATGTACGAGACAATAGTTTTGCTATTAAAAGAGCGAGCTATGGCAAATGCAAAGCTGATAGTGTAATTAAACATTGTTTTCCTGCTTCGGAACTCTTTAACAATTTAAATTTAGTTTTTACTAGAACCAGGAACTTATAAATAAAGTTGAGGGAAATTTGTGTTTGGATGTTGAGATTGTGTTTTTTGTTATTGTAGATGGGAGATCTTTCTGTTGAGGTTAATTAGTCTAGGAGATTCGCATTGCTGCTTAGGGGGACAAGGGGAAGGTTGTAGAAGCAATTTCTGAAGGTATTCAGCTTTCGATTTTGTGTTCGCGTGTGAGTCTGTTGTGTGGAGTGGAGTGTTTCACATGAGAATTTTATGAGCAGAGCAGATTCAGATGCCGTATGAGAATTATTTCTGCTATATGAGAATTTAATTCGTTAATTGAAAAATGAAAGAGACCACACAAGATCCCATTAACTACTTGATAATTTTAGTATTGAATTAAGCTTTGTTATATTATCAGGGAATTAATAAGCACAATGCTTTTTCGTATTGTGCTTATTAATTCTTATGATTTAGACATTTATATTCTTAACAATCATAATTATGTGGTTACGTGTGTTTTATGTTTATGTTGTTATATTAGTAGATCTTAATTGTAATGTAATATTTTGTTTATATATTATGCCAAGCATGATTATGGAGATGTGGAGGCATACTCTTGGTGATAACATGATGGTGAAATGAGGCCTGTGCATATTAGGATAGGGGTTGAGTAGTTCGATTTGATTTAATTTTTAACTCCCTATCTGCTTTAGCATAGTCGGGTTAGGAAGTTAGGATTTGTTGTATTGCGCTAGACTGTTATGGCTTAGTTAACCATAATTATTTCCTTTTCTCGAATTTTTGTTAGGGGATTTTGATTTTAGTGTCCGTGAGTATGCAATACAATTAGCCGACAAGAAACCCTGGAGCATGTAGTTTGGTTTTCCCATAGTTACAAGGAAACGGGTACGCCCCCACGTATCCCGAACCAGTTCGTTCGACCCGGAACAAGGGTCGTTTCCGACCCAGGTCGCCATAATTCGCGTCCGGTTCATCAATTCCGGCGACCCATACAAACTCCGACGACCAAGTTTATTTTAAGAAGAAAAACATCAGATTTAATGTACGCACCATTGTTCTTGCTGGGAATAAACAGATCTATGATTTAGATGATTCTGACTTTTCGTTTGCTGTGATTGTATGCACAAAAGAAGAAGAAAATGAGTGAAGATGAAAAGGAACGGTGGGTGTGTGTATATCTGTACTGTAAGTATATGCAACACAATCGGCCGCCAATAAAAGGATTACTAGGGTATATGTGTTGGGCTTTTTATCTCCAAGTCCAATACATTTTAAAATGAATTAACAGTGACTGTTGCAACTTGCAAATACATATTGTTTGATGATAGCCCTTTTCGGCCCAATCACTTCATAAATCATAAAAAATATTTCAAAACAATTTTATTTAATATAATTTTAAAAATATATTAATTAATGTATAAGTTATTGATTAAACTGTATATTTACTGTAAATATATTAATTTTTTTAAAATAACTCATCGTACCCGTACGTTCCTTCGTACCCAAACGTTCCGTCGTACCGGATTCACTGAAACTAATGTTTCGCGTATCCGATTTCGTCCCCCGTATCGAATCGAACCTCGACCCATGTAACTATGGGTTTTCCCCGTCTATTACACTTTACAATATTTTTATTGTGATGAGGACAATTATGGAGTTTCTGAATGAAGGATGGAGGTTTTGTCAGATTTCATTCTAATTTCTTCTTTACCCTGGGTAATACTGAGTAATTGAAGTTATATGCTAGCAGGTTTGATAAATTTTCAGTGACAAGTTCAGCAGGGTTGAAATAGAGAACCAGTGATGGTCCATTGCTTTTGGCTCATGATTTCAAAACCTTATATGCCTATTTTCTAACGGGTTAATTATCAAGTTGGTCACTGAAGTGGGTTTAATGTATCAAGTTGGTCACTGAACTCAAAACGGTATCAAGATGGTCACTGAAGTGGCAATAAATATCAAACAAGTACCTTGAAATATAGTTCAACCACTAAAAATATTATTTATAAAGTTTTACACATTATTTTTAAATGTTACCACAACCAACTAAAAGGTTATGACTTCTAGTATTTAAAATAATATATTTATATTTTATCAAGTTTATTTATTATTTATATTTTATTATATAGTTATTTCTTTGTTTTAATTAAAAATAAATAATAAATAAACTTGATAAAATCTAAATTTTTTGTCATAAATATTAGAAGTCATAACCTTTTACTTGGTTTTGGTAACATTTAAAAATAATGTGTAAAACTTTATAAATAATATTTTTACTGCTTGAACTCATATTTCAAGGTACTTGTTTGATATTTATGGCCACTTTAGTGACCATCTTGATACCGTTTTGAATTCAGTGACCAACTTGATACATTAAGCCCACTTCAGTGACTAACTTGATAATTAACCCATTTTCTAACATTCTTGATTCAGCCTGGAGTTCTGAGTTAAACTTATTTTCTCGATGCAATATACGTGATGCAGGACAGGAGCACAACTTCAGTTACAAGGTAAACCGAATTGCTTTCTATTGTCTGCAGTACTGTTAGAGGATATATTGTTCAATAGCTGTTGCAATTACTTGGTAAGAATTGTAGCTTGGTTGAGAATGCAGTTACACATTACTATGTATTATTTCACCACTCCTAGCTTAAGTTTGAAAAAATTGGTATAGTTTTCTGTTTTTGCATGTGATATCGGAGTAAAATTTAGATAGCATTACATATGTTGGTCAGTTAGAATGGACAGATGGCTGATATAATGAAAGACAAGGCCCAAGCTGCCAAGGACAAGGCCTCTGAAATAGTTGGATCTGCCAAGGACCGAACAGTGGAGTCCAAGGATCAAACAGGCAGCTATGTTTCGCACAAGGCAGGCGCGGTGAAGGACATGACATGCGAGACGGCTCAGGCGGCTAAGCAATTTCGACTGAGAGAACCTTTTATTCCGCGAGGAATAGGATGATGGACTCTGAGAGGAATGAGCTGCTATATGTTTCAAACTTGCTATATGTCTGTAAACATCGTAAGATAATTTAATGTCAGTTTTATTTATTATACAAAACCCCTGCACCGCAGGCATAAATACTAGTTGTTGATTGTTCCTTTTACTCCTTTTAGTCAATGAGCATAATTGTGTACTAAATTTTTTAATTGATTCTGCCCCAAAATCAAGATAACTTTACAATTGTATATTTTTAGAGGTGATGTTGATTACTTTTCAGTTTTCAGCCATTGCAGTGGTCGCAGCCTATAGTAATCTTTGTTATAGCTTGTGTTAGACTTTAGTCACTGACTCACTGCTACGGTGCCCCTAGTACGCCCTGTTGTTTTACTTTCTGATTAGGTGAAGGGCTGCATATATATCATACTGGTAAATTTTGTGTAGGCAACTGGAACAAGATAGACGGAATGACTGAGCACGCAAGGACTATTGTACTGTACAATTCATTTTCCAGCTTGGACTTAATTTTTTTCTCTACATGAAAATTCTGGCTCTTAATCTTAGTTATTATTTACTTATATAGTTAATTTTTTTTTCCAACTCTGTAACTACCTGGAAATTCTGGCTCTGCATCATTTAGTAATGTAATTTGTAAAAAATTTCTATATGAAATTTTCGGCTCTGAACATTCTCGCCTGCCTGCCTGAGTGTTTAAAACACATGTTTCATTCAGCCATCCAAACTATGTGATGGACTTTCAGTTTGTTCTAAATTTTGATACCTCTGAGCAACAAACACTATAGAAAGTGATATGCAAAGGCATGTAATTATCGCATATAGTTAGAATTTTATTACAGCTGAACTTGTTGCTTTTTTTTTTTCTGGACAGGCCAGATGGCCAGTTGGGAAAAGTATGTGCAATTGGCAAAACAATGTTCCACAATAATCAGTTGTCTTAAGTTGCAGTTAACAAGAAGCTTTAATTTGAAGTAACTGGAAAGCCAATTCCGTGACGTTGTGTAGGAAACACAACGAATAACATACTGCAGATGACCCCGATTCCAACTGGTATTGTTGTGAGAAGCTCTGTAGTCTCATCCGATGGTGCTGGATAGAAGCAGCTTACGACCTCTTGATCAAACAGTGCAACAGCTGCAAAAATCAGTATCGACATGAAAGCATGCATGAAATCTATAAATCTCAGAGAATACTTGGCTGCAAGCTCGGGTGGCAAAGTTGTAGACCCATCAATAACCCACAGGCCACGTGGTGTCGCAAAACCATAACAAATGTTCCCCATCTGGTCCTTGAAACTATCCGTAAAGCTCAGAAAAAAACACGACAACCCACAAAGCGCGATAAGCACAGCAGTCATGGACTGGCCGACCGGGTCACAGTTACCTTGGTTCGTGAAAATGGGGGCTAGCAGCTGGAAAGCAAGAACAGAGCCTGTAGGTAAAAGATTGGCCAAATGCGCCGTGCTTTGAAATGTCTGGCTTATGGCGTTCTGTATCGCGGATCGCTCTACTGTTTTCGGTAACAGGAGGTAAGTTTCTTCAGTGCAATGATCTTCAGGTACTCCATAATCCCCATTATTGTCCATTACCTCAGTTTGATCTTCTATTTCTTCTAGCAAGTTTGTTATAACAAAGTTAAAGCAAGACTCTGCTTTATATATAGACAATTGCAGTTACATTACAAGATGGAATGGAGTGAAAGATACGAAAGCAACGCAAAGGTGGCTAGTGATGGATTGGAAGAAATAGAAACCTTTAACATAAAGTAGAATGAACTGAATTTAAGGAATAAAAGTTTGGTTTTTACAGGTTTTTTGCCGGTAATTTAGTTATGTAAAGATGTATATGGGTGTCATATTTCCTTTTTAGTGTGTGTAAAGTTTATTTGTCGTTAGAAAACATGTTTCTGGATCAACCAAATCTGAATGTTTGAGTGCGGTATTGACTCACCGCGGTCTGGGGTGCAAGCAAGGTTATGATTTTGTTATGCCATAAATTATTTTCTCTTGTCAATGATATGAGTTATCTATACTATCCTATCCGTATAACATGATGTTATTACTTTCCCGTCTCTTTTTAGTTGTCACCTTTGAGTTTGTGCCAGTCAAATTGATTTATTAATATTTTATCAAGTGAAAAAATAAAAAAAAATGTCACTGAAAAGAATTTTTAATCTACTTTAAGATGTAATTTTCAGTTTTTTAAAATAATGAAAGAGTGACTTATAATTTTTGGTCAAAAATTAGTCAATTTGACCAACAAAAATAGAAATGTAACAACTAAAAAAGGACGAAGAGAGTATAATTGAATACACTAATGATTGGGAGTTTGGTATATTTAATATTGATACTTTTCCCAATAATTAACATCAAGAAATGGGGCTAAAATAGGTCAAGAAATGGGGCTAAAATATCTGAGCATATAAGTTCTATATCCATACCCTCAACAAAAATCATGTCCGGGTTCATCCAAAAATGTATGTTCTCAGATTTGCTTCTTAATTCAGAGGCACCAAGTGAGGTACTATATATTTTAAACAATCACATAATCGTCTGTCCAAACTGACTGAGCCCTGAAGTTTGAACATGTCATTGTTCCATTGGATTTCTGTAACTACTTTTCCCGCTGATTCTATAAATTATAAACACATTCACTTTTGTTAATTTATGTAAATTGAAATTAGAACTTGTCTCACATCTGACTTTATCCTTTCTTCGAGTTTTAAATACCAACAATTTTTACAGCAGTAAAACTTGATTCATATAATCTGTTTATCTATACAATCAAAATAAACAAGTACCATGCACTTGATTTAGAAAGTATACCTCAGCTTAGCGGCCTGAGTCATTCTTCAACATGTAATCAGTGTCGAATGTCACAGTATACAGATCAGTACCAGATGCAGAGGAAGCTATCCAGGAATCCTCTTCGATTGATATACTTTGTGGAGATTGGTGCTGCTGCTTCATCTCCATTGTTTGGTCAGAAACATGAACAAGCTCTTGAATGTCAGCTCTGCCTGTTAAAATATTTATTTGTGGCCTATACTACTTATGTTTAATCATGTTACAGAATATTGATTTAATAGAGTAATATTTGAGGATTGATAATATATTAAAGCCTTAAATGTTATTTAGTAAAAGAAGAAAATAAACAGTTGCCTCTTTATTATGGGTACAGAGCTATATACATTGTGATGGACGATTTATATTCTCTTGCCATTAATTTCTAAGAGGCATATAAATAAGGGTTTAGGTCCCTGTTGTCTTTTCAGTGTTAACACCTTACAAATATAATTTCCATCCTTATTGCTGAGAGAGACAACAGAAGACTTATACTTACAAGGTTGCATCAGGAGGATACACCCACAGTTGTAACCTATACAAGATGTCATCTCTCAGCTCAGGTATGCACACGATACTACATATATGTATTGAGTAGACACATGATCCATTACTGTTAGTTATCAGGGTGAAGTCACTGTTATGGTATAGTTCTCTATTCATCCACACTTTTTTTAACATCTGGTATCAGAGCTAATTCAGTGTTATTCATACATATATGTGTTTTCATGCTGCTATCACTTTTTGTAGAAGGTATCATACGTTACAAAAAAAACTTTTTTTTTAATTTATGGATTCTTTAGGTAATAAGATTGATTATCTTATAATATTATTATCTCTCTATCTCTGTATTAGTGTACCAGAAAGTTTTATGCATATAAGTGACTTTGGTTATTGAGATTAATAGTCTGGCCCAACGGAAAGATTATTAATTGAAATAATTAAATTGTTGATAGTCACATAATGTACATTTGATAGATGCAATTTTGATTTAACCCAACGGAAAATTAAAAATTGTAGTTATTAAGTGGAATTTTGCATTAGTGTGTTCATCTTGTTTTTTGCCCAACGGTGATGCATAGATAAACATATTTGCATTATGTTATGGGGTTGTCATAAGTGTGTTATTGATCGGACCAACGAAAGATTAATAACATACACTGACTTCTCATTAATCTATTTTTTTTTTGGTGTTAAAAATAGATTTATATGACTAACTGTTGTATTGTTGTTGGTTATTTTATTTTACTTGTGCCTGTGGAATTATTAAGTTTTATGTGAGCTTTTATATGAATTTGATAATTTTTCAGCATTGAATCCTACTACTATAAGTAACTGTCTCTCTGGAATCGAACCACTGAATGGAGCTAATTTTACTGCGTGGAAAGAGCAAATAAATATTGTTCTCGGCGTCATGGACTTGGACTACGCATTACGTGTTAAAGTTCCTCCCACCATACCTACGGCCACCAGCTCTATTGAGCAAAAGGCTGATTATGAAAGGTGGGAGAAATCTAATCGCATGTCCCTTATGATTATGAAGAACTCAATCTCTGTTGCTATTAGAGGTGCAATTCCTGAATCTGAAAGTGCAAAAGAGTTCTTGACTTTTGTCGAGGAACAATTTAAGGGTTCTTCTAAAGCTCATGCTAGTACCCTTATTTTAAAGATGCTCACCAGTAAATATGATGGAATTAGTGGAGTACGTGAGCACATTATGATGATGAGTGACATGGCCTCTAAGTTAAAAGGCATGGACATGGAGATTTCTGAAGGTTTTCTCGTTCACTTCATTATGACATCACTTCCTGCGCAATTTGGTCCATTTAAGATCAACTATAACACGCAAAAGGAAAAATGGAAGATGAGCGAATTAATCGCCATGTGTGTCCAAGAAGAAGAAAGGCTAAAGGTTGAAAAACCTGATGTTGCTCACTTAACCACTACGCATCATAAGAACAAAAGATTCCACAAAGGTGGTAAAGGCTTTAGGAACAAGGAAAAAGGGGTTAATACAAACAAAAATAAGTCTGGATCATCGAACGTGGGTTCCGCTAATGCAAATAAGGCTGGATCTTCAGGTAGTAACACTAATGCAGGTCCGAAATGCCATTTTTGTAAAACTCATGGGCATATTCAGAAGGACTGTGCAAAGTTTAGAGAATGGCTTGAAAAGAAAGGTATATCATATAATTATGTTATGTATGAATCCTTTCTTACTGATGTTCCTTCTAACACATGGTGGGTTGACACTGGCTCTATGATTCACATTACTAATTCATTACAGGGATTCCATTTAAGGAGGACACTCCGAAAGGGGGAAAGAACCATTAGAAATGGCAATGGAGAGAATGTACAAGTTGAAGCTGTAGGAACTCTTCCGTTACTTTTGGAGAGTGGTTTCACCTTGAATTTAAATGATGTTCTTTATGTTCCAAGTATGACTCGTAATTTGGTTTCTGTATCGAAACTTGATGACGATGGTTTTTTCATTTTTGTTTGGAGATAAAAGAATTGTTATTTATCATTACTCTCAAGTTGTTGGTTCTGGTATTCTAGATGGAAAACTTTATAAATTAAGTCTGGATAATGTCTTTGCTGAATCCCTTATAGCAATGAATGTGAATGAAAATACTATTTCTGGTGGGACCAAAAGAAAACGAGGTACCGAGAATTCTTCCAAATTATGGCATCAACGCTTAGGCCATATTTCCGAAGATAGGATGAAGCGTCTGATAAGAGAAGGAATTCTACATCCTCTTGATTTTTCTGATTTTGACCATTGTGTTGAATGCATAAAAGGAAAATTTATAAAGAGAAATAAGAAAGGTGCCACTAGAAGTAACAAAGTTCTTGAAATAATTCACACCGACATTTGTGGACCTTTTTCCCCTGCAATTGGTGGGCATAAGTATTTCATAACTTTTATTGATGATCATTCTCGTTATAGTTATGTGTACCTGATTAAAGAAAAATCTGAATCACTTGACGTGTTTAAGATTTTTAAGGCAGAAGTTGAAAAACAACTAGGTGAAGATATTAAAATTGTGAGATCAGATAGAGGCGGAGAATATTATGGTAAACACTCCGACTTGGGACAAGCAAAAGGTCCATTTGCCTTATTTTGTCAGGAAAATGGCATTATTACTCAATATACAATGCCTGGAACCCCACAACAAAATGGGGTGGCAGAGAGACGAAATCGTACCCTTATGGATATGGTGCGGAGCATGTTATGTAACTCAACTTTGCCACAATTTTTATGGTCAGAGGCATTGAAAACAGCTGTACACATTTTAAATCGGGTTCCTAGTAAATCTGTTCCTAAAACTCCTTACCAAATTTGGACAGGAAAGGAACTCAGTTTAAAATACTTACGTGTGTGGGGTTGTCCCGCAGAAGCTAAAATTTTCAATCCCGATATAAATAAACTCGATTCCAGAACTATTAGTTGTTACCTTGTTGGATATCCTGAGAGATCTAAAGGCTATAGATTTTATTGTCCTTCCCATACTACTCGAATTATTGAGACTAGACATGCAGAATTTTGGGAGTGTGGTAATTTGAGTGGGAGTGATAAGCCAAGAATTATCAACCTTGAAAATAACAGTAATTATGATTTCAATACTGTACTACCCGAGGCTAATGTACAACAACCTCCAAAAGAGTTGATTAGTAAGAGACTTGTGCTACAACCATCTAATGAACCCGATATTAATGATAATGACACTCCTGAAATTATGCAGCCTGTACGGAGATCTGAAAGACCCAAGAAGCCCATTGTCTATGATGATTTTGTAACATATCTTAATGAAATTGATTTTGACTCGGGCAGAATTCATGATCCTTACTCTTATAATGAAGCCATAACTTGTGCTCAATCAACTCAATGGCGTGAGGCCATGAATGAAGAGTTGAAATCAATGGAGCTTAATAACGTTTGGGAGCTTGTAGAATTACCACCTGGTGCAAAACCTGTTGGTTGCAAGTGGGTCTATAAAACAAAGTTAGACTCTAATGGAAACGTTGAAAGATATAAAGCTCGATTGGTTGCAAAGGGTTTCACTCAGAGGGAAGGCTTGGATTATAATGAAACATTTTCTCCTGTCTCAAGAAAGGACTCATTTCGTATAGTAATGGCCTTAACAGCTCATTATGATTTAGAATTGCATCAAATGGATGTTAGAACTGCATTCCTTAATGGTGACTTGCATGAAGATGTCTATATGACACAACCAGAAGGATTTTTGGTTAAAGGAAAAGAACATTTGGTATGCAAGTTAAAGAAATCCATTTATGGATTGCGACAATCCTCTCGATGTTGGAACCGAAAGTTCCATGAAGTCATTACTAAATTCGATTTTAAGAAAAATCTTGTGGATCAATGCATATACCTAAAAATCAATGGGAGCAATTTTGTTATTCTTGTCTTGTATGTTGATGATATTTTGCTGGCAAGTAATAATTTGAATATGTTGTATGACACTAAACGTTTTTTATCAAGCAAGTTTGATATGAAGGATCTTGGTGAAGCCTCTTATATTTTGGGCATAGAAATTCATCGAGAAAGACCTGGGCTATTAGGTTTATCCCAGAGGTCTTATATTGACAAGATTCTTGAAAAGTACAACATGCAAAATTGTTCCCCTAATGTTGCCCCTGTCTTAAAAGGTGACAAATTTGGATCTTATCAATGTCCCAAAAACCAGTTGGAACGTGATCAGATGAATCTCATTCCTTATGCATCACTTGTTGGAAGTCTTATGTATGCACAAGTTTGCACTCGTCCGGATATTGCCTATATAACTGGAATGTTAGGCCGATACCAATCGAATCCAGGAATTGATCATTGGAAGGCAGCCAAGAAAGTTTTGCGTTATTTACAAGGCACTAAGGATTTTATGCTCACTTACAGGAAAACAGATAACCTTGAAGTTATTGGTTATTCTGACTCTGATTTTGCTAAATGTAAAGAAGAGAAGAAATCCACATCGGGGTACATCTTTATGTTTTCAGCAGGTCCTATCTCATGGAGGAGTCATAAGCAGGAATTAACAACAACTTCTACTATGATGGCCGAGTATGTGGCATGCTATCATGCAACTTGTCATGCCATACTATTGAGGAACCTTATTTCTGGACTTAAGGTTGTTGATTCTATATCTAGACCACTGAAACTCTATTGCGACAACAAGTCAGCTGTTGATTTCTCAAACAACACAAGTTCGAGCGGTGCTGGACTATATCTCGATACCAAGTATTTATTTGTGAGAGAGAAAGTTGAAGATCAAAGTATTTCAATCAGGCATGTTAGTACATATGACATGTTGGCGGATCCACTCACTAAAGGCTTACAAGCTAAAGCTTTTGTTCAACATGTCTCTAACATGGGTCTGACTAAAAGGCTCCACTAATAGTCATTTGTTATGTAAAGTTAATGTTAAGTAAACTCTTATTTTGTCGAAACTTTGTACTTCACTTTTTACTACTGGTTTGCTGTTCTCATTACTATTTTGTGTGCACTCGAGAATTTATATTTATAAGCAAACATGAGGGAGGACCATATGAATGGATTTGATAATTATCACTTATTAAAAAATCTTATTCATACCATTATGATTAATGCTAATTTTGTTCTTTGTGGAAGTGTTGCTGGTATGATCAATGAGGGTCTTGTATTCACTGTGATACAAATAGATTGCATTGGTCTGCTATAATACTTTTGCTTGTGCAGAATGTATGAAGATATTAAATCAATAATTGGCCAAGTTAAAGATGTAAATACATGTTTTGAAATATAAGTAGTAATACGGCCAAGTGGGAGAATGTTAGAATATTTATTTGTGGCCTATACTACTTATGTTTAATCATGTTACAGAATATTGATTTAATAGAGTAATATTTGAGGATTGATAATATATTAAAGCCTTAAATGTTATTTAGTAAAAGAAGAAAATAAACAGTTGCCTCTTTATTATGGGTACAGAGCTATATACATTGTGATGGACGATTTATATTCTCTTGCCATTAATTTCTAAGAGGCATATAAATAAGGGTTTAGGTCCCTGTTGTCTTTTCAGTGTTAACACCTTACAAATATAATTTCCATCCTTATTGCTGAGAGAGACAACAGAAGACTTATACTTACAAGGTTGCATCAGGAGGATACACCCACAGTTGTAACCTATACAAGATGTCATCTCTCAGCTCAGGTATGCACACGATACTACATATATGTATTGAGTAGACACATGATCCATTACTGTTAGTTATCAGGGTGAAGTCACTGTTATGGTATAGTTCTCTATTCATCCACACTTTTTTTTAACACTGCCTTCAAGTATACTAACCACCGACGACATAGCAGGTCGCTCTGCTGATGTCGCATTAGTACATAGAAGACCAACATGAATCATCAACAGTACCTCCTCCTCATATTCCGACCCTAAACTCTCATCGACTAGCTCCATTAACTTCCCTTCAGCTTCAAGTTCATAAGCCTGTAGGAAACGAAACAGAAGTCTAAAATTTCAAACAGAAAGCAGCATAGAATGTTATGTTCCATGTACAGTGTCAATAAATATATATCCTTGAGATACCATTATTTTCACAAAAGATAAATTTTTATCTGCAACGAAGCACAACTTAGTAGTTAATTAGCAAAAGAATTAGTACGACATACATAATATTTCCCTTTCTCAGATCATATTGCAAGTTCATAAAGTTACCCAATCAAGAAGGTAAATGGGCTCCTGCTTTGGCCCACTGTTAGAGTTGCTCCTCCCGCTTACAATTTCCAGGGCAACAATTCCGAAACTATAAACATCAGCTTTGTCTGTAAGGTAACCCCTCATTGCATATTCAGGTGCCATATATCCACTAAAACAGGATAAATTATCATGTCACATATTCAGTAGAGTTTTTTAACATATATATTATAATTTCGTCCAAACAAGAATATCAATATAGATTATTACTGTTATCACTAGCAGTAGCCGGTTGACAAAAAATATTAGCATGGTGACTCACAAAGTTCCAGCAATTCGGGTGCTTATATGTGTCTTGTCCTCCTCAGCAAGTTTAGCTAAACCAAAGTCAGATATCTTAGGATTTAAATCTTTATCAAGCAGCACATTGGTAGCTTTAATATCTCTGTGGACAATCTTCAACCTCGATTCTTCATGGAGATAGGCCAAACCTCTTGCTATGCCAATGCAAACCTTGTACCTCGTTGACCAATTCAATTCCAAACGATCTCTTTCTGGGCCTTCAAAGTGTTCAGTTTTATGGTCAGAGGTGACTCCATATAAATAATTATTTTAAATAGCATTATTGCTGGGAAAAATTGCAAAGCATGATGCTGCAAAATTACCAAATAAAGCACGGAAAAGGCTGTTATTTTCCAAGTATTCATATACTAGCATTAGCTCATTTCTTTCAACACAACATCCATACAGCTTTACGAGGTTTGGATGTTGTAAAGCAGATATCATGCCTATTTCAGTTACAAACTCACGAGTCCCTTGCGTTGATTTGTGAGAAAGCTGCTTCACAGCGATCACGGTTCCGTCTAATAGAACCCCCTATAAATTGAGAAATCTGTTGGGTTTATACTTCATAAGATTGGAAGGGAATTATTATAGTTCAATAAATTGAGTAAAAATTGATTCTTGTGTAAGTTACCTTGTAAACAGGACCAAAGCCACCTTCACCAATCTTATTAGCACTATCAAAATTTTTAGTTGCAGCTCGAATCTGCTGTAAGGTAAATGAGCCAGTGTGCAAATCTAGACCCTGTAGTCCTGTTGGAAAAATGATGCCTTAGACATTAGTGGAGCAAAGTTATTACAATCAGTACCAGTTTGCTTAAAGAGTTCTATTATCATGATTACATCTACAACTTTAACAAGATGTGTCATTTGATATGAAAGAAAATTAAAATCGTTGTTGACAAGTCTAATAGGAAAAACATAACAAATGAAGGTGTAGTTGAAACAAACATAATCTGCTACTTAATCACAATGAAACGAGTTCTGTTGGTCCTCCAAATACCTGATCTCATTGTATTTCTCCGACACAGACATCCTCTCCACCAAAGTATACCTAGAAGCAGGAGGAGAACAGATGCTATACCAACCATCACACCAACCACAGTACCCACAGATACATTTCTCTTTACTGGTGCTTAAACAATATTTTGATGGAAGAAAACAGTATAAGTACAAGCTGATACTTAGGAATATAGAAAGACTGGCATGCCAAAATTTTAAACATTAGCACAAAAAAAAAAAAAAATTAAACTACACATTATATGTGACCAAGAATAAGATAGAAATATGGAAATTAAACTTACAAACTCATCCATTTTCATGTATACAGGAAGAAAGAAGCAGGAAAATGTTTAAATATTTACCATGAGACGCTGCTATAGCTGAAATGAGAGGACCATATATGCCTTGAAGAGGGATTATAGTTGTCCCTTTACCAGCCCAGTAAAAGCGGATCTCTAAGGTATGATTATCTACACTGACAGGAAACTCCACTACAACCTCCTTATTAATTCCACCCGCTTCATCTTTAATATTAAAATCTTTGCGCTCCAGCTTTCCCTGCATAATTAGATCTAAGGTTTAATAACTTGGCAGATACTTGACTCTAAAAAAAGGTCTAATCATTTTAGCATTTACCTGAATGTAAATATCAAATATTCGCCTGCCAAGGCTGCTGAACGTGTGGTTGTCAGTAAACGTGATTTCTGCAAAGTAAAGCTTTACTGTATACTTCCCATTGGCCAGACAAAAACCATAATAAGTCAGGGACAATGGAGAAAGTCGTGCATCCATTAGCAATTCTCTATGGTCGCCATTAAAACTACTACTTGTCCTGGTAAAATTATACTTGTACCCTTCCACAAAGGAGCCAGTACTACTAGATGCCCAGTTCTCCCCGCGATAGAATTTTGAAGGTTCAGTTGATGACTGTCTATCCGCAGCATATTTATTTCCATCAACACTAGTTTGTTTACCTCCACAGTTGATATAGAAAGAGTCCACATCTGATACAGATAATAACATCTGTTAAGGCGAAGAAATAGAAGTATGGGGCAATATGAAGAATAACAATTTGAAGAAATGGATGTTTGGCGTTCTACATGCCTATGATCTACCACAACAAGAACCCCTACTGCGATACAAGTCTTAGCCTACATGAACTATTGGATCAGCTTTCATAAAACATTATTCCAGTTCAGAACTTTAGAAATTTTAATAAATTAATAAGATAATGATTTTTAGGAAGATCCTATCATCCTATGTAAATACATAGTCTCATATATTTTGTAGATTAATTCTGATCTGAAAGTACATGATATATATGAACTTAAAAAATATAATATGGGTGCAGGGTTATATTTTCAGATACATTTGAAAATGAATTTGCTAGAAAACCTTAAGACCTCAGGTAGCTACCTAAGGTCACCCTCATGCACATCATTTAATTTTTTACAAGTATTTCTATACTTTTTATAAGTATTTCTATACTATTTTTAAAATGATGAGCATAATTTAAATATAAGATGTTAGTTGAAAGTTTAATATTTAAGCCAATCTATGGATACAATGAACACCGATAATTTTTTTTAAGAAGTTGTATGTATTATTTAAATATATTCAAAATTCTGTAAACAAATAACATTGTTCAACAAAAAAGGCAGGTTCTTGATATTTAGGTTTTCAAATATTCTCTCAGATTCTTTAGTTTACATCTAACACTTACATTAATATAAACCCAAAAAAAAGAAGAAGTTGTCTGATACAAGACTACAACAAGCATTAGAACTAACTGTTAAGCATGTAACCGTTCCACTGGCATGAACCATAGTACTCTGGCACAATTTTCTTCAATCGACCAGTAGCAATTATGTGTAGATTTATGTTTGAAGTTGATTGATCCAGAATATAACCAAATATAACTTACATCTGGAACAAGTCTGGCTTTGCAGGCATGAAACCATTCCACTGGCAAATAAGGTGAATCAAGAAACAGTCATCATAATATTATTGTCAATTATTATTAAGATAAAAGGGAAAATGATGTCAAACAAAAAATGAATCAGGGGTATGTTATAGTAGGAGTTCAAATATATGTGTAAAACTTACGATGGACTACTTTTTGAAGAGCTTCCAAACAAGTTCCTACAAAAATGTTCTCAAATACATAAATTAATTATTAGATAATAATAACTTTGCTGATAAATTAAAATAGCAGGAAAAAACCTGTAAATAGGAATTTCACAAGGTTAAGAAAGAAAGATATAATCTTACAGCCCTTCCTTCAGACAGTTATCATCCTCTGAGCTTACAAGTGTGAGGTTGTTGTATGAAAGATCACTGCACACAATTTAGCAGATGAGTAATATGAGCCCAGGAACTACATTTATGGCTTAAAGCATGCCTGTTAAACAGCATGAACTCACTGATTCAATGTTACTAAATGATATTGCAGAAGTTACCATTTAGTAATCAAGAATTTATGTCCTATTTTTTGGCTGCATATATCTTACAGTGACTATTAACCTAACATAACAGGGAGAGTTTCAGAATTTATCTTAATTAAGTTAGAGCAATACAAAGACTTCAATTTGTAAAGCAAACTGCTTAAAAGTGCTATTGACTCGTTGAATTATCCATGCTCTCTTTAATGTAATAAGGGCATCAGGGCACTGCCCCTTCTATAGTTGGAGAGAAGTAGAAGATGGCATGTCATATATAATTATGGATACGTATCCTGTAGCACGTCAAGGGGCAATGGTGTGCCAATAACTTGACAATGCATAGAAACGCATAAAAGCAAATATATTTTGTAAAAGAATTAAACAAAAAACGAGGAGTAAAAAACCAGTCACATTTCCGTATCACTTACACCTTAAAAGGATTAAAAGAAACTTACATATTGTTTGATTTAAATATCCAATCAGGCAAGGATCCAGAGAGCAAGTTTCCTGCAAAATAACTAAACAGATACAAACTCATAGATTAGAATGATAGGTTGGTCTTGCAGACTGATTTCGTTTCTATGTCTTCGTGCCACTATAATTTGTAGTCCTTATTATGCCAATGACCTGAGTGAATGAACTGATCCTTTAACATCTCCTATATTCTTTTAACCACAAAACTAGGTCATCTTTTGGATAATGTGTTAAGATGCATATTTGACTATTTCATTTGGTAACCAATTTAGTGTAAATGGAAAAGCCATGAAGGCAACTGAGGATTGCCGAATCAAAAAAAATGTAAAGCCCACAGATTATCACAACAATTATAATTACAACTTAGTGATTTAGACTTTAGAATACAGCTCAACAAACTGAGTAATCACAACATGAATAAGTGGACTAAAAGTCACTCTAATGGTGATTGTTGGATCAGTTCCTTGCACTAGTCTGCAACTTAAAACAGCTAATAATGGATTTTGTTACACTTGGTGCACTTCTGCTTGTGTGTAGAAGAAGTTAACACCGGTAAATTCTAAATTAAAAAATATAAAAAAAGGATCAGAGTTCTTACATATTTTTTACGGAACTTAAATTGCTCATAGTGCTCGATATGTTGCCACTTAGTCTATTAAAGCTAAGGTCTCTGCAAGATAAGATCAATACGTGATAATATTTAATCATTTCATAATGATTGCATATTACTAAAGATGGTGAACCTGAACAGATAATAAGCATTTCACATTTGTAATTGCGGTCATTGGTCAATGAGAACTGTCTGTTTATGGACACAATAAATTTCACTGTTACTTTTGATAAAGAAGAGAGAAAAGAGATAAACTAGCATTTTATTATAGACAACTTGTTCTCTATTACAATAGAATAGAGGCTTATATAACAAACATCTAAATAACAGAAATAAAGAATATTATACTCACAAGGAAACTCATAATTAATGAAACTATCTCATAATACAATCCTAATATAACTGTTCTGTATATGTTAACAACTTCAACGCAGCTTAGTCAACCATTAATAACTCCAACGCTTTATGTTTTCTGAAAAGAACTAGCTGTGACATACTGACATTTTAATACAATTCAGAAGCACTGTTATTTTCTGTAAATGTAAAAGTCTCAAGCAAAGTTCTTCAGCTCGAGTGTGCATTTTCTTAAGAGTAGACCTATGAGTATGAACCTAGAGCGAGATACTACTGTGTTGAAGTCAGGACGAATTGCTACTATGGTGAAGTCATTGTGAATGTATAAATTTAATTATAATACGCATGTCAGTCCGCAAGTAATGTATATTGTATAGCAGCCCTGACATAACAAAATGGTCTTTCTTCCCATTCATGCATCCTTTGAACTTTTTACTACCGTGGCAGATCTGAACTTCAACATGTGTTATGAATTTATGGGCTAATACCAAAAAAAGAAAAAAAAACTAAAAAACTATTGCCCATATAACAATTTTAGAAGTTGCAAGAAATACAGAGAAAGAAGAAAAATAGATCTACTAACAGCGTCGTCAAGTACTGCATTTCACCAAGATACTCTGGTAGTTGTCCTACAATATTGCAACTCCTTAATATCCTGCCAACAAAGAAGTGTCACTCAACAAAAACTAATAATTTCGATTATGAAAAAGTTTTATACGTGAGCAACATACAATCTTTGGAATTCTCCAAAGCTAGATTTGTTAAGGGAAGGAAATTTTCCGTCGTTTCCATTTAAGTCACTGATTCGCCTGCATATTACATACATAAACAGCATTGAGAAAGTACCATAAGTCCATAAGCATTCAAATCACACAAATAAAGCTATTAAATAGAATGGTAGAACTGACAGGTCCTTTAGATCAGCCAAAAGACTAAAGTCAGGTATTGGCCCATCCAAACCGCTAGCTTGGATTTCTCTGCATTGAGAAACTTAATTATTTGAGCATATAAAAAAATGCGGTAGAATCACAGAACATAAACATGCAGATCATGGTAACAGGCGAAACTCTTACAGCTTTTTAAGCTTTGTCCAAGTCTGTATGTAGCTAGGTATCCTGCCTGTGAAGTTATTATCACTGATTCGACTGCATTTGCATTAAGATAATAACTTTAACCATCAGATATTTACATTTATAACATGGAACAGGGATTCAGAATAACACCCATCTCCCCTCAAGTCTCCTATTTATTTTATGAAAACAATAATAATAAATGGGGACTGCATATGGAGTTAGGATCTTACAAGTCCGTCAGAGAAGTCAGCCTGCCAAGTGTGTTGGGCAATGGTCCAGTAAAATAGTTGGAAGACAGAGAGCTTTGCCAATAGTTAAGAGAACTAGTCAAATCTCAATCTTAACTAAGAGTATAGGCATGAGCAGTTAAGGATTGATACACACCTTTATGCATCATAAAAAATACAATGGTTTATGCATCATAAAAAATACAATGGTCAGGCAATCGTACATATAGTGTAAACCCGTACAAGCAGAAACTTACATTGCCGAAATAGCAGGAAGATCGCCAAGCTTTGGTGGAATATTACCTGACATCTGATTGGCGTTCAGATCGCTGTAACAATGTAGATAAATGTCAAAAAGAAAAAAGAAAACGCTTTGTCAGAATTTATTCAACAGTAATTGACTCATTCTAATTAAGGAAGACAATGCCAAAAGTTTACAGTTTTTCCAATGTGGCAATGCTTCCATATTCTTCAGGTATTGGACCCGTCAAGCGATTCCCACGCAGTGAGCTGTTGTTATACTCATCAGTGTATCACAAAAATATACAGAGATATGTCACCAACTACAACATGATAAATAAGTAATTTTGAGCCAGCTCAATCTGACATAAGTACGGATAAACTTATAACTTCACACTGTTGGAATATAATGATCCTGGTAAAAAGAATTTCCCTAACACCCTTAGAGTTGTCATTTAATATGGTATTAGAGCTCAAAACTTAGGGCTTAGGCTATAAGAGCATCTCCGATAGGGTCCAATAGGGCTGCATTTGAACAGAGTCGTTCGTGAACAAAACTCAAGCTCAGCTTGTGTAAGTGAGTTCGGTTCTATTCGTTTGCTAAAAGAACCCAATCTTGAACATAAAAATCCGTCTGGTTCGTAAGTGAACCCGAGCCGAGCTTTTTGCCTATTTAGCTCGAGTTCGGTTCGTATAGTTCAGGTTCGGCTCAGACTTGTCTAACTCGACTCGGCTCACATAAAATTTGTATATTTTTAAAGTTTAAAATATATGAATAATTCGAATAATTTAAAATGAGAATTTCAAACCAATCTCATTAAACATATTGACATTAAGGATTGAATGAGACATAAGTATATACTTTACTTGTCAGTTGAGTGTAATTGTATTATTATTATGATACTGTTTTGGATGAACTTATAAAACTATAAATTAATGTATTTTTTATGAGTTTGGGATTAGTCTAGTAAAAAACACTTTTTTTTTTTTTTTTTTGACAAACAAAGGATTTATTAATATGAATCGTAAACCCAGCCGGGACAAACCCCCGAACTGTCAACTACAATCTGATTGTGAAACAAAAAACGAACTAAACAAATAGTCGTTTTGTTTTCAGATCGCTTAACAAATAGAATATTCATATTCTTTGATCTAAAAAGTGTTACAACGATATCTCGAGCAATCCAACCTACATCAGTTATGAAACTAGTAGTCTCGCAATTGACCTTCACGTAAGCATCATCTGTAGCCCAATGTTCAGAACTATCAGTCAAATCAACTGATCCTGGAGCACCAAACGTCCCCAAAACATGAACAATTATTTGTTGTGAAAGGTGAGCTCTTGCGGTATCCACCATCGTTCCGAAATCGATGCGAGTCTTACCGATCTCCCAAAATACCGTATAAATCCTTTTCAGATTGATAATTGAACGACACATCAAGACACATAAAAATACGAAAACATAACAAACTGACATCCCAAAAAGATGGGCACACACTGACATCCCAAAACAATGGGCACACAACCTTGATAACAAGGTACTCAAACAAGATTAGATCTTGGTTTTATTGAAAAACTAGTAAAATAATAGAGGGGATGAGAGAACGAAGAGGTTAATTGATGAGAAGATGAAGATCTGGGAGGCGGAGAAGTTACGGCTGAAACCCTAATACGGGAGTCGACTCTCAAAACGAGAGAAAAAAGATATCGTCACGTAGCTTACTGTATTGGACAATTGTCCATGAATATTACAACAGTTTGATACTGATATAGATGTAATTTGTAAGACTATAAATTACATTTTACAAATGAGGACTAGTTAAAAGATAAAGAATATAACATACATCTGACGAAGTCTCAAGGAGGCCCATTGTAGAGGTAGAGTACCCTCAATGTAGTTGATGCTCAAATCTCTGCATTTATCAGCACATATTTAAACAGAAATCAGAATATATCACCTATAAATGAGTATTGAAAAAGTAAAAATAAAATAAAATAAAAGAGGTAACACGCTGGTACTCACATAACTTGGAGGTAAGGTAGCTTGGCAAATTCTGGTGGGAGCTTTCCCGGCAGATTTTGTGACCTCAGTATTCTGCAATTCCAGTTTTGGAATATAGAACCGAAGATGAATATAAGATATACATACATCCTCCCCCGTCCCCATCAATTATAGTATACAGTTTCCTTTCACGCATGTCCTATTATTTCTTTAAATTTCTAAAATAGCAAGTTTTTATTTTATGATATAAAACACTACTACACCCATTACATTTTCACACTATTTTTATTATGGGTTTGTCTAGTGTGTGCCCATGGGCACATGCTAAGCAGTAACATTTATAAAATTGGAGGGATTTAATTGGTGTGGTTGTTGTAAATGCAAGGGGGGCCATCATTATTAAAGAGTGTAAACCAATCAAAATCTCCCAAATTTATAAGTTTTAGTGTTTAGTGTGTGCCCTTGGGCACACCATAAAAAAACCGTTTTATTATATAATAATAAAAACAGAATTTGTGATTATGCCTCCTGGATCAGAGCCTGTCGCGCTTAGGTGCGGTTTACCTTGGTTCACGTAGTTTGCAGGCTATTGCGTGAGCTCGTGGGTTTACCCAGTGCGCACCCGAAGGGTAGCGGCTGCGGGTTCCTACGTTAAAAAAAAAAAAACACTATTACACTCATTATTTTACTGCACTTCTCAAATTTATTATTAAAACATATGTGGGTCTCACCACTTTACCCACTTTTCATATAACTTTACTCATTTCTTATGCTTTTTCTTGATCTCCATGTCCGATCCCAATGTATATAATTCATTGAGACGGAGGGAGTAAGAGCTTGGAACTGGTCTATATTCAAGGATATATTTGAGATTGTTGGTACTGAATTTTTCTCAATTTTTTTTAAAACAGATTAATTTGATTGGGATGATTGATATGTCTATAAAAAGGTTCATTATTATTAATATAAATAAAATATATCCAATATTAGTTTGTAATAGAATAGAACATGTTAAAAGTTAGGAAGCAGAGACAAGTTAATCTCTTGTTATTTATATAATTTTTTTGTTATTTTTCAAAATAAGACATAATAAAAGATATTTAAGAAATTATAAAAAAAAATGCTATCAAATTATAAATGTCCCTTTATTCGATTATAATGGTTTGTGAGATGGTCCGAGATATCTAGAAATAAGGTCGAGTTTCAAAACGGTAACTCGAAAACATGTACAATAAATAAAGACGTTATTTATATTGCTAAACAAAGAAATTAGACTCTTGAACTAGATAAATTTCTGGATAATTAACCGGTCGATAATTGATGAATTATCTAGCTAACTGTATACATAATGTTAGTAAAATATACTCCTTAGTAATATATGATTATATATTATGAAATATAAAAATAATTATGATTTCTGCTCGACTATGTAAAACGTGTGAAGAGAATGAGAACAAGTATAATATGAAATATAAATATAATTAAAATTCTTTATCAGTTATGAAAAATGTGGAGAGAGTGAGCACCAATATAATGTGTATCTGAATCATGTAAATGAAGTTTAAAAATAATTATAATTCCCGATCGATTATGAAAAGCGTGCGTAGAAAGTGAGAATAAGTATAATGTGCATCTAAATCATGTAACAATTTCATATAAATTTTGATTTAGGTATCAATTTAGAATATTCTTCTACCTGCTATTATAGCTGGAAATTAGTTGTGCCTTTGTTTGAACGAGTGATGAAAGCTTTTTTAAGTGACTTCTAACTTTAAATTGAAAAAAACTAATGTTTATTTGAAAGGTTTGAAATTGATCAAAGTAAAAAAGTATAAATAATAATAACTGAAAATTGGAATTTAGTTGTATTTGTTTCGATGTAAATTATAAATTATAATAGCATATATTCACTAGAAAGATAATTTATTAAATTTTCAATTATTAAATATTTAATGAATAATAAAAAGATTAATTAAATACTATATATACACACACATGCTTAAAATTTCCTCTCCAATACATCACCCCTCCATTTTGAAGTAGGTCACTTGCCTTTTTTACATAGTCCGTTGACTGTGTTGTTAAAATCATCGTTTAAAAAAGATTAACAGTAATTATATATATTTATTTTAAAAAGTTTAAAAATAATAATTTTAAATAATACAGCTAAAAACTTAAAAATATATATAAAAAAAAATAAATACTCTCTCTATTTCAAAATACATGTCCATTTTAGAAAAAAATTATTTCAAATACTTTTTAATTTCAACTTTCAATGTAAATTTATATTTCTAAAATCAACTCTCCTTCACATATTGCTAATTTATATTTTCAAGATCAACCATATGTCTTTTTTCTCAAAATTCACTTTTCTTAAATTATGTGATTTTTTGAAAGTGTACATATAATTTGAAACGGAGGGAGTGACGTATATTTCAAAACAAAAATATATATAAAACTACTTTTAATTATAAATTAGTATTTAAGTCCATCTCGCCGGTTTTAGCAAGTTTTTTTTAGCATTGACGAAGTCTCTCATATAAATTGCATTAATGTTATACTATAGCCAACTGCTTTGAAAGGCTTGAGTATTAAATTAATGTTGCTTTGAAAATTTCTGAGCGACAAAAGATGCGATACGCCGCTGGTATTGACTTCGAATGAATGAGACCTTCGTTTTTAACGATCGATTTTCCAACGTATATTTATGAACATACGTTGACATAGTATTTTTTTTATTTGATAATAAATACTACTAATAAATATCATAAATTCTTTCAAAAATTATTATTAATATTAATTTTGACAAAAAAATTTAGTTAGATAATGAATTATTATTAATTTTAATTTTGATGGCCACTGCATATACAAAATTTTGTATTAATAAAACCTTTTCATATGAATAAAATGTATCTGTTAATGTACGAAAACACAAACTAGTCAATCATTCTCATTTTCTTTGCAAAATTACTGCATCATAATTGTGAAATTTGAGCGCCAAGCTAGGTAGTTCACGATGATGAAAAGGAATGTCCGAATCTAAGTAGTAAATAAAATAGTAACCAATAAGATGAGCTTACCAGTTATGTTATCAGAGCAACTCCAATGGAATATCATCCTTACCTATAACGAGCCTACGTGGACAAAAATAAAGATTTGAGTAAAAATTCTCTGTTCCAACCATCCTCTCCTTAGGTGAGAGAAAACAAAACCCCTTCTTTAGGGGATAGGAAAGCAAGCCCCGTCATAGTAAAAGTTCTAATAAAATATGATTATAGGGAATACTGTTGGAGTAAAATAAGTTTTTGCTTAAGTAATTATTAATTTATTATATTTTAGGGGTTCAAAATAGGTAACACCATTGGGGTTGCTCTCACAGTACTCCCTCTATTTCTAAATAAATGATATTTATTTTTTATCATAAAATTTTAGAAATATTGACCGCATATCTAAATTTTAAAATATATATTTAAAATTTGTATTATAATTCTAAAAATATAAAAATAATAATTCTAACTATTAGATCAATACATTTAAAAATATGTATCAAAAAATCAAATATAATTTAAAAACGGCCAATTCTACTAAAAAAGTTTAATATAAAAATATATTTTTTGGTGTCAAATAATAAAATATGAGTGCATTTTGGGATAAATTATAAGAAAATCAGGATGTAAAGAGTCGAAATTTATTATAACCAATCTGAATCTGAGAGGTGATATGATGTTGATTCGTTGAATAATAAAATCATCTAAGGTCTTTAAGATGTCACAGAAAGAATTTCAATGAGGATCATATTATTAATCACGGGAAAAAAATTGATTGGTATTCTGATTACAGTTTCTGCAAGTAATATGTGGATGAACTTTATGATGTAACCAAAAAGTTTTCATATGAAAAAAAAATGTTAGAGATTTGAAAAAAGGAAAATCGAATTTTTTTACGATGTTTGATTGATTCTATTTACATTAGTAAGAAAATATTAGCTATCTCAAATTATTTTATAAATTTTATTTGTTAATAATTAATTGGTTTTTATTCACGTTAATAATAATTAAATCCCCGCTATGCACATATTAAATCCCCGTTTATAAATGAATATATTTGTTAAAAATCATACATATTTATATAAAATGCATATATTTATATTATTTTTAAAATACTTTTAAGTTAAATTTAATCAAATACTATTTAATTTATTGAACATTAATTTATTTAAATTAAAATAGCATTTATTTAATATTAAAAAAATATTGTTATTAATATATATTATGCATCAGGTCAGGTTCGGGTTACCCACGTATAAAGTGGGTTGAGTTCGAAATATTCTGACCCATTAAAATTTTGGATCAGATTCGGATTGGGTAAAAAATCTGACCCAGAATCCAATCCGAACCCGAAATCGCCAATCTTGGACTCTAGGGGAGAGGGAATTAGAAGAGACATACAGGGGATCTGATGAGTGTTCAAAAAAATGATATAAAAGTGAAAGTTAACTATTACATACTTCCATGCACCTGTATTAAAATAGGGGTGACAAAATAAAAATTAGGTAGGGATACTATGTTATATTTTACATCAATATACTACAAAATATAAGTGAATAGCTATAAAAAGGGGTCTTTAAATATTGTTCAAAATTATGGGCCTGTGCTGGTGCACCTGCAATGCAACAGTACATGTCTAAAATCGGCCCTGATAATTAAATTGGACTTGTAAGATCATGTAAAGTGTGATATTTAAAGAACGCTATACGATGTAGCGTTTTGTTGAGGTTAAGAAAACAAAACGCTATTTCATGTAGCATTTTGTAATTGTCATTAAAAGAACAAAACACTAAGCGATCTATCATTTTCCTTCAAAATTAGAAACACGAGATCATCTTATATTAATAAATGATATCGGGACTATTTTTTTCTAACTATATTAATTTGGGGATTATGTTGGTGTTTTCTCGGTTTTTTAAGTTCGGCTTCTTGAGTTATAAGTTAGAAACACTTGTTTGTACTGTTTGTGTGAAATGTTAAGAAATGAAATGCTAAGAAAACTAACTTTTGTTTTATGACATCTACTTCTTTCCCAAACACTTTTATCACTTATAATTTATAAGTCTTAATTTGCTTCTAATTTTTATTTCATTTTTTTTTTTAAGCAAGAACCACTTAGTAAGTTAACCCCAACGGCTATATTTAATTAGTTCCCGAGCCTTTTGTCGATCAATTAGTTGAAAAGTTAGCGCGTTGCAGATGACTTAGCCAACCAGGGCTATCCGAGGCTCAAACTGGGTTGGGATTTTTCTGAGTTTTTATAGCCCAAATCAGGTGGCCCAAAGATACGGCTCAAGGCTGATCTTGTAAGTAGTCGATAAAATCTAATTACCCCCAGCAGGCCAGCACCCCCACATTTTTACTACAGTACTATAGCTCTCCGCGCACTGTGCAAATTTAAGAGTGTTTTCAATATTTTTTTTCTCAAAATCTAGTTGGCAACAATCATTCGATTGACACTAATAATAATATAATTTATGTATGCATATCAACTACTAAATTAAATTATTCATAAATTTGCCACGTCATTTAAAAAAAATAGATTAAGCTGCACAATTTATCTGAAAATCCCTCGAGAAAGAAAAATCTATATGATCAATAATTTTTGTGTAAAAATATATTAAAAATTCAAAAATAAATTTTAGTAAAATGGGGTACTGTGTACGAGTCGAGGAGCTGCCCTTCCTCCTGAGTGCGGGAGTGCGGGTTATCCATTTTCAGTTTGTCCCACAGCTACTCCTAATTTTCTTCTACGCCACGTCTCCACTTGGTGAATGTGCATGTCTCCAAACCTCTGGACAAAGAATGAAAATTAAAATGGAAATCCCATTGTCCAATGTCCACCACCTTGTTGCAAATGCAATTGGTCTGAACAAACCACACCATATATGAGCTACGAGCCTCCATTTACTCACAGCTACAACTGACTCCAGTCCCTAAATTAAGATGAACTCGTTTTTTTTCGTGGTTTCACTCCGCACGATCACAATGGAGATGTTGGTCCCAAATATCATTATTTAGTAGCAAATGTACTTAATTATCAATTTTTGAGACAATATTCTCAGTTGTCACTTTAAAACGCAACTTCATGTTGTGCTAACAGAAACACATCTTCTCTAAAAACAAAACAAAAAAACACGCAACTTCAAATCGTGTTTTCTAGTTGAAAACGCAATTTCGAATCATGTTTTCAGCTGAAAATACAACTTTAAATCATGTTTTCTTATAGAAAAATCAAAACGCAACTTCAAGTAATGTTTTGAAGTGACAGTTGAGGTCATTTTTAAAAAAAAACATTAAGACCTATTTGAGTTAAAATGATACCCTCTCTGTTTTTTTAATATATGACGTTTGACTTTTTGGTACACATTTTTAAGTGCTTTGATCGGGTAGTTAAAAGTATTATTTTTGAATTTTTCTTTTTCTAAATAAAAGTATGCAATCAAAAATTTTAATTCACAAAAAAAATCAATCAAAAATAATAATTTTTACTATCCGATCAACCCACCTAAATTATGTACCCAAGTCAAAAATGTCATGTAAAAAAAAAAGAGTAACTTTTTAAACTTTTTCTCGTCACAACAGTATGACGTCGAGGGGCTGGGCTTCCATTCAGACAATGTAGATAACGTGACGATGATCTCTGTGCACCAACTTATTTTTTAATAGTAAGAGCAAAGCGTCATAAATTGATGCCCTAGATCTAGATGTCATACATCATAATTCCAGTCATTTGGAGCAAATACGTGTTTCAACAATATTTTAGTGGTACCCTAAAACATTAGGACATCTAACAAATGTCATATTTTTAGGTACAAGTATGCATGCTTCAAATCATTTCTATTAATAACAAATTAGTTTTTTCTCATTTCAAGACATCTCTCATCTCCTTTATTCTTTTCATTTTCCTCCATCAATAATTCAAATACATTACTATTTTAATAATAAGACATGCTGTTAGAGTTGATATATTGAAATGATAACCTAAATCACTAAGACGCTATTTTTTATTATATTTATAAGGCATTTGTTGGACATTATTGGACTTGCTATTATATATATTATAAAGATTTTACATATAAAATCTGTTTAATGGTAAAATACAAAACTGTCACGGAAAAACAAGAGTAAATTTCAAACGTGTAGTTACATCTTACATCAATTCGTATTTTTGTGGCCAAATTTTAAAAATAGCAAAAACGTGGCTCGAGCTCCGTCTTTTAAAAATGTGGCTGCCGTCAAGTCCACATTAACGAATCTAACGGAGGGAGAGGTATTTCTGTGTTTTTTTTTAAATTTTCTGCAACGACCATAACAATATCATCTGAGAATACTAATAATCAGTATGTAGTATACTAGTATGTAGACTCAAACAATGAACAACCAAAACACGTTAGTCACTGCACAAACAATAAACCCCAATTGAATTTACTCGAAAAACAATTCCATAACTTAATAACTAGCTAGTTGAGAATGGTGTTGAATGAACACCTAAGAGGTTAATGAATAATTATTATTATTAAGGATCACAAATTGAATTAAAAATATTTTCTGAAAATATAATATCTGTGAAAAATGGAAGTTGAATGATTTTTATTTAATCTTGTTCAAGTATTTATTTAATAATATTTTCAATAATTAGAAAAATAACATGAGATCTACTTAAAAATTTAATATTGATATGTTCCAGGTTTCTCCTTATCGGAATGATTAGGATGAATAAATGATACCGAAAGAAAATTACGTGTTTTAAATTTAATAAATTAATTTACTTTGTGGCGAAACTTAACACCAATGACCAACATTCTATTTTTTTTAACTAATCTAAAATACAGTGACAGCTCACCTCAAGTCACCGGATATGGACGTAATTAAGTACTCCCTCTGTCCCGGTCAATTGTATAACCTCATAGTAGGTATTATTGCATCTATTATTGGGAGGACAAGCACATTGTATTGTCTTTCTACCAGCTGATGGGTGATGGCGTTATTAGCTGAAAATAATTAACTGGGTCCTAGATTTCCTTTGCAGCCATCAATTCATCACACAGATCAGATACAGAGTCGACAGATCTTTATCATGGGATGGTTTGGGCTTTGCTTAAAATAAAAGAACAGATTAAAAATTAGAAGTAAACAAGTTTATAATTTGTTTAGAAAAAAAATGTAAGCTCTAAGAGAAAAACTCGCATTCTCAATTTTTTTAAATACTTTTGATTATTTACATAAACATACCAAGCAAAGTAGAAGTTAGGAGTAGAAGTGCTCTATAGTCGTGAGTGATCTTATTGGATTTGATGATTGGATTTAATGAGTACTTTAATAAGCGGCAAAATTTTATATTTAATATTAATATGAAATTAACAATCAGAAATGTGTTTTGACAAACGTGATAAAAACAAATAGGAAAAATATTAAGAGACGGAAGGAGTATTGCTCTTAAAATCATTCATTTTTTTAATAAACAAGTAAGAAGTCATTAATAAATGAAAGATAAATTTTGATATATCAATTTAAAAATTTATTGATGGTTATTAAATATAAGCATTATTAATTTTATATAAGTTAGTGTTAATAGTATATATCAACTTAAAATGAATTGTGAAATTTTTAATTTAACTATACTAATAGCCAATATAAAAAGCCAACAAGTATTAGGCCCGTTTGACTTAATTTATAAAAAGTGCTTATTACTTACGGATGAGAAGTAATTTTTAATTTATGTGTTCGGATAAATTTTTTTATTTACAATTTATTATGTATAAAAATTATTAATATATATAATAATAAATTATTATAGATTATTTTTAGAATGATCCTCTACATTTTTGTGAAATCAAATTTCAAAAATTAAAATAAACATAAAAAAATGAGGATTTTCAATTTGTCCAATTCTATCTTATAAATCAAGAATTGATTTATAAATTTTTTATATACAGCTGGTTCCGACTTATAACCCAGAAATTGGACTTCAAATTCCAACCAAACCAACCCTCTCTCACGTCGAGGCTTAAGTTAAAACCAAACAACCCCCATCATCCCCGTAGTTCGGTCTTCACTCTAAGACGAGAAGCGTTTGCTGACACCTGCAACTGCAAGCTAGCTAGCAAAAGTTATAAATAATCTAAAATTGAGATCTATATATTTATGAGGTTTACGTTTACATCATAATCCTAACCATTTATATATGCTAACCAAATGTTTACATCATAATCCTAACCATTTATGAGATCTATATGCTAACATGGCCGATGAGCTGGGAAGCTGCTTTAACAGTCTTTTTTTGACCATCACTTAAATTTAACGTGACTGCATGAGCAACAGCAGCTTTATTCACTTGCAGTGATGTTTAATTCCTTTTGCTTTCATCATTTCTTTCTTTGAAATTTATGCACATCTTCTAGATATATACTCCCTCCGTTCCCCTCAATTGTATACATTGGGACGGGGACGCGGCACGGACTTTAATGCTCCTGTAAAATATAGTTGTGTAATTTATTTTTAAAATTTTCTTTTTCTGAATTAAAGTTTGGATGTTCTATTTTTATTCAGAAAAAGAAAATCTGAAAAATAAGTTATGGAACTATATTTTATAAGAACATCAAAATGCGTGTCGAACAAAACGTATATAATTAAATGGGACAGATGGAGTATCTCAAACCACGTCCCCAGGTTTTGCAACGCAATAAATTTCATGCGATTGCGAATTTAATACTCGATAATTACAAGAGAATATTGATCAAAACACTTATACTAGCTCAGGAGATCAATTTGCTTAATGTTATGTACTAAAGCTACTAAATTGCAAAATACATATATTGGAATCTATGAAAAATCTGTAAAATAAGTCAAACCGATGTATAATTATCATCAACATGATTACTTATGTTCAAGAAAAGTGAAGGTACTTGAATGCACTACTCAGAATATGTGCGTGAGATGTAACAATTCAGCCTAGTACTATATAAAACAATCACAGAAATTTATGACAAATGAAGGGCTGAATTTTGATGAACGGTTGAAAAAGATTCCCTCAAAATTGTTCCATTTTTGAGTGCAATTTGATGCCCAAAAAAGGTGAATGGATCCATGCTCGTCTTGTCTTTACCTGTACTGAAACTCAAAAAATAGAGACAAAAACTTTGATGGTGACTTGAAGTGAAATATTATAGCAGTAAGTATTTGTTTTGTTTTTACACTTTTCTGGTTGGACCTTAGCACATGAATATGTTCGAGTATAATTTTAATGTACACTCTGCGGGGATGCTTGGTCATTGGGCGTGAGATATTTGTAAGGTTAGAGCATCTCGAGTAGACTTGAACATAATTATTGGTTAAATATTCGGATATATAATAAATTATGTAAAATTTGCAAAATTTGTAAGATATTTTGTTTCAATGATATTGGTTATATTGGTTGGTTATAATTTAAAAATAATGTATTGTTAATATTTTAAATTGTTAAAATATAATATATGAGTTCAATATGGTAATAAATTATGTGTAATCTTCCTAGAAATCTGAGGTTCGACAATTGTAAAGGCTGATTATATTTTTATTTTATCAACTCGCATTTTAGCTAATAGTTTTTTATGATCGGAGATGCTCCTCCGTTCTAATTACTTGCTCCTTCAAATTCATATTTTCGATCAAAGTTATAGTTTACGTTTTTCATTTTACAAAATTAAAAATTACATGCTATGAATCAGATGTAACTTTCAATTTTTATCTGTTATCAGTATAATATAAAATTTTAATCAAATGTTAATCAATTTAATCATCCAAATTAAATTGGCCGGACAACTAATAAAAAACATATATAATACTAAATTAAATGATTAACAAATGAAGTGACTATTATTCATTTATTTATGGTAGTATTTATGGTAGTTATTGGTTTAAGCTAATAAAAATTTAAGGATAGACAAAACAAAATGTGCAAATGTAATAAGGCGATTGAAATGGTGCCAGCATATCTGTCTTATAAAAATCAATATTAATTATTAATTATGCTTAGGATTTAAATTGTATTACTTCGGCTCCTCTATGATTTGTAATTAGTTATTTAACTGAAATGTATATATATTATATATTTGAAGCAATGATATAATTGTTGAAAAAACACTTCTTATCTATTTTAAAATATTATTTTTTTTATTTTTGGGTGTATATATACATCCATATAAAAGTTTGGTCCGTCAGCCGAATTATCGGCATACTTATATAATATATTATGAAGGGACTACCACCAATCTAGTAATCTACCATAGCATAATCCTATATCAAAATTCCGGTCTCCCCTTTGGCCACTCAATTAGTAGCACCGTCTTTATCCCTTTATCTTCACAAACTTTATTCGTTCCCGCTGGCAGCTTTTGTTGAACAATCCTACTTACGTGGAAAACAGTGTGTAAATCTACCCTTTTCTTCTCTTAACGAGATTGCCATGGTTAAGTATTATGTTCAGGAATGGCATAATACTATATTATAGTAGAAGTGTTATTTTTTAAACATAGCAACTGATGACCACATGCAGAGGAATGTCATGACCTGATTCCGTATCCTCGAATTTTTTAACATTTGCAAGAATATAATAGTATGATGACAAGTGTTAAATATCCTACGATATTTAATTTGTTCGAACAGATTAAGGTTCCGCACACAAACTATACTAAACTTGATTCACCAGTGTTCCCATATTGCACGTATAAAGGTGATGATACGTTTCTAGAAGGAGAGGGCCCTCGCTTGAGAGACGTGAACGTGTGAGGCTAGCCAGAGAGTGAGTGGTGAAGATAGTGAAGCATCAAGCATGCATTATTGTTATTGCCACAAACCTGATACTGATTCAAATACTCCACTGCTCTTTCGTACGTTTTGTACCAGTTTATCTGCAACTTGAGTGGGTGGTTGACTGGCTGGGTAATTGGACGCGTAAGATCATGACTATGAATTCATAAAATAGAGTAAATACTTTTCTATGATTACACTTGTAAGTTGTATCCACCCTCAAGATTTGAAACTTTGATAATATTACGGAAAAAATTAATATATTAAGGGCAATTGAATCATGAGCGGGATTGGGTGGCAATTTCGGGTAACGGGTCGTGTTCGTGTCAGCAATCAGATCGATTTCGGGTCAAGCTAAAATCACTTAAAATTGAATAAAACTGAAATTTGAAGTTATTAGAAATGAAATTCTAATTTCGGATCATTTCGGGTCCAGCGAGTGATTTTCGGGTCACTTTCGGGTTTCTGTCTCAGTAAATCAGGTTTCGGGTTGGGTCGGGTTCGTGTCGAGTTCGTGTCGGGTTTCGGGTCGTGTCGGATATTGCCATCCCGCGGGAATGAGAAGGAAGATTGTGAGAACAGGTGTCTCAAATAATTACTCCCTCCGTCCCATTTTAATTGACACTTATTCCTTTTTGGGACGCCCCAAAAACAATGAATCTATTAAACTTACTATTTTTGAACACTATTTTTCACTATTACGTCCATTACTTTCTTCCACTATCTCTATACTATAATAATACAAACACTATTACCCCCACTACTTTTCTCAACTATCTCAAATCTATTATTAAAATTTTGATGGGTCCCACCACTTTACCAACTTTTCAACTAATTTAATTTCTTTTACTACCTTTTTCTTAATCTCCGTGAAAGTCAAAGCAGTTCAATCTTTTCGGGACGGAGGGAGTAAATATTAAGAAATGTTTTATCCTCCAAATGAGATTGGTGGCGGTTCATATACAAAATACAAAATTATTCAGATACATATATTTTGAGATTACGATTCTGTTAACCGATTTTATTAATCATGAATCAAACGCCTCTTTAAGTATGCAGATTAATTATTCAAAAAAAAAAGTATGCAGATTAATTGAAATAATCAAGGTAATTAAGATTAATTATATCATATTTTATAATTGCATCATATAAAAATTTGCACATTCTTACTCTCTCCATCCGTTTCTTGATAATTCTTTTTATATTTTGAATGTTTGTATTTTTGAAATAGCACATGTTTCTTCACTATTTTTGAGTAGGTTTGACAACAGTAATTCAGAAAAACGAGGGTGTAGCTTCTGTGTTCTGAGTGTGCTTAAAATGTTAGAAATAAGAATGCTTGTACTCTGGCAGACACTTGTGTCTTGGTGCCAGTTTCTACTTCTTCATCATCTCAATGTTGTCTGTTAACAGCGATGACACCGTGGGAACGATTATGAGGAAGACCCTACGGACAAGAACAAATATTATTAGAAAATTATAACAAAATCAATACAAGATAAGGAAAATCTGAATGAAAATAAACCAACAGTAAATATATTATTATGATTTAGGGTTGGAGTTTAGTGGATATACAACACTAAGTAGATAAATTTATATTTAAACAATAAATTTTGTGATGAAAATATGTATATTACTTTTTTTCATATGAGATTCATAAATTATTAGCATATGTACACATATTTTTATAATATTGCATGTAAGTAAATAATATGTATTTTAAACATATAGGAGTAGCTGTTAAAATGTATCTTAAAATATAATATATATAATTCTTTCTTTCCATATATATAGACGTCATTTGGGTTAGCTTAAGAAAAATGAGTTTTTACTTAAATTAAACTAAAGAAGTGAAGCAGAAAAGAAGTAAATAAGTTAATAAAGTGTCTAAAAATAAAATGTTATAAAAGCTAGCATTCTCAATATTTGTACTTATTTACAAACGGATAAAGAAGAACAACTTCTTTGTCTCGGCCCATAAAATGTCAAATAGTGATCATATGGGAAAATTTTGCTCTCTCACGGTACCATAAATAGGTTACACAATATGAAGTACATTTGACTTCTTACATGTACTATGGGCGAGTATATAATTCGTAATTTATTATTTATAATTTAGATTTTAAAATCATTTTAGTATTAATGGGTGAATTTTAATTAAATTATATTATTCAACTGACAATATTTTCTTGGACAAACCTAATAAATATGACGGATCGTGTAATACTTTTGAAAAATTCAGTAATCTAATCAATCGAATTTCAACATAATTTTGTAATCTTGATTTTTTTGACAACAATAACTTTTAAGATTAGAGTCAAAAAGGGTTATGTAATGGTTCGTGTTAGTTAAAAAGAGTTATATGAAGGTTCTTGTTAAATATCTTGTATATTTATAATTTTATTTATAACATTATTATAATTTTTTTAATGAAATAATATATGCTAATGGATTGTTATGAGTGTTTTTAGTATTCGAAACTGTTTAACAATATAATACTAATAGAAATAGACTCCACATTTGTAGACTTGTGGTACCAAAAGTAGAGTACGAAACCAAAAAATATAACTAAAATCTTGAAATACAAATTACACCCATGTTGACTTATTATAGTATAGTATAGATTTCAAAATATTGTGATGGAATACTCAAAATAATTATTTCAAAAAATTTCTCTTGCCAAAAAAAGTATATTATAATGATCTGCTCAACAAAGATCATATTCTTAAAATAGAACTTCAGAATCATTGCAAACTCTTAAATTTTAATTGATTTTTCAGATCTAAATCTAAATATATATATTTTTGCATCGTTATGTGTATTAAAAAAATTTATTATATATCTAATAGAGCAAGGTTGAGAATTTAATTCGAAATGCCAAATTTGCCCTTTGCCCATACACATATTTATATACATATATATACATAAAAGGTTATTATTGACTTTTAATCCTAACGCGTATTTAATATCCATTAATGTCTAATCATTAATATACATTAATTACCTTATAATTAAAACTTCAATATATATATATATATGTATATTATATTTATAATCACGATTTAATAATAAATAAATAAATATCCAATGTGTAAAAAGCATAAATCAGAAAATCTGTAATTTCAGTCATCGATTTAACCGAATTTTACCAAATCATATTAAAAATCCGTCTATTTATCGATTATTCGGTTAATCGACCGATTTTTAGAATATTTAAATTATTATGATTTAATAAAATTATATATATATATATATATTAGAATAATTTTAAATATAATATATAAATATACGGCAAAGACTCTGATTCGACAAGAATCTCATTTTTTATATCAAACATTCAATAATTGTAGGTGAGAGATAATTTAATTATATAATAAAATTTTAAATAGTGTATATTTTTTATTTATATTTTAGTAAATATCTTAATAGCGAGGATATATGTACATTTAGACATCAAGATAATATGACTTAAAATACAAATAAATATAAATTTTAAATAGTTTTATTAATTTAATATTATATATATAAATAATATATCTAATCATTTTTAAAATTTTAAACTTTCCCCGCAAATTTTGTAAATTTTAATATTCTACCCGATTTTTGACTGACTAATCCAGTTTTGACCAATTAACCATCGACTTAAGCGAAGTTTGCCAAATCGGATTAAAAATCCGTCTGATTATCGGTTATTCGGTTAATCGACCGATTTTTAGAATATTTAATTATTATGATTTAATAAAATTAGATATATATATATATATATATATATATATATATAATTGAACAATTATAAATATAATATATAATTATATGATAAAGACTCCGATTCGGTAAGAATCTTACTTTTTATATTAAATTCTCAATAAGTTTAGGTGAGTGACAATTTAATTATATAATAAAAATTTAAATAATGTATATTTTTTATATTTATATTTTAATAAATATGTGAGGATATGTGTACATTTAGATATCAAGATAATATGACTTAAAATATAAGTAAATGTAAATTTAAATTATTTTTTTAATACAAATAATCTCAACTTAAAAAAATAAACAAAAAGATATAACATACATTAAAAATATAATTTAAAGCAACCCGTGCAAAAGCACGGGTTAAGAAGCTAGTTTCAAATATAATACATGAAAACGATATTTTTCTACATATACATTTCTGCTACAGATCATACTAGAAGGTTAAGGTTGTAAGAGTTCTTAGGCTAAAAGTTGTTAGAGAAACATGACCCGATATATAATAATATCAAAAAAGAACATCTATTTTATATCTTGAATTGAAATATTTTTGAAGTATGTGTAAAAAATAAAACACTAATTTCGACCAAACAAAACACAAGCTAAAAAAACAAAAACTAATTTGACAGGTGTGAGCACTGTTTGAGGATTCATGACGTTCAGTACTCATCATCTACATTAACTTGTCTGTTTTATCATTTATGAGCACATAACATGTGTAAACACTATAAATGAATTCTTAATTATCGATAAAAAAGCAAAGCACTTAACCAGGTGTCCAATAAAAACAAATTGCAATACATATAAAGGGGCCAAAAATGAAACCAAGCAAAAAGAGCAGAGTCATTGATTATGGTGAATGGTCGGTGGTTGTGTTTGGGACCTTTAAGTTTGTTTGAAATTGTTAAATCTTTAATCACTACAACATGTTAGCTTAACCCAATTTGTGTTCCTGCACTTGGAATTTGGCTGCCCGGGTTATTGTTGTCTCCATGATTATCTATAGCAAAATACTACAAGTAGGTTGTAAACAAGTTTTGTCGTTAAATTCATTTTATCGTATTTAAATCAGTTTGAGAAATATTAGCTAGGTTTGCTAAGAAAAATAGAAAAGTTATTCATGCTTTAAACACTTCGTAAGCAGAATTCACAGACATTCTTGCTTATTCTTCTTTCCTTTAGCTTTCATAAGTTGGATTCCATCTGCTAAAACTTCGAACTCTAATTTACACCGATCTCGCTAAATTAATTATCGGTGATATTTGGCGAGGACCCGGACTGAACTGAAATTCTTTCTTGCTAACATCTGAAGATAAAGATTTAAAAAAAGAAATTATGCCCATCCCAGAAAATCTCAATGTATACAGAAGACAAGAAGAGCACAAAATTGGCTTAACCTTTTGTGCTACAGTCCATCCGTGAATACAAGCTGTTTCAAATGTGTCTCAGATTCTGCTGCCTCCTTGCACCCAGAAACAACAATTTATACAGGCCCCTCTCCTCTCTCTCTCCCCCTCCTCTCTCTATCTCGCCCAGTCTCTCTCTGTGTTGACATGCACAATACAAACATGACCCAACTAACATTTCCCCCTCAAAATCAGAATGAAAAAAACAAGGTACTTGAGAGTTGAGTCTTCACTAGACTGGTCCAAAACATACTATTAACCTCAAGTACAATTAGTGAGTTATAAACACCACTACAGTCTACAGTACTGGTAGTAAAAATCAAAACTTTATCGATTAAGCTAGTAAAAATTGAAACTTTTTCATCTCTGCAGAACTCTCTCCATCAAATTTAACAAATTGTCGGCCGTATCACTCTTTTGCATTTACTCCATTACATCAAATCCATCTCTTTTTCGTACACACACACACACACATTCATGTCTATCAAACCTCTTGTTCTTCCCCTTCTTCCATACTTAAACGCTTCATAATCTTTGTATCTATCTGTATCTATAGACTATGGCCTCAAAAATGCATCTTCTTCAGCTCTCACTGCTGCTCTTCACACTACTTGCTTCAACTCAGGCTCAAAACCAAGAAGCCCTTTATCTCCACCGAGTCAAACTCAGTCTTTCAGACCCGGACAACACTTTATCAACCTGGAACACACAAAACAACACTAGCCCATGTAACTGGTTTGGCATAAAATGCAACCCTTTAACTCGTTCTGTCAACTCAGTTGATCTCTCTAGCTCAAATCTTGCTGGCCCATTTCCTCTGGTCCTCTGTAATCTTCAAGATTTGACCTCAATTTCATTCTACAACAACTCAATCAACTCCACGCTTCCCGAGGGTATTTCCACGTGTACATCTCTGCAGTACTTGAATCTTGCTCAGAATCTTCTCTCAGGTATGCTCCCCGAGTCTTTATCTCAGCTTAGAAATTTAAAAGTTCTTGATTTGACCGGGAATAATTTTTCCGGCGAGATTCCGGCGAGTTTTGGTAAGTTCCGGCAGCTAGAGGTTTTATCACTTGTTGAGAATTTGTTTGATGGGGAAATTCCCGGGTTTTTAGGAAATGTTTCGAGTTTAAAGCAGTTAAATTTGTCGTATAACCCCTTTTTGCCGGGTCGGATCCCGCCGGAGTTCGGTGGGTTGGTGAATTTAGAGGTGTTGTGGTTGAGTGATTGTAACTTGGTAGGTGAGATACCTGACTCGCTGAGTCGACTCAGTAAGTTGATTGATTTGGATTTGGCGGTTAATGAGTTGAAAGGGGTGGTTCCTAGTTGGCTGACTGAGTTAACTAATTTGGTTCAGGTTGAGTTGTATAATAACTCGCTTTCCGGTGAGTTACCGAGCGTCGGGTGGGGGAAGATGAAGGGTTTGAGATTGTTGGATGCGTCGATGAATGAGTTGAGTGGGAGGATTCCAGAGGAGTTGTGTTCATTGCCACTTGAGTCACTTAATCTTTATGAGAATAGGTTTGAAGGAACATTGCCGGAGAGTATTGCGAAATCTTCGAATTTGTATGAGCTTAGGTTGTTTGGTAATCGTTTAACCGGTGAATTGCCTAAGAATCTTGGGATGAATTCACCTTTGAAGTGGATTGATGTGTCGAGTAATCAATTTTCAGGTGAAGTTCCCTCGAGTTTGTGTGAAAAAAGTGTTCTTGAGGAGCTTTTGCTGATTAATAACTCATTTTCAGGGGGGATTCCAGAAAGTTTAGGCAAATGTAGGAGCTTGACACGGGTCAGGCTCGGGTATAACAATTTGTCCGGTGAGGTTCCGGTTGGATTTTGGGGGCTTCCTAATGTGCATTTCTTTGAGCTTGTTGGAAACTCTTTTTCGGGTCAAATTGCAAAAACAGTTGCTGGTGCGTCAGCTTTGTCATCTCTGATTATATACAAGAACGACTTTTCAGGAAATATTCCTGAGGAGATTGGGTTCTTGGAGAATTTAAAAGATTTTTCAGCAAGTGAGAATCGATTTAGTGGCGTTCTACCTGTAAGTATAGTGAAGCTTGAACAGTTAGGAAGACTCGATCTCCATAACAATGATTTGTCGGGTGGGCTTCCAAGTGGCATTCAATCTTTGAAGAAGCTATATGAGCTGAATCTTGCAGATAATGACTTTTCCGGGATTTTACCTGAGGAAATTGGAAGCTTATCTGGGCTTAACTATCTTGATATGTCAGGAAATCGGTTTTCAGGAAATATTCCAGTGGGATTGCAGAATTTAAAGCTTAATCAGCTTAATTTATCAAGCAATCAATTCACGGGCCATATCCCTGAGCTTTATGCTAAGCAAATGTATAGGAATAGCTTTGTGGGGAATCCTGGTTTGTGTAAAGAAATTGATAGTCTCTGTGATCGTAGAGGTGGAGCAAGGAGTATGGGTTATGTTTGGATGCTAAGGATTATCTTTTTGCTTTCGGGTGTGGTACTTATTGTGGGTCTTGTCTTGTTCTTGCGGAAGTATAAGAATGTTAATTTGGCAAAAAGAGCGAATGATAAATCAAAATGGACATTGATGTCGTTTCATAAATTGGGTTTTAGTGAAAATGAAATATTGGGTGCTTTGGATGAGGATAATTTGATAGGAAGCGGGGCTTCTGGTAAAGTTTACAGGGTTGTCTTGCGTAATGGTGAGGCTGTTGCCGTGAAAAAGCTTTGGGGAGAATCCAAATTGGTGGATGGGAATGGAGATGTTGAGAAAGGCTCGGGTCGTAATGATGGATTTGATGCAGAGGTTGAGACACTTGGGAAGATAAGGCACAAAAACATTGTGAGGTTATGGTGTTGCTGTACTACAAGAGATTGCAAGCTTTTGGTATATGAATATATGCCTAATGGTAGCTTGGGTGATTTGCTTCATAGTAGCAAAAGTGGTTTATTAGATTGGCCAACTAGGTACAAAATAGCGATGGATGCTGCTGAAGGACTTTCCTATTTACATCATGACTGTGTTCCACCGATTGTGCATAGGGATGTCAAATCTAATAACATCTTGCTTGATGAAGATTTTGGAGCTAGAGTGGCGGATTTCGGATTGGCAAAGGCTGTTGATGCTATTGGGAAGGGAAACAATTCCATGTCTGTCATTGCAGGATCCTGTGGTTACATTGCACCAGGTTAGTTAGCGATGCACTGCATATCGTTTCGAGTTAAATATGAATATCATTGTCTGGTTGCAATTTAAAGACTCAAAGTATTCATATCATATAAGCTGAGTACCCTACACTTAATAAACACAAATCAATAGCCTTCTGCATTACACTATTCTTTGTCTTCTTTGCTTCATGTTATCAAGATGTGCCATTGGATTTGTAAATTAATTAGTAAGCAATTAATGGCTGTCAATATTTAGATCTTGGCCACGATAAAATATTTGTTTTTGCCTTTATAAAACCTTAGCTTTGAACAAGTTTTATGTGCACTGCAGAGTATGCATACACACTTCGCGTGAATGAGAAGAGCGATACATATAGCTTTGGTGTGGTCATTCTTGAATTAGTCACAGGAAGACTGCCAGTCGATCCCGAATTCGGAGAAAAAGATTTGGTGAAGTGGGTTTGCACAAGTTTGGATCAGAAAGGCATAGACCATGTCATCGACCCAAAACTAGATTCCTGTTTCAAAGAAGAAATATGCAAAGTCCTCAACGTTGGTCTTATTTGCACCAGTCCGCTCCCTATCAACCGTCCATCGATAAGAAGAGTTGTTAAAATGTTACACGAGATAGGAGGATGCGACAATCAGCTGAAGATTGTTAAAAAAGACGGTAAATTATCACCATACTACTATGAAGATGCATCAGATCAAGGAAGTGTAGCATGAAACGGTTCTTGCTGTACAAATTTTCAGATACTTGGACAAGAATAAGTCAAGCTTCAGCTCTTCTTGTTCATCAACTAATTGCTTATTGTTTTTCCATTGATAGGTACTACTCAATGCTTTTAGTTCTGATTAGTATTTCTTAATGTTTCTCCTAGCAAGAAGATGTTTTTATGCGGTATTTAAAAAAAGTTCGAATCATATATAGGTTTGGCGATTATGCGTTTAGGCTTATTGTAGTCTACTAAATTATATTGGTCAGGCGAGTATTGGTGCTATTTCTCCTGTATACCACTTCTCTCGGTAACAAGAGGTTGGTGGTATTTGTGTGTTTTGTATGTACATTTTTATATTAATTGACTTATTAATTATTTTTATCGGATTTGAGAAGTTACCTGTGGTAACTCTTTGTTAATCGTTGGATAATTGAACATTTTACTCATTTAAAAGCTTAAAGGGACCACTTACTGCAACACTGCAGGATGAGATGAGAGGCCAGCAGTTTCTTCTTCTTGAGTTCTGATAGAGAAAAGAAGTGTTAAGAGGTTAGTTTGGGAAGCCAACGTTGATTTTTCTAAGGAAGATATGCAGGTGTTTTGTGAAATTAGTGAGGAAAAGGAAATAGGTCTAGGAGTGGCACAGTTAAAACATTTTTTGTGCTGACGGTAACTGAACAAGGATTCAATGTTTTTTTCAACTTACTAGTGCAGTTGTAGAGCAGATAAAAAGCTGCAGCAACGCCAGCATGATTTGCACTAGTATTTTTGTTTGAAATGCTCAAAATTTAAGTTTTAACAAACTCATATTTCTGCGAAAAACTTGACTATATTGAGTGTGCGATGATCATTAACATAAGAGATGCTGATTTGCTGTGGAATTTTGATTCAAGTAGCTATAGACTGTGAGTTCTCATATCATAATAATCTATTATATCGATTAACTAATTATCTTGTACATTAATCAAGTACAAGGTTATTGTTACTCTTTTCTCTTCTCAATATTTGCTTATAGCTAGCGAGAACTATTTATTTATGATAAATTTTCGTGTAAGCGAGACTCAGACCCTGACAGAGGATAAACTTTTATTTTGAGATAATTTTCAATAACAGAAATGTGACGAATGATATATACACTACAGTAATATTTAGATTGAAAATTCAAATATAAAGAATCCGGTTAATGCAAATTAGAAACTTTCTTGGTGCATCTGACTTGCTTTTGCAAAGGCTTGTAGAGGGTCAGTTGGTTATTTCCAATCAACTTGACCCCTTTGTGATATTTCGTATATATCTCTGTTCAGAAGCCCAATAGAAATAGGGTATTAAAGGAGAACCCACTCAACATATAAGAATGATGAGGATGATTCGCTATGTATTTGTTTAAATTGATATTTTTTTAAAAAAAATATTAATATATAATATTTGATTTTTAATATATAATATTTGTTTAAATTGATCTTATTAAAATTTTAAAACATAATACCTCTGCATACCCCTTGATTAGATGAAAGGCTTCCGTATACGAAATAAAATGTATTTCGGTATAATTCATTACGTGAAGGTCATATGGAGAAAAAGTCAAAGTATCTGATATTACTTACTCTATCTGTTCCAGTCATTTCTATTCATTTTTTTTCCTACTCCGCACGCACTTTAATATTTTTATAAAATATAGGTTTATAATTTATTTTAAGATTTTCTTTTTATAATAAAATTATACATTTAAATTTTTATTTAAAAAATAAACAAATTATAATATAACTAAAAGAAGTATTAAAGTCTGTGTGGCAACTTGTTCTTTCATATATACAATTGTGAAGGGGGTGGAGGGAATATTTATTACGATACAAGGAGAAATTATCTGAGATATGCTACATGTTGCTATAATACAGGAATATATACATTACTGGAGGATCCATCCTAGGAAATGCGAGAAACAGTTCTACAATCACATGTCAAATACAATTCTGACCAGAGTCGCTTGAAGATAGTAGTAACAGAAGCATGGTTATCACTAATATAAGTGGTTAAACCTTTGGTGAAAAGTGACAAATTAGGGGGCCGCCAACCCCAAACCAACATTAACCAAATCTTGTCCTACAATTTTCTAAGTTCCATAACGTACCATATCAACCATAATTTAATTTTCAAAGTCTTGACATTTACGCAACGTATATATAAACATCCCTTTCCTATCCCTCTGCTCTTAGAATTCCATGTTCATATTTAATATGTTGAATTTTCACTCTTCATGCACCTTTCTCAGCCGTCCAAGCTAATCTTTTCTCCAATCAACCAATAACTTGTACTCAACGATAACTTATAGTCATATAGACATCTTCAAGATTGATTGATATTTCCATGACTACTCATGATGTTGCTTATGATATTTCCCTTTCATTTTTGATTTTGTC